>NC_082681.1:47044587-47672087 GCF_025265405.1 Mesoplodon densirostris | reverse complement strand
CTTTATTTTATTGATCTCAAGTCCAAAGGCCATTTTTTAAATGTCAGAAAATACAATATTAACACCACAAAACTAAATATTGATATTTAAAACTACTAGAAAACCATTACACTCTTAAATTTTACTTAGAAGATTTAAATGGGGAAAGTTGATTGGTCTATATAATTTTAGAATTTTACCTAGGTTTTTATATGAATCAATTTGTAAAAATAAACTATTTCAATTATAACATGCTTTAGTTGTAAATTCATGTTTATAACTGCATAGCTTCAAGTATTAACACACATAATTTAAAGTATTTAGAAAGGCAAATATAGTAAATTTAAACAATTATCACTAATGTGGCTTTAAAATATGCCATGAGTTTTCATTTTCTAATATTCTGTAATAACTGTGCCAGTGTCATAGATAAAGCTCTTAGACTTTTTAAAAGAATTTGAATCTGCAAATATTGAATCTAGAAATATTAAAAATTGCAACTCAGATAGTTCTGGAAAAAATACCATGCGTGTGTAGACAGAGAATGATTGCTCAAATAATAAAGCAAATGGTGTAAAGTGTTAATAGTAGGTGACTTTGGGTAAAGGGTTTATGGGTATTCTTTAAACTCTACTTATGCTGGCAACTTTTCTAGAAGTTCAAAATTATTTCTAAATAAGTTTAAATGAAGAACTGACACATGGACTGACACAGTGACATAAGTGGAAATGGACAGTGTACTTGGAAATAAATGCATCTGTTGAATAAAAAAGTGGGGGAGTACGATAGTTTATCCCCTTCTTTTCAGTTTAAAAACCAAAGCCATTAGCTAAGTAATGATTTTTGCAAATACTTTCTTTCATTCTGAAAGCTAGCCTTTAAATAGAAATAGCTGCTCTTCTACTTTTCCTTTCCTTGTACAAACTCTGTGTTCCCCATACTTGAATCTGCAAGCAGAGTACTGTCCCACCCCATTTAAGTCTGCACAGGGATCAGACATGGGAACTCATCTGCAGCGATTCTGGACCAGTCATTTTCTGTTGACCTTGCTGGCAAATGCTTTCTGATCTCATATTGCTTATAGCTGTGTCTTTAATTTCTTTGATATTCAGTGAGGAATCCCCACAGCTAGGATCTACAGTCAGATCATTATAAATGACAATTTTGGTTTGGTAAGGAGGTGCAAGTGGAGATCATTACATGATATCATCTATAAGGGAAAAACTGCAACATATGTCATCTTGGAAATCCTCAAAATTCCAGAGTTAAAATGAATCGAACCATTAGGCAACGTCTCTGTGAAATTTCAGATCCTACAGTGTTGTCAACAACAAACATGTCACCAATAACACAAACTCATCAAATGTCCCAGTTGAAAGTCATCTTTAATTATTGTTATTATTATCATCAGCAGCAGCATCATTATCATTAGCACAAAACTAAATCCACTAATAAAGCAAAAACCACACCCCAAAGGCAGGTCTTAATGACAGTGAATCAATAACATTATCTTCATGTACAAGGGACAGCACCCTGAGGATAAAGACCATATCACAGCTTGATAATCAATTCAATAATTCAGCCAACATTATTGAGCACCTAAGTACAATAGGAGATTTAAAAATGTGTACAAGAATCCCTGCTTTCAAGGAGTTTTACAGTCTAGTAGGAGGTATTGAAGAATATCAAGAACATAGGACCACATGAAATCAGTGACGTAATGGAATCAGTGCCACATATGAATATTGGAGAGGGGCATCACATGAGACTAATGTCACATTCAGTTAGGGGCAATCACATTCAGTTAGGGATAATCAGAAAAGGCTCCTTAGAGAAGGTGGCATCTGAGCTGGGCTTTGAGAAACTGGAAGGATTTTGGCAGACTGGCATGTGGAGAATGGGTATTGCAGGTGGAGAAAATAGTGTGGGCCAAAGCATGGCCATGGGAAAGCTAGTGGCATGTTTGGGGAGGGAACAGTAGTCCAGTTTGGCTAGGATATAGGATCTGTGTAAGTGGGAATGGTGTGATAAAATGCTACAAGCTTTATGGGGACCATATTTTGAATGGCTCTGAATGACAGGCTATAATTTCAGATCTTTAACTTATGTCACAGTAACTATATTTATCCACAGCAATAAAATATGCAATTATTTATGAAGAGATATAGTTATTTCAGTTCCAGATTTCTTAGGGAAACTCATGTGGTTTCTAGGCAATGTTATTGCCTTGCTAACAAAAATGTCCCAGCATTTAACACCAATCAACCTATAGTAGAATTTTCTATTCTGCATGCAACTAAACCTCTTCCCTCAAAGTCTATTCTTCCCATCCATCCAGGGACCACACTTCTTCCCACTCCCACCAGTTCTTGTGGCACATGATCCGTTGAGGCAAGTCTAACTCAGGATTTCCAGCCATAACTGCTACCCTGAAACTATCACCCATAGCCTTGAGAAGTGAGAGTGGTGGTGGCAGGAGTAGTGAACAATGTCATGAAAATGTAGCCATCTGAGAAAGTCTATGGAATCCCCATCCTAAGGGTCAAGCTTAGTTCTCTGAAATTGGAATTCCTGGTCCTCCACTAAGTTTGGTCCAGAGGACAACTGGAGGGGTCCTGGAACTCACAGTGCCTAATTAAGGTCATCTTTTAGAGTCTCCTCTTATTCACATCTTTTAGAGTCAGTGAATTCCTTAAAGGAATGACATTTCATGTGGGTTACAAGTTACTTAAAGGCTTCCTGGGTCTGAGCCTGTTGAAGCTGTGGATAGACCGGGGTGAATTTCTTTTGCTAACCAAGGAACGCTGTTGGCTTTGTCTTTGCCCAACAGGCTGGTAGTTGGGAACTTCTCGAGTGCAATGACAGTTGAAAGATGCTAAAGAATAGTTTTCTTAGGTGACCAAGCTAAAGAAGTAAGCTATTTAAACCAACCCAGGAAGGCTTAGGATAACAAGTTGCCATGGCCACACTGCCTGCAGCTAGTCAGTCTTTCAGCTCTTTCCTGGAATGATACCTCCTCTGGAGGAAGTCATGGATAGCAGTAGTGATGCCCCATGTCACGCTGGACCTTAGGATGACCAGGGAACCTCCACGGTAGATCAAGAACACCTTTCGGCCCCGAGTGTCCCACACGTCCTGGGCAGAGGCCCACAGGCTTGGCATGCTCTGCCAGCCAATATGGGACTGCATATTGGCAACTAGCACAATCAGAGGATACAGAACTAGGCAGGTGATTGTTCCATTGACACTCCCAGACACCAAAGCAGGAACCCAATGGGGCAGGCCTTGCTCTGCCAAGCTATCCTGAATGGGATCCTTGAAGGAGAAATACAGAGCACTCCCCAGGCTGTTCCTGATAAGGACAGGCCAGAACCCGCGATAGTAACCCAGCGACAGCCGCCCCCAAAGCCCATAAGAGTGGAATTCCTTGAGAATGCTGAAGGTGCTGGGAAAGCGAGCTTGCTTGCGACCATCCTGGAGCACATTTTGCACCCTTTCAAAGGGGCTGAGTGCCACAGCCTCCACTACACCAGACATGAGCCCTGCAGCCCAGCGGTGTCCCAGGGAGTGTGGCCCAACAGGGGAGAGACAATACAGCAGGCTATCATAAGTCCCAAACAGCAGCGTCCCTTGCAACGTCTTGGAGAGAAGAGGCGGGTAGATTCCCCGGTAGAAGTATTGAGGGCCTTCATGCCAAAGCTGCCGCACAGCCTCTGACACCGCCACAGCATGGATCTGTTGCCGGAACACAACCTTATAGATAGGAAAGGTCAGAAAGGTAGACATAAAGTTGGAAACGGCCCCAAGGGCGTAGGCCTGGGAGTGCCAGCTTCTCTTTCCCGGAGACTCTGTTCGTGTCCAGTGCTGAAGCTCCTTCCCGGGAGAGTGGTTCTGTTCCCCCATGCTGAAGATAACTGGGTGCAGAAGGAAGAGATTGGCAAGAGTGGAAAGAAAAGAGGTTAGACTGACCAATGAAATCTGTTGGTGAGCATTTTCATTGCTTAGTTAGAAACAGAGTTCCAAGAAACTCAGCTCTAAGGAAACAAGCAACTTGGGGGGCCAGTTTCTGAGAAACAAGCGCTCTCTTAAGAAAGAATTCATCCACTTTAAATTAAAACAAAGGCAGTGAGTTTTGCTGAACAGAGACACCTCTACAGTGTTCTTCTGATCCAGCAAATACTCTCATATTCAAAGAAGGTTGAAGGTTGAAGAAAATAAAATTGGGAAAGGAGGGCTCCGAAACCTTACTGCATTCACCACATGAAATCCTGCATTTGATAAACTGTTAAAATAATAAGTTGCTATTCTCTTTCCAAAAATTGGCACTATCTTGTAGAGACAGAAAGGCATTCAAAAGTTGTAGTCCAGTACCTTCTCTAAAAGTCGGTAGTAAATTTAGGGAGCGGGGAATCTCCTTGCCTCTCTTTCTGCAGATTCCTGACGATGTGGTAGCTGTTTCATGGCAACACCCCGCCCCCCTCTCCCAGTTGACGAACAGAAAGATTAGCTGTTCCTGGAAGTTTAGCATGAAAAGGCTCCGTACCTGACAGTTTCCAAGCTTAACCTTGTAGACCTGTAGCTATATAACAGTGCAGGGGTTCTCAGCGTACATGCTACTGACATTTGGGGCCAGATAATTCTTTGTCATAGGTGCCTGCCCTGTGCATCGTGCAATGTTTAGCAGCATCCTGGTCTCTACTCACTGGATGCCAGTAGCACAAGCTGTGACCTGCCCAGCTCTGACAGACAAAAATATCTAAAAACATTGCCATATGTCCCCGGGGCGGGTAGGGAAGAGGTAAAATTGCCCCTGGTTCAGAACCACTATACTAGAGGGAAGAGGCTGTTCAAGGCTTCCAAAATATTGCTCCTACCCCAGAATGGTCTGGGAGCAGATGGACTTGTATGAAAGGTAACTGGGGAGCCAGGGTCCATGAAGAAAATTTGGGATCAAGAAGAAATGAATGTTCAGTGCAGATCTGAGAACCTGAGGGAGTCTGTCAGGAAGGAACTAGGGGTGAGACGAGAGGGTGTGCTGTGCGGGGGGGATGGTGCGTGGAGGAGAGGAACAGGAAGCTGTGTGGGTAGGGGAGGCGGGGAGAGGGGGACAGGGCATGATGGTCGGGCAGGGGACTCACATCTAGATTGACAGGAAGCCTGGTAGGAACTGCAGACCCAGAGGTTTCACACAGAACCCTGGGCTGTGTGGTCCCAAGAGGAGAGGGGTGTTGAGGCTCTAATTATGCTAGCCTGTTCAATAGAAACAAAGGGGGGTCCCCCAGGCTGAGGCACTGAGGGAGGGCTAGGAGCCAGGCACTGCAAGAAGCCCACTGCAGCCTTCCCTGGGCTGCCACACTCAGAACCTGCCTTGAAGTGCTTCTCCTTCCAGAATCGCCCCCCTTAAGCTCCTCCCTGGTTCTTGCTCCTGCTCTGTCCATGACTCCACAACTGACCTTACAATCCACCTCAGCCACAGCCTCTCAGAGGTGGAGCGGGTGGAGCACAGTCTCCTGTGCTCTGCCTCCACCCCTCCCCCACCCCCAGCAGTCCAGGTGTGCCTTAAACCTCAGCTCCTTTACCCTCATGGCCAGAAGGACGCTGGGAGAGCTCCTCTGCCTTGGACCCTTTAGCTGAGAACTGGCCAGGAGCAAAGGCTCAAGAGGCCCACTCCTTGCATCCCTCTGGGGCACTTCTGGGCCCCTGGCAGCCACCTCCATCTCTCTGGAGCCAAAGGGGACCCCTCCCGCACGCCTGGGCAGGAGGTAGCTCCAGTCAGGCCCCCAAAGTCACAGGGGCGCCTGATATTACCCAGCATTCCTACCAAGGATTTCTTCCCCAAGTTTTACCTGCACCTACGTAAGGTCAGGTGGCCAGGGAAACGTTTGTCCCCTCTTCTATCTCAGAGTGCAGTAATGTTCCACTTCCTCCCCACATTTTCCTGAGTAACCTGTAAACATGTGTTGATTGACTGCATAGGGAGGGCTGACTTAGCAGAAAGAAAACTGGGCTAGAATTTGGCAGACCAGAATTTTCAGTGCCAGTTCTCTTATCAACTTCTTGTGTGACCTTTAGAAATATATTGACATCTTGGAGCGTAATGCATCTCAGTTGTAAAATCAGCAGACAGGGAGGAATGCTCTCTAGGCATCCTCATACTGTGCATGTGGCAGGCGGCTGACATGGGGGAATTCAGGCCAGTATTTGATAGAGGAATTGTGCTTTTTCCATCCATGGTTCCTTCTGTCATTTTTGCCAGTCATTTTCAGGGACTAAAGCTGAACAATAATTTAGAAACAATTTACCTTAAATATCTGTCATCATTTTATAAATCTAATCATCCCGTTTTATGGGGGAGGGGCAGCCTACTTTACTCCCATGTGCTTTTCCCTTAAAATGCCAGCCTTTGGGGCAGACAGACCTGAGCCTGAATTCTCCCTCCACCACTTGCTTAGCTGTGTGACCTTAGGCAAGACACTTCCTCAGTCTCAGTTTCTTCAGCTACAAACTAAGGACAATAGACCTCCCTCAAAAGGTTGTTGCAAAGATTAACAAAATAAAATGAGATAAAGTGGTTGACCATCCATGGCATGGTGGCCTCAGTAAACAGTATTTTTTTTTAAAAAGATGCTTCCCGACCTCATCATCTGTGAGGATGCCGCAGACACTCCTGCAGGATACTCAGAACCAGATGAAGTGGTATCTTGTGTTCACATGAGAGGCAAGGAAGGCCTCTCTTCTGTGAATGCAAAGGTGTTATATAAACGATCCAAGACAGCCTGGCCCCTTAAACAAGAATTTCCAAATAGAGGCCACAGAATGAGTCTGGAGTCAGCCTACAGCAGTTACCCCCTGGACTCCATGATGTGCCTCCTATGTTTACAACCCAGTAAAGTGAGCCAAGGGGATTCCAGACTCCCCTGGCCAGTCTAGCCCAGATGCACAGCTTGCATGACTGCACCAAGATCCAGCCCTACGTTTCTCTGTTCATTCCGGCATCCTTCAGCCATGCCTTTGGCCAGCTCACAAACACATATTGATCATCTACGAAATCACTGTAGGTAAGTCACTGTGGAGCCAGAGGTGAACAGGACTTGGTACCTGCCCTCGAGGGCTTGGGAATCTAGCTGGGGAGACAAGTCGACCATGAGCTAAACTATACTGGGAGGTAAAATAAAGCGTACACTAATCAAGGTCAGAGCAAAACGTAAGAGCAATTTATTTCACCTAGGATAGGGAGCAGCCAAAATTTTCTCTGAGGAGGAGCAGCTGACTTGATCCTTAACCAGTGAGCAGGCTCTCGTTAGGTGGAGGAGTGACAGCAGGAGTTCTAGGCTGAGGAAGAGGCCTAAGGCACAGATGCCTAAAACATGAGTGGTACCTGGCTCTGGATACAGGCTGTGGGAAGAAGAGAGATCTGTGGGTGACAGAGACAAGCCGATGTAAAATGAGGGCCTTGTTTGTTTTCCCCACTGCAGTGCATTATAGCATAAAGATACAGCCTCTGGAGTCAGACAGCCCTGGGTTTGAATTTCACTGTGCCACTTCCTAGCTTTATGACCCTGGCCAAATCTCTTCCACTCTCTGAGCCTCAGTATCCTTATCTGTAAAATGATTGCCATGAAGGTTTCATGTTATGAAGTATATAAAATGCTTAGTGCATTACCCGGTATACAAGTTGTTCCATAAATTATATTAGTAGCTTGATTTAAAAAAAAATGAGATCCCAGTAATAAGATTACAACAACATTGTTTTAAAGGCTGAAATCAGTCTAATGCACTGGGTCATCTGCAGAGTACATTTTGAATTGTTTGTTTGAAATGAACCTATCTACGAAACAGAAACAGAATCACGGACATGGAGAACAGATTGGTAGTTGCCAAGGGGGTGGGGATTGGGAGAGGGATGGTGTGGGAGGTTGGGGTTAGCAGATGTGAGCTTTTATATATAGAATGGATAAACAGCAAGGTCCTACTGTACAGCACAGGGAACTATATTCAATATCCTATGATAAACCGTCATGGAAAAGAATATATAAAAAAAAGAATGCATATATATGTATAACTGAATTACTTTGCTGTACAGCAGATATTAACACAACATGGTAAATCAACTATACTTCAATTAAAAAATATTGATGAAAAATAAAATGAAGGAAGATTTTTTTTTAAATTTCTTGCTTGGAAGACAACAGAGAAGAGTCCTTCATGGGCTTTGGGGTCTGACGTCCCCGGACTAGAGTCCCAGTGCCTGCACTTACAAGGTGTGTTAACCTCCCTGAAACTCAGTTTTCCTATCTGCAAAATGGGATAACAATGCCTGTCTCAACAGCGTTGCTGAGAAACTTAAATAAGATAACAGATGGAAAGTTCCTGGCACAGAGGAGGCAGGCAGCCAAGGGCAGCTATTGTTGCTTCAACTAATAGCTTTACCTCTCTAACCTTCAGGCTCTTTAGGTTTCTTTGTTGAAATTGGAAAATGTGGTCTCATTAGAGCCACACACTCCCACACACGAGGCCAGAGATCAGGGATGCCCTATATCTAATTGGAGCTAGCTTAGCAAATCCTCCTCCCAGTCTTGCAGGAAGAGACCCTCACTTTGTTCTAATGGCCCAATCCAGGCACCTGTACACAATCCGTTTCCTTCCACTATTTTTTGTCAGAGCTATAAGATCTATTCTTTGTTCTATTCGATCCCACACCCACCAGGTCCAACTGCAGATCACCTACCTTGGCGATGAAGCCAATTTAAACACAGAACAAGAATCTGCAAGAGACCCTGGGTCAGATGTCATGATATTGGGGAGCAAAAGCAAGGGTCTGAAGGAAACCCTAGAGCTGCTGCTAGCATCACCCAGATTGTGTGAAGCGAGCCTTCTCTTTACTTCCTACACCCTCCACCCTCCAACTCCCCACACTCTTCCATCCACGAACAAGCCCACAGTCCTCAGATGGAAGGTGCTTCATCTCCAAATGTGCGTTGTTTACTCCAAGGAACTCTAGGTATTGAGGTAGTCAATAAGAAAGCAGAAAGGAGAAGGCGAAGTACGCAGGTTGAAGACAACCCAACAGCAGTCGAAGGGCATCAGATAGTTCACTTGCTTCGACGCATCAGGAGTCAAGAACAAGCCCTGAAAGGGGCCTCCTAACCACAATCTACCTAAGGGAAGTAAGACCTGCTCTTCAAGAACCAGAAATCATGGAAAATGGTACAGATTTCTCTACCACTGGCTTCACAGCCCATTCACTCTGGACAGCCCTGCATGCCGTTTCCATGGAGTTGCTCCTTCTCTGGGGCCAGTGATGCCAAATCCAGCAAAGGAGAGGTCCCCTCAAGAGCTCACAGAAGGGCAACCTAGCAACGTGTCCTCAAGCCAAGAAATGAAAGAGCTACATCAGCGGCAGAGAGCTGTAGTTCGGGGGTTAGGTCAAATTGTGTTTCATTTCTCACACTTCTTCCTCAAGTACAAGTTGAGAGAGAAAATGTTAGGAAGAAAGATTGTAGGGGAGTGGTCCTTAACCATTTCTGGGCCACAGACTCATTTGAAAATCTACAAAGCTAAGACCCAGAAGAATATAGAGAGTCCAACTTCTACTCTTTGCAAACAATTTCAGGAAGGACCCTAGATAGGAAACTCTGCTCTGGAGTTACATTTCACGACAGATGTGGTATAGACAGATACACTGGCCACAGCCCCATTTACTTATTACCACCAGCATAACGTGGTGTCTCCCGCAGTTGTTCACAAACCTCTCTACACCTCAGAATTAACTACAGCACTGGTTAAAAATATAAATTATCCTCCCCAGCCCTAGTCCTAGTAAATCCGAATCCCAAGAGGTAGGGCTTAGGAATCTACATTTCTAACAAGCTTTTCAAAATGATTCTGAGGCAGCCAGCCTTGTACCCATACTTTGGTTAACAGCATGGATTCTGGTGTCAGGGAGACGGGATGCAAGTTTTGGCTTCACCTTGTAATTTCAGGCAAGTCATTTCACCTCTCTGAGTCTAATCTCCTTTGGGGGTCATAAGATGTAAAAATAACTTTTTACTTAAAGAAAAAGCAGGCAGCTTGTTGTAGTGTAAAAATGAGAAAGAAAAGTGCCTCAGTTTCCTCTTCTGTACAATAGGTACCATAAAAGTTCCCTACCTCTTCCCCACTGCCCTCTTCCCACTGCCTCCCCAAGCCCTCTCTCAGCACTACCAGCACACCAAGACTGCTTTTGAGCTGGTTTAAGACCACCCGCTTAAAAAATGTCCCCAAGGCAGCTCAGCGGGGCAAATTGTTGGCATCTGGAGAACAGACTTGGGTGTAAAACCGGATGCTGATACTTATTTGCTGTATGATGTCAGGCAAGACGCCTAACCTTTCTATGACTGTTTCCTCATCTGAAAAATGGAGATAATAGTCCTTGCTCACCAGTTCTATACAGTAGTTCCAAGTGGGCCTTCCCATCTCCACTTTGGCTTTGGCTTTTCTCAACTAACCCTCAATCTGAGAGTAGAGAGGAGTGTTTACAAGGGGCAGCCTTTGAAATCAGTCAAGTCGACTTGGGTGTGAGCTCGTAGCTCTGCACTTCCTAACCATAGTGACTGGATGCTTAAGTCCCCTCTCTGTTAAATGGGCATACTGCTACTCCTTCACAAGGCTGCTGAGATGAATAAATGAGATGTCCGTGCAAGCGCGTCTGCACGCAGAAAGCGCTCAGTAAATGATTTTCCTCCCTTCCCCCTATACAAAGGTGAGGAACTCTTATTGTTCACTTGGTTTCTGTCCCACCTCGTGTTTAAGGCATCCGGTCTCAAAGCGCGGAGGACCACAGAGGTGTAAGGGGAGAAGGAGAAAGGAAGCGAGGGGGAAGCAGCAAACTCACGGGTAAAATGCAAATCGGCCCAGTCCGAGAGTCCGAGCTGGACTTGACACCGCACCGGCTCCCGCGCCTGTGTGCCGCAGCCCCAGCCGGCCGTCTCCCCCCTTTTGCTAGCAATGGCCTCGGGCAGGAGGCTGCGCGGGGAGGCCGCCCCCTCGCCCCGTTGATTGGCCGCTCCGCCCGACTCATCTTGCTCTTTTGTCACAATGGGCAGAGGCTAAAAGAAGCGGCGGCTGCTGGGAGGGCCCAGCGGGTGGGCGGGGGCGGCCGCTGCTGCCTTGGGAACCGCGCTGCCTAGACTCGGCTACCCTTAGCTGGGTGAAGCGGCTCCGTCTGGCGGCTCCGGGTCGCTTAGCGGCTGAGGAGGCGTCATCTTTTTCCCCTGCAGGGCCACGGTGACCGGAAGGCGGCATCCATAGCTGTCCACGCCGGAGCATGGGCTATCCACCAGCCCAACACAGGTAAAGAAAGGGGGCGCGATTGCCAGGCCCGGAGAGAGGAGGGAAAAGCCCCATCAGGACTAGGCGGCTCCCCGTTTGGGGAATCGGGGACTGTGAGGCAGGGGAAGGAGCACTCCCGCGGCCCCGCTGCGCTGAGGAGGGAGGTGGGTTCCACTGGATGCTGCCGAATGGGTAGGATTTGCCAGGATTGGCGGGAGGGCGTTTTCAGGGGGTAGTAATGGGGCGGGAAGGGTGGGGGGAATCGCAAGCTGTCTGCCTTGAATCCCCTTTGCATCTCCTGGTCCCTTCCTGGTGAGGGATATGTGGGTGTGCGTGTCCAACTCCCATTCCCTTTCTCCGTGGCAGGCCATCAAAGCCGAATCCGAACTTGAATTCTGTGCGGCTGATTGCGGAGCTGGTAGGCCAACGATTTCCCGGGGTGGGGTGTGGGGAAATCGCTTTGGCTTGTATTCACAAGGTGGGAGAGGGAATTTTCCGTCTGGCTACAGCGGAGGAGGGGTCGAGGGAGCAGGATGAGAGATGAGACTGCTTCTGACCTTTCCCTTCCCTGCCCTGCCCTCCGCGATGGTCCTGAGGACTGGGATCTGCAACCTCATATGGACAGAAGTAGACCTACCTCGGAATCGAGCTCTCTCACGGAGGCACCTGTTGCAGAGACTGAACGTGAAATAAAGGCGCGCACTTCTTTCTGAGCTCATATAAGAATCTTGAGACATAACAGGGCAAACTTTGAGAAGGGGGTGTGGTTGAGACGTGAGACCATGAGTTTAATGGAGATCTTACTTGCTACCACAAATCTGTGAGACTTAGACCATTGCACTCTATTTTGAGAGCCCAATATCAGCTCCACACACTGACTATTTCACCTAGAATTCTAAGCAACAGTTGCTCTCCCACCTGGAGGCCTGGCAGGAGGGGATGGTTGTAGCTCTGAAAAGCACCCTGCTAGCACGGGGACACCCATTAGCTCCTGAAGGTTGTAATTGCCAGTTTCCCGCAGGATATTTTCAAGGCAGTGGACAAATGGAAGATGTACCTCAGGGTGTTCAGGAAGGTAAAGAGAGCGACCACAGACTGCTTTCCTGCAGTCTACTACCTTACTGACCTTTCCCCCTCCCCTTTTCTTTACAGTCCCTACCGAGATACAAGGAAGGCAGAGCCCAGAAACTTTGCTTTGGGGATTTCTCCTGCGGATTAGGCTTTTCTAAAAAGCCTGAGCATTTTGTTATATTCAGAGAGACGATCATCGTCCGTCATGGCTAGCATCATTGCACGTGTGGGTAATAGCCGGTGGCAGAACACACCCTTGCCACCTTGGGCCCATTCCATGTTGAGGTCCCTAGGGAGGAGTCTTGGTCCTTTAAGGGTCAATATGGCAGAAAGGAACATGAAGTTGTTCTCGGGGAGGGTGGTGCCAGCCCAAGGGGAAGAAACCTTTGAAAACTGGCTGATCCAAGTCAATGGGGCCCTGCCAGATTGGAATATGTCTGAGGAGGAAAAGCTCAAGCGCTTGATGAAAACCCTTAGGGGCCCCGCGCGGGAGGTCATGCGTTTGCTACAGGCGGCCAACCCCAACCTAAGTGTGGCAGATTTCTTGCGCGCCATGAAATTGGTGTTTGGGGATTCTGAAAGCAGTGTCACTGCCCATGGTAAATTTTTTAACACTTTGCAGGCACAAGGGGAGAAAACCTCCCTTTATGTGATCCGTTTAGAGGTGCAGCTCCAGAATGCTATTCGGGCAGGGATCATAGCTGAGAAAGATACAAACCAGACTCGCCTGCACCAGCTCCTTTTAGGTGCTGAGCTGAATGGGGACCTGCACTTCAGGCTGAAGAATCTTCTCAGGATGTATGCAAATGAGCAGGAGCAGCTTCCCAATTCCCTGGAGTTAATCAAGATGATAAGGGAGGAAGAGGATTGGGATGACACTTTTATGAAACGGAAGCGGCCCAAAAGATCTGAGCTAATCGTGGAGAGGGCAGCAAGCCCTGTGGCATTTCAGGGCCCCCAGCCAATAGCCATCAGCACTGCTGATTGCGACGTGATAGAGGTAGGTGATACCCTCAGTGACTCAGATAAGGATGTGATCCTGGTGGAGTCTCAGAACCCTCCACTTACATCCATAGGTGCCCCTCCCCTCAGAGTCAGGGCCAGACTTCAGGCTCAACTACTGATCATCAATTCCCTAAACAGTTCCCAGGCTCAATCTCCTTCTACCAGTGGTTGTTCTGCATATAAGAATGATGGTCCTGGAGATATACGTAGAGGCAGGAAGAGAAAATATACAGTCCGCTGTTCACACTGTGGTGAGGAGGGCCACTCAAAGGAAACCTGTGACAATGAGAGCAACAAGGCCCAGGTGTTTGAGAATGTAATCATCACCCTGCAGGAGCTGACACATACAGAGGAGAAGAAGTCAAAAGAGGTCCCTGGTGAACACAGTGACCTCTCTGAGCCACAGTAAGGAGCTAGACCCTGCCCCAAGTGAACCCTTAACTGTATTCAGAAACTGGTGATGGGGAAAACAGGGGAGGGGGTGGGGGAGGCTTCTATGTGCATGAATTAATCCACAAAGTGACTTTCATTGGGGAAGAAGAGGTTGTGAATACCAGCAAAATGGAGAGACAGCCTGACCTCTGTCCCTGCTCCCCCCTCCATCTGCCTAAGGATCTATTCTGTGTGTGTGTCTATTTCCTTGATGACTTTATTCTTTTTGTGAAAGGGGTATAAGTCATTGTTAAACCTTCAAAAAATGAAGGAAAATACAAAACTAAAGTAAAAATTACCTGAAACTCTCCATCCTTGTATAACCATTGTCAGTCCTTGGATAAATGTCCTTCTAGATATTTCCCTATTCCTGCGTACCGAGATAGATAATAGATAAAAGTGATCAAATGTAAGTGCTCTTCTATTCTGTGTATTTTTTCACCAAACAATGTATGTTGTGGATTTTTATGTCAATTAATATATATAATCATCAAGTTTACTGTCTCCGTGTGTGATGTTACTTTTAGGAACATAGAAGGAAAATAATAAGGAAACTAGATATAGAAACTATAAATGAGGGGAGCTCATACTGTGAAGTGGTCGTTTATCAACCTCATTTAAGATGAGGAAAAGAGAAGCTGAAAGGAGCTATCTCCCAAAGAGTCCCTTATCACAACTGACCTTTCTTCTATATCACAGAGTCAAATTTGCACCCACTAGTTAATAATGTCCCAATGCTTTCTTAGCTAATGCATCTTGAGAAATCTGATGACAGGACAGGGGTGGCAGCAAAAATGAGAAGCGGGTATTTCAGGGGCTCCATTCCCGTTCGCTTTGGAAAGGGGTGGCTCTCCCTTCCCTGTGCAGATTCCCTAGATTGCTGCTACTACTGCTTCTGGACGCCACCTGGCGGCAACAACAAGACTGTCCTTTGGGTTGACACTACCCTCTGGCTCCTCCCCAATTACAGAGAAAGCAGCTACTTATGAGAGTTCAGTACCAGGAGGCTTGGCACGGCCCAAGCCTTACCCTAGCTACATGCTAGGGGACACCAGAAGCCCAAGGACTCCCAGCTAACCTCCCCCTGACCTAAGAAATGGGAATCACCATGGAAAGATGAAAAGCAATCTGGATGCCAGGGCATGTGAAAACACGGGAATTAGAAAGCCAGAAAGCCCACATACCCTTTCAGAACTGAGGGCATTAATATGGGAGACGACACCTTCCTGGACACCTGATCCTGCCCCATCTCATGGCTTCAGATTGGAGATGATTTTTAAAAATGACTGAAATGACCTCAGTCCTTGAGGGTCCCATGTTCTTTGTAGATATATCATTAGTTCCTATCCTCGTGAACAGGACAAGGTTGGTAGGGGGATGATTTCATTTAAGTCAAGGTGTGGAGTGAAATGAATGCAGACCTGAGGGAGTCTGTCAGGAAGGAACTAGGGGTGAGAGGACAGGGTGTGCTGTGCGGGGGGGATGGTGCGTGGAGGAGAGGAACAGGAAGCTGTGTGGGTAGGGGAGGCGGGGAGAGGGGGACAGGGCATGATGGTCGGGCAGGGGACTCACATCTAGATTGACAGGAAGCCTGGTAGGAACTGCAGACCCAGAGGTTTCACACAGAACCCTGGGCTGTGTGGTCCCAAGGGGAGAGGGGTGTTGAGGCTCTAATTACGCTAGCCTGTTCAATAGAAACAAAGGGGGGTCCCCCAGGCTGAGGCACTGAGGGAGGGCTAGGAGCCAGGCACTGCAAGAAGCCCACTGCAGCCTTCCCTGGGCTGCCGCACTCAGAACCTGCCTTGAAGTGCTTCTCCTTCCAGAATCGCCCCCCTTAAGCTCCTCCCTGGTTCTTGCTCCTGCTCTGTCCATGACTCCACAACTGACCTTACAATCCACCTCAGCCACAGCCTCTCGAGGTGGAGCGGGTGGAGCACAGTCTCCTGTGCTCTGCCTCCACCCCTCCCCCACCCCCAGCAGTCCAGGTGTGCCTTAAACCTCAGCTCCTTTACCCTCATGGCCAGAGGACGCTGGGAGAGCTCCTCTGCCTTGGACCCTTTAGCTGAGAACTGGCCAGGAGCAAAGGCTCAAGAGGCCCACTCCTTGCATCCCTCTGGGGCACTTCTGGGCCCCTGGCAGCCACCTCCATCTCTCTGGAGCCAAAGGGGACCCCTCCCGCACACCTGGGCAGGAGGTAGCTCCAGTCAGGCCCCCAAAGCCACAGGGGCACCCAACGTCCTCTGACTCTTGTAGGTTTGTAGCCTCTTTTGTATCCTTCTCTAAATCTACCCTTGGAGGGAATCTGCCCACTCATTTATCCTAGATTAAAATATTACTCTTTCTGCTCACCTTTGCTCAATTTTACCCTATAAACACTTCTTGAATGATTTACCCAAATAAAGTTTATACTGTCATAATTTCTTTCTGGGACCAGGTAGAGTAAAAAGAAAAATAAATAAATGCTACACCTAGCAGGGCCTTCCTTTTTCACTGGAGTTAGCTCGGGGGTTCGGTATAGACCACTGCTTTGAAATCCTCTAATTCATTCCTTTTTCTTCCCGCCCCCAGTCCTTCTCTATGTCATATAAACTTGAAGTTGTCTCAATTTTTATTTCACCAAAATGATGCATACCCGATATTTTATTTCACTTTGTGTGACACTGGCTTTTCCTTATTTGGGAAGTATGTGTTCTCCCTATTTGGAAGAGATGGGAGACCTGGGCATTCAGATCAGTCTGAGGGTTATAGCCAAAAGAAAGCTTTTAAATAATTTTGTTTCTGATAGCCTTCATTTAAGATTATGGGTTTTCTCCCTTCCTTTTTCCCTTCAGTCTCATTAGACGCTAAGAGATGAAATGAGTCTTTTGTCACGAGAAACTAGCCTTTGAATGACCTTCTTTTGCGTTATCTCCCTCCTTCCAGATACTATTTTCCCTTGGTTTCCATGACACCTGTCTCACAGTTCCCACCCTAAGATCTTTTTTTGTGTGTGTGTAGTATGCGGGCCTTTCACTGTTGTGGCCTCTCCCGTTGTGGAGCACAGCCTCAGAGGCCATGGCTCACAGGCCCAGCTGCTCCGCGGCATGTGGGATCTTCCCGGACCGGGGCACGAACCCGTGTCCCCTGCATCGGCAGGCGAACTCTCAACCACTGCGCCACCAGGGAAGCCCTGAACAGTTTTATATCTTGACTGTGGTGGTTGTTACACAAATCTATACATGGGGTAAGACTGTATAGAGCTACGTGCACTCATGAAAATGAATGTGTGTAAAAAGTGATGACAACTGAATATGGTCTGTAGTCCAGTTAACAATACTGTACCAATATCAATTTCCTGGACTTGATATTTTATGGTAATTACATAAGATACTGTCATTGGGGGAAGCTTGGTGACAGGCACCTGAGCCTCTCAGCACTGCTTCTGCAACTTCCTGTGAGGCCATAATTATTTGAAAACAAAAGGGGGACTTCGCTGGTGGTCCAGTGGTTAAGACTCCAGGCTTCCAATGCAGAGGGCGTGGATTCAATCCCTGGTCAGGGAACTAAGATCCCACATGCCTCGCAGCCAAGAAATAATAATAATAAATAAAAGTATATAAAATGTAGCATTAAAATGTTTTTTAAAAATAAATAATAACAGGGCTTCCCTGGTGGCGCAGTGGTTGAGAGTCCGCCTGCCGATATAGGGGACACGGGTTCGTGCCCCGGTCTGGGAGAATCCCACATGCCGCGGAGCGGCTGGGCCCGTGGGCCATGGCTGCTGAGCCTGCGCGTCCGGAGCCTGTGCTCCACGATGGGAGAGGCCACAACACTGAGAGGCCCATGTACCGCTAAATAAATAAATAAATAAATAAATAAATAGATAAATAAAAACAAAAAGTTTTTTTAAAAAAGCTACTGTGGGATTTCCAGAGTTTCAAAAAGTAGCCTTGGTGACTTTAATTATTAGAATCATTCTGTGCTAGTTCCTTTTCATGCATTGCTGGAGTAGTTTAAAAATTCCTTTTCCTTTTGGCAAGTTTTGCAAACATGTGCTCAAAGGAAGTGCACTAGTGCTTCTTTTTAAAATTCTGACAGGTGTTTTATAATACAGTTTAAAATAAAATTACATGCACATGGTAAAAAAAGATCCTACTAAAAAAAAAAAGATCAGTACTATGTTTTTAGACCCTAAAGACTTTCGCTTATATAGGTTATAGATCTACCAATATTTACTATATTCAAATTCAAAACTGAAAATATCTAAAAACATTTATTAATTCATTAAATAACAATAAACCCAAATGTTAACATAAACAACATATCTTATTAAAATAACTATTTTCCAAAACAAAAACTAATTTAGAAATATTTTATATTTTTGAAAATCCCTGTAATACAAGACAGCTAGACTCTCGTATTTGCTTCATCATTGTGATACGATTGTGGTTATTTTGGTTGATGTGTATGAAGAAAATCCAACCTTATGGAGATATGTAGTGGGAAAAAGGAGGATTTCCCAGAACTTTGAATGCATCTCAGGTGTCAGGTGTCTCCAGGGTCCCTAGACCACACTTGAAGAACCACTGTGCTGGAGATACATACTGAAATATTTACAAAGGAAATGTTAGGATGTCTGAAATTTGCCTTAAAATACTCCAACACACACACATACACATATACACGTCAATTCTCATTGTACATGGTAGTCATGTTCAATAAAATTACCTTGAGCAGTGAACTAGCAAATGCTGAGTCACTGCTCCTAGCAGACAGACAGGGTAAGGTTCCTGCAAGCCCCTGGTCACATTCTCATCAACCAATCAACATATAACCTTGTTTCACTTGTGTTTCTGTTTAAAGACACCTTATTTTATATTTCTTAAAATAATGAATTATATGCACTGTTTTTTTTAAAATAAATTTATTTATTTATTTATTTTTGGCTGCATTGGGTCTTCGTTGCTGCACGTGGGCTTTCTCTAGTTGCGATGAGCAGGGTCTACTCTTCATTGCAGTGCACGGGCTTCTCATTGCAGTGGCTTCTCTTGTGGTGGCGCACGGGCTCTAGGCACGTGGGCTTCGGTAGTTGTGGCACATGGGCTCAGTATTTGTGGCTCACGGGCTCTAGAGCACAGGCTCAGTAGTTGGGGCACAGGGGCTTAGCTGCTCCGCAGCTTGTGGGATCTTCCCAGACCAGGTCTTGAGCCCGTGTACCCTGCATTGGCAGGTGGGTTCCTAACCACTGTGTCACCAGGGAAGTCCCTGCACTGTTTCTTTATAATACCAAGAAGGGTCTAACATTTTCCTGACCCGGGTATCATGACCTTAAATTTCTTTGGCTCTCAGCCTCACAAAAATGTTGTTTACTATATGCTTTGTAAAGTTTGGTTGCCATCTTATGAACCTACAAATTTAGCTGCTTTTCCATCTTTGCCATAGCTTCATCGCACACAAATGGTATTTTAGTGATTTCTGGAGTGGCGTCACATATAGGTTATCAAATTTCCTCTTCCCTTTTCTGGATGTACCATATTGTTAAATCAATAAATTGAACTCACAGTCAACATCACTAACTCATGCCTGAATGAAGCTTATCCAATGCATGCATTTTCTCTGTAAGGTACATCACAGCCTTCTTGCTGTGTCAGCTTCTGAACTCTGTTCACTCCCTTATATTCATTGAGGGTTATGGCATCCCAATTAATTTCCTCTTTTCCATCCCTAAGTTCTTCCATTACCTAAAGTAATTTCAAGTTCCATGTTTTTACTCATCCAACACCCTGGCCTGTCACTCCCTTGATCATCTTGTCTCCAATGACCTTCTTTCATGGTCATATCCTGAACTTTGTTGATCACCTAGAATTCTTTAAACAGTGAACTTTAGTTTACTCCTGTCTCTCCAGCTCATTCTCTCTCTTATCCCCACTGCACTAACTCTTCAACCTTATCAAGATCTCCTTGATCCATCCATTTTCCTCCCAGCATGGCTTCCCATTTTACTTGTTTTTTACTCTATATCTTACAATCAATTGCTTCTACCTCTCTGACCAATATTCTCATCAAACCTTGCCCCCAAGATATCAGCTCTGAATCCACACAAGGATTGTCTTTTCTATCTTATGCTATGTGTTCTAAGAACTGATAATGAAAATATCATGGGTATAGTGATCAGTACACTCTCATTTTGGTGGTTTTTCAATCTAATGCCACCTGGAAATCCTCCCACAACATTTTAGTCAGTTCCTGCTCTCACTTCTCACAATAGCTCTTCCAAATCTTCATCACTATCCTCAAGCCCAATACCTATTCCTGTTCCCAAAATTCTCAGTACACAGAATAAACTCTTTGTTAACAGGAAAAATAGAACTAAGGATGTGAATTCTAGTCACTTCCTGGTCTAGGTAAAGTGAGTAAGCGAAAGAAAGTACCACAGTCAACCAATTCTTGGGAGATCCATTACTGTCCAACCAACCTTCATATACTCTCTTATGTCCAGTACATGGGAAAGCCTGAGATTTTTAAAGATCCAGAGGAGGGAAGACGTCTCCTATTTTAGAGATTATAGTGCCCCACTACCCTTATGTCTAACATCAGCTCCTCTATTGGAGTTCTGGATCTCATCCCTTCCCTTCTCAGAAATCTCATGCCTCACTCATCACCTCTCTCTTCTGTATCTTCAACCTTCTCTGTCTCCTAGCTCCTGCCCCATTAGCTGTGAACATTCTCAAGTCCCTACTATCTTTAAAAAAATCCTACCACAATCTTATGAGACCTTCCAGCTGCCATCTGATCTTTCCCTTTCCAAGCTTATTGGAAGTATAACATGCATTTACAATCTCTATTACTTCAATGCCCAATGTTCCAGTTATACATTGCTGTGTAATAAACCACCCGCAAACTTGGGACTGAAAACAATAATCATTTTATTATTGCAATGAATGGGTGGGTGAGAAATTTGGGCAAGGCTTACTGGACAGTTTTTCTGCCCCACGTGGCATCTACTGGAGCCACTCGGCAGCATCCGGCTGGCGGCTAGGTTGATCTGGTGGAGCCAGGATGGTTCTGGTTTCCTTTATGCTTGGCGTCTTGGTGGGGATTTCTGGAACCATGGGTGCAGCCGGGCTTCTCTCTCTCTCTCCATGTCGTCTCACAATTTCTCCATGTGGTCTCTCTAGTAGGGTGATCAGACTTCTTAAATGATTGCTCGGAGCTCCAAAAGACCAAGGCAAAAGTTATAAGGCTTCTTATGACCTACTCTCATAAGTCAAGCACCATCACTTCCCTGCATTCTATCAGTTAAACTTATTTAGAGCCTTTACCAGATTCAAGACTAGGGGACTATACAGGAGTATGATTACTGGAAGGAATGGTTAACAGAAAACACATGTTAAAGTCTACCACACCCGTGCACTCCTCAAACTGCAATCTGGCAACACTCCTTGCCACTCCACCGAAATTGCAATTTCTGAGGTAAAGACTCTTAGTTGTTAAATCCAATGCCTGTTTTTCAGTACTTGCTTTGCTTGCTTTTTCTGCTGAACTGGACCCTACTGACCATTAACTCCTTCATGAAATTCTCCTCCCCTGACTTTTGTATACCACCTTTCCTTGTTTGTCTTTAATTTTTCTGTTTCTCAGTTTCCTAAAGTGACTCATTTCTTATGCCCTTAACTACTGGGCTTCATTATCAGTTCTCTTCTCACCCTGTACATGCTCTTTGGTTACATCATCTAGAACTATGGCCTCATCTATCACTTATCCACTGGAGATTCTCCATTATACATCTCCATCCCAGATCTCTCTCCAGTCCTCAGACTCAGATGTACTCTGACTGGATGTCCCACAGGTACCTCAAACATGGCCAAAGCTGAATTCATCTTCCCCCTTAAACTTGCTCTCTCTCTTACATCCTCTATTTTGTACTGACCATCCTTCCAGATGTCCAAGGCAGAAATTTGGAAGTCATCCTTAACTCTACCCTCTAATTCCACCTCATATACTTTGTCACCAATCCCCAACCATTCAACCTGCTAAAAAGTTTTGCAATTTATCCACTCTTCTCCATCCCAGATACTAGATCTGGCAGAGGACTGGGTAGGGGCCTTGGCCTCTCATTCTGATCTGTGAATTATACAGAGGTTACATTTACTACAATAAACTCAGATAATTTTTTTAAAGAGGAGGTGACTAAGAGATAGCAGGACAGGGGATATTTAAAAAGTGAATCTCCTTATGGAAAAAGGCACTCAGGTTTGTGGAAGCAGGACCCTGCCTGTCCAGAGTGAACTCATTTTAGCTCATGGGAAAGCCCAGGTGGGGGCTTATCAAGCTTCTCATACCTCCAAACCTGTCATCCTGAAACTTCATCACATTTAGCTTATCTGGTTATAAAACTGCCTTTTTCAAGTCACATCATTGAGAGCTAACATCTGGATATAATCTGGGTATAATTTCTTATTACCTGACTAGAAGAGTCTTGCTATATTGGCCACAGGTTATACAATAGTGACCAGGCAGGTTCTGGCTTCCAATAAATGACCGAGTAGCTTCTATCAAGCCACCTTTCCTTCAGATATAACAATATACTCTGGACAAAATATTAAAAAACAACTACCTGAAAGTACTGACAAACAACCTGAAGCATGCAGAAACTGGAAAAGAAACTACAGTTAAAGGACAGGATTAGAACTAGGTGAGATTCCCAATTTTTAAGGCTTTTAGCCACAGAGCAGGCCCCAATCAGTCACCGGATAGGTTGCAAAACTGAGTCTTTACCGGAAGACAGAATTCAGGATTTCAGCAGCTGGAGCCTATGGAGGTAAAATACTGGAATGGAGAGATCTTGACAGGTGGAGCCCTAGATTCTGTGTATAAACTCTGTCCAACTATCTGGCCAACCTCTGAACCATGCACGCACAGGGCAGTCTCCAAATAGCTCAGATAAAACTGAAAGAACTGAATAGAAATTTCAGGTGGTACTTACTGCAGGGGAAATTGAGTATGGAGCTTGAGTTCTGTCAAGTTGACTACCTGCTAAAACAAAAAAAATCAATACTCTTCAGAGGGACACAGTGGAATCCAGATCCTCTACAACATGTCCTCTGACAAATCCAAATGACTGGGCATATCGGAAACAGAAAAATGTGACCCATACTGAAGAAAAAAGGTAATCAATGAAGACTAGCCCCCAAGATGATGTAGATGTTGGAATTAACAGAGAGGAGTTTTTAAGCAGCTATTATACCTATGTCCAAGGATACAGAGGAAAACATGCTCAAAATGAACAGCAACCTGTTGCATTCCATCCAGGTAGAGATGATCAATATGTAGATATAGGCAACTGATTCAAGCTGTAGAAGAGACATGGCAAGACTGGCCAGGAGCTACAGTACCCACTGACATCCCCTTAGTTCAGATTCTCATTGTTTCTCATGTAGACTATTAAAACAGTCTCATAAGTTATCTTTCTGCTTCTGGTTACTATTTACTATGACCCCCCCCACACACACACACACAAACCCTAAGCACGCCTACATTGATTCCAGAATTAACTTTTAGAATACAGCTTTAATCAGGACTTTATTGGTTGCAAGTGACAGAAACACAACTTTGACTTGAACACAAGAGGGAATTTATTGGAAGTCTTGCATAATCATACAAAGGGCAAGGATGTGGATGGGCCTCAAGGACAAGACCAGAGACTTGAACACTAATAGGAATTTACAGCTCATCCTGCATGCTGACTGCATTTTCTCAGACAAGCTTCCTCCTTGGAGTTGTAAAAGGGCCACCAATAGGTCCTGGCCACACATCTCCAAGCTGTGCCACGAAAGTGGGACACAATACTTTCCCCCATTTAAGTTGGTTTAAAAAAATTGAAGAGAAGGATTCTGATTGTTCTGATCTAGATCACACGCCCATATGCCAACCAATCAAATCAACTGAGACTGGGGAGATGACAGGGTACTTGGACTGGAAACACCAACTAGAACTCCATGGCTGGACAGGAGAGGAGCAGCACTCTCCCTGAAAAAATAGGGTTTTGTTTCCAAGGGAAGGGAAAGACCCTGGGTAAACAAACAAAAATAATAAAGGTCCAACAGGTTTCTTGTGTTCTCTACCTCAACTCCTGGTAACCCCATCCTCCTTGCAATCACCCATGGCAAAGTTCTGGAACTTCTCTTATAGCAGAGACTGCCAGTTGTCCCCAGTATCTGTTCTTTCCTTCTCTCCACACGGCATTTTGCTGCTTAGAACATGAACGTGATGACTAAAGCTCTATCTTCTACCATGGGGACAAGTGTCACACTGTGGAGATGACAGGCCATTAAGCCTTCTAGGGTTTAATGAATTTCTTTCTTTAATGAAAGAGAAATGAATTTCTATCCTGTTTAATCCACTGTTATTTTGGATGTCTCACAGCTCACAGCTGAACCTAATCCTAACACCCTCACTCCCCACATCTAATCAAGGCAAAGCAATCTAGAAGTTAAGAGTGGCATGCAGTGAAACAGGTTAGAGTGGGTTAGAACCAACCGCCTGGACTTAAATCTAGGCTCTGTCGTTTACCCGCTCTGTGATCCTCTGCAAATTGCTTTATCTCTCTGTACCTCAGTTTCCTCAGGCATAAAATGAGGTCAATAATGTTATCTACCCCATAGATCGGTTTGTGAGAATTACGTGAGATAATTCACATAAGCACTGAGAGTAGCGCCTGGCACATAATAAAAGCTCAGTGAGTGTTAGCTACCATTTTCAATGCCTGCCAATTTTACCTACTAAAAGTCCTGGAAGACAGTCCATACCTCCACTGCCCAAGTGCCACTTTATTCCACTCCAAGGAGCCCTGCCTCCAGTCCTATTCCTCCACAGCATTCTCCACACTGCCTCAGCCTGACTTTTCTAGAGCACCCCGATCTGACCAGGTCACTCCTTTTTGAAACCTCTTGATGACTCCCCATTATCTACAGAACGAAGTCTGAACTCCACAGCTGGGTGACCAAGGCCTTTTTGGATGAGGGACCAACTGGCCTTTCTAGGCTCACCACCTGCCACTCCTCCACCACCCAGCACACCCTGGCTGTAGCACTGAGCTATCCTCTACCACCACTTCCTTACCTGCCTCAAGAGTGTCAACCGCTCCCACCCCCTCTCTCCTGAACTCTTTCCTCTCTTGGCTTCTGTGGCACCACACTGTCCTGATTTTTTTCCAGTCTCCCCGGCTGTTCCTTTTTCATCTTTCTCATGGGCTTCTCATTTTCCACTCCCTTGGTAAGTGTCAGGGCTTCCTCCTTAGTCCGCTCCCTGTTTTACTGCATGTCCTCTCCCGAGTGATGGCATCTACCCTCAGGCTTTCAAGCTCCACCTACACGCTGTGATCCCTTGATCTTCACTCCTGACCTCCGACCTGGGCTCTGGTCTCACACATCCTCCTGAAGATCACATGGACACAACCCTCGCATGTCCAAAGTGGAACTCATCTTCCACCCCAAACTCGCTTCTCCTCTTTGCACTCAATCTACTGGTGGCACTACCATTACCCAAGCCAGAAACGTTCATTCTCTACATCTAAGAAATTACCAAACACTGCCAAATTCACATCCTCAGTAACTCTCCAGTCTGTCTTCTCCTCTCCATACTCACCACCACTGCTTTAGTCTGGCACTCCTCCTCTGTAGTATGAACTCAGCAATAGCCCCTTCTCTGCCTCCAATCCAAATGATGACATGTGTCACCTACCTACAGTGATAACCTTATCATGCCACTGCCCTGCCTGAAACTCTTCACTGGTTCCCACTGCCCAGTCAGACAAAATTATTCCTTCCCCCATAGTTGTTAAATACCTACTATGTACCAGGGACTACGTTAAGTATTGGGTTGGCCAAAAAGTTTGTTCGGGTTTTTCCGTGAGGTGTTACAGATTACAACGTTGACTATGAACTGGCCCCTGCCTTCTAAGGAATTTGCCACCTATCTGGGAAGACAGATACACAACCACATACTAATAACATAGTGTATTAAGTCTTGTGATAGATATATTCACAGAGCATTACAGGAGCATAAGACTGAGTTCCTTGAAGCAGAGACTTGGGTCTTCCTAATCTTTGTATCCCCAACATCTGGTACCAGGTCTGATTCAATAGAGAATTGTTTTTGAATACTGAACTGATGATCCTCTCTGATCCTCAGTTTCCCTCTATGTAAAATGGCTCACAGCTCATATATCAAATGAATTAAATCTTTGAACTTTGTTTGAATCCAGATGTGAATGAACCAAATGCAATTTTAAAAATGAGACAACTAGGTAAATTTGAATACTTGGTATATATTTGATAATGTTAGGATATTATGGCTTGGGTTTTTTTAAGTGTTATAATGATACTGTGGTGTGTTTAAAAGTCCTTACCTTTTAGAAGAATGTAAGAAAGTATTTAAAAACAAAATTATGCAGTGGAAAATTATCTGGGATTTGCCTGAAAATAATCCAGTGGTGTTGGATGGGGGGTATAGCTGAAACAAGCCTGGCCATGCCTATGTTAATAATTGCTGAAGCAAGATGATGGACAAAATAAATGACAAAACTAATCTCTCAGGGTTCTGTGGCAATTCAACAACGTGATTATATAAAGTTTCTGATACAGTGCCTGCTGTCTCAAAAAATGTTAGTTTTGCTTCTCACCTCACTCTTTTAATTCCATCCAGGGCACAGCAGGAGAAACAAGTCGGTGGTGTGGAGTTAGAAGCCCAACATGCAAAGAACTGGAAATATACTCAGCATCGTTTCTCTCCTCTGCCTGGTAAAGATAGAGTGGCTTGAGCGCTAGATGACTCCCAAGCAGCCTTGGGTAGGAATAGCAGTGCTCCAAAACCAGCAGAACAAAGGGGAAGAAATCATGGCTTGAATTTCTGTGGAGAGGAGAGAAAAACTGCGTCAGACATAAACATGAACTCTTGGCTGGAAAGGGCTCCTCTTTTCCTCTGCTACTTGAATCCCTGTGCGGTACTGCCACCTGGTGGCTCTCTAGCATCGCTTTACCTAGTTCCTGGATGCAGTTGGCTCTCATAGATCTGACTGCACTGAAAATTCTAGAAGGGAACAGCCCCTCTCAACCAAATGTTCCCTGAATTGCTCAAAGTTGAGGATAACATATCATATCCCTCATGTCCTGCAAAGTGCCTTGTACTCAAGCTCTGTTATAGCACCTCTCACTACATAAGGATTGTTTACCAGTGAACATTCATTCACCTAACAAAATTACTAGGCATGGGAGACACAAGAGTGAACAGTTGAATTCTGTTTAATTGAGCATATAAACAGAGTTAAACATGTAAACAGAAAATTAAAATAATCACCTTCCCACCCAGTATAAAATTAGTTACATTTAACATTTGTTGAACATTTACTATATGCCAGGAACTTGTCTAAGTCCTTTATGTACACATGTATTAACTCATTTAACTCTTACAGTAATTCTATGAGACAGATATTATCCTGCAGAGGCACAGAAAGGTTAGGCAAATTGACCAAGGTCACAGAGCTAGGAAATGTTAGGGCTCAGATTCAAGCCTGACCTGGGTCCGGAGCCCCTGCTCTAGTTAAAAAAAAAAAATACCACTGTGCCTCCACCCTCCCCAGTGCCTGTTTGATGAGTGAATAAATAAAAACCTTGGACCTCTGAAACCCAAGGAGAGAAAAGCTCAGGTAGTAGAATCTACTCCCAGGAGGTTAAGCTGATCAAGGACTTGATTCCATCCCTCTGAATCTCACCTAGGCCCTGGGGGTTCTCTCTGTGGGATCCCTGCCTCTATTGCAGTGCCCTGTTTAATGTTCTGTCTCTCAAACATAAACAAAAAACACTCCATACAATTCTTCCTAACATATGGAAACATGCTGGCATTTTCAATAATATGCTACCAAATTCTAAAGGTGAACTGAACAGAAATAAACAAAGCAATTGCAGGAAGCATTCAAAAACAATTTCAATTCTGACCATACCGACATGGTTTCCAGCTTTGTGCATTTGGTATCTGGATTCGTGGCTGGACTCAGATTAAAAATCTGGCTGCCTTAGGGATATAATGTACAACATGATAAATACAATTAACACTGCTGTATGTTATATATGAAAGTTGTTAAGAGAGTAAATCCTAAGCCTTCTCATCACAAAGAACACTGTTTTTTCTATTTCTTTAATTCTGTACCTATATGAGATGACGGATGTTCACTAAACTTATTGTGATAATCACTTCATGATATACGTAAATCAAATCATTATACTGTATACCTTAAACTTATACAGCGGTGTATGTCAATTATGCCTCAAAACTGGAAGAAAAAAAATATTGGTGAGCACTTACTCTGTGCAAGGCATTGTATTTTGCACTATTGATGCATTATCCCATTTAATCTTCTCACCAAACCTGTGAGGCAGGAAGGTACCCCTATTTCACAGATAAATAGGGTCAGAGAGGTTAAATTGCCCAGGATCATACAGCTAATAAGCATATAAGCAGAAAGTCTGGGATTTGAACTTAAGCAGTCTGACATCAGAACCTGAATTCCTGACCATTATGATATACTGCCTCCCCCATTTTTTTTTTATCATTGCCTAGTCTCTGGCTTTCTCCCAGGGATAAGCCTGGGATATATTCTTACAGTGGCTCAGTGAGGGGAATTAATTACAGATATCTCAATTGGTTGCATTAAATTTAACTGCTTTCCTACTCACCACACATTTTCTTCAACTAACCAACACGCACCCATTCTTGCAGGATCAGATCAAGCCCGTGCCTCCTGCAGGAAGCCTTCCCTGATCTCTCCAGCCCACTACTCATTGGTTCATTCAGTAAGTGTTTGTTTCCCCCTTTTTAATATCATTCTCTCCCAAATTCCTTCTCAAGGAAAGGTCCAAGTCAAATAAACTTTCTGGGGAATATGGTGAACAGTAAAGGGGAACTGGTGGCCCATCTCTGCAGAAGTTTGGCTCAAACATATCTCCAGGTTTTCAGATGCCTATGAGCACAGAAAGAAACAACCTAGTTGGGGAAAAAACAACATTATCTCACTGGCTGCCCATAGTTTTCATCCACTGTCCTACTCATGATCGTAGCCCAGCCTCAGTCCAGGACAGTCCTGAAGACACAGGAAGAGGCCATCTTCAGCATTTTCATTGTTAGTCCAAATCCTGCCCACTGCTAAGAAGTTCTGACCCAAATATCCACACAAGATTGTTATTTTAGATGGAGATCTGATTGTACCCTAGACAGAATAAAAATCTGTGAGTAGGAGCTTTCAGAATGGCACAGTAGGAACCTCTGAAGATCCACTCTTGCAAAACAGCAATGAGAACACTGGCAAAAAGTGTCAAAATCAACTTTTTCAGAACTATGGAAATGATTCAAAAGTTTGCAGACAATCTGAGGAGCATTTATTCAAGAAAACTACTGAGTCTTGCTAAGAACACTGATCTTTGAGGCCTTTTAACTTGCCCTATTTCAATCCCCTCTCTCCTGTTCAGTGGTAGCCTTGAAAACCAGCAGCCTCACACCCATGGTAAAAGGCCATGAAAGCCAGCTGCCTGACAGTCACTGGTGGGGGCAGAACAGCCTGGAGCTCCTCAAAAACTCCCATCCTCAGAGCACTATGACTATTTGATGGGCCAGCTCCCTGAAAAAGCCTCTTTCCCATGGCTTGTAGTTATTTGACATGACTCAGCAGGGCGTGAGACAGTGGGAAAAGCCCTATTTACAGGGCATTTGCCAGACATTATCAGTGGCAATTGTTTAACACCACAGCTGCTCAGGCCATGATACCTGTTGGGAAAAACAAAAGACTGACCAAAAGACTTAAAAGGAAGATCTGGAGAATGAGATGTCCAAAAAGGTCTTTGAAAAGCTACAATACATTTCTGAGGATCTAAAAGTACACACACATTAAGGGCTGTGCACATGCCCAGGAAAGACATTAGAAGGCTCCCATGTCTCACCTCTGGCTAACCTTGAGAGTCTGTGAAAACAGGAAGTGAAGGCTAAGGCATAATTGTGAACCGCTTACCAGAGCACTGACAGTGTACCACAATACACGCAGAGCCTTTCTGCAAAAAGTGGGAGGGTTATTGGTTCAAGACACTTTAGAAAACCTCTGACCAATTATTAGCTGACAACTAAGCCACAGTGATATAACTGGGCAAGACTTCAGTGGCTACACACAACAGGAAATACAGATTTTACAGAATTAGTCCAAGAAAGACACTAAACAAATAGCAACAACAACAAACCCTTGCAGTGTGAATGTGATTTCCAGAGTTGCCACAGTATTCAAAATGTCCCCCCCACCTTTTTTTGCGGTATGCGGTATGCGGGCCTCTCACTGTTGTGGCCTCTCCCGTTGCGTAGCACAGGCTCCGGATGTGCAGGCTCAGCGGCCATGGCTCACGGGCCTAGCCGCTCCGAGGCATGTGGGATCTTCCCGGACCGGGGCATGAAACCGTGTCCCCTGCATCGGCAGGTGGACTCTCAACCACTGTGCCACCAGGGAAGCCCCCAAAATGTCCACTTTTAAACAGAAAAACATGAGACACACGAAAGAAAGAAAGAAAGAAAAGAAAGAAAAAGAAAGAAAGAAAGAAAGAAAGGGAGAGAGAAAGGGTGGGAGGGAGGGAGGAAGGAAGGAAGGCCCAAATGCAGGAAAAGTATCAGTCAATAGAAACTCCCTGAGGAAGCTGAGACATTAGACTTACTAGACAAAGGCTTCATATAACCTATTATAAGTATGTTGAAAGAACTAATTAAATCAAACCATGTACAGAGACTTAAAAGTATGATAAGGATGTTTCACCATACAGAGAATATCAATAAAGAGACAGAAATTATTAAAAAGAGCCAAACAGAAATTCTGGAGTTGAAAAATACAATAAGTAAAATATTCACTGAAGGGGCTCAACAGCAGGCTTGAGTTGGCAGAAAAAAGAATCATCAAAATTGAGGACAAGTCAATTGAGATTGGCCAGACTGCAGAACAGAAAGAAAAAAGAATGAAGAAAAATGCACAGAGCTTCAGAGACCTATGAGCATACCAACATACACATAATGAGTCCCAGAAGGAGAGGAGAAAGAGAAAGGGACAGAAAGTATATTTGAAGAAAATATGCTTGAAATTCTCCAAATTTGATGAAAAACATTAATCTATACATCCGTGAAGCTCAACAAATTCCAAGATAAACTCAAAGGAATTCACACCTAGACACATCGTAAGACAAGGATTTCCATTCTTGCCACTTCTATTCCACATTGTGCTGGAGGTTCTAGCCAGGGCAATGAGGGAGAAAAAGATATAAAAAGCATCCGTGTTGGAAAGGAAGAAGTATTTGTAGGTGGCATGATCTTTTACATATAAAATCAAAAGAATTCACAAAAATCCAATACAAAAATCAAAATACATTTAAATACAGTAGCGATGAACACTCCAAACAGGAAATTAATAAAACAATTCCGTTTATAATAGCATAAAAATTACTTAGGAACTAATTTAACAAAAGAAGTGCAAGACTTGTATACTGAAAACTACAAAACAATGTTTAAATAAATACAAACAATCCCGTGCCCATGGATCAGAAGACTTAATATTGTTAATATGGCAATACTCCATAAATTGTTCTACAGATTCAATGCAATCCCTATCAAACTCCTTGCTGTCTTGCAGAAATGGATGAGATGATCCTAAAATCACATGAAAATTCAAAGGGTCCAAACAGCCAAAACAATCTTGAAAAAAAAAGGAAGAAGTAAGTAATAGGACTCAGAATTCATGCTTTCAAAAATTATCCCAAAGCTATAGTAATTAAGACTGGTACTGGCGGAGGATTAACATACAGATCAGTGGAATAGAATTGAGAGTCCAGAAATAAACTCGGACCTTTATTTTCAACAAGGGTGCCAAGATCATTCAATAAGAAAGAATAGTCTTTTCAACAGATGGTGCTGGAACAACTAGATGTTAACAGGCAAAAGAATGAAGTTGGACTTCTACTTCACGTTATATGCAAAAAGTAACTCAAAATTGATCAAAGACCTAAATGTAAGGGATTAAAATATAAAACTAGAGGAAAACATAGGTGTCAATCTTCCCAATCTTAGATTAGGCAGTTGTGTCTTAGACATGATTCCAAAAGCACAAGCGATGGCTTGTAATTGAGATTTGTTTTTAGTAAAAGATTAAAACAACCAAAATAAAACTCCTGAAAACACTCTCTTAGATAAAGTTCCTTAATTCTTTGGGTCTGTTCAGCATGTTTGGCTTCTCTAACACCTATTTATTATGCATGTGGGGTGTCACTCACGTCTCCCCTTAGGCTTCTGATGGTACATACACACAAGGGTGTGTTTTAATAATTTTAATAATAATAAAAATGACAGATATAACACCTAACATTTAAACAGCACTTACTGTTTAAACATGGATGAATCTAGACATTATCATACTAAGTGAAGTCAGACAGAGAAAGACAAATATCATATATCACTTATATGTGGAACCTAAAAAAAATGATACAAATGAACTTATTCACAAAACAGAAACAGGGAATTCCCTGGTGGTCCAGTGGTTAGGACTCCATGCTGCCACTGCAGGGGGCACAGGTTCGATCCCTGGTTGGGGAACTAAGATCCTACATGCCACACTGCACAGCCAAAACCAACCAAACAAACAAACAAGCCAAAACAAAACAGAAACAGACTCACAGACTTCGAAAACAAACTTATGGTTACCAAAGGGGAAAGGTGGGGGAGGGATATATTAGGAGTTTGGGATTAACATATACACACTACTATATATAAAATACATAATCAACAAGGACCTACTGTATAGCACAGGGAGATCTACTCAATATTCTGTAATGACCTATATGGGAAAAGAACCTGAAAAAGAATGGATATATGTATATGTATAACTGAATCACTTTTCTGTACACCTGAAACTAACAAAACATTGTAAATCAACTATACTCTAATACAAAAAAAGAATAAAATAAACAGCACTTACTGTTTGCCAGGCACCATCCTAAGTGCTTCACCTATATTAACTCTGCAAATCCCCCTAACAACTCTCTATTTTACAGATAAGAAAACTACAACACAGAGAGGTTTAATACCTTGCCCAGAGTCATCAAAGCCTATGGGGTGTGGAGCCCAAACTGCAACACAGGCAGTCTTCCTCCGGAGTCTGTGCTCTTCATCTGGGCAAGCTCCCTTAACTCCTCAAATGGAGGTTTTTATAAACTATGTGGCTTAGGACTAGACTGAGGCCAAAATGCATTTCCTACTCCCACTGCCCCAGATTTTAAATCTTACAAACTGTACCTTCAGGTACCACAGACAAGGAGATACTTTTCCCATATAAATTTAGCCAAAATCACTTTGGCCCTGGGTGTGGGAATCAGGAAGAAGAAAGATTGGAGTAGAGCTAAGGAAAAGATACCTTTTTCAGAACCGAATAAGCAAAGGCAAGGAAACAAAAGATCACTATGCCAAAGGAGGAAGAATTCAGATTGGGGAGGGAGGGCATATGGGATTTTCCTTAGTGAGATTTGAGGTAGGAGTTATCGGGATGATGGCCACAGGCCAGTAAGTACAGGGGCTAAAATATATATGGTTTTATCCATCATATTTCCTGTTTTTCAGCCACACCTATGGCCTCCATTACCTGGGGTCAGCTCTACTGAGAGAGCAGGACCTCTTGGGCAACCGTAGACCCCAGCCACATTGTCCCACTGTGATGCCCCCAGCAAGGCCAATAAAAGGCAGCCATTAGTAATGAGCTCTTTTTTTTTCTTTTAAAGAAATACTAACTTTCCCAAGGTATTTACATAAAATGACATTTTGTGCCCAGCACATCATATTTTTCTTTTATCAGAACATTAATGCAAGAGTTCAGTGGAAGCTGTCTCAGAGTCCTCAGAATTGCTACCAGGGAAAGATAAGTGGTGCAAGAGAGCAGTGGAAAAATACAAGCGCAGGAAAAGCTGGGGTTTTCTGGCTTTGTGTTTCTCCTTTCATGCATCAAAGCAATGCATGAGATAAGGACTTGTGATAAGTAAACAATACCCATGCCCCCTAAGGTCATTGTTATCATCCCTGTACATGAATGCCTATTTACCCCAATTGCTTATTATTTCAGTAAATATTTACTGAGTGCCTACTACGTGCCAGGCACTGCTCCAGGCACTGGGGAATGCAGTAGTGAATGAAACAGATACCAAAGGTTTGCACTCATGAAGCATACTACATCCTCCTGCTTTTCCTCTCCCCTGCTTCCTCTTCTTCTCCTTCATCTAGTGGAAAACATCAAGCTGTGAATTAGGAGACCCGGGTTCTGGCCCTAGCTCTGCTACTGACTGGATATATGATCTTCATTAGCATCTCCAGGCTCAGGTGTCCTCTCTGCAGATCCTAAAGATGAACAAAACATCCCTCTTGGAGCGGTGAGGAACCCCCAAATCAATCTAATATAGATTCTGTTTTCCAGGGGCTCACAGACTGGTGGGAGGGCCAGACACATGCCCAGATAACTATAATGCAAACTGAAGGTGGCAGAAAAGAGAAACAAGGAAAGGTTATGAAGAGGAGAACACGAGATCTAGGGTTCCAAACAAGTGGCGCTCACTGACTTTGGGCCTTGAGTGTTGGAAAAGATTAGGATATGTGTGAACAGACAGGAATACTTTTCAAGGAAGAATGTATAGGGAATAAGCAGAACCAGCAGTAGGAGAGGGGTGATCAAGGTTCAAATGAGGGAGTTCAGTGTGGCTGGAACACATTGAAAGAGCCAAACACCAAATTCACATGAATTTCTACAAAGAAACAAGAGACTGAGACATTCTGTACTTGGCCCATAACCAGGAGGTCAGTGGGTGGTTGTACTCAACATTTATTATTTAACCAATATCTTTTGAGTGCTCACCAATTACACAATTCCAATAATAGTACTAGGACTTCTATTCTAACTTACAGATTGAATGACTTACCCAGCAAGAGCTATTCGTGTGTGTAAAATATAGACACATACGGAGGCTTTAAAAGTGAACCATATTCTGCCAGATTAAAAGAATAAAACTTCTATACATGTCATTGGAAATAACACTGTGATTTCCTCCAACCTCATACAGTGATATAGAGGAGAGCATCGTCCCTCACCCTCTGGTTAATAAATACTGTTAATTAGGGTCACTACTTGTTTCCTTATGGAAAAAAAACCCCACATACTTCTGTTAATCAAGATGTTCAATTAAAGATATAACTAAATAGTTCCAGATCTTATTTTAAAAGGAGGTGCAATTATCTACAGAAGTTTCATTTAGTGTACTGGATAACTTCCCTTTCCATTCTTCGCTCTTCTGTCCACTCTGGAATCAAAGAGCTCAGCAGCAGCAGGAGCAACAGCAAAGCGAAATGCTTTGTCCCTATAGCCTGTTTTCCCTCTTACAATTACTTGCCTTCCTTGCTCCTTTCACTCCATTTCTTTTGTGTTAACCAACATTTCTACCTCTGTTTGGGTTACTATTGCTTTGTGCTAAACCAATCCAAAACTCAGTGGTGCAAAACAATCATTTCATTTTGTTCTCGGAATCTGTTCAGGAACTCAGGATACAGCAGGGATGTCTTGCTTCTACTCCATGATGTCTGGAGCCTCAGCTGGGAAGACTCAACAGCTGGGGGCTTTAATCATCTAGAGGTGTCTTCACTAACAGGTCTCCCGGTTGATGTTTGCTATCAGCTGGGACTGCTGACCAGAGGACCTGTAGGTGGCCTCACCATGAACTTGGGCTTTCTCAAAGCATGGCAGTCTCAGGGTAGTCAGACTTCTTACATGGCAGCTCAGGACTCTAAAGGTCAATGTCCCTGCAGATAAGGCACAAGCCACACTGACTCTTATGGCCTAGCCTCAGAAGTCACAGAGTCTCATTTCTCCCTATTCTATTGATTTAGACAATCAAAGTCTGCCTAGATTCAAAGCAGAGGGGACGTCAACCCGACTTCTCAATGGAAGGGTGGCAAGGTCACATTATAGAAGAGAGCATGGGATGAGAGGTACTGTTCTGGCCATCTTTGAAAAATACAATCTGCTATATTCTCCCATCCACTTACCTTGCTTAAGTATACTCTTATGATTTTTTTAAAGGGAAACAATCTCAGGAGACTGCTATTTCTCACTGAGGCTCCTAAGTTCTGTTAGTGGGTAACCAGATGCTTTCATCCACACCCAGCCCTCAATCTTTCCTGTTCAACACATCTAACTATTTCTCTGCTATATACGGCTCCTGGCAGAAAGGGAATTTGGTCTCCTACAGGCTGCTGGACCTGGCACTGATCACTCTGAGGAGAAAAACAGCCACTGACATATAGGAGCTGTCCTGGCCCTCACAGCTAGGCCTTGTTGTTCTCCTGATGAGCGTAACCAATTTCACAGACCATCAACATCAGACAAGGCCACTCTGTGACAAAAGCAAGACTACTGCATAGTCATGTCTGAAAAGAGACAAAACATGAACTTTGACCAAACCACAACATAAGCAGACATCCTCCTATCCTGGCTAATAGCTGCTACTTTACCAATTAGCCTCCTTCTAGTCTATCCTAGATAAGATTCATTTAGATACCCAATCATGGGGCTTCCCTGGTGGCGCAGTGGTTGAGAGTCCGCCTGCTGATGCAGGGGACACGGGTTCGTGCCCCGGTCCGGGAAGATCCCACAGGCCGTGGAGCGGCTGGGCCCGTGAGCCATGGCCGCTGAGCCTGCGCGTCTGGAGCCTGCGCGTCCGGAGCCTGTGCTCCACGACAGGAGAGGCCACAGCGGTGAGAGGCCCGCGTATCGCAAAAAAAAAAAAAAAAAGATACCCAATCATGGAATTACCCCTATGTACAGTCTGTTACTTCCTAACAGAATCCAACCCAGAGCAAAGCCTCGCTTCTTTAAATCCTCCCCCAAATCACCTAACACAAGTCCAAATCCTATAATAAGTCCTTTCTAACACCCTCTGAGATGTTTCACCAGTTCCCCATGGTGTGCATTCTCCCTCAACTCACTAACTAACCAACGCGACTTGTTAAACCATAGATATGTTCCTGGTGGACTTTGGCTGCAGGGCACTGGAACTCCTCTAAGGACCCTGAAATTAGAAAACACATTTCTGGCAAGGCCATTTCTGATCTCCTGAACTCCAGCTTTCAGTAAGACTTTGGATTTGGCTCTTTTACATGCAGTTTTGGAAGACAATTATATGAGTTCCTTGGATCTCCAGAGGCTATTAAAATGCTTCCAGAGTTTTAAAAAATACATATTTATACGAGATTAGGTTATCAGGGTTTCTTCATCACCTTATCAAGTGCAGAAAAGTTATCATGATAAATAGCGGCAATAGCTACCCTGTCCCCAACAGATCACAGGACCTAAGGGGAACCTGGCTGCAGGCACATGGGGGTTTAGGCCTCTACTGTGGGAAAAGCAATAAGCTATACACCCAGCAACTGGCTCATCAGTTGCAGATCCCAGATTCTAGAATATACTTCTGCCTCCTCCTCCTCCTAGTGAGTTCTTCATTTTTCTCTAATCTTATTTTGCAAAGAAACGTGATATTATGATAATTACCCTTCTCCCCTCTACTTTACAGTTCTCACTCACTTGATGTAAGAACTCCCATCCTCAAAAAAAACCATTCCAGGGGCCTCCCTGGTGGCGCAGTGGTTGAGAGTCCGCCTGCCGATGCAGGGGACACGGGTTCGTGCCCCGGTCTGGGAGGATCCCATATGCCGCGGAGCGGCTGGGCCCGTGAGCCATGGCCGCTGGGCCTGCGCGTCCGGAGCCTGTGCTCCGCGACGGGAGAGGCCACAGCAGTGAGAGGCCCGCGTACCGCAAAAAAAAAAAGAAAAAAAAACCATTCCAAACAAAGCAATGACATCCATAGCCTTGTGGTTAAGTGCCAGACCTAAAAGCCCACTCCACTTCAGGTGAGAGATACTTACTGATTTAAAGTTGTTTAGGGAATCAGCTGTAACAAGCAAGGAGTCGGGACTGCAAACAATCCTGTCTGAATCTGAATTCTGGAGTAATCGTGTGTTTGCTGCTCTGACACAGATGGCTCCAAATTCTCTTCAGCATCCATCTGTCTGCTCGCAGGGTCCGTAAGCCATTGAGTGTTCAAGCAACAAAATCAAATCATTCCTACTTAGGGATTACTTAGGACACAGTGATACATAGTTCAAAAGAATAGGTTTAGTTTATTCCTTTTTATCTCCTCATATTTCATAGAAAATTATACTGTCTGTAAGACTAAGTGTGAATTAGGCAGAGATGAGGGCTGAGATTAGTAAACCAGAAAGGACATCTCTAGGGAAGACTGGGCGCACTTCTAAAGGTTAGACAAGTCTGAAATAAGTCATGGTAGGTATGAAATAAAACGGATGTGAAGTCAGTGCACAAGTATAACTGAAAGGCTCACCAACCATAAGTGAAATTTAATTGAAATTCAAGAGTCGTGTGTGTGACTGCCGACGAGGTTCAGAACACGCTACCCCAAAATATGGCACCGTGGCACAGTGAATATTTTAAAGCTGAAGGAATTTGAGTAAATGGCAGAAACAAGAAAGACACTTGACTTCTTGCCCCTCTTCTCCCCTGAGACAGGTCATAAAACCCTCATGTGAGAGGTTCCCTCCTTATATCCAGAGGAAAGGAGAATCTTTCTCTCCAAATACAAAGGGATGTAGAGAAAAATCCTAACAAACAGGACTTGTTAAGTCTCCCCCAGTTTACTACACTTCTCTCATACTCCTTAATTTGTCATATTTCTCCATGACTTCCCAATCTTCATCAAACCTAGCATAAAATACTCAGCTCTGTTTCTCTGGGTCTTCATTTCCCTATGCCGGCTCCTGTGTCATGGAAAACTTACATTAAATACATTTGTATGCTTCTCTCTTATCAATCTGTCTTTGTCAGTTTAATTTTCAGACCCAGCCAGGGACCCTAAGAGAGTCAAGGAAAACTTTTTCTTCCCCCTACAGTGTCCTGCTGACTCCCTTGCAATGCGGATATGACAGACCCTTAGATTTCTGAAACATCCAGGGCACTGGTCATCCTAGCATCTTGCTGGCCCCTGAAAAGGCTCACAATAGACCAAGGCCAGTTTATCTGGACTTTTTTGTGTGTTTTATGTGGGCCTGCATGTTTGGTTTTGGGTTTGGTTTGGTTTTGTAACTGGCCTGTGGGGAATTTTGGGATCCTACATTGACAGGTCTAGAATGAGTGACATTTCTAAAAATCTGTCCTGGCCTTTTTCAGGCTCATGGGAGGGTATGGAGGGTAGGCAGAACTGGGGACTGCCACCCTCCAGTAGGCTGTTTAGGTAAATCCCTCAAGGAAGGTTTCAAGTTAATCTCTGGCACAGTAAGAATTCTGGTCCCTTCTGTGCTTTACAGTGAATAAACTGATTATTTCCTCTGAAGAGGAAGGAGTTTCACTGAGGGTGGAAAAATAAATAAAACTACTTATCACACCATCTCAATTCTGGCTGCTTATGCAAATCTTTGTGTTGATTAGATTGTCCCAACTGTCTACATTTTTTAACTTCAAACATAATTTATTACCAGAAATTAGAACACCTCATTTGGGGGGTGGTGTGATGACACAAGCAGGGGTGTGAGTTCTGTAAATAACTAGCTACTTGAATATAACTCAGAGAGACATCTGAAAAGGAAAGAACTACTTTGTTTTTTAAACAATTTAAGGAACTCTGAACCCCATGAGTGAAGAAAAAGCTGATGCAAACCTTACTTTGTTTAGTTCAGGAAGATTTATGTTTGCTCTTCCATTCAAAACATACAAATGAACAACAAAAACACATCCGTTTTATTTCATACCTACCATGACTTATTTCAGACTTGTCTAACCTTTAGAAGTATGCCCAGTCTTCCCTAGAGATGTCCTTTCTGGTTTACTAATCTCAGTTCTGTTTAGACCAGTACTTCTCCAAGTGTGGTCCCGGAACCAGCAGTATCAGCATCTCCTGGGAACTTGCTAGAAATGTAAATTTGGGGGCCTACCCCAGACCCACTGAATCAGCAACTCTGTGGTGGAATCCAGTAATCTGTGTTTTAACAAGCACCCCAGCTGATTCTGATGCACAGGAAAGTTTGAGAACCACTGACTTGGACTGTCTGCTATACTGTTTTTTCTCTGGTAAACAAAGCAGCAGGTTTGATGATTCAAACTTTTAAAAAGATTGCTTAGGATTCCAGGTAAATTCACAATTCCCTGCTATGAACTGAGTAAGCTAGAAACCCAAAGAGCTGGCTCAGAAGTGTTTCATATGGTTAAGGCAGAGAGCCCTTGAGTTCTGCACTCTGGTCCTACCCAGAGCTTGCAGGCTATGCGTGCAAGGGGAGGCCTTGATCTCAAGTTAAGAGTGACTCTCCAGCAGGGGTCCTGGAAGGGCCACTGTGATGGACAAATGCTCTCACCAGGAATAAACGAGTTTGGGCCTTACCTGCTACTCAGTCCTCCAGGTAGCTGCACCTGAGCTAAACAGGGAGGGAACACGCTTGGAGAAAATTGCATAGTTCTGCCCTGCTTATTTTATCTTTAAAATATATGTCAAATCACCACATCAAAGATCATCCCAGATGGCAACCTCAGGAGAGTCTGTGGCACCCAGTAGGTTGTCAAAACACTTGGGGTATCTCTATCTCCTTGTATTGTAATTGCCTGTCTCCAAGTGCATATAGTAACTGACAGGCTGTAAGTGTCGAGGATAAAGGCTAATTCCTTTCCTCTACAGAACTTCTAGTACAGTACCCAGCACAGAGCAAGTACTTAGTAATTTGTTAAAGGGAGTCAACCCATCAAAAGTAGAATCTGAAACCAGGAGCCCAATAAAATCACTCCAATAAAATCATCCCATATAGGTACGATTCATATGTGCTGGTGTCCCGGCAACAACACGTTTTCACCCTGCTGATTTTACCCTCCATTCGTCTATTCGCCACCTCTCCCATCCCCAAATACTTCCCAAAAGATTCACACAACTCACCACCTTCGTAATAGTTACACGTCCCCTTCCGACACCCACGCCCTCAATTTTCGCCGCCGGGTCCGTCACTCTATCAGTTCCCCCGTCTCCTCACCCCCTCTCACTTCCGTTCCCCTGTCCAAGCGCGGCTGGAGGCAGGACATGCCTACGCCTTCTGCCCAAAACAAGTGCTACAAACCTCCGCCTCGTCCGCCCTCCCGGTGGCGGCCGACAGCCCATGCCTTCTGGCCTCTGAGAGCAGCGGCGCCGGCAGTGGCCAGACCCAGCCTGCCGATGGCCCTTACTTAGGGTCGGTCATAATAGACACGCACACTGGATATTTCCCAGGCGCCCTGGGGCGACGTACAACGGAGCTCCCACAATCCTCTTCGCCTCCGCTCGGTCCACCCCCAAACTCCGGTATTAACCCCTTCACGTCTATGTTCATTGGCCCATCGACGACCCCTGGGGCGCAGATTGATTCGTGGAGATCCTGGACACTTAATTGGTAAAATACATAAAAGACCGGGCCTGTCCCTTAGTTATAGTTATCTATTGAAGATTTTCTCAACTTGCTTGTAAGTTGACTTGTAAGCTTACTAACTCATTTCTAAATAGGAGCTTAACTTGTTAAGTTGACAACATGAACGGTTTATAATGATGCGTTTAAGCTTCCGGACCTACCAAAACTCTCAATTTCTTGTTTCTAACTGTTCACCTTGAACCTGTGCCTTTTCTACCCTCCATTCCCCATCTCCTTTTGGTTCTTGACTGATTATTTAACTGCATACCTCAATGGTTAAGGGCACAGGCTTTGTAAACCTGACTTTCTGGGTTTGAATCTCCATTCTACCACTATGCAACCGTGGAATCTTGGGCAAGGGATTTAAGCACGCTATTCCTTGGCTTCCTCATCTGTAGAATGGGTATGATAGTAGGTTGTAGTGAGAATTTTAAAAGTCACATGCAAGCAGCACCTAAGACATTGCCTAGCGCAGAGTTAAGCGGTATATTGAAATAGAAATTATAATTATTGACGTTAATGGATATGTCTTCTCAGCTAAGACCTTCTCGCTGATAAATAATAAACGGCAATCATGGTTAACGTTTGAGTGTCTGTGGACCAGGTACTATGTTAAGTACTTTACACCCGTTTTTGTTGTTGTTGTTTAATCCTCGTGATCATTGGCGGTAGTTGTAAGTACTATCCTTCTCTCTCCTCCTCTTTGTTTTTCTAAGCAGCTAAGAAAATTCAGGCCAGGATCTTCCCTGGTGACGCAGTGGTTAAGAATCCACCTGCCAATGCAGGGGACACGGTTTCGAGCCCTGGTCCGGGAAGATCCCACATGCCGCGGAATAACTAAGCCCGTGCACCACAACTACTGAGCCTGCATGCCGCACCTACTGAGCCCGTGTGCCACAACTACTGAAGCCCGTGCACCTAGAGCCCGTGCTCCACACCAAGAGAAGCCACTGCAATGAGAAGCCCGTGCACTGCAATGAAGAGTAGCCCCCGCTTGCTACAGCTAAAGAAAGCCCATGTGCAGCAACAAGGGCTCAACGCAGCCAAAAATAAATAAATAAATAAATTTTTTTTAAAAGGAACATAAGGGTTCATATATCTTAAAAAAAAAGAAAATTCAGGCCAGTGAGATAGCAGATAACTCAATAACTACCCACGGTCACAGAGCTAATAACAAATAGAGCCGAGACTTAAACTCAGAGGTGTCTTGGCCCTTCTCAAATATCGCTGATAAAACGGCCATAAATTCTTTTTGAGTGCTCTTCTTTTCCCTAAGAGTTGCCTCAATATCCATGCAGGTCAGGAAGGCTAAGTTCTCTTCAGAGACATAAGGGACAGCAGGCACTAAAGCAAGGGTCTCTCATTTGAAGGCTGACAGCAAAGATGACTAAAATAGCAAGTCAGAGTGAGCTCAATTATTGTGCCCTATTGTGCCACACAGGCCCCATTACTGCCCAGGGCCACCGGAGATAAAAGGTGCAGGACCCGCAACTCACCCCATCAGTCTCTAAAACTTGGATATCATAAAAGATTTTGCTTGTTTTAAGACAGCACCAAGAGACTCTTTAATATACTATTCTGACTCCAGATAAAGTGGTAGTAATTTCCACATTAGCAGCAGGTAGAATAAGGTATTTCTACCTCAGCCCAAGAGCACAGGGAAATCTCTTTCCCAGATAAAAACAAAAAAAGGAATACCCTCCTTTCCCTCAGAGCCTACAGTACCCAGGGTCTTGTTACTCTTGCTCCACACCTACCCACTCCCACCTCCCAACTTATTCTCAGGCCATCCACAATGTTTTTTTTTTTTTTTTTTTCGGGAGAAAGACTGGTGATGATAAAGGGACTGGGGAAGGAGAAGAAGGTAAGTCCCCAAATTTGCTGAAGGTAAACCAAGTACTGCTTTGTCCCCACTCCTGTACCACTTTTGTAGCTCCCTGACCTTCTTTACTCCTTTATGGTACTTCAGAACTCATTACCCTGCACACCCAGGAAAGCCCCTGGGCTTGAATTGCAGAAGAATCAACTTGCCTTTTTCTCTTTACAACACCCAACAATAGCACACGTGTCTGGGCTTGGTTTTCTACTTAAAGTGGCTAAGTTTAGATTCTTCTCCCGTATAGGCCGTCGCGCTGGCCCAACATTGTGCATCAACTATACTCCAATAAAATTTTTTTAAAGTGGCTAAGTTTAAGAAGAAAAAGGAGAGATAGCATGAGAAAGCTTTTAACTTAATTTCCTCCATTACTTCTAGTGTCAAACTTAGAAAATGTCAGCATAACTGTAAAGCTGAGAGAAGTCCAGTTCCAGAGGCCTGGTGCAAAGCAAAAGTGTTGACAGAGGGAAAACAAGCAGACAAGGGTGTCTCTAGGGCCAGTAGAAATAAACAAAGCAGAGAGGTTGGGTGCAGATCTCAGACACAAACAAGAGACCCTGCCCTTACAGCTCCTTTCACCCTAAAGCACATATCCCCATTCCAGAGACTTCATCTGCTTTAAATTCTCCCAACCAACCCTGTTCTTTCACTGCTGGGCATCTTGCCCTGATCACAGAAGCCACCACCAGCTGCTATTGCTTAGCAAAGAGAGTAGGTAAGGGGAGAGGATATTCCTAAACCCAATGTTAGAAAGGGAGATGTGTTCCCATCATCTCATCCCAGTTTTTCTCATAACATAATTTTAGAAAGTGTCATACATAGTTTGTGTTCAAGTTCTGCAGTGTTTTCTGTGGTATTTTTCAGTTATATGTTTCTTAAGGGCTGATCTGGGGTCCTGATACACATATGACAGTGTTTCTATAGTGTACACACACTGCTGGTGCCCAGTTCAGGCCCCCTTTGCAACGCAGATGGATGCACCCCCAGAAGCTGTGGGTGTTAGCAGCTACCTACACCCGCTTCCTTTTCTGGATAATTGCACTCTGCAGAATAAGAGATTCAGTACTCTACAAGACTTCTACTCCCCACACACCCCTGCAACCTGCAGTCAATGACTGATGATGAGAGTACATAATGCCAGACTTTGCCTCAATGTAGACCAATTTTGTGGTGCAAAACCTATCCCAGCACTCCTTGTGGGGTCAGGTTGAAGCTGGTTTCCAGCTGGCTTAAGTTTTTTTCCCCCTGCCGTATCCTGCTTCCTTCACTCCCCTGCACTTGAGAGCACTCCCCTGATAAATCACATGAAGAACCCCCCCTCCCCGCACCTCAGTCTCAGGCTCTGCTTCAGGCAAGCCTCCCTAAGACTTTTTTTCTTAACTGAAGTATAGTTGATTCACAATGTTGTGTTAGTTTGGTATACAGCAAAGTGATTCAGATATATATAGATATATACTCTTTTTCATATTACTTTCCATTATGACTTATTACAGGATATTGAATATAGTTCCCTGTGCTATACAGTAGGACCTTGTTGTTTATCCATTTTATATATAATAGTTTGTATCTGCTAATCCCAAATTCCTAATTTATCCCTCCCCCACCCCCTTTCCCTTTGGTAACCATAAGTTTGTTTTCTATGTCTTTGAGTCTCTCTCTGTTTTGTAAGTTCATTTGTATCATTTTTTTAGATTCCACATACAGCTCATATCATATATTTGTCTTCCTCTGTCTGACTTACTTCACTTAGTATGATAATCTCTAGTTCCATCCATGTTGCTGCAAATGGCATTATTTCATTCTTTTTTATGGCTGAGTAGTATTCCATTGTGTATATGTACACCACATCTTTATCCATTCATCTGTCAATTGACGTTTAGGTTGCTTCCATGTCTTGGCTATTGTAAGTAGTGCTGGTATGAACATTGGGGTGCATGTATCTTTTCAAATTAGAGTTTTCTCTGCATATATGCCCAGGAGTGGGATTGCTGGATCATATGGCAACTCTATTTTTAGTTTTTTGAGGAACCTCTATACTGTTTTCCATAGTGGCTGTACCAATTTACATTCCCACCAACAGTGTAGGAGGGTTTCCTTTCCTAAGACTTATTTTTATCTCATGTTTATCAGAGGACTAAGCAAGCAAGGCCCTCTGTAGGCCCCCCATTGTAGGCAGAACAGTCATAACCATCTCTGGGGAAGCCAGGGGTGAGTTAAGGTGCAACTAGATAGGGACCCTCAAATTAAACTTGGATATATGTCCTAACAAATGAAAATGAGGCTCAGCCTATTCATAACATCTCTTGTCTTGCTGACATTAACAGACTACATTCTCTGAAATTAGAAATGAAAGTTAATTCGTTCATGCTTCACTGTAGGTCTTTTTCAATACAGAATCTGAAAAAATCTTATAAATGTTAGAAAAAGCTATGTGACACTCCTTAAAAATTTGGTTAGACTGTAATTATTTTGTGATATTCTTGCTCTAATAACACGCATCTTAAATTTATCAGTTGTTGGTTGTTTCATTTCTGTTAACTGTAAACTGTTACTGAAGATGACTGAAGAACAAGCCCAAGGTTGGATACCCGATAAGGATGCTCTGATTAATCTAGAAGTGTTAAAAAACAGACCAGATTACCAGTTTGCAAATAATAAAAACATCTCCTAATTTAATAATTCTGCTATGACTCAGAAGACATATTGGGGTCATTATTATAAACCTTGATCATAATATTGTAGAAGTATATAGGTATTGGTTGAGTAGGGTTCAGGTTGAAAAAGGGTTCAGGTTGAAAATGACCAGATTTTTAAAATTACATTTGCAGGCAGACATACAAAATCCTTAACTTCTGGCATCACATTCAGTTTTTTTCCTCCAACACATAAATCCTATTATATATCCTTTGTAAAGCCACCCATACCAAAACAGTTAACTAAATCCACTCTTCTGGCTTAAAATAAAAGAGCCAAGGCAATTCTTTTTATTGGGATTATCCTCTCAATTAACTTCCATCTAAATTAAGACCTAAACATATCTGAAATTTTATTTCTGTATATTTGAATATATTCCTTTTAGTGTGACCTCTCATCATTAATTCCCTTTTTATTTATTATTTATTTACATGTATTTATTTGTATGTTATTATTTATTTCAATTCCTTTTTATTTGTTATTTAGCAAAATATATTGATTGTATCCTCCCTTGAAAAAAGTCAGATTATGGAGGGTCTTTTAAGTGGTTGTTTTTGATTTGGTAACTGAAATAAGCATTTCCTATTTCATAAGAATAAAATATCATTTAAAATTTTATACTAATCTGAGAAATATTGGTTGTTTCTGAAAAGCCCTTTCTACATTAGTCAAATAAATCTCAGTGTTTATAGGTCTTATGTAGTATTTTAGTTCTGTACAAGATTTTCAGTATAGCATAGCAAAGAATACTATTTTAATTTGCATTACACAGGTACACTGAAGAGGAGAGATGACTTGCCTAACTTACTTGTAATAATGGTTAAATGAAGTCTCGGTAAGAGCAATTGAAGAATGGATAATTACTCATTAAAAACTTTAAAGTGCTAAAACATTGGAATGGATAGAATTATACAGGGGAATAATATATCTTATTTCCTTTTCAGAAATAATAAGAAAATTATATGAGGGCAGATATGTACATTTTATTACAATAGTACCCTCTGTTGGTATTTCTCAAAAATTTTCTGGCCACCAACCCTTAAGGGTTTCCATGATTGTATATGATTAATATCACATCATCCATTTCTAATAAAAAACATTTTCTAAGTCCTTCATCTATCTTTCAACATTCACCAGTTTCACCACAGAAATTATATGAAATTTCAGTGTCACTGTTTGATCCAAAATGCCCACCTTTCCTGGCCTAGTTGACAGATACTCATATTCTAAAATCCCAGGCCAAATGTCACTCCCTCTGTGAAGAACTTCCCAGTCTCCTTTTTCCTATGCAGAATACATCCTTTCCTTAAATGTGCACTCATAGGTCTTTATACATACCTCTTTTAGACCTTACATCTTACTATATTAAAATTATATGTTGTATCAATTAGCAATTGTGTTTGCCTGTCATTAAGAAACCCATTATTTTTCTATCACATAAAAGAAATCCAAAGGTAGGCAGTTCAGTATTGTTACAGCAGCTCCTTTCATCTTTTGCTATGTTTTCCAAGCTCAAGCTCTGCCTTCCTAACTCAAAGTTTCCTCAGTGTAACAATATGGTTGCTGTAGTTCCAGCCATCACACCCATGTCCTAGGCAAGAATGAGTAAAAAGGTAATGCCTCCCAGCCTAGCAACTTCATAAGCATCATCACTCCTCCTCCCCTATGCCAGTGCATGTATGTGCACACACACATACACATGGACAAAATTATGAAGCTTTCTAGGAAGCCCCACCCAACAACTTCCACCTACATACCATTGACCTATATTTAGTCACATGGGCACCCCTATCTGAAAGGAAGGCTGAGAAATTATATTCTTTCCCATTTGTGTACATAGCCACCCCCCAACAAAACCACATTTTATCACTTACAAAGAATGGGGAGAAAGGTATGTGATAGACAACTAGCAAACTCTGTCACATTTTTTTCACTTTTTAAAAAATCATATATGTTTCCTTACCTAGATTGTAAAATCTTGGATGGTTGAGAGTATGTCATATTTATTTTGTATTTCCAGGGCCTAGCGTAGTACAAGACACTGTTTTACTGTTTATTTCCTTCACCTACAATATGAAGGGTTATTCTATGTAATCTGCCTAGATAAAAAAGATTTCATGTTTTACCAGAATAATTTTCCGTGCTTTGTATTGACTTTATCATGTCCTTGATTATTTAAGAAAACAAAGTTTCCTCACTTATGAAAGAGCTAATGTTCTTGATAGTCATATTACTTACATGTTTATTTTTTTTAATTATTTTTTTTTTTTTTTGCGGTACGCGGGCCTCTCACCATTGTGGCCTCTCCCGTTGCGGAGCACAGGCTCCAGATGCGCAGGCTCAGCAGCCATGGCTCACGGGCCCAGCCGCTCCGCGGCATGTGGGATCTTCCCAGACCGGGGCACGAACCCGTTTCCCCTGCATTGGCAGGCGGACTCTCAACCACTGCGCCACCAGGGAAGCCCTACGTGTTTATTTTTAAATGCTTTATTGTTCCTTTCATATGAATAGCCAAATATTGTTTCTTTTCACCAACTCTCCTATTGCAAGTATCCAAATCTCCTGACTTTTGATTTTGTTTCCTTCCTAAGATTGACTCCTAAATGTAAAATGAAATAAAATAACTTTCAGGATATATTTCCCACCAGGCCCCTGGACAATCAAAAACTTGTTCTTTCACCTTAGAAAAAGATGCTAGAAACTATTATGTTTATTCAATGTTACTATTGATGAGATGCATGCGAAGAGTTATCTAATCAGAAGAGATGGTCAGCCTTCTCCAGGTTAAATTTGTATGGGCTAAATGTTATTAACATAAAAATTTCAAAATTGTATGCTAAATGGGAAGTACCTAGAGATTTCTCAAGGCCCTTGGTCTCCATGATGTTTCTATTTGTCAGAGTCCTGGTGATTCTTTGCCTGAGAATATTAGGCAATATCAGTATAGCATTATCAGTTATAATTTCAGTTACTATTTTGAACCGCTTCTTAGCCACAACCTTCTTATTAATTTGAATCTAGCATCTTCAAGGCCAGTGGTTTTTAAATGTGGATGTGCATCAGACTTAACCTATGGAGTTCCATTAAAATAAAGGTTTTTTTGGTACCTGCTCCAGATTTACTGAATCTCTTTAGTTGGTATTCTTGATATTCTATCAATATATATTCTTCCTGTATGTTTGGTATATTCATGGTATAGAATGTACATTATATCTCTATTTTTACTTTACTTACAGTTTTTTCCTCTATAAAAACTATGTTCATCTTTTTTTTTGTAAATCAGATGTAACATTTACTGTCTGATGAAAATAAGCTCAGTCATTATCCTTATAGATATTTTGTCTAAAACTTTGGGAATTGGCTTTATTATCGGGATTGTCTCTTATATCATACATTTTGGCCCATTGGTTTGTCTTCTAGGAAAAAGGATAAGCAGATAATTTAATTCAAGAAAGAAAAAAAGGGAGGGGGACTCTGACTAGAGAACTGAAACCCTAACTACTTTTGGGGAATTCTGGATTTCTTTTTCCTCTCCTCAGGCCTCTTAATTTCATGCTTTATAAAAGGCCCAGAAAGTAGAGCAAATCCTACATGCTGTGGTTTAGAGAATATCAAGCGATTTAGACAATGCCACTGCAGTGGGCTGAATGGTAACCCCCTGAAAGATATTTCCACTTCCTAATCCCTGAAATCTTTGAATATTACAATATATGGTAAGCAAAAAAAAAAGATAAATTTAAGGATTTTGAGAGGAGATCTTATGCTAGATTATCCAGGTGGGCCCTACATCCAAAGACAAGTGTCTTTATAAAAGTGAGGCAGAGGAAGATTTGACAGACACTCAAGGCAGTGTGATGAAGGCAGATGTTGAAGAAATGAAGCTACAAGCACATTAATGCCAGGACAGCTACAAGAAGCTGAAAGAAGCAGGGAACCACTTCTCCCCTAGGGCCTCCAGAGTGAGTGTGGTCCTGCCAGATTTCAGATTTCTAGCCTTCACAACTGTGCAAGAATAAATTTCTGTTGTTTTAAGCCACCAAGTTTGTGGCAATTTGTTATAACAGCCTTAGGAAACTAATACAGCCACTAAGATTATAGAACTTCTTGCCTCAGAAGTTCATAAAACTGAGCAGGCCATGGTTCAGAATTGAACTGTCTTAGATATGATTGGCTTCTTGAGGGAGAATGTGAGCTACTTTAACAGTAGAATGTTGTGCTTACATCCCTGCAGACTTCTCTGAGATCTGTGATACTGCTAAAAATCCAGGAAGTAAACCAAGAAATCAGAATTTGGGTAATCTGGAGATTGACCTCATAGCTGGTTCAGCAGACTCTTCAGATCAGGGATGGGATATATTCCCTTGGTTTAATATAGGCACTCTTGGCTCCTGGCTGAGAAGTGTACCACAAACTCTGATCATAATCAAACATACAAAATCTGATCATAATCCTTCTTTTAGTATTTAGTATTGTTTGTTTTGCAGTTTCAGATTTATGATCTCCATCACAGCTGTTTTTCTGTCAAACAATCGAGCAAATGGTTATATAGCAGAAAGAGCAGAAAAACCTGATACAGAGATATAAACAACCACTGTGGGAAACTTGGAGACTGGAACAACCATAGACAGAAACTTGACATATGATTGTGACACCTCAAGCAACAGTGAAAATCCAGAATGATCACACCTTAGACATTAATGATGTATTTAAGGAAAAACTGAGAGCCCAAACTAGCCCCACACTCAGCCTGGATTCTGAGAACCAAAACTATGCTTTACTGTCTATATTAATATAACTTTGCTATTCCTCTGTCTTCATGAGCACCTCTTTATTTTCAGGACTGTCCTGCCCAAGCAAATGGTTTGATTGCTCATCCCAAGAACTTCCCCAGGATACAAGGTTAATATACAAAAGTGTCACTTTCCTGTATACCAGCAATGAACAAGTGGAATTTGAAATTAAAAACACAGTACTACTTACATTAGCACCCCCAAAATGAAATACTTAGGTGTAAATCTAACAAGATATATGTAAGATCTATATAAGGAAAACTATAAAATTCTAATGAAAGAAATCAAACATGAACTAAATAAATGGAGAGATGTTCCACATTCATGGACAGGAAGACTCAATATTGTCAAGATGTCAGTTCTTTCCAAATTGATCTATAGATTCAATGCAATCCCAATCAAAATCCCAACAAATTATTTTGTGGATATCAACAAACTGATTCTAAAGTTTATATGGAAAGGCAAAAGACCCAGAATAGCCAATACAATGTTGAAGAAGAAGAACAAAGTCAGAGAACTGACACTACCCGACCTGAAAACCCACTATAAAAGCTACAGTAATCAAAACAGTGTGGTATTGGCAAAAGACTAGACAAATAGATCAGTGGAACAGCACAAAGAGTCCCAGTTTAGACCCACATAAAATAATCCTTAACAAAGGTGTAAAGGCAGTACAATGGAGAAAAGATACCCTTTTCAACAAATAATGCTGGAACAACTGGACATCCACATGCGAAAAAATTAGTCTAGACACAGACTGTATACCCTTCATAAGAATTTCCCAAAAGACCCACCAACTCTTCATTGGAAAGCATCAACAAAGTTTGCACCCTAAGTTTCTCTGAATTTCTTACCTCAATTCTTGCCTTGCTGCTTCCACCACTCTTGGACTGTTGTATCATGATTCTGAATCCTAATTGAGTCTCCACACTGAAATCTCTACTTTAAACCAAACTTCCAATTTTAGTGAATTCTATCCTTCCCTCTTCCCTCTGAGACACTGCCAAATCTTTGTGGAATAGATGTTCTCCCTTGCTGTGATAAGTAATATACTCAAGCCTTGTTTTTCAGGTTGTGTTGGTGATATTTGGGGAGCTGATTACATATATAATATATATATTATTTAATATATATAGATGTAGATATAGATGTAAATACGTAAACATTCGTACATTGCATCCGTCACATGAAAAAATTATAAGGGTTAGATCATAGATCATTGGGTCAAGTTCAATAGTTTTCTATCCAATAGTAACTAAAACGTAAAAGATTGGTTGGCAATTCTCAATCCTGTTCAGTCTCTCACAACCCTCTTGCAGTTCATCAACTCTCTGGGTACTAAGTTATGCATCTGAGGAAGGTAGATCACTCCAGAGTTTCCTTCCGGGCCCAGACCCTCAAAGAAGGTAGGGAACTAATGCATACATATTAGAATTATTCCATTCCATTATAATGGAAGGGAGGGACGAATTGGGTAAATGCCTTCAGACTAGGTACACCCAAGGGACAAACCAAACAAATTGAAGTGCGGCAAGAAGGGAGGATGCACAACAGTCATCAACTCCTGGTGGCTAAGAGCATATTAAAGATGTATTAGTACATAATTACCACGTATTTAAGTGAACATTACACACGTAGTGCACATACTCTATGTACTGTCATTATATCACTGTTTCTCAGCTGAAAATTATATTCAAGGGAACTCTTAAAAACATTCTCTCAGACCCAGTCATTTATGTAAGTTCGTTTTATACTACCATTTCTTAAATATAAACAAAAATAAATATGAACTCTGCTGTTCATAAAGCTATTATACAAATTCAACACCAAAGTAAATTTACAAATTATGCACAAATAAAAAATAATGTTCATTTAATGTGATACATGATGTTTGCTGAGACAAAACTGCCCTTAGAAACCTGAACATACTACTGACTGGCCAGTGTGTGCTCTTGACCTTCAGCATGCTTGTATGTCTTGTGAGGACTCTCCTTTCCCATCACTTTCCTCTCGCGAACTACTGGAAAATCTTCATTTGTACAGTAAGCCATGAAGCAGGAGGTTCACCTCATTTATTTTCTCACTAGCTTATGACAAAGTAGTATTACCTTCTGCCAACTTGATTTTAAAAACAGACTCAAATACATGTCCAAATTATGTGGCAGCTGTTATCATTCAGTCATCCAGGTACTCCAGAATATGCTTAAAACTGGATGTAAAAGTAAGACATACTTGTAGAAAAACTCAGACTGTCATTGGATTCCAGTTTGAAAAACACTGTCCTATTAAAAGTATGTGTACAAAATATATGTTTAAATTAGGCTTTTTGTTAGCTTCTTATTAAGACTTTCTGGTACTATTACCTGAGTACCTACATTATAATGCAGCAGTTGACTCTTGCTTCATTTGGACAATCAAGTCTCTTGTTTGTGGGGACTAAGCTATGGGTCATTCTGTCTCACTAGTCCCAGGCCCCTGAGAATGGGTGCATTGGGACCACAGGTCAAACCATCATCACTCTCACTTCTACGATCTCTAAATTAAGTTAAAGAAGACACACATACTCAACAGTTGGGTAACCAAATAACTGAAGCAAGACGTAAATTTTAAGGAGTGGTTGAGGAGTTGTTTTCATTATAAGTTGCATTGGTAGGACAAGGCACCGAGTTTAAGACTGTTTGGGGCTCGGGTGAAAACTCCCCACTTCTCCACCCCCCTTTCTCCTTCCCTTCCTCCTGCGTTCTTTCACTGTTCCTCTCCTTTCCACCTACTTTAGTTCTATGCTTCCCTCAAAGTTCATTGTGATGTTTTCCCGTGAAGCTAAATATATTTTTTATTGAGAGATTATGCCCTTATCATTTTATATTAAAATGTGCTTCCTTTTATGAAATAGTAGTAGGTAGTTTTAAAAATTGTCTTTGTTGGGCCTCCCTGGTGGCGCAAGTGGTTGAGAGTCCCCCTGCCGATGCAGGGGATACGGGTTCGTGCCCCGGTCTGGGAGGATCCCATATGCCGCGGAGCGGCTGGGCCCGTGAGCCATGGCCGCTGAGCCTGCGCGTCCGGAGCCTGTGCTCCGCAACGGGGGAGGCCACAACAGTGAGAGGCCCGCATACCGCAAAAAAAAAAAAAAAAAAAAGTTAAAAATTGTCTTTGTTTGGCAAAATAAGTAATTGGCAATGTTGTGTTTTCCTCCGACTATTTTTTTAAAATTTTACGCGTCCAAGATCTGGAACCACTGTCTAGAAAACAGAGAAAAGAGAAACAGGTAGGAAGAAAGAAAAGCATGTAAGTTGATTCAAGTTGAACAAGTTTAGCGCCATAATATATCTTCTACGGGTGCATTGGCAGGAATACCTAAGTCTCATTTGGGAGTCAGGGAAGGCTTCACAGAGGAGGTAACGTTTGAGCTGGGCTTTAAGGATTAGCAGTGGAGAAACGGCAGGGCATTCCAAGCAGAATGAATAATGCGTGCGAGAGCACAGAGCACAAAAGAACGCTACGTGTCCAGCAACTCTAAGTAGCCTGGTGGCTGTTGCGCAGTTCTGGGGTTAGGTGATCAAGGGTGAAGCAGGGACTATTTCTTCCTACTTGGCCCACTTCCCCTGCAGGTCATTGCACAGTGCTGGGCACACACACTTCAGGAGCTCAATAATTACTTGTTGAATTGGGGCAGGGTGATCGAGTGTAGTGGGAACCAGAGCCTCCGGATTCTTTCTCACGCACCGCAGTGTGACCTTGGCCAAGTCCCTTTTCTCAGGACTAAGGCTTGCTGCTTAGTAATCAGCCGAGGGTGAGAAAGCGGAGGAGGAGGTTGGCCTGAAGCGCCGGGCCTTTCCAGCGTCTGGAATCCCTGATTCGACGCGTGGAGGGCAGGGCGGGGCGGGGAGGAGCCGGAGGCGCGGGCTGCGGCGGGCGGAGATTCAGTTCCTCCTCCGCGCCAGCAGGGGGCAAAGGGAGCGGCTTCCCGCCGCCTTTCCCCTTCTTGCGGGTGTCGGGCAGACTGCTGCAGTTGCGAGCAGGAGCGCAGTGGGCGGGCCGGGTGGCGGCGGCGGCGCTGCGCTGACTGGGTTGGGCCGGGCAGCGGCAGCGACGGCTGAGGTGGTTGCAGAGGCCGCTGAGGCGCTGACTGAGTGGCCGGCAGGCGCCTGTAGCCTCGAGCAGCCCCTTCGTGCCGCCCGCTATTCCCCGGGCAGCGGTGGGCCGCGGCGCGCAGCCTGCCAGGGATCTGCGGCGGGCACACCCCGGCGGCGGCGACAGCGGACAGGTTAGAGTGGGGGCAGGGACGGTCGCGGGAGCAGCCGGGGGTCGGAGAGGGAGCCCGAGCCAGGCCATCTCCAACCATGTCCGACGAAGCGTCAGCCACCACTTCGTACGAGAAGTTTCTAACCCCCGAGGAGCCCTTCCCGCTTCTGGGACCCCCTCGCGGGGTGGGCACCTGCCCGAGCGAGGAGCCGGGCTGCCTGGACATCAGCGACTTCGGCTGCCAGCTCTCGTCTTGCCATCGCACGGATCCGCTCCACCGCTTCCACACCAACAGGTACAAACCTCCGCTGAGGGCAGGGGCAGACTGCCCACACCTCTGCCTCCAGCCGGAGAACGCCAGGTTCCCCCCATTCTGGCCCTCCGCCTCGGGTCTGCGTTTCCAGTCGCCCCCTCCCCCACCTTCCTCCGCCCAGCGCTCATTCCCGGGCTCCTTCCCTCTTCCCCTCCCTATTTCACCCCTGTCCTCCGATTTTCCTTTTGGCCGGCATTTTACTCTCTCTCTTTTCCCCCATTCATCTTCTGACCCAGCGACTCCTCCCTTCCCCCTCCCGCCTCATCTGTACCCTGCGAATCCCAAAACCCAACCCTTGATTCTTAGATGCTTCCCTGTTTTCATCCACCCTCAAAAGTTTAACCCCTTCCATTTCCGGTACAATCCAATCCTCCATAGAGAGGATTTCGGATGGCTCAAAATCAAAAGTCGATCTTTTTGAAAGGTGGCACTTTAAAAGCTAGAATCTTCCTTTTCCCAATTTTTAACCTGTCTCGTAGCCCTATTTTCACCCCCCAACCCCCCATTTCTTTAGTGAAGCTTTGGGAAACCAGGCGATTCTTTTTTTTTTTTTTCTTTGCTCTATGAACTCTTTGCCCTAGCGCTTTAGGCCCTGCCAAAATGTATAAGCTTAAATCTGGAAGATTCCTTCCTGAAGCACATCCTTTGGTTTGCTCCCCCAGTGGAAAGATGCAGCCACTCTTAGGATGGGCTTGCTTATACAAATTTATTCAGAGGGTGCATCCCCTAACTGGTTTTATTGGAAGGTAGAGTGTTCTGGAGAATTCTCTCATGCAGGCATTTGTGTTATATCAAATGTGGGGGATTTGAAGATGTTTTACACATACCCCAACCTATAACATAGGTGCATATTATATGTATATGTGTGTATACACCACACACAGAGGCCTGGCGGGGTGGAGAACAAGGGAGGAGGGAGAGAGAGAGGGATTCAGCTATGGAAAATACTGGAGTTGAATTAAGGAGTCTAGTTCTGATTTCTCATCCACTTTACAATATGAATACGAACAAATCCTTCCACATTCTAATGCCTTTTGCATGCTCCTCCCCAACCCCTTAAATCAATCTACAGAGTTACTAACCTTCTACCAAGTACAAGGAATATATAAAATATGATTCTTAGCTAAAAGAAAGTTATAGTCTGGAAGCAAGGTGTTACAATTAAATAATCATACAGAACATCGCTATAACACATGTGAAAAGAAAATGGTAGTAAACTTGTTACAACTGTTCCAAATCCTCATTGCAAAAATGAGGAAACTGAGGCCCAGAGAGAAAAGACTGTGTTCAAGTTAATAAAACCGAGTCAGGCAAAGCCAGGATTACTCCTTCGGAGCCAGTGATGAAACTTGGAACAGAACTAAGGGCTCCAGTGTTATAAATGGTTGTTATGGTTTCTTAGACTAACTCACAGAAACCCATGATGTGACTATAGCATGAATGTAACATATTTATGAAATTAAGTGTGCTTAGAATTGTTTGCATTGGAAAATAAGGTAAAATAATACTTGTGCACATATTTGATATTTTAAGTTTTGCAGCACTGGAATAAATCATATACACAGGAATGTTAAATGATCTCAGAATTAGCCTGCTCTGATGATGAGGGCAAGGGAGTGGGGACAGAGGCTGAGGGTAAGTGCTGCCAAAATGTGTGGGGGTGATGGGGAGTGTAGCATGGTGAATAATACATTTCTTACAGCTTGTTCTGTTCTTTCTCCTCCTCCCCATTTTTTCCTTGTGTTTTTCTATCCCTTGTCTTACAGACCTTGGTAGAGTCAAGGTTGTTTTCCAGCATGAGGTGGTGAAGATAGAGGGGGAGGTTCTTGTTCAGCCCCAGTTGTCCCAAGTCAAGCATTTTTCTAGTTACTGCCTGCTTTTTTAAACCCCCCCTCTCCTACCCTACTTGTCACAAGGCTTGGAATGGTAGCAGGAATGTATCTTGCTCTGTACCCTCCTCAGCGGAGATAAGGGGAAGCAGAATTAGCAATTCTTACAGCAGGTGATGTTTCTGCCCTAGGCTACCTTGCTTTTTAAATCTTTCCTCCTTCTGGAACGTTCTGCCTTCTTACCCTCTCCTCAGGATGGCGTTTGAGAGGACCATATGCTTCCAGTCATTTCTTTTCAGGGAGAAGAAAAAAGCTAAATCATGTATGTGGGCAAAGTTTAGTTTAGGGAGTTCTTTTATTTTGGAGTTGTATGGGTCACAGCACATTCACCAATTCAAGCAACAATCCAAAACAGAAATCAGATCTGAATAGTTGAGTTCTGATATCGAGCCTTGGGTTTAATCATTATAAAACAAGTTTCATTGAAAATAGAAAGCTTGTCAGTGGGTAGGTACTTGATTTACCTCTATTTTGCTTCTTCCTTGTTACCTGATAACAAAACTATGGAGATTGTTTAAATAATGCTGTTGATAAGGGCCTTATGATGATGATGATTTTGTGTCTGCTCATTTACTGGACTCTGGGGTATCTATGCAGTCTTCATTAATCAAGAGAGTCAAGGCACTATTACTTATGATTCCTAAGTTTGAATGTTTGTTGCATTTAGAGTCACCTGTGACTTAGATTGGTGTGTCACTGGTCTAGGTTCAGTGGAAAATAAATTACACGAACATAGACAGCTTCCTGAGAATTCACTTTTCTAGGAGTATCTTTTAGGATTTTATGACCAAGTTGGGTTTGTCTAGAATTTGGGGGGAATAAAATAAACTTCAGTAAGCCAAAAACACTTAAAAACTTATTTCATTTTTAATTGAAATATCAATATGGAATATATATATAGTTTTAAGGCTTCTTTTTTTAGTTTGGGGGACAGGATTTTTCTGGTGTAATTGTGGGTTTTCTCTTAGCATTTGTCCACGGTAACTTCCACTGTCAGCAAAAAAGGATATCATTTAGCAAATTGAAAAAAATATAATGATATTGGTAGGTCCTATAATTAAGTTGCGAGATGAAGGAGGTTAATATGAACTAATCAGTGTGTTATTTTCTTCCTCTTTCAGGAGTACATCAGTACTTTGACATTGAACAATTGTGAAAAGCATGTGGGAGGACAGTGCCTCATTTTTGTATACCCTATTGGCAGGATACAAAATGAACTACGTATTGTATAAAGCAGTTACTCAGTTCTGTGATTTCAGAGCCCCATTTTCAATCATCATTAACTAGAAAAAGCCCAAAACTACCGTGTGCCTTTTGTTCTACCCACAGTTTTCCTGTCTTGTTAGAGAATTAGAGGTGCAGAAGAGTTGTGAGTTACAGGTGGTAGAACCATGTTTCATGAAGTGAGATATATTACAGAGGCAGGAGGAATTTGGTTTGGGGGCTTGTTGTGACAAATTGAGAATGGGGATCAGGCTTTGGAGAACTATTTAGACTAGAAATGTAGATTTCTAGAACAGAGATTCCAGTAGTCTGATAGGAGTGGAACTGTGGGGTTACAGAGGCTGAGAGAATAGAAGACACTTTTCAATAAATTTAGCAGGGAAAGGAAGGAGAGATGTGGTAATTTGAAAAAAAAAAGTGAAGGCTTCTTCATTTGATTTTTGCCTTGTTTATTTATTTATTTTCCAAGAACAGATATTTTAGCTCCTTAGAAGCAACCCACAGGAAAGAGAGAAATTGAAAATACAAGAGCAGGTGGGATGACAGGAGATGGATGGGATTAACTCTGAAGGCCAAATGGAAGAATTAGCCTTAGAAATGACATGGAATGTTGTTTACTTCCCAGACTGTAGAGTGGGTAGGAGGGATGGGTAAGGATCCCAAGACAATGGAGGTCGCTGGGAGGAGAGTTGGAAATTTGAATGAGTAAAGTAGGGGGGTTGTGTCATCTGCTCTAACTTGGGACCTTGATGGCCTGTTGGGCTCCAGAGGAGTAGCAGAAGTCAGGGTGGCTGTATGGGGATTCTGGCAGGGAGTCAGTGATGAATACAAAGAGGATTGTTAACTGAGAATAAATGGCATGGATTTGGAATGACTTTCATCAACTTGACAGTAGGACTGTATTCCACAGTGCTCATTGGCTGGATTCTTATCCTGAGAGGTAATAGGTCTACCTGAGAGAGAAAGGGCTGCAGAAGAATGTATGTGGTACACATGCTTTTCTTAATTTTAGAAAAATACCACTGAAAGCCCTTCATCTGTGTATTCTTGCTGAAAAGCCTTGCAGGTAAATGTTCTTGGCTTTTTATTTTTAATTAAAATTTGGGCAGCAAGCCTAGTTATTGAGTTAAACCCCATTTCATGGATTCTTTTCAACATTTCTTTTAAAATATGGAGAAAGTCTCCTTTGTGAATAATTGCATGGTTATAGCTAGGATCTTAGTGTTAGGTAGTTTTCTCTTAGTGGAATAAGATGTAAGGGCTTTGTAAATTTGAAGAGTTCAGTGCTGAGCACACGTACACAGTGCTCTTCCATTACACATTTGAAACCAACAGAACAGTCTAAAAGCATCTCTTAAATTTCTATTATAAAAGTTCATTATAGAAAATTACGGGCATATACGAAACTATAAAGACCACTTACGATCCTTTTCACTAAAGATAATAGCTGTCAACATTTTGATGTTGTTACCTTTTTTTTTTTTTTTTTTGGCCGTGCCACATCGCTATCAGGATCTTCATTCCCTGACCAGGGATTAAACCCCACCCCCGGAGTGGAAGCACCAAGTCCTAACCACTGGACTGCCAGGAAATTCCCTGTTGTTACTTTTAATGTTATTTCTTTGTGCATACATAATTTTAAAAATCAGGATCCGGCTATATATATAATTTGTGACTAGGTTGTTTGCAGTTACATTTTATTTTCTTTTTCAATAAATAGCCTGAAAATATGATTTTTAATGATTTTTAAAACACCATTATTCAGATATAGATATATCATTTAATTATTCCCAATGTTTTAGAGGCATTTGTTTTTCCTTATTTTGCTATTATAATATTGTTTGGACATTTTTGTATATACATCTTTTTTTCCAAAATTCTATTTGGGGAAAGGGATAGATTCTTAGCAAGGCAATTACTGAGTCCAAAGGAATGAACCTTTTTAAAGCTCTTTATACACTACCAAATTGCTTTTCAGAAAGATTATGCCAGTGCCAATTTAACATTCCCACCAGCAGTGGATGAAAGTACTTCCTACTTGGTTTTTATTTACCTTGTCTTAAAATAATAAGAATAAGAATATTTGCATATTAGAAGATAATAGAATTTTTTAAAAACTCAAAGTACTATTTTTCTATTTTGTAAATGATTGTTTCAAGTATGAGACCGATTTCCTTGCCACTGTTAATTTAAAAAAAAAGAAAAGAACAAGGAGCTAAGGCTTCTAAGAATGCCCAGAACCTTGTAATATCTGTTATAAAGTTATAGATCTGGAAAACTGAGGAACATCCTGATTTTGCCCTAAGGTAAGAGCACAAAACCAAGCAAATTCCTGACTCCCTTGTCAGTGATCTAATGATTAGGTTGTTAAATATGGCTTAGTTTTTAAAAAACAGTCAATATTACTCATGAAGGGAAACACATTTCTACTAAGTTTTCAAAGCTAAAAAGAAATTCTCATTAAAAACAATTATCTAACAGCTTTTCCTAGTACATGACACAGTGCTTTGGCACACTGAAGATGCTGACTAAATGTTTGTTGAGTGTGTGAAAGGACAGAACTTTCACTGTAATTGTCATTCACAGCTTTCTATTGCCTTATTGCATGACTGAGGCAATTTGGTTAATTCTACCAGGTTTGTTGATTTTTAAAAAATGAGGATACTGCTTACCTAGCAAGCACGTGATGAAACTAGGTAATGTTACAAGGTATTCTAGGATTCTTAGGTGAATTTTAGGTTTTTGCCTATTCATAAAAGTTTGTTGACTTCTGCTTTTATATTACTGAACTATAATAGTTTAGAGTGTGTGTGTGTTTCAGTGGTTTAAAATACTCTACCTTTAGTACAAAGGAAAACGTGCCATAAAATTGCCAGGATGCCCAAATTTTGTAAATCAAGAACTTTGGAATTAAGATTAGCTATATAAAATAAGAGGGGAAGTTTAAAAACTGAATACACAATTCAGGAAAAAACTGGATTTAATGAAAGGTGAGAAACAATAATAGGTAATAACAAGCTTTTCTTCAGGAAGTCATTATTTTAATACCTTATTAGTATCAGATATACTAAATCATGTCTTAAGGGTTAATTTCCCTAGGCTACTGCCAAAGCAATGAAGATTATCTCATTAGTAATATAAAGCTAGTGGAAATTTATAAAAGAAAACAGATTTGTAGATTTCAAGATAAAAAAATTAAAAAAAATATATAACCCGGCAACAAATAATACAGACAAAATATTAATATCCTTAACATATAAAGAACTCTAACAAAATCAACAAGGAAAATATTAACACCTAGTAAAATGCTATAGCAAAATAGCTAATAATTATTTTTAATTTTTCCCTTGCCAGTAATCAAAGAAATAAAAATTGATATAAAAATGTTTTTCTCCTATCAGCTAGGTAAAATTTTTAAAAATGAAAATTTCAGTGCTGTTAAGGTTGTGGTGAAATGAGCACTTTTATGGACTGCTTTGGGGAGGGCAAATTAGTGCAACCTTTTCGGAAAAGGCACTTGGCTAACTATACTGTCACCCTTAGAAATGTTCATATTCTTTGACTCAGTAATTTCCTTTCAAATAATCTATGTTGAGAGATTATATATTTAGATAAATAATTATAAACAAAATGGTTTCATCTCAGTATTATTTGTAGTACAAAAAAAGAATTGGAAACAGCCTAAGTACCTATTATTGAAGGAGTAATGTTAAATAAATTATGATACATTTAATAGGTAGAATATTATATAGGCATTAAAATGTTTTCAAGTAATATAGTTGGGTAAATGTTCAGTATATAATGTTAAGTGAATAAAAGTGGGATACTAATATCTATCTACACACACACAATGCTGGTTCTGTAAAAATATACATATTCATGTAGAAAAAAGTGCCAAAACATTATGGATCATTTATTGTTAGTTAGTGGAATTATTGGTCATTTTAATCTTATTCGTCACTCCTTTCTTGTTCCAACATCTTTGCAATGATCCTGCATATCATTGATATGTAAAAGTTATTTAAATATAAGAAACACTTTGAGCTTCTACCTGTGTACTTTGTTGGTGCTTTTCTCTGCTCTGCACTGGCTACTCTCTTCCTTTAATAATAATAGCTGCCATGTATTGAGCACATTTTATGTCTGCTGAGTGCTCTGTATGCATTCTCATATAATGTAAATAGTAACCGCATTTTAAAGATGATGACCCAGGCTTGGGGAGGATTTGTTTCGCTTCAGATCAAACAGCAGGCAAGTGACAGAGCAAGAATTTGAACTCAGTCCGGCTCCAATCAGACAGATAGGAAAGTAGAGAATAGTTTAATGAACCCCATATACCCATCGTGCAGCTTCAACAATTACATATGGCAGTGTGCTTTATCTATACCCCTACTCATTCCTCAACCCCTTATAATTTTGAGACAAATCCCAGACAAATTCATTCATAAATATTTTAGTATGTATCTTTAAAAGATAAGAGCTCTTTTGAAAATAATCACAATATCATTATCATATCTAAAAATATGCTCATATTCCTCATAAATGTAATAATCGTATCCTATTTGTATCTTAAAATTGTGTGGATTCTGTAGTTTCTGTTGTGATTTCTTTTGTGTTGTTTTTAAGGTGGAATTTAACTTCCTGTGGAACAAGTGTGGCCAGCTCAGAATGCAGTGAGGAGCTGTTTTCATCAGTTTCTGTTGGAGATCAAGATGATTGCTATTCCCTATTAGATGATCAGGACTTCACGTCTTTTGATTTATTCCCTGAGGGGAGTGTCTGCAGTGATGTCTCTTCTTCTATTAGCACATACTGGGATTGGTCAGATAGTGAATTTGAATGGCAGGTAGGATTATTTTTCTTATATTGCCATCATTACTCCATAAGTAGAAGTATGAATTTCTGTTTCGGTATTTTCATCTCTACCTCAAAGTAAATTTCTCCAATGTTTATTCAGTCCTGGAGATTCTCTAACAGCATTAAGAATTAGAAGAAATATTTATCCTTTATTTTTGCTAACATACCTTTTAGGCTTCTCACACTACAGATACCTTTTGTACATTTTCATGTAATTTAATACTTGTATAATGTTCCTATTATTATATATCATTAGTACCTTTCTGTGCATTAATCCAAGCAAATTTTCTCTTTACTGATAAATGGCCTTCATATCCTTATAGGCACAATACCTTTACATCAAGGTCACGTTATATATCTAATATCACAAACCACTACATAATACATAATTTTTTTCATTTTTATTAGGAATATAATTTCTCATTTTGTATTCTCTTCATATGTAGAGATGTTTTTCACCTAAAAATGTTTTTTCTTCTGTGGCACATATACCACATAAAATGGCTTTGTGGCAAATTGCACTCATCATAAGGCAGCATTTCCAAAGAGTCTTTCAGAAAATGTAGATCATGTTATGGCAACATCCATTTTCTGATTGTAAAACACAATAACGTTTGAAGAAGCTTTCCTTGCATACAGCAACTGTTATATTCAACAAATACTTGAATATCTACTATGTTTGAAAGCCATCTAAATACTTGAAGTTGTTTTCCAAAAGATGAATCAAACATTTTATTTCAAACAATTTTTTTTCTTTTTTTTTTTTTTTTTTTTGCGGTACGCGGGCCTCCCTGTTGTGGCCTCTCCCGTTGCGGAGCATAGGCTCCAGTCGCGCAGGCTCAGCGGCCATGGCTCACGGGCCTAGCCGCTCCGCGGCATGTGGGATCTTCCCAGACCGGGACACGAGCCCATGTCCTCTGCATCGGCAGGCAGACTCTCAACCACTGTGCCACCAGGGAAGCCCTATTTCAAACAATTTTTATTAAAATATCAAATAATACCAAATAGCATAAAATTAAAAATAGGTCTCCAAGTCCCACTCTTCTGTGGTTACCACTGTTAAGAGCTTGTGCAGATACAAGTATGCTTGCACAGCGTTAAAAACACACAAAGGGACTTCCCTGGCGGTCCAGAGGTTAAGACTCTGCGCCTCTGCACTTCTACTGCAGGGGGCACAGGTTCGATCCCTGTTCGGGGAACTAAGATCCCGCATACTGCTCGGTGAGGGCACCCCCCACCAAAAAAAAAAAAAGACACACAAAAATGGGATCATACTTCAGCCACTGTTTGGCCCTCTGCTTTTTTCAACTACCTGTACTATATTTCATTCTTTTTGATAACTGCATCATAATTTAATCAGTTCCCTAATAATGAATATTTAGGTTGGTTTCAGTTTTTTCTTGTTATAAACAATGCTATACTGGAAATTAAGAGGTTTTTAAAGAGGAAAATATAATCCACAGCCCCTTTATTTTTAAATTTTATTTTATTTCAAATGCTTCTATTTCATTTACAGTTGTAAATATGATTTGGATAAAAATTTTAAAAATTGAGATAAAATATACCATTTTAATAATTCTAACATGTATAATTCAGAGATTTTTAATATATTCACAGTGTTGTGCAGCCATCTCCACTATCTAATTCCAGGACATTTCTATCACTCCAAAAGAAACCAATGCCTGTTAATAGATAGTCCCAATTTCCCCCTGCCCCCATCACCTGGCAACCACTAATCTACTTTCTCTATGGATTTACCTATCTGGATATTTAATATAAATGTACTCATATAATATGTGGCCTTTTGTGTCTGAGGTCTTTCACTTAGCGTAATGTTTTCAAGTTCATCCATGTTATAGCATATAGTATTTCATTCCTGTCTTAAGTCAGCTCGAGCTGCTATAACAAATACCATAGACTGAGTGGCTTAAACAACAAACACTTATTTCTCACAGTTCTGGAGCCTGAAAGTCCGAGATCAGAATGCCATCATGGACAGGTTCTGGTGAGCACCCTCTTCCTGGTTTGCAGATGATTGCCTTTTGCTGTATCCTCACATAGAGGTGGGAGAGAGAGCTAGCTCTGGTCTCTTGGTCTTCTTATAAGGTCACCAATCCCATCACACAGGCTCCACCCTCATGACCTCCTATAAACCTAATTACCTCCCAAAGCCCCACCTCCAAATATCATCATGTTGGGGATTAGGACTTCAAGATATGGATTTGGGGGGTGACAAACATTTAGCCCATGACAGTTCCTTTTTATGGCTGAATATTCCATTTTATGGATACATAACATTCAGTTTATTCATTCATCAACTGATGGATTGTTTCCGCTTTGGGGCTATTATAAATAATACTGCTATGATCATTCAGGTACAAGTTTTTATATGGATGTATATTTTTAATTCTCATGGATATACACTGGAAGTTGCTGGCTCATGTGATAACTTTATGTTTAACTTTTTGGGGAACTGCCAAAATGTTTTCCAAAGTGGCTGTACCATGTTACATTTTCACTAGCAATACATGAAAGTTCCAGTTTCTCCACATCCTTTCTAACACTTGGTATGGTCTGTCCTTTTTATTATAGCCATCCTACTGTGTGTAAATTGGTATCTCATTGTGGTTTTGACTTGCATTTCCCTAATGGCTAATGATGATGAGCATCTTTTCATGTCTTATTGGCCATTTGTATATCTTCTTTGGGGAAAATGTCTATTCAGATCCTTTGCCCATTTTTAAATTGCATTGTCTTTTCTTGTTGAATTGTAAGAGTACTTTATATGTGATGGCTAACTAGGCTCTTATCATACACATGATTTGCAAAAATACTTCCCATTCTGTAGGTTGTCTTTTCATTTAATATAGTGTCCTTTAATACACAAAAGTTTAAATTTTATAGAAGTCTAATTTATTTTTTCTTAGAGTTCTGTGCTTCTGATGTCATATTTTTAAAACCATTGCTTAATCCAAGGTCATGCAGATTTTTCATCTGTTTCCTTCTTAGAATTTTAGAGCTTTAGTTCCTACATTTAGATCTTTGATCCTTTTGAGTTACTTTTTATATACGGCATAAGGTAGGACTTCCAAATTCATTCTTTTGCATGTAGATACCCAGTTGTCCCAGCACCACTTGTTGAAAAAACTAATTTTTTCCTTATCTAATGGTCTTGGTACCCTTGTGGAAATGAATTGGTCATAGATGTTTATAGGTTTAGTTCTGGACTCTCGATTCTATTCCATTGATACATATATCTATCCTTATGCCAGCATATCCTTATCCTTATGTTTTGATTACTCTAGCTTTGTAATAAGGTTTGAAATCAAGAAGCGTGAGTTCTCCCACTTTGTTCTTCTTTATCAAAGTTTAGGATCAGGTTGTCCATTTCTGCAAAAAGGGAAGTTGGAATTTTGATAGGGATTTCATTGAATCTGTAGATCAATTTGGGGAATGTTACTGTCTTAACAGTATTATTAAATATTTCAATCCATGAACATGGGCCGGAATGTCTTTATTTAAGCCTTCTTTAATTTCTTTCAATGATGTTTTATAGTTTTCTGTGTTTAAGTCTTATAGTTCCTTGGTTCAGTTTATTCCTAAATATTTTATTCTTTTGATACAGTTGTAAATGAAATTGTTTTCTTAATTTCATTTTTTGGATTATTCATTGCTAGTGTATAGAAATACAGTTGAGTTTCGTATACTGATTTTGTATCCTGCAACTTTGCTGAACTTATGTATTAGCTTTAATAGTTCTCTTTTTCTGTGTGGATTCTCTAGGGTTTTTTATATTTAAGATCATGTCATCTGTGAATAGAGATGGTTTTCCTTCTTCCTTTCCAATCTGGATAGTTTTATTTTTCTTGCTTAATTGCCCTGACTAGATCTCCAGTACAGTGTTGAATAGAAGTGGCAAAAGCAGGCATCCGTGGTTTTTTTCCCTGATCTTAGGGGAGAAGCTTTCAGTCTTTCACCTTTGAGTATGTTAGCTGTAGGTTTTTCACAAATGTCCTTTATTATCATATTGAAGCATTTCCCTTTTATTCCTAGTTTGTTCAGTGTTTTTATCTGAAAGGGTGTTAGATTTTGTCAAACACTTTTTCTGTATCTGTTGAGATGATCATGCAGTTTCTTCATTCTGTTTGTTTGATGTACTACATTGATTCTTGTATGATGACTCACCCTTGCATTCCTAGGATTAATCCTAATTGGTCATGGTATATAATCCTTTTAATTTGCTGCTGGATTTGGTTTGCTAGTATTTTGTTGAGGATTTTGCATTGGTTTTCATAAGGAATATTGGTCTGTAGTTTTCCTTTCTTGTGATGTCTTTGTATCACTTTGGCCTCATAGAATGAGTTGGGCAGCGTTCCCTTTTCTTCTGGATAAGATACTATAATAAAATTCTCATTTAACATATAAACTTTTTCATGATCTGCAAATTATTCACTTAATGACTACATAATAGTCCTGGTACTCTAGTATGCCGGAACTTATGAAACCATTCCACTATTTACATCTGTTTCTGTTTTTTTTTTTCTATTATAGATAACACAGCAGTGAGCATCTTTGTGTGGGTACTTTTTTATTTTTCAGTGCCTAATTTTTAAAAAAATTTATTGAAGTATAGTTGATTTACAATGTTGTATTAATGTCTTAAGTACAGCAAAGTGACTTGGTTACACACACACACACACACACACACACACACACACACACACACATATGTATATTCTTTTTCATATTCTTTTCCATTATGGTTTGTCACAGCATATTGAATATAGCTCCCTGTGCTGTACAGTAGGACCTTGTTGTTTATCCATCCTATATATAATAGTTTGCCTCTGCTAATCCCAAGCTCCCATTCCTTCCCTTACCTACTTCCCAGTGCCTCATTTTTTTAAAGTGCACACTTTGTATTGAAAATAAGACCACAAGGATTCTTAACACAGTATAAGCAAATGGAGTTCTGATAATTCTGATAAATATTTTTTCTGCTTATTTCATGTGACTTAGAGTTATCATCCATAATGTTGCAAAATGGCAGGCGCTTTTTAATTTTAATTGCTGACTTCTTCACTAATTTTATGAGTAGAGTGGAAAACTATCCCCGACCACTCACTGTTAATGCACATGACTGACAACACTGAAACAAAAATAAGGCCTGCCTTAGTAATGTGTTTTCCACTTCTGAAATTGGAGTGTAGGTACTCTGTTACCATGGATATTTGCCGTTTAAATATGCTGAAAGGTTTAAAATGCTCTCTTGTCTTTGTGGGATCTCATAATCATGAACAGTAAATTACCCCAGAAGATAATTACAAATTATGTGTTAGGATTAATGTAGGCTAAAAATCGTTGACTGTAGTTTAAAAATTCGTATTACCTCTGTTGTGATTAAAATCTGCATCTGTTTAAATCTTTCTTTTAAACAGATGTTTCAGTTACTACTAAAGTAAATATAAATGATTCATAGATTCTCTGGGAAGAGAAATGCTAACTGCTTGATAAGGCAGGATTTTAACCTTAGAATGAAGTAGCATGAAAACATCTTGCCTTGCTGATAGTTTTCTTTGCTTTCAGTCCTTTTACTATTAAAGATATATTTGACTAGTCTTAGAACTTGAGAAATTATTTTATTGTTGAGCGGGAAAGCATAGAAAATTTAAAAAGTGAGTAATTCAGCTGTCATGCTTGAAACCTAGAGGTACAATTTGTTATTGCACATCAGCTGTTAAAGAAATGAGCTTACTCATAAAATTTTGCTGCATACTGCAGAAAATATGGCAGAGGTTTGATTTAATTCTCCTTACTTGTCACAATTACTGATTCTAATATAGATATACCAAATATTGTTGTCCATGAAAAATACGAGATGAGAATTATTAAGCATTTTTATCCTGAAATATATTATCAATTATAAAATGGAAAATTGCTGGTCTAATAAATACACAGGAGCACATACAACTAATTCTCCTGTATATCTGCAGCTTTAATCCCCTATCTCCAATTGACTACTTGACACTTACAGTTGAATGACCTTATGATTTAATGCTAGCCCATTATCTGATGCGGAGTCCTTGATCAGTAATGCAACTTCCAATTACAGTGTTTCCATGGGGGAAAAAAAAGACTCTGCTTTGTGACATGTCTTACAGTGTATTGTAAAATGATTATTGTCATTTCAAAGGACACTTGTACTTGCTTTTCTCATCATCACTGCAAACTCTCTATATCCCAAATTGCATTCTTCTCTCATTCCAAACTACCTGCAGGGCAGGACAGCCTGACATAGTCGAAAGCACTGGACTTGTGTCCTTCTTTGGATGCTGCCACTAACCGTATGACCCTCCCTGGATATCATTTTTCCCTTATTTGTAAAATGAAGTGTAGGACTAGAAGATCTATATAACATTACTTCAGGTCTCTTGCCATAAAAAATGAGGTCTTTAAGGGTTATATGTTAACCAGGGTGGGTTGTATGACCGTGAAATGTTGCCAGTTTTCTTCTGGTCTCACATATGGCCATTTGACTATTATCCTTATCCATTCAGTTGTCAAATAGTCTTATAAATTGTATTTCATTTGAAAATTTCCCTATCTGCTCCCATTTTTCTTTCCATTTTTGCTTATCTTAGTCCAGGCCCAGATCACAAGAAAAGAGCTTCCTAATTCCAGTCTTTCCTCTATTTTTAACTCATCTTCCCTCAAGACCAATTTCATCATTACTACTTCTACTTAGAAATGTTATTGGTCTACTTCTTCATATCATATAACAGCTCTAGTTCATTTGTTAAACTTTCATATCCCTAGCACTGATTTTCTGTTTTAATTATATTGGTCTCCTTAACCTTATCCTATGTTTTTTTCTTCCACCTATGGTTTTATTAACTTATTCTCCTTACCTGAATACCTTTTCCTTTTCCCCATGCTGTCATTCCAAGAGACTACCTTGTGAAATTTAACCCAGCCACTTTAGCAACATGAGGTATTCTCTGAGGGTTTATGCTCCTTTTTTAAAAGGGCTTAAAACCATGGCAAGGTATAGAAAAAGGGACATACTGCGATTTATTGAATATCACCCATGTGCCAGAAATGTTACCTTTTGTAAATCTCTCAACAGTCCTTTGAGATGGATGACAGTAACCATAACTTACTGAAGACTCTGAAGCTCAAAGAAGGGAACTAACCTACACAAGATCACATGACTAGAGAGCAGTGGGGCTGGGATTTGATTTGAACTCTGGGCTCTTTTAACCTCTCCCCAGAAAAAAATGGCCAAAGAACCATTAATTGCCTATCTTTTGCCACCCACCCCCCAACAAACATGTAAACAGAATTAAAGGCACAAATTAAAATGCTTAACATACAGTCTGGCACTTAGCAGATATAGGCTAAAGATGAATTCTTTTCTTAAGTTTTGAGAGTATAGATACTTTGAGAGTTCCTTTCTCTACCTAATTTATCAAAGGAGCTTGAAGTAGGGGAGGCCTTTCATCTGATAAGGAGCATCTCATTTTGTTTTGGGAACCCCAGGGAGATCTTTAACATAGTAATGTTGTGATTTGAAGTTTTTCAAAGGGAAAATAGCAAAATGTTGTACTGACGGTAAAGGCTGAAAAAGACATGGCCTTCATGTGTGCATTCAGCAATCATTCTTTCATTACACTGACTAGATAACATTTGGGCTAAGGGTGAACAAGCGGTGTTAGTTAATGAGATTTTAAAGGAAGTCATACAGATTGTTGGATGCCACTTATATGCTTAGATTCATCAATGACAGTCAAAGTGAAAATGTGGTTTTTAAGAGTAATAGTTAACTTGGATAACTTCATTCTAAACATCATGGTCACCTTGCATAGTGATCAACCCCCTTTTTGTGGCTTCACTCATTTCTTCTATGCAATTGACTCCCCAGTGCCTGCCCCCTTGTAGTTCTCTAAGCTTTAATCTTGTAGCTTCAACTCACGCTAGGTATTTCCATTGATGACTTGTCATCTCAGACACGCGTTTGTTATTTGCTATGTTTATATTACAGCACAAAAATTATATGTTTGTGCTATTGTATTATCTTTCCAAGTAGAATATAAAGTTCTTGTGTAAGGACCGTGACTTACACTCCTTTGGATTCCCTGTACCTATTACAGTGCTGTGGGTACAATAGGAGGCCAAACACATGTGAGTGCAGTAATCTGCATGGATAAAATGGCTTTTCTTTTTGGTAACTTCAAAAGCCTAGTAATCACCTAGAGTTCAGATATAATTGCAAAGTCTATAGAACCAAAACAACAAAAAGGTGCTGTTTTGTACATTATAAAAATGAAAACATTATTTTTGAAGATTGTTATGTACTCATTGTAGAAGAAAATATTTTATCTTTCTTAAAAATGACTTAAACACATTTATTCAAAATTAAATCCATTCTGACTTTTGGAGGTGATGGATGTGTTTATTACCTTGATTGTGATGATGCTTTCATGGGTGTATGCATATGTCCAAAGTCATCAAATTGTATATATGAAATATGTACAGTTCTTTGTATATCAGTTATAGCTCAACAAAGCTGTTAAAGAATTAAATCCATTCTAACTGATTTTTAATAGGCAGTATAAAATTATAGCACATATTTTTGCTGATTCGATTTTCTGTGTGTTAGGCTTGCTTGCTTTCTCCTTTGTCTACACGTTGTCTCTTGCCATTTTTTTCCCCAATTTTTCTTTTATAATACTTCTGGTCTTTAAAGTATTTTTCTTTATATTAACAACATATTTTATATTAGTTTACTTGTCTCGAGGTTATGAATACAGACATGAGGACAAGGGCCATGATTTGTCTTTATATTGGCAGTATGTCTAGCACAGTGTCTGGCAAAGAGCCAGGTGGTGGCAGATCACTCAGGTCTCTTGAGATGGAGACTAGTGCTCCTTATTCATTATGCTGTGTGGGTCCTAGCCTACATTCACATTATGAATTTAAAACCTTAATGATGATTGACTCTTAAGTTAGCATTTTAACAAGCCTTGATTGTGATTTTAAGCTTTTGGAAAATATCTCTCATTGAATAAGTGACTGTATATACAGTATGTCGATGTTGCCGCTTTGTCTAAAATAGGAGTGGATCAGAGTTAATGTCTTCTGATTCTGTATTTGTCATTAGTCTTTTATTAAAGTCATTTTTAATCAATACAAAACATGTGGCATTTAAATTTTTTTTTTAATTTTTCTTTCCCTGTGCCATTCTCCTTATTTTTATAAAGTTACCAGGCAGTGACATTGCCAGTGGGAGTGATGTACTTTCTGATGTCATACCCAGTATTCCAAGTTCACCTTGCCTACTTCCTAAAAAGAAAAACAAGCACCGGAATTTAGATGAACTTCCTTGGAGTGCAATGACAAATGATGAACAGGTAGCGATCTCAACATTCTTAATTAAAAGCGTATATGTGGGGGACTTCCCTGGTGGTCCAGTGGTTAAGACTCCACGCTTCCAATGCAGGGGATGTGGGTTTGATCCCTGGTCGGGGAACTAAGATCCCACATGCCGCCTGATGTGGCCCCCCCCCCAAAAAAAAAAAAACCACACACACATATGTGAAGCTTGATTTATTGCCTATTTAAGCTACTGGATAAATGTGGATTGCTTAGTAAATATGAATTTGAGCTCTAATTGTTTTGCAGGGAACAAATATAATATTAAGTACTTCTGATATTTAAAACATTAAAAATTACACACTAAACGATCAGAGGTTTTGGCACTGATCTTGTTTATTGTAATTTTTCATCATATAGGTGGAATATATTGAGTATCTGAGTCGTAAAGTCAGTACTGAGATGGGTCTTCGGGAGCAACTTGATATTATTAAAATCATTGATCCTTCTGCTCAGATCTCCCCTACAGACAGTGAGTTTATTATTGAACTTAACTGTCTCACAGATGAAAAACTGAAGCAGGTATGTAAAGAAAATACAGATTGTACAGCTATTGAAAATACCATTGTTTTATAACATGTATACTTGTATAGTCATATGTAAATAAATAAATAATTAAGGTCAAAATCACTGCTGTGAAATGTAATATTAGAACATGTGGTTTTAAGAGGTTTTATGTACATCTCACCTGGCTGTACCTTTCTGGGACTATGTGGATATAGAACCTGCTTTTTAGTTACGCAGGTTTTGAAACCTAATTTCACAATTTAAGGGGTGGTTATGCTAAAGTATAGATTTATTCTAACTCAGTTTACAGAAGACCAATTGACAGAATCAAAATATTGATTATTGAAAGCTGTACTTGAGTGAACATCTGAGCTGGGGGATTTGAATAGTCTTATGCAGTAATTGAGCCAGGCTAGGGTAAAACAATGAATTTTCCTTCTGCTATTCTTAGGTACACATTTCTGGTATCTTCTAAATATAGGCTTTACTTCTCTTTCTCTGATGCATAGCTGAATGAGTACTTATGTTCTACTTTTTATTTTTTTGCATTTATCATGATTTACGAAAATTTTCTCTCAGTATTTCTCTCAACAGACATACTATAATTTTCTACATTCCAGCCCGTTTTTCGTTAGTATGGTAAATTGATGCCTTGCATTTGAAGACAGGTACAGTGGGCCCCTAGCTAAGATCTAAGAAACACTCTAGTCTTAGATATAATCAGCAGCTTACTTAAATCATCTTAAGGTGCAACCCTTAAAAAATGCCTACTCTTATGCATTTTATTTTATTGTTAGTTTCTATTTCTGAGTGTTATTCTCAGGATTCTTAGGATTATACTAAGTTCTAGAGGCTAGTAGCCTTCCATTTACTGATTATATTTTATATACTTTTAAAAATCTAACTTCATAATATGTATTCTAGAATTTTGAAAACTGTCAATTTTTCTGGTACTTGTTTCTACATTTAGAGATTGCTTTTGTCTTTATATTCTACCTATGTGCATGTGTAGCACTTTTGACAGTTTTAAGTACAATATTCTTCTTTTCTCCATTATTTTGAAGGCAGAATGTCGAGGAACAGCAGTAACCAGTTTTTGTCTGTCTCTTCCAAGGTCAGAAACTACATCAAGGAGCATAGCCCTCGCCTACGGCCTGCAAGAGAGGCCTGGAAGAGAAGCAACTTTAGTTGCGCAAGCACCAGTGGAGTGAGCGGTGCCAGTGCCAGTGCCAGCAGCAGCAGTGCCAGCATGGTCAGTTCTGCAAGCAGCAGTGGGTCCAGTGTTGGAAACTCTGCTTCAAACTCCAGTGCCAACATGAGTCGAGCACACAGTGACAGCAACTTGTCTGCAAGTGCAGCAGAGCGGATTCGGGATTCAAAAGTAAAACGTCTAATCAATACAAAACTTTACCTTTCAATATTAACATTAGTATTCCTTCATATAAATTTCTTGAAGAGTTATAATTATCCTGCTGTATAGATGCCTGTGGGTTTTGGTTTTAATTGAACAAGCAGGATTCTCTCCTATTGATCAAAGCCCTCTAGGCTGAGTGCTTTGAAATGCTGTTTTGACCCACAGCCATATTACCTTCAATTTTATCTGATTTTTATGTCTGTTTTAAGTAAGATAAATTGATGGAAATAATGAGTGAGTCTCAAGATTGCAATACTGACTGCAGCTTACTACTAAGCGGATCTTACTATGTTGCTGATGTTGCTGTCTTATTAGCTCCTAAAAATGTTCTGTATGTTTTTTGTGTGTGTTAAATGTTTTCTTAATGTTTTAATCTTGAATGTTTCTTCTTAGCTCTTTTTAAAATGTAATAATGCTTTCTCTAATTTCTGTCTACCCTTCTGACAGTTGAAAAAATTCTGTATAATATTATTGGGCACATAAGTAAGTTTAAATGTATATAGAATGGTTCTGTGATGCTTAGCAGGGGAGTTCGGTTCCTTGCAGTGGCGACAGTCTGGAGCCAACTTATGGATGATAAGGGTTTCTCTATAACTCTTTGGGAACCCAGTGGTGACAAGGATACACAGTGATTCCTTCCCTGGTTCTTACCAAAGTAGCAGAAACATAGCCAGCTTTGTTGGTTGCCATGGGTTTCCTTTGGATATGTGGTCATTCCTTTTTGGCATCAGTTTACCAGTGACAAGGAATAGAGTACCCACTGGGTTTCTAAAGGACTTTTAAGATGGTATTTGCTTAATATGAAAAAGACGTGGTTCTTTCCCAGCCATTGTAAAATTGCTAGTGCTTTTGGATGAAAGGCACCTTAAAAGCATAAGCATTAGAGATTTTGACAATGTTCTCTATATTTGTATTCAGTATTGTTCACTACATGTTTCCTCTGCACTGACACCAGTGTGCCTTAATTTGATATAAAAAAGTCTTAGAAATGATTCATTGTCCATAACTAGTCAAATGATCAAGTTTCAACCCTTCCTTATAAGAAGATTCACTGGTCAAATACCATTGAAATAGAATCTTGAAGAATCGTTTTCATGTCTAAGCTAATGGCTCACTTACTGGAACCAGGATTGTACTGCAAAGGAATTTGAACATCTCTAATCAGAAAATATAGAATTTGATCCATAAAATACTCTGGGGTAGATAGGCCAGAACTGAACCTCACTGATGTAGAATTTTTTATTTTGACAGAAGCGATCCAAGCAGCGGAAGTTACAGCAGAAGGCCTTACGCAAGAGGCAGCTGAAAGAGCAGAGGCAGGCTCGGAAGGAGAGGCTCAGTGGGCTATTCCTTAATGAAGAAGTGCTGTCCTTGAAAGTGACTGAGGAAGACCACGAAGCAGATGTAGATGTTTTGATGTAATAAGGGTGAATTTATCAGCGTTCTTTCTAAGCATTATTCTATCCTTATTTGTTTACATGCATCTTGACCAAACTTTTGTTGGTTAGGGCTGTGCTGATGTACTATTCATAATTTAGGTCTGTGGTTCTCAGCAGGTGGTCCTCAGACCAGCAGCTTCAGCATCAGCTGAGAAGTTATTAGAAATGCATACTCTTGGGCCCCACCCCAGACCTAGTGAATCAGAAATGCTGTGGGAGGGGCCTAGCGTTGTGTTTTAACAGGCACCAGGTTATTCTGCCACACACTCTAGTTTTAAGAACCACTGATTTAGTAAATGTTTTGACTATTTAAACTTCAGGGTGGTTAAGTGGGCTTTTTCAAAGACTAGTACTTTTACAGTTTAGAAGACTTTAAGGTACTGCTGACAAATAGTTTATTATGTCAGTATACATATGTAGAGATCATAATTCAGTTTCCTTCTTAATGTTAAGACTTCTTAGTTTAGTTTTTCTAAAGGGCCATAGCATAATACTCAATTCCTAGTGGACATCTTTTTTCCAGGTTGGGGTAGGGTGTGGATTGCTGTTTACAATAGTGCCTTCATTAGGTTTAGTTCTATCTGTTTTCATTAATTATTAACTCAAAGGTGTAAAAACAGGCCCTGATATCTTTCGTTAGGTTTGTTTTTGTTTTTCACTTTATGTAAATTCAGAATCCTTTCTGCAAGTGATGACTACTGAGAAAATAATGTTACTAGTGGCTGAATTTTAGACATGATGCTATGTTGATTAATATTCAAAAGGAGAAATCAAGTAAACAAAACAACCAATTCTACTTTTCCACTGCTTTTTGAAATTTTAGGCTGTGAAACTGCCTTAAAGGCAGAAAATATCTCTTATCAAGTTCTTTTGTAGGTCTTTTTATTTTCAGCACAGCTCTAATTTTTAAATATTTGGTGTAACAGCTTCTGGCATGTGAACAGGTTAATGTTCAAAATTAACTAAAGAAAACCCTTATAGTTCTGCTAAACTCTATAAATCGCTAGAAATACACTGAGCAGTGAGATATAAAAAAAAACTTAGCTTCTTGGCTACTAATAGAAATCTAATTTTAAATGTGAAATCATAGAGTCTCTTTAAATGTTTTCATGGAGAGTTTGTTATGAACATTAGAAGTAGTGTGATTCCTTTTATTTTTCCACGCATCTTTAAACATTCACGTGGGTTAAAAAAAGGAAACTGATACTACTGACAATCAAGCTGCTTTCTGACTTTCATAATTTTCTTTTTGTTGTGGAAACTTGGGAGGTAATCATAATTTTGTAGGAGGAGTTGTAATCAATACTTTTTTTTTTTTTTTTTTTTTGCTGTATGCGGGCCTCTCACTGTTGTGGCCTCTCCCGTTGCAGAGCACAGGCTCTGGACGTGCAGGCTCAGCAGCCATGGCTCACGGGCCTAGCCGCTCCGTGGCATGTGGGATCTTCCCAGACCGGGGCACGAACCCGTGTCCCCTGCATCCGCAGGCGGACTATCAACCACTGCGCCACCAGGGAAGCCCTAATCAATACTTTTTTAAACTCTAGAGTCAGCGGTTGATAGATTTCTACTTTTTTTATTGTATCATATCAAGTAACCTGTTAAAAAGATTAACAACTTAGATTCTTAATTCTCAGTTGATAGAAAGGCTTAACCTTTTCTTACAGTCATGTGTTTTGAAATTTTGATTTTATTTTAGTTCCTCAAAGGTTAAAGAATTGAAACTGAGGAAAAAATTGATATATTGCAGCTTTGCTGAGGACTGTGGTATGGTTGTAACATTTCGAAGACTACTAAATTCATACTTTAAATTTTTACTAAAATAAAAGTATATACGTATATATGGTTATCAGTTGGAGTAGTCCTTCTGACTTTCCTCTTACCCCCTCTTTGTGCTTCTAACTAGCTTAGAGGGCCCAAAGAGAGCTTGGGGATAGATCCCAGAATATTCTGAGGAAGACAGAAAGGGTCCACCTCGTTGTTTTCCCTTCCAAATATATGAAGAGTAAATGGAGAGAAGAGCAAATACAGGTGATTTCTCTACCTGCTCTTAGCAAAAGCAAAATTCCAGGGAATGATTGCCTGTTCTCTTTACCTACTCTTCAAGGAAAACAGGCTACTTTTGGAAATCATAGAGCAGCATTTATCTATTAAATACTTGGAAACAGTTTACTTGACAGTGACCAGTAAAAGAAAATCCTAATAAGACCAATTCCTCTACTCTCCCAACAATCACATAGTCTTATTACCCTAGATTTAACTTAAGTCACTATTAAACAAGTTTACCAAAGCACCACAGAGCCAGTTTTTAAAGTTTATAAAGGTTTGAGTGTTTATAGTAAAGTGTGCCATGAAATTTTGTGTAAACTGGATGCGCTGTTTTTACGGTACCATAAATTAGAGGTAGCTCATTAAGTTGTCTTGGAAGAGATTGAAAGAATGAAAAGAAAAGAAATTAAGCAACTTGGGTTTGCTTATGATCGAAGAGGGAGATTACAAAGTTTTTCTCTACCTACCCACCCCCAAATAAACAGCAGAAAAAGACAGAAAATTCTCGTCTTTTTTAATGTGCTATACTTTTTTTTCGGTTTTATTGCCTCTTGTAGGTAATTCAAGTTTGAATTATTTCTTTCTTGGAATAAGTAATAAATTCAGTCTGGTCTCTTTCTGAGTTCAACTGAAAACAAATCCAACTCAATATTTATTTCTTTTTAAATATAAACCCCAACTAACCAATTAATAAAAATGTGAGATTTATTTGCTCCAGTGTCAGTTCTCATCTGTAGAGAGTTGATGTTGGAGCAAATAAGTCTTTCCTTTTAAAAATAAGCCTTCTTAACTGAGGGCATGATAAAAAATAAGCCTTGTTAACTAAGGGCATGATAAAGTCACATCAGATTTATCCAGAAACATTTTATTAGAGATCTTTTATGTATGTCAATTATATCTCAACAAAACTGGAAAAAAAAAAGATTTCATAGAATCCTGTCAGTCCCTACCACAGCTTTTAAAAGTGTGAACCTTGAGTTTAAACAAAATGGCATGTCTTTTTCCACAGTTTTGCAATGGAGTTAAAGTAAGGCAATGTAGTATAATGTATAGTGGAGTATAAAGGGCTAATTCATTCTATCCCAAGAAGAACTTAGAGTAAAATAACTTTTTTTTCTTGAGACTTCTCTCATTTTTAGTTAGGTGTGTTGGCAGTTTTGTCCGTTTCGTCAGTCCTTTGGGTTAACTAGATATTGCTGAATTAATCCCAGAAACTGACTTGTAATTCGATGACTCCATGAATTGGGTGAACATTTCATTTTATTTAGCTCTTAAAAGTGCTAAAACCCCTCATGAAGGAAAAATTTCAAGAAACTATTGTATAAAGGTATCCAGATTCTGATGAGCTTTAAAAATTGTGAAATTGATCAAATGTCTTCATATTTAAGCCAAAAATGTTAGTACATGAAAAATATAGAAGTCTTGTTCCCAGGATTCTCTAGCAGAATTTTTTGTTTGTGGCTTACTCTATATAGCCTCATGTGCCTTAAAGGTGAACTCTGTACTTTTCATCAATATCAGGCTTTTCCAAACTCAAAAGTAATCTAAATGTTGTAATTCGTTTTGTAAAATGCCCATGCTGTTGGATATCAGTAAGCAAAGGCATTAAATCGAGCTATGTAATCAATGATAAGAGTGTATAACAAAACAAAAACCTTCAGATCTCAAGTTTCGTTTGCATAACTTGATTTTTGGCCCAGCTAGGTCATGGAAGAACATTGAAGTCAACTAAAGTATAGCTTAACGTATTCTTTTATTTTTTCCCCTGAAAAAAGTCATAAACCAGGACACTTTTTTTTTTTTTTTTGGCTACGCTGTGTGGCTTGCGGGATCTTAGTTCCCCGACCAGGGATTGAACCCGGGCCCTCGGCAGTGGAAGTGCAGAGTCCTAACCACCGGACTGCCAGTGAATTCCCGAGAATACTTTTTAAAACAAGATAACTCTGGAAAGATAATTTTCAAGGCAAAAGTACTTTCAAGAACAGAGATTATATAGCAAGTTGATTCTCTTGTTAACTTTAGGGATTTTTTGTATTCATTCATGTAATAGCTGAACATTCCTTTTCCCTTTAACAAATTACCTTTTAGCACTTCTATCTAGAAGAAAAAACGTTTGCTTAGAATTGGGAGGGGGTTACTTAAAGTCAGTATATAGTATGAGATGGTTGATAGGAAAATTTCCAGTTACATTCAAATACTAGTAGTGATGTTGATTACACTGACATTCAACATGTCTAAAGTTAGAGGTAAATTTAATCCTTAAAAGGACTATTAGGTAGAAAATAAGTATTTGTATACACATGTACTGTGGTAACTTTGGATTCATTTTAAGTCTGACAGAGTAAGATAAGTTTTATCTTTACAATGAAATTATGCTAAGTGGCAGGAGGTATCTGAGAGATATTTAGACCGAGGCATCCCTGTCAGTATCTGGAACATAGCTCCTTAGAAATGCTTAATTCTTATTTCTTTGGAAAATAACTTACTTATTTACTTATTCCAAAAGGCTTAGAAGGAACTATGAAAATTCCTCTAGGTTAACTGGCTATTAAGAGTAAGAAGTCAACTATACTTTGATAAAAATTTATTTTAAGGATAAAAAAGAGTAAGGAGGTTGCATGGTATAACTGAGTTGACTCACTAAAATTTTATTTTCATATTTTTTCTAATATTAAAATTATTTGTTTTCAGCCCCCCTTCACAATTATATTTTAAATTAAGGTTATTAATGTTTTAACCTAGATCACATAATGGTAAATTAATTTTAATTAGATATTCATACTGAACTTGGAGGAACTGATTTGGTCATCTCTGATTTCAATATGTAATACTTTTTATTGTTAAATTACTTTGTTACATCTTTGTGGTCAGTGGAACCTGTGGAAATCTGTGTTCTTTTTTTGTGGTGAGGGATAGGGGTAGAAAAGAGGAGAGTTGTTCTAATTATACATATGCATTTTGACTATATAAAGGTAGATGTAGAATTAATATGTATAAATGACAAGTTAACACTTACCTATTCTGAATTGTTCTAAGGAACAGTGGCCTGAAGCCATGGCTTGTTTTGTGGAGCTGCTTGCTCTTTAATAGTAGCTGACCAATGGGATTTAAGTTGAGACTTTGGGGTTAGGTTATCAAGCTGAGGCTTTTAGGAATGGAGCAGACCATGTCTGTTCCTATAGTGGATCAATTTCATTTCTCCTTTGAGTACTCTAATTTAGATATAGGTATTATCCATTCTAAATCTTTGTGTTGGGAGTTTTATAGAACTGTTTTCAAAAGCTATTAAGGATAAACACAAGTATATGTAAAACATTTCACAGACGGTTAAAATTTTCAATTTTTTGTTTTAGTTTCAAAGGTTAGTTATGTAGCATCAATATCATAACCAAAGCAAGTAGGAAGTTGACTGGTTTGGAGAATCTTCAAGTAGTCTTAAATACTGTAATGTATCAGGTTGTTAACCAGGAATTTTTCCTGTATTTCTGCTAAATGTATTACTATATTAATGCACTTTTGTATATATAACTGTCTTCTGTACATTCTGTACTTACTACAGTGTATATAAAAGCTGTTTTTCCTGAAGCTGTGAGGGAAAAGCAATAGCTGTAATACAAGTCATTTCTATTTTGAGTTTCTTCTTGTACTTGAAAGTAGTAGTTCAGTAGTTAAATCTAAATGAGTATATATGGTTGTAATTAAAATGGCAATGTGGCAGAGCTGTCTTTTGAAACTGATTATCAGAATGAAAAGTGTTTTGGTTATTAAGAACTCTTGTAATATTTTAAACTGTCTCTTTTGATGTACCATGAATTCTTACAAACCCACTGCTGCTTACTACTTTATACTTCTGATTCTACTCCTTTTCATGTCTCATCCGAGAACATTTATCAACAGAGAAGAATTTCTCTCTTTTCTTTTGCTCATGGTTTGGTTAAGGCTCCGTAAACTTTTGTTTTGTGAAAGCTCCAATTTCCCAAATGTCAATTGGCAAATCATTTTTTTTTCCTGGAAAGATCAGATTTCTGGAGAGATTAGCATTCATAGTAAGTGAAAATTAGGTCTAACATTGTTTACAAAAAACCAGATCTATTTTCCTTATATATTGTTCTAGAGTCTTTTTAAGTTATAATTATGTAAATGTCTGAGCAGTTTTATGTATAGGTATAGAAGCAGTTCAGCTTTTCAGCAGCAACTTTATCTCCTGCCGCTAGAGGGAGGCCTGTGGTTGCTGTCTCCTTCGGAAAATGTCTTAGCTGCTTTTCTTTTGTTTTTAATTTCAGAGGTTGGAATCGACCTCATGCTCAAAATTCCTTTTGTGATATTAAATGCTTTGATTTGTTAGTCAAAGGTAAGTTAATTGAGCCTGTTTAATAAAGCCAATATTATTCATGCTTTTCTGTAATCTTCAATTTTTAATAAATGAGTTAGATATTAAGTGAAGTGTCTGTGTCTGTGTGTTTCTTAGGTAGTCTAGGCATAAAAGATATCTCATGGTGGTCCAGTGAACACATGGAGAACCATTGATGTAGTTCAATCCCTTTTCCTCTTCCACTTTGCAAATGAGGAAATTGACACTCAGAGGCAAGTGACTTCTTTGCTTCAAACTGGTTAGTGACACAGCCAAACCATCCAAATCCTGAGGTTCCTTCTTCACACCCCAAGACCAATGCTTTTCGTATTGTGCATTTGTTTCCTTCAGAGAAGGTGCCTCCAAAGGATTCCTTCTGAGTCTTTTCAGAACATTTAGATTTTCTTAGTAGTGGTACATCTTTATTTCCCCAGACTGGGAGTTTCTGAGTTAGAGTCTAGAGATTAAAATTGTCAGCAAAAATTTTTTGCATGCTGATGTACTTTTCTGGGGAGGGCTGTGTGTCTTTCATCAAGTTCTCAAACGAGTTTTCTTTCCCCTAATGGCTAAGACTCTGTTCTTTTAGGGCAATTTTGGCTTTTAGAAATAACCAAGGGTCATTTGGAGGGCTGTCTGGTGGTTACGTGCCGGTGAGAAAGCTGGCTACATTTTGTCAATGAGGTGTGATTTTAAGACTGTCTTTCTTGTATGGCCTAAAAACTGGCTTTGATGTATATTTAAAAAAGAGTTCCAAAAGTATTTTGGGCAATGACAACATCATTGGACTAGGTGTTTGGTGATGACATGAAATGTGGATCTTATTAATTTGAATATATTAGCTCTGGCTTATTGATTAAAAATAGCCTTCATTACTTCATAATCATAGCATGTATTCTAGAGAAAAATCTTCCACTAATGTGTTAGAAATATTGGGTTAGATTTCATGGAATTGTTTATCAAGTCTGAGATAACAGAACTAGATGGTAATCTGAAAAGTTGAAAGAGGTATAGATTTTTTGATTTAATGGCCATTAAACCAGTCTCTCTATTTTGTAGATGAGAAGCTTGAGGCTAAGAGAGATGAAGTGCTTCATCCACGTCCTATAGCTGAATGATGACAAATTAAGGACTAGAATCCAAGTCTCTTGAGCTATAGACTAGTGCTCTTTGCACTGTATAACACTGATTTGTATCATGCTGTTACTTTTCACACTGTTTTGAGAGAAATCACTATAAGATTTTGGTATAGAGCAGTAGTTAAAGTGTGGACCCCACACCAGCAAAATCAGCAGTACCTGAGAACTTTTAAGAGGTGAAAATTCTCAGGCTCCACCCCAGACCTATCAAATCACAAACTCAGGGGATGGGGGCCTAGCAAACTGTGTTTTAACACGCTCCACCCCCACCCTGCTGAGAATTCTGACGCATACCTGAGTTTGAGAACCACTAGTATAGAGTAATAATTCTCTACTCTGGCTGAACACCAGTATCACCTGGGGAATTTAAAAAAAATAATCTTGCTTAACCACCTACCCCCCTCACTCACCCAGACAAATTAAACCAGAATCTCAGGAAGTGAGGCCTGGACATCTATTGTTTTGTAATGAGCATTTTATTTTGGAATAATTTTAGGTTTACTGAAAAGTTATAAAGATAGCAGAGAATTCCTATATATCTGTTACCCAGTGACCTAATGTTAACACTTTATAACTATGGTACATTTGTCAAAACTAAGAAATCAACATTGGTACATTAACTATTAACTAAACTACAGATTTATTCAGAGTTATTTCTTCATTCATGATTTGATTTCACTAGTTTTCCTACTAATATCCTTCTTCTATTCCAGAATCCAATCCAGGATCCCTCATTGCATTTAATCATCACATCTCCTTAGCTTCCCCCAGTCCGTGACAGTTTCTGTCTTCACTTGTTTTTCATGATCTTGACGAATGTAAGGTGAATTGGTCAGGTATTTTGTGGAGTGTCATCCTCAGTTTGGGTTTGTCTGAAGTTTTTCTCATGGTTAAACTGGGGTTTTGAGATTTGGGGAGGTGAGGTACCATTCTCATTACATCATCCTGAAGGGTGCATCCTATCAACATGACTTTAACACTAGTCATGCTAACTTTGGTCACCTGGCCATTGCAAAGCTATGTTCCTTTTCATAGTCTGTTCTTCAGAAGAAAGTCTCTTCTCAGTCCAGCCCATACTCAGTGGTGAGAGGAAATACATTCTACCTCCTGGAGATTTGCCTCTCCATTTATTTATTTATTCAGTCATTTATATCAGTATGGATTCATGGATATTTTATACTTTGGGTTATAACCTAAATACTATGTTATTTATTTTGTTGCTCAAATTTTTCCAACTTTGGATGTTAGGAACTCTTTTCTTTTTTGTTGGAGTATAATTGCTTTACAATGTTGTGTTAGTTTCTACTGTACAATGAAGTGAATCAGCTATATGTATACCTATATCCCCTCCCATTTGGACCTCCCTTCCCCCCCCCATCTTAAATGTTGGCTCCAGTGTCCCTTTGACCTACCCCTATTCTTTTGTATTTTTAGTGCTTTATTTTTGGCACTACATGATGCTCCAGCCCTAGAATCAGAATTTCTCCAAGGAGCTTTTGAAAAGCTCCTCAGGTGATTCTAGTGCAGAATTAAGTATGGGAACCACTGATATTGAGAGTCAAACATGTTCTTCTGTAAATCTCCTAATGCCGTGATCAGACCAAATCTGATGTTGTATTTTCAAAAAACATAGTCATCTTTGATTCATTTCTCCTCCTTTTCCTTCCATGTTCAGTCTTTTCACAGAAGCTGTTTTCTCCTCAGCAACAAGAGCGGCATTTTAGAAACTTTAATGTTCATAGGATCTTGTTAAAATGGCAGACTGATTAAATGGGTCTGTGGTAGGAGCCCAAGATTCTGTCTTTCTAGCAAGTATTTAGGTGATATGAATGCTGCTGATCCATGAACTGCATTTTGAGTAGCAAGCATCAGAACAAAGTTCAGACAACTTAGGACATCTCAAGAGCCTCCACAGTTGGCCTGACTCCAGTCTACTTTCCAGCTTCATCATCTATGCATTTCTTCATTTCCCCTACACTCAAATCAGTCAGTCTACTCAGCATTTATAGTATTCACCTCTTGTTGTGCCCCCAAAGATCATGTAATTCACTCCTTTGTGTAATCCCCTTCCCTTGGGTGTGGGCTGGACCTAGTGACTTGCTTCTAACTGACAGAGTACAGCAAAATAGATGGGATGTCAATTCTGTGATTAGGTTACAAAAGACTGTGACTTCTGTTTTGCTTGTACTCTCTCTTGTCCCCTTGGTTGCTCACTCTGATGAAGCAAGCTGCCATGCTGTGACATGCTCAGCGAAGAGGTCCTCATGACAAGAAACCAAGGGACTGAGGCCTTGGTAGTTCTACTAAGGCCTGTTCAGCCCATGAGGAACTGAATCCTGCCAACAATCGTGAGTGAGTTAGGAAGCAGATCCTTCCCAGTGGAGCCTTGGAATGACTGCAGGCTTGTGAGAGATCCTAAGCTCAAGCACCCATCTAAGTCGTGTCCAGATTCCTGACCCACAGAAACTGAGATAATAAATGTGTGTTGTTTTAAGCTGCTAAATTTTGGGGTAATTGGTTATGCAGCAATAGGTAACTAATACATCATTTACTAAATATACAATGAAATGACTTCCTGTTGCATCCTTGTTATCCTGCAAAGGAAAACTCAACTGCTTCTTCCTCATCTATGTATTCAGCAATAAGATGCTTATTATGTAGTAGGCACTGTGGTAAACACTAGGAGATAAGTGGTAAATAAGCAGACACAGTCTCTGCCCTCACACAGCTTACATTATTTTGCTTAGGTTTTCAGAGTTTCACAAAAGATGGAACCAAGATGCATTTCATTAAAGGAAAGCTATTTTTTAATGCCAAGAAAGTAGGAATGAAGTAATCTAAAGGAGCTTTAGCCTGTATGCCATTCTTTCTTACAATTAGCAGGGTTTATTTGTCTTCCCCACTAGTCCTCATTTTCATTTTTACATTCCCATGGTTCCTTCCTTGCACACGTGCAAAGAACTTTACTAATTTAATATTAATAATAGCTTTGTTAATCTGAGATTAATGAAGATTTAAAATCAAATAGAGTTCTTTATAAAATCCAAACAATGGTGTTCTTCATTTTCTCCTGTTTTTGAAAGAGGATATTTATTGAAAACACGAATACTGTTTGTCTCTTTGTAAAGCCCTGTTCCTTTCAACATGATTTAGGTCATGATAATGCTACTTATTAAGGTTACAAGTTCTAGTCATTGCAACATGAAGTACAGCCATTTATAGGCTGATGAAATGAAGATAATTTATGATTCTTTAATGTTGTAGTGACATGTATTGAAATTCTCTTATTTTAAGATTTTCTTCCATTAAAATAGTTCTCTTAGTATTCCATTATTCAAAATTTATCTGTAGGTATTTGATTTCATTTTATATATTTGTACAATACCCTGTATGATAGAAATGCGAAAATATATTTTAAGATAGTCATCATTTTAGGTTAATTGCATACAAATTTCCTGAATACTATGATGCTTGTGTCTATTTATAGCTAGAATAAACTCATTAGCTTATAAATTTAGAGTTTCTAACTGCCTTGCAAGGGAAGAGCCTAGCAACACTGATTTGTGATTAATCATTTTACTTAGTGACTCATCTATGATCACAGTACAACAAAAGTTTCATGTTTGCTTAATGGTATTAACTCCATTTATCTCATGTGCAGTCAGAAAATTGCCTTGTCATCAGAGGACTATATCTAAATAAGACAGTTATTAAAAGATTTATTTCCGTTGAGAGTGTGACCACTTAAAACCTCACCAAAGAATTCAGATTAAGTAAATACTTTATTATATAATTTAAAACACCATCATTTGTAGCAGAGGAGTTTGACACCTAGCTTTTCCTTGATTTTTTTGTCTTAACTTTATATATATATTTTTTATTGGAGAATAGTTGTTTTCCACTGCTGTGTCAGTTTCTGCTGTACAGCAAAGTAAATCAGCCATATGTATACATATATCCCCTCTTCTTTGGATTTCCTTCCCATTTAGGTCACCACAGAGCACCAAGGAGAGTTCCCTGTGCTATACAGTAGGTTCTCATTTTCCTTGATTTTTGAAAGAAATATGTTTTTAAGTTAAAAATTTCAAATTCTCCATCTACCTTTCCCCACGTTACCACATACATTTCTTCAAGTAGCTGATGTTTTCCTCACTTTTTAAATTAAATTGTCTACCAGTTCTATCTGATATCTGATCTTTTTGTTAAATTTTGTTAGTTGTTTTAAGTCAACATTTGGTATACATGTAAAACACTATAAAGGAATAGGAAGTAAACACAGAGGATGCCTGATTACCTAGCACTTCACATTGGATGGAAATGATGCCATCCTTTTTTGCATACCTCTGGAAGAAATTAAGTGTAAATTTTGATGGCCTGGTTTATATGTGTGTTCTTTGATTCAGGATTCTACATAGCTAGTTGGTTTGAGTTCGAATGAACTCAAATGAAACCAAAAGGATACAATTTGCAAAATCCATACTCTAGGAAACACAACAAAACAAACAACCCAATTTCCTGAACAAAAAATTGCAAGGAAAAGAAGAAGATGGAGGGGGAATCCTATCAATTAAAAGAGATATGAGGGTCTTCCCTGGTGGCGCAGTGGTTGAGAGTCCGCCTGCCGATGCAGGGGACACGGGTTCGAGCCCTGGTCCGGGAAGATCCCACATGCTGCTGAGCAACTAAGCCCGTGCGCCACAGCTAGAGCCTGTGCTCTAGAGCCCACGAGCTGCAACTACTGAAGCCTGCGTGCCTAGAGCCCGTGATTCACAACAAGAGAAGCCACCCCAATGAGAAGCCCTCACACCGCAACGTAGAGTAGCCCCCGCTTGCTGCAACTAGAGAAACCCCACGTGCAGCAACAAAGACCCAATGCAGCCAAAAACACTGACTGCATATTCAATAATCTCAAATATTAAAGAATAATCATTCATTTTTCCTAGTGTGATAACGATATTGTAGTTATCTTTAATTTATTTATTTATTTTTTATTTTTATTTTTTTGCGGTACGCGGGCCTCTCACTGTTGCGGCCTCTCCCGTTGCGGAGCACAGGCTCCGGACGCGCAGGCTCAGCGGCCATGGCTCACGGGCCTAGCCGCTCCGCGGCATGTGGGACCTTCCCAGATCGGGGCACGAACCCGTGTCCCCTGCATCGGCAGGCGGACTCTCAACCACTGCGCCACCAGGGAAGTCACCTATCTTTAATTTTTAAACAGTTTTTATTTTAGGGATCTATACTGGAATATTTATGGGTGAATTCATATGATGTCTGGAATTTCCTTCAAAATAATTCAGGTGTGGGTAAAGTATGTGGGGTAAAGATGAAAGAACGTTGGTATGATTGGATAATTGTTGAAGCTGGGCAGGAGGTACATGGAGGTTAATTATATTCTCTCAATTTTTAAATATGTTTGAATATTTTAATAATTAAAAGTTCAAAAGTACAAGGGCAATATAAAGTCATTTTAAAAATCAAAAGCAGAGATTACCGCCAACAGACTCTCTAAATATGTTTCTAAACATGTGCTTCAGGAAAAAGAAAAAAATAATCCGAGAAGGAAGTCTGATATTCAAGAAGGAAGGATGATCACACTTAAGATCTGTGCATTTCACTGTGTGTCAATTATACTAAAAAAGAGACACGTCTATGACATGAAGACCCATAAAGGTTGAAGGTCAGACAGTGGGGAGACATATATCAGGCAAATATTAATCAAAAGAAAGGTGGTTTAGCGGTATTAATATCAAACAAAATAGACCTGAGAGCAAATATTACTACAAAGAAGATGATCACAAGTAATGATGTTTCAAGTTACTATAGAATACAAAAATTCTAAACTTGAATGTGCCTAACAACCTAGATTCAAAATATACAAGGCAAAATTTACAGAACTACAGGAGATATTGACAAATCCACATCATAGTGGGAGTTTTGAACAATTTCCTCTCTGTATTTTTTAGACCAGGCAGATAAAAATTCAATAAAGATATAGATTTGAACAACACAATTACCAGGCTTAACCTAATGGAATATATAGAACACTATGCCAAATTATTACAGAATTTTCAGCAAGCCGACACAGCATCTGAGCAAAGTTTTAAAAAAAATCTTCTTCAGACCCCTTCCTCTGACAACAATGCAGATAAATTAGAAATTTTTAAAAGATGATTAGGAAAAACCCATATTTTTGGAAGTTTGAAAATGCACTTCTAAGCAACTCGTGTCCATGAAGAAATTCTGAAATTAAAAAATACTTACAACTGAATGGAAGAGAATATTATGCATCAAAACTCATGGTATGGGCTTCCCTGGTGGCGCAGTGGTTGAGAGTCCGCCTGCCGATGCAGGGGACACGGGTTCGTGCCCCGGTCCGGGAAGATCCCACATGCCGCGGAGCGGCTAAGCCCGTGAGCCATGGCCACTGAGCCTGTGCGTCCGGAACCTGTGCTCCGCAACGGGAGAGGGCACAGCAGTGAGAGGCCTGCGTACCGCAAAAAAAAAAAAAAAAAAAAACAAAACAAAAAAAAAAAACTCATGGTATGCAGCTAAATGTTATTCATGGGAAATTTATAGCCTTAAATGCTTATATTAAAAAAAGAAGACAGGCTTAAAATTAATTAAGTGTACAAGTTAAGAATTCAGAGACAGAACAACCAAGTAAAACTACAGAGAACAGAAGGCAAGGAATAATAAAAATAGCAGAAATGAACTAGAAAACAAAGCTGCACTCTACAGAATCATCTTTGACATCATCCTTGAATCCTTTCTTTAACTCACAATCTACACTCAATCTATCAGCAAAGCCTGTTGGCTCTATCTGCAAAATTTGTCCAGAATTTGAACACTTCTCACCACTAGCATTGCTACCACTGAGGTTTAAGCTGCCATCACACTACTTGCCTTTAGACTGTGATGCAAGTCTGACACATGTGAAAACAGAGAGGGAAGAAAGGAGAATTGGGGAAGAAAAGCCTCAGATTGCAGCACAACTCTAAAAAATCTCAGCCAGCTGAATGGGGTGCTCTGCAAAGATTATCGTGTGCAAAGATTGTCCTGTGCTGGCCAGAAATGGCAAGGCTTTGTACCACTACCATGCTCAGTCATAGGCTGAGAGCTGCCTGAAAAGCACATGGCCTCAGCTTAAAAACAGCAGGCCCTAAAGGAACCTGCATATAGAAGCTGTTGGTTGATTGCATTCTTGGAGGCTGATTGTCTCTGACTGGTGCACCTTCATGACTACCACAGTATTCATTTTTCTTTGATGTTGTCAAGATGAGACTCAGGACACAGTACAGGGCTCAGCAAAGTATGGCCTGTGTGCCAAATCCAGCCTGCTACCTGGTTTGTAAATAAAATTTTATTGGAACATAGCCACACCTATTCCTTTATTTCTTGTCCATGGCTGCTTTCATGTTACAGTGGCTGAGATAAGTAGTCAAAATATAGAGGCTATATTGCTTATGAAGTCTAAAAACTCATCCTTTACAGAAAAAGTTTGCAGACCCCTGACTTAGTATATATTTAGAAATATGCAAGGCACTGTGGAGTCTATGAAGTTATATGTTATCTTTCTTTTAGGAAGAGTTAGACATACGCACAAATACATATGATTCTAGGGCTATCTTACAAATTCTATTCTTCATACTACGTGTAACCACTTTGGGTATATAGAAGAAGCAGGGATTTGAGAAGGGCAGTTCTATGTTCTGATTTAGGCTTTTAAAGATTTATTCTGGCTGCTCTGTGGAGACCGTATTATAGGAAGACAAAGATGAAAGCAGGAATATCTGTCAGGAAGCAATTGGTATAGTCTAGGCAAGAAATGATGGTAGTTTGGACAAGGATGATAGTGGCAGAAAGGGAAAGATGACATTTTCTGGGATGAGGAAAACTGGGAGAGGGATTGAGTAGTGTGAGAATCAAAGTTTTGTTTTGACATGTTGAATATGAGGTATCCAAGTAGAAATACCAAATGAAAAGTTATAAAAAACGAGGCTAAAGTTCAGAAATGGTCTGATTGATGATGTAAATTTGGGAGACAGCAGATAGGTAAGTATTTCAACTTAGGCCTAGATGGAATCATGTATCAAGAGAATATAGATAGAGAGGTGTTTCTTACAACCAAGACTTGAGACAACAACATTAAGCTGTTAGGGAGAAGAGAAGTCAGAAGAGGAGCTCGTGTAGTGTTTCTGGAAAGAGGCAGTGAACAACTGTGTGGAATGCTACTGAGACTAAGATGAGGTAGGAAGATGGTCCATTGCATTTGGCAACATGGATGTCATTGGTGACCTAAAAAGTAAGCAGGTTTTTTTTTTAATGTTCAGGAGCAGAAGCTAGAATGAAATGGGTATAAGAAAAAAATGGGAAGTAAGGAAATGAAGATAGCCAGTGTAGAGACAACTGTTTTGAAGCACTTTACTATGAAAGGGAACAGGGAAATGAGGGGTAGTTGGAGGGAGATGTGGCATCAAGGGAAATACTAGAGCTAGTTTGAAGGCTTTTAAGCAGGGTGGTGACCCTATTAATGCCTTAGGAAGTCTGATCATCCTTATCTTCTTTTGCAGAATAGAACTTACAGAAAGAAATCCAGATGAGAGACAATTAGAGTCTCAACTAAGGCAATGGTAATGAGGATGGAAAGGGGGGACAAATGCTTTCTTCATTTTGTAGAAACCACTTGCCTCAACTTATTTTTTTCTGAGATATATATATATATATATATATATATATATATATATATATATATATACACACACACACATATATATATATATCAGCCATTCTTATCTTGATATATTTCTTTCTTGAATGTATAACTCACTTAGATTTTTCCTTTTCCTATAATACTTGAATTAGCATTAAATGTTAGAGATGGAATGAAACTAATGAAACTAATTAGCCAGCTCTAATCATGTACCACGCAAGCTGCTACACTGCCCTTTGTTTTATTACTTATACTTTGGAATAAGAGAGACTAGGTTACCACTGCTGTGTCTCCCACTTTTTAGCTATGTGATGCTGAGAGAATAATTTGGATTATTGTGAGGCTTATGTGAGGTAATATTTTAAAATAAATGTTTCAAGCAGGATTTCCACTCTGGTAATGGTGCACTAGGAATTTGGACAATGCTCCCATTGAGGGATACCATGAAAAGTGTATGTGTGTGTGTATGTGCATGCATTCACACACACACACACACACACACACACACTGCTTCAAAGCAATAAAGAAGTTTGGAGGCCAAGATCTAGAGGGCCAAGAAAAGGCGGAAACTCAGAGAGGTGAGTCTGACATTTGCGGCAACTTTTCCAATAAGGCCTCTGTTGATCCCAGAAGACACTTCTATGACTGAGAAGCCAAGCAGTACTTTGACAGCTTCAAGGGGCAAGGAGATAAAAAAGCTGCAGTCCAGAGCTCACCAAGGAGAGAAGGGCCTGACAACTCTGCCCAAAGCTTTTAGTTGGACTTCAAAAGGCTACATCCTAGGAATAATGGGAAACTAGAAATAGACCAATCCTTGCAGGAACAAAAGCCCAGCTTCCAATAATCTCAATCCTTGAAATTGGATTAAGATAATACCAGATTGCTTGGGATTCTAGCCACTTGCAAGAAAGCTCTCTGGGTAATGCAATTTCATTCTAGGCCTGAAGCTATCTTTTGCAATTGTTCATATGCAGTGTTCGTCACTCATTCAAAAATAACTATGTATAAAAGTGAACAAAATGTTGTGAACAAAAACCAAGAAAAACAACAGACAATAGAAGCAAGCTCACAAGTACTCCATATAATGGAGTTATCAGACACGAACTTTAAAATAACTATCCTTAATATGGTAAACAAGATAAAAGGCAAAATTGACAATTCAGGAACAAGAGTAAAAACTGGACAAGAGACTTCTTAGGTACTTCACAAAACATCTCCAAATGGCCAATGAACATATGAAATGGTGCTCAACCTCTTTTGTAATTAGGAAAATACAAGTTAAAACAATGAGATACCACTACATACTCCTCCAAATAACTGAAATTAAAAAGACTGACAATACCAAGTGTTGGTGAAGGATATGGAGCAATAGGAACTCCCAGACTTCACTGCTTGTGAAAGTGTATTTTGGTGCAACCACTTTAGAAAAGAACTTGGCATTATCTACTAAGCTTGAACATATACATGCCCTTTGACAAAGCAACTTTATCCCTGGGTATATATACAACAGATGTGCATGCATATGTACACCAAGAATATTCATAGCCACATTATTTGCAACAACCCCAATTGAAAGCAGTCTAAATCTCCATTAACAAAAGAATGGAAAAATTTTAAATGTGCTGTCTTCAGACAATAGCATACTATATAATATAGTGTACACAAAACTGTATGGATGAATATCACAGTTACAATGTGGAAAAAAACAATCCAGACACAAAAAGATAACCTATTGTATGGTTCCAATTATATGAAGGTCAAAAACAGGAAAAACTATTCTCTGCTGTTAAAAGTGAGAGTGATGGTCACCTTTGGAGAAGAAGAAATAAGTAGTAATAGGGAGAGGGCATGGGGGGAGCATCTGGGTGCTGGTTACAAATTTGTAGTGACTTTGTGACAATATACGGAGTTGTACATTTACTTCCTATGCACTTTCCTGTATGTGTTATACTTTACAATAAAAAATTAAATCTTGGGCTTCCCTGGTGACTCAGTGGTTAAGAATCCGCCTGCCAATGCAGGGGACACAGGTTTGAGCCCTGGTCTGGGAAGATCCCACATGCCACGGAGCAACTAAGCCCATGCGCCACAACTACTGAGCCTGCATGCCACAACTACTGAGCCCGTGTGCCACAGTTCCTGAAGCCTGCGCACCTAGAGCCCATGCTCGGCAACAAGAGAAGATACGGCAATGAGAAGCCCGTGCACTGCAACGAAGAGCAGCCCCCGCTCACCACAACTAGAGAAAGCCCGTGTGCAGCAACAAAGACCCAATGCAGTCAAACATAAATAAATAAAATAAATTGATTTAAAAAATTAAATCTCTCTATCTCATTCTCCAATTCCAACCTACTTTCACTCACTGTTCATTTGAAACTCTAGAATATATCCAATTTGGCTCTCACAACTTCTTCACCTCCTCTGTGAAGCCCTTCCTAACTCCTTCACATAGAGTTGTAGACTCCTTTCTTTGGTCCCTTATTGTATCATCCTTGTAAAAATATTCTTATGTGTTGGTTGTGTCTCCTACTACAAAATTGTAAATTCCTTACAGATAAGTATTATTCATCCTTTTACCCTCAAACTGAGTGGAATGCCTGGCACCACAGGCATTTAATACATATTTGTTGGTAGAATGAGTTGCAAATATTATCTTTCCCATTTTACACATATGAAAACCAGTACTCACAAAGGTAAAGTATCCAGCCTAAGGTCACACAGCTACTAGATTGTTGAACTAGGTTTAAACCCTGATTCTAAAGCTGGTGCTTCTGTCCTCTACAGTGACAAGTTACCTGTGTTAGTCTACTTAATCTTCACTACATCTTTATGACCTCAGTACTAGTATCATCCTCATTTTATAGATGAGGCAGCTGAGGCTCAGAGTTGTTCACTAACCTAGATCACACCCCCAGGAAGTAGTTGAGCTGTGATTCAAATTCAGGTTTCCCAAATTCTTAAAGCCCTTGCTCTTAACACCATCACAATACATTTATGATGTACCTCATAATACATTTAGAGTACATAGTACTTCATACTACACTTAGATTTGCTTGCTGTCAGAGCAGCATACAAATACAGCATTTTCATTTCAGGGTTTGGTGGTCAGAAAATTCCTATTCTAACTGTATTTTGCTTCTTTCAAGGTGGTATCTTTTTGCAGTAAGTAAGTTTCCAAATGGGATTTTTATCTTTGAAGCCTCCAAGTTACAGATAGTGGTCAATAGAACTCTGGACCAGATCCTTTTATTCTAGTCTCTTCACCTGAAAAGCTAGTTTCCCTTCTGATCCATGGACAAGCCCTTTAAGACCTGGCTGAAGATTCCTACCTTCCAAGTGTCTCACTCACGTACTCAACAAATATTTTTTGAGTGGCTACTCCCTGGGAATAGTGAACTAAGAGACAGACAAGACGTGCTTTCTTTCCTGGAGCTTACATTCTAGGGGGTGGGGGCGAAGAGAGAGAAAAGGAGAAAGCGAGGGAAGGAGAGAGAAAGGGAGAGAGGGAGAAAGTGAAGGAGGGAGAGAGGGGAAGAGGAAATGATACTTTCAGGTACACAAAAGCACTATGAAGAAGGTAAAATCAGGTGATGTGATGGAGAGTGACTGGCAAGAGTGTCACTTAAGACTTGGGGAAACTGAGGAGGAGAGATTTAAGCTTTGTCTTAAAAGACAAGATTAGGAAGCAGTCATGCATTCTTGGTAAAGGGACCCACTAGGACAAAGAGACAGCACAGAGCACAGTACTGCATACCAAATAGGCACTTTGCAGACTCCTGTTGAACACATAAGGATGGCTGCCTATTACCATGGCTTTTCTAGTTAAAATGTGGTGACTCTTTCTTTAGGCAAAATGGTTCATGATTTTTTAAAAAATTCATTCCCATACAAACACTGTAATTGATAACACTAGACCTAACTCAATACCCACACAGATGAGAGAAGGGAGAACCACTAAGGTCACCAGATAGATCTGGCCAGCCACCAGCCACTTCCATTGGATTTGCTAACCAAGCCTTGTGGTCTTGCCAAGGTCCAGCTGGACTCCTGGAGCCACCATCATATGCACAGTTCACTTTACAGGGGCACACACTTCCTAGGAACGAGATGCTTTTTAGGCCAGGGTTCAGGCTAAACAAGAATGCTACCTGGCAGCACCCAGTGATTCCCTAAGAGGGTTGTTTCCAGGGAGCAACATAGAAAATGAGTCCCTTTATGGGTGAATTGCCAGCACAATATATCAGCAGAATTGCTACAATTCTTCGGGACTTCCCTGGTGGTCCAGTGGTTAAGAATCCGCCTTCCAATGCAGGGGATGCGGAATCCATCCGTGGTCAGGGAACTAAGATCCCACATGCTGCGAGACAACTAAGCCCATGTGCTCCACAACAACTGAGCCGGAGTGCTCTGGAGCCCGCATGCCACAATTAGAGAGAAGCCCACAAGCCTCAGAGCAGGGTCCACAAGCCGCAATGAAAGATCCTGCGTGCAGCAAATAAGACCTGATGCAGCCAAATAAATAAATACATATTTTTTTAAAAAAAGAGTTGCTAAAATTCTCCTTAATCTCCTCTCTCTGGGTCTCCACCTCTCAGTAGCTCCCTCTCCCTTCCACCAATCTGTTGCAGGGTTGAAATTCTATCATTGGTCATTCCTGCATTTAAGATTTATTTCCTAGAATCCTGTTAAAAAGTTTACAGCCCTAGGAAGGGGAACATACCATACCATTACTTCCTTTTAACATACTTCTATAACCTCATTAGTCAAATTGTCCTAAGTGTATATACAACCTGGACACAGGAGCAGGCTTCCCAGTAAGTTCTGGATGCAGAGTCAGAACAACCAGCAACAGTTCTGCCACTGCCTACGCTCTGCCCTTCATGGGTGAGGGGGAACAGAAGGGTAATAAATGAAAAAGAGTGAGATGAGCAAAGTTTTTCTTTGACACTACCACCCTCTTTTTCTATACAATCCTCCATGCTCTCATTACCCTTCCTTCAATCCTCATGTGGATTTGCAATTGAGAGTTGCTTAGAAAAAGAAAAAAAAAAAGTCAGATCCCCAGGCTCTATGCTTAGGGATTCTGATCCAGCAGATCTAGGTGGGACCTGGGAATCTATATTTTAACACTTTCTTCCAAGTGACTCTGATTCTTGTCTTCCCCATACCACACTGAGAATCACTGATTTAAGGTCATTGAGATGACTGGAGGGCAATTGGGACTGAGGTTTTACACCTGAGTTTGTACATTTGGGCTGATGTTGCTACAAAGCCTGGAATAAGGATAAATCATTTATAACAAAATACACTACCCGGGTGCTTGCTGGTCAGAGCAATGATTTCTAACAACTTAGCAACCATGTTTGAGGAAGAGTTCAGAAAGTCATGTCAGGGCGGGGGACAGGGAGGAAAGTGAGACAAAATGGCTGCCACTGACCAACTGCACATGCACAGTAAGGGGGAGATGTGCAGAGTGGAGATGGTTATCAATCTCAGAGGGGCTTTTCCTGTCCAGAGATAAAGGAGCATAGGCACCTACCTTAGCAGGTATAGCTATTAAAGTGGTGTTACAGAGCAGAAAAGACAAGAGGGGTGCTGGGGTGAGAGAAGTGGGGTCAGGGATGGAGCTAAGAAGGGGCAGGACTAGATTTTGAACCTATGACCCTCTCACTCCAAAGCATTACTTTTTAATCCTTCCACTATTTGAGGAACTCAGCAGAATCCAGTTCAACTCAATAAGCCTTCATTGTTGGTAATCATGGATGTTCTCTGGACCCTGCAGTAACTACAAAGATGATGATAGTAAAGCTCTCTACTCACATTTTCTCATTTATCTTCACTGCAGAGGTAGGTACTATTATTGTTCCCATTTTATAGATACTCACATTGAGGCACATAGGCGTTAAGCAATTAGTCCAGATCACACAGCTATAAGTTACAGAGCCGGGGTTTGAACCATGGCAGCAAGACTCCTGAGCTTCACTGTCCAAGTTGATAGACACCAGCCACAAGGGACTATTGAGCACTTGAAGTGTAACTAGTTCAAATTGAGACATGCTGTAAATTTAAAATATACACCTGGTAATTTAACCAAGGAGGTGAAAGATCTGTACACTGAAAACTATGAGACATTGTTGAAAGAAACTGAAGAAGACATAAATAAATGGGAAGATATTCCATGCTCCTGAATTGGAAGAATTAACATTGTTAAAATGTCCACATTACCTAAAAGCAACCTACAGATTCAATGCAATCCATTTCAAATTTCCAAGGACATTTTTTTCACAGAAATAGAACCAAAAATTCTAAAATTTATGTAGAACCTCAAAAGACCCTGAGTAGCCAAAGCAATCCTGGGAAGAAAGAACAAAGCTGGAGGTATCTCATACCTTGATTTGAAACTATATTACAAAGCTGTACTAATCAAAACAGCACGGTACTGGCAGAAAAACAGTTACATAGGTCAATGGAACAGAATTGAGAGATCAGAAATAAACCCTTAAGGGACTTCCCTGGTGGTCCAGTGATTAAGACTCCATGCTCCCAATGCAGGGGGCCCAGGTTTGATCCCTGATCAGGGAACTAAATCCCACATGCCACAACTGAAAGATCCTGCATGTTGCAACTACAGATCCCGCATGCCTCAGTGAAGATCCCACATGTGGCAATGAAGATCCTGCATGCTGCAACTAAGACCCGGTGCAACCAAGTAAATAAATGAATATTTTTTTTAAAAAAGAGAGCATATTTACATTTATTTTATTATTATTTTTTTTTTTAATTTTTTTCGCAGTACACGGGCCTCTCACTGTTGTGGCCTCTCCCGTTGCGGAGCGCAGGCTCCGGACACGCAGGCTCAGCGGCCATGGCTCACGGGCCCAGCCACTCCGCGGCATATGCCATCTTCCCGGACCGAGGCACGAACCCGTGTCTCCTGCATCGGCAGGCGGACTCTCAACCACTGCGCCACCAGGGAAGCCCTACATTTATTTTAAAAAAAGAAAGAAACCCTTACATATATGAATAACTAATTTATGACAAAAAAGCAAAGAGCATACAATGGAGAAAAGACAGTCTCTTCAATTAAAGGTGTTGGGAAAACTGAACAGCCACATGCAAAAAAATGAAACTAGACAGCTATGTTACACCATACACCAAAATCAACCCAAATGGATTAAAAACTTGAATTTAAAACTTGAAACCATAAAACTTCTAGAAGAAAACATAGGCAGCATACTCTTTGACATTGGTCTTAGCAATCTTTCTGGATATACCTCCTCAGACAAGAAAAGCAAAGCAAAAATAAACAAATAGGACTACATCAAACTAAAAAGCTTATGCACAACAAAGGAAACCATCAACAAACCAAAAAGACAATCTACTGAATGGGAGAAGATATTTGCAGATCATATATCTGATAAGGGGTAAATATCCATAATATATAAAGAACTCATATAACTCAACAACAACAAAAACAAACAACCCAATTAAAAAATGGGCGGAGGACCTGAATAGACATTTTTCCAAAGAAGATATATGGATGACCAATAGACACATAAAAAAATGTTTAACATTAATTTTTAGGGAAATTCAAGTCAAAACCACAGTGAGATATCACCTCACACCTATCAGAGTGACTATTATCAAAAAGGCAAGAAATAACAAGTGTTTGTGAGGATGTGGAGAAAACGGAAGCCTCATACACTGTTGGTGGGAATGTAAATTGGTGCAGCCACTATAGGAAATAGTAGGAGGATTCGTCAAAAAATTAAGAATAGAACTACCATATGATCCAGCTATTCCATTTCTGGGTATTTATCTAAAGAATACAAAAACCCTAATTCAAAAAGATATATGCACCCCTATGTTCATTGCAGCATTATTTACAATAGCCAAGAGAGGGAAACAAAGTTCCCATTGATGGACGAATGGATAAAGATGTAGTATATACATATGTGGTGTATATATATATATATATATACATATATATATATATATATATATATATATATATATATATATATATATACACAATGGATACTACTCAGCCATAAAAAGATGAAATCTTACCTTTTGTGACAACATGAATCAACCTTGAGGTATTATCTTAAGTGAAAAAAGTCAGACAGAGAAATACAAATACTGTATGATTTTACTCATATGTGTAATATAAAAGCAAACAAACAAAAACAAAGTAAGTGAAAAAGCAGAAACAAATATGTAGATAGAGAACAGAGTAGTGGTTACCAGAAGGGAAGGGGTGGTGGTGGGGAGGGTGAAATGGGTATGGTGACAGATGGAAACTACATTTTGGGGGCCCATAAGCATGTTGTAGTGTATACAGAAGTAGAAATATAATGTTGTACACATGAAACTTATATAATGTTATACACCAATATTATGTCAATAAAAATAAATTTTAAAAATACACACCAGGTTTCAAAGATGTAGTATGAAAGAATATAAAATATCTCAATATTTTTATATTATTACATGTTGCAATGTTAATATTTTGATATAAATTTAAATATATGAGCACAATTAAATTTATCTGTCTTTTAACTTTTTTAATATTGCTACTAGAGAATTTTAAATCACATGTGGTTCACATTATATTTTCATTGCACAGATCTGCTCCAGTGGCTGCATGCTAAAACCACAACTTTTGCTTGAATTAGAGATTAAGCAGATGGTTCACACTGTCAAGAAGCTTATAATTTGAGTAGGAAGGATAAAAGAATCAAAATTTTTCTTAAAATTGTATTATAATTAAGCACTATGAAAGAGAAAGAAGAGAGACTTTCTAGCGTGTCATGAGGCAGGGGGAACGTTTAAATTGGTCCTTAGAAAGATTAGTAGTGAAGGTGAGGATAAGAGGAAACATGGGTACATTTGGGAAAAGGCTAGTAGTCTAGTTTGGGACACATGGTACAGCAAGGAGAATAGAAGATGAGGCTGGATAAATGAGGATCAATTCTTAGCAGGACTCGAATATCAGGCCACGAAGTTGGGACTTTGTGTTGTCCATTACAGGGAGCCACTGACAGGTTTCAAGCAAAGTTGTCATAAAATTACTTGGTTTTAGGAATGTTAGCCTTCCAGCTGTATTGAGGGTGGCAGTGGAGATGAGGTTGGAGACAAAGAAACTGGTGATAGGAAACAGTTAGGAGGCTGTGCCAATAATTCAGGGGAAAGCACTAAGCCCCTGAACTTGATTGTTGGCATTAAGAATTAGGAAGGCATGGGTTGACTTGGAAAATACTGCTGAAGTAGAATCATTAGATTTGGCAGTAGGTTGATGCAAGTCCCAGAGAATGAGTCAAGGATTCAGTAAATGCAACCAGTAGGGTTCCCCAGTTTTGAGGACTGACAAAGCAGGTCAAAAGGGTCAGGTGTTCCTGCGTTCTAGACATAAAATGACTTAAATGACTAACCTTAGAGTCTAGGCTGGCTCAGAGGCAAGTGAAGGCTAGCAGGAGGGAGGACAGGAGGGAAGAAGAAAGGCAAGGCTCAAATCGCTGGGATCTCAGTTTTCCTGTCTGAAAAAAGGAGATTGAACCAGATGATCTGTTAAGTGTCCTTCCAAGGCCAATATTCATTCTAAGACTTGTGCCGACAGTAGAGGATGTCAATAGGGCATAATAAAGTTACTATATTGTTCTCAAGATCTATTTCTATTAGCTGCTTCTCCACCCACCCCCACCCCCCGGAACTTGTGATCAACTCTCTCCGAAGAAAGTTTTCTATTGCAAAAAATTTCTAGATGCTAAATTTGATGACAGGGATGGGAAAGAAAAGAGAACTTGTGAAATATTTAAAGATCAGTTAAATGTTTTGCTGCCCAAGAGGCTACAATGACACAGAGACGAAGGAAAAAATATATAACTTAACTACAAGGAGTTACCGAACCAAAGTGATTAGCATCAGCTTAAAACTTTCAGGCCTTCCCTTCTTATTGATTTTAAGCAGAATCAATCCGTAAACGATAATAGTGCTAAATTTAAATTACCCACAGCAAGTGCCGCTTTTCAGGTCCTGTCAGACAGCATGCTGTTCTTTCAACTGCACTTTGCATGTACGAAACAAATTAATGTGGACAGAAAACAGTTGCAATTTGGGCCAGTTTACCAGTGTATCTTTTCACTGCATACAATTACTTTTGACATTAAATGATCTTAATTACACATATAATGTGATCCACGGTTTTGTACATAGATAGCCCTGCTGATGAAGAGAGATGATCCCAGTAGCAAGCACTGCTGTCAGACTCCTTCAGAGGCTGAGGAGAGGAGGAATGACCAAGAAGGTAGAGAAGCAGGAACAAATATGATTTCAGCAGGGAGGGGTCCACAAAATGCTTCTCCCTTTGGGAATTTCACATATCTCAATACATAGCCAGTCCGTATCAAATTGTCAACTGGGCAGCCAGAGAACAGGGAGGAAGCCTGGAAAAGAGTGGGGTCCTCGGAGGCTGGGGTAGAGAAAATTTGAAGACTATGTCTTTGTGGTTTAGGATGCTATAAACTGATGACTTGGAAGCTGGAATGCTAAGTGACAGCGTAGTCATCCAGTGTGCTTACAGCAAAATTAGGTGGCCATATTCGTGATGTCTTTATTACAATATGTATCCAGTGGACTCTAGGAACCACCTCCATCAGTACCAGGGATTGAGAGAAGCTTTTAAAAACACAGATTCCCTGACTCCCAGGCTCCACTCCAGACCTACTGAATTAGACTTTTTGGAGGCGAGGCCTAGGAATATACACTTTAATATGTTCCCAGATGTTTTGGATGCATACCAAAGTTTGAGAACTATTACCTCGCTAGGGCAGAAATCCTTGAGGTGCGTATTGTGTCCAGTGTAGTGCCTGGCACAGTGATGCTTAGTGAATTATTACAGAGCAAGCGATTCTAATAAATGACTGGTTTTTACATTACTTGCCCAAAGCCAAGTTTTCTTTTCCTTCTTTGTTAGTTCTTCAATATCTGTGAACAGTAACAGAGTGATAGACTTAGAGAACCGGGTATAGGCAGAGAATATTACTTCCTGCAGAGAAAATTGAGGCTACAGCTTCAAGTCCCTCAACTTCCTCCTTGCCTTGCTTCTGTTCTTAAGCAGAAAGAATTCAGTCTGTTACGATTACAATATTAACTGGAGATTTTTCATAGTTGCCTTTAACAGATTAAGGAAATTTCCATCTATTCCTGGATTGCTAAGAGTTTTTTTTTTTTTAAATCAGGAATGGAGGTTAAATTTTGCCAAATGCTTTTTCTGCATCTATTGAAACCGTTTTTCATTTTTGTCTGTTAATATGGTAATTACACCGATTTTTGAATGCTTAAACTGTGTGTTTCAGCAACTCATGGAAGATTCCAAAAGTTTTCACTAAATATTCTTAACCGGAGATAATGGCTTAGCTTTGGTCCTAACTTATTTGCTGAGATAATTTCAAAAGTTAAAAAAAATTTCGGTTTGTTTCATTATTGCTGATTTCTTTTTTAAAAAAAGAATAATATTCCTGTATTGAGATAAACTGAAAAGGTAACATGATTTGAGGTAGTATAAAAACATAAATGTTTTAGGGAAGTGTTTGCTATATATCTTGTATATGTGTCTATCGTATTTCCATTTTGTTAACACTATTTAAAGAGTGATATTATCATGCTCATTTTCTGTTAGACCCAGCTTTATTTGCCTGTGCTTACAGGAGGCAAGTGATCTTAGGACCCAAAGGAATGATCTCCCAGTAAATTACTGTTAGCTCTTATACTGGATTCTCACTACCTTCCCCATTAACCATCTAAGTATCTATGTAGATAACATTGCAATTTGTTTGCTTTATCCTATACTTGTAGGTGACATCCAGCTCTTCTCAGTCAAAGAAGTGATAAAGTGTTAGAGATACCAGGTCGGCTTCTCTTGGAAAGTTTACTTTGATTATGTAGTAAGTGTCCTGCTGTACAGTAGCTAATGTCAATTTGTTCACCCTATTTGATGGTTCTTCTTTTTTATGGTTGATTGGGCCAGGGCAGATGTTTGTGTGGAAAGTCAGGCAGATTATTCTTTTTTCGTGATCCACGATAAATAAGATTCTCATTCTCACTCCAGTCTCTCTGTCCCCCCCCCGCCAACAAGTACAGCCACTTATACAGAATAGACAGTGTTCCTGTCACTACATTTCATTATTTGGACCTCCCCCTTTCCCCAAACTGGACCATCACAGCCACAAAAAGTATCCTTTTCCCCCAAGGTATCATTAGATCTAGACCTCTTTGGGGCAGATCTTATTCCCTATTGCCAGCCACATTTAGGCATTGTTACATTGTTAGAAAATCCTGATGCTATGGCTTCTCTCCCTGTCCATACTACTGCCAGAGGGAGATTCCTAAAACACAGGCCTCCTCTAGTCAAAAGTCTTCAGTAACTCTCCATTACCAACAGAATGAAGACAAAGCTTCTTAGCTTGGCATTCAAGGCCTCCCCAAAGTTGTATTGTATGATAGCATCATTTCTTTTTTTTTAAACATCATTATTGGAGTATAATTGCTTTACAATGGTGTGTTAGTTTCTGTTTTATAACAAAGTGAATCAGTTATACATATACATGTGTTCCCATATCCCCTCCCTCTTGTGTCTCCCTCCCACTCTCCCTATCCCACCCCTCTAGGTGGTCACAAAGCACCGAGCTGATCTCCCTGTGCTATGCGGCTTCTTCCCACTAGCTATCTATTTTATGTTTTGTAGTGTATATATGTCCATGCTACTCTCTCATTGTGTCCCTGCTTACCCTTCCTCCCTGTGTCCTCAAGTCCATTCTCTACCAGACCTACTAGAGGATAGCATCATTTCTTAAAGACTGTTCCCACCCCCAACTTTGCTCTCGTTTCTTCCCCACTATGCTCCGAACTGCCTTGCCTCTGCTCCTTTGTGCAGGCTGCTCCCACTGCCAGAAATTCTCTACCCACCTTCTCTGTCTGTTGAAATTCCATTTATCCTTCAAAGTTCAAGTAATTGTCACCTCTTCTCTCCCTCCATTCAGAAGTAACTGCTTCCTCCTCAATACCTCTGAATAGCATTCTTCAGCAACCCTGGTGGCAATTGCCTAATATCCTGCTGGCTATTGTCTGCCAATGGAGGGCAGGGACCAGGTCTGCCCTGTGTCTGTAGCCTCCATAATGTCCAGCACAGTGTCATGGACTCACTGGGCTCTCCATTTTGGGTCTGACAATGCTCTGCATGATCTGGCTCTTGCCTGCTACCTTAGCCAAAGCTCTAGCCACCCTCCTCCTTTCCGCAGCACACTGGCTTTCTGTCAATTCTTCAAAAGTGCCAACTGCTCTCCTACCTTGGGGCTTTTGCCCACACTGTCTTCACTGCCTGAAATCCTTTTCCATTCATTCGCCATCTGGTTAACTCCTACTCATCCTTCTCATGTCAGCTGAAAACATCGCTTCTCAACGAAGCCTGCCTTGACCTCTCAGAAAAACTGTATGTTTATCACCCCACCAGACATCTCATAAGCTCGCAGTCACGGGAGAGGGAGGGAGAGTGGAGGCCTCAGAACAGACCTACCCTCTTCCTCCACCACCATGACTAAAGGCCTGCCCTGTGGGTTGTTGGTCAGGAGTGAATACTTTGGGTTTCAGGGATAACACAAGACCTGCTGCTCCCCTAGGATGCCTTGCCCTTCCCAGCCCATTCTCTTGCCCCTTGGGGCACAGTGTTTCTTAAGACTCTGCCAAGTTACCTGCTTATCATGAAAAAGAGCAGCAAAATGTGCCAGAAAGAAGCGTCAGGTCAGGTGGGGCCTAAAGCTTGGTTTGTTATCGTGAGGCCTCTTGTCTTAGAACCTCATGATGTCTTGGTTCTCAGTGGTCTGGAATTTGAGGTCAGAACTAGGTAATAAGAGTAAAAGATAAAGTCAGACAAACTCAGAGGTAGTAATGGAGGATGGAGAACAAAGCATATATGGGAGCAGGACTTGTAATGAGGAAGATCAGGGCAGAATTATGGCATTCTAATTTTGTTGATTTTGGAAGGGCTTTCCATTACTTTCTACTGCTTCCGAGTTGTGAAATTTGCCTAAAGTTAGCCTTTTAGGCAGAGGTTACGAATTGGCAATTGCAGTCTGGATCTGGTCCTCAAACTTGTTTTAGTTGGCCAACACGGTGTCTATAAAACATATTTGAATTAGTTACCAACATTTAAGGATTGGAAGATTTCATATAAAACTTTTTATTTTTGGCTTCTCTTGAAAAAAAATTGGAAAATCTGGCTGCCCAGGCCCACGTTCCCATCAAGCAACAGTCAGCTGGAACTGAGTACCACCGTCCCTTTTGGATGAGACATATTCTTTCCCAGTTTTCCACAGTTCCCATCCAATTTGTTTCACTTATTTATGTTACCTGCCTGGCTCTGTAGGCATGTGAGTTTGCAACCCTTGATTTTTTTCAAGTTTTATTATGGAAAAAAACCTAACATATACAAAAGTAGAGAGAATCATAAGATGAACCCCCATGCACACACCATCCAGTTTTAACAACTGCATTCATAGACAATCTTGTTACATCAGTGCCCTCACCCATTCTCCAACACTGCTACCTCCTACCCCTGGATTATTTCGAAGCAAATGCAGACATTATATCATCTTATCAATAAATATTTCAATATGTGTCTCTAAAAGATAGACCCTTTTTATCAACAGAACCATAGTATTACTATCACAGCCAAAACATGACCAATTCTTTATTATCATCAAGTATCCACTCTAACGTTTTAATTCTTCTCCATGTTATTCAGTTCATTTGATTTCCTTTCTCTTTCTTTGAGGAGAAATAAGAATAAGAAGGGTTGGTCTAGGAAAGGGGAATGGGAATAGAAATATGACTAGGATATCTTGTTCTCTAGAAAGTAACAGATGGAATGATTCCTTGTGTCTGTGTGAGATCTTTATCCCTTTATACGTTTCTGATTTTTTAAAAAAATATGTCTGATTTCACTTGCTCCCTAGAACAACTTTGTTTACACGGGGCTGGGTTTTGCTTTCACAATTTTGTGTGAAACCACATAGACACAATGGGTTAAGTGGGTTTTGAAAATTACAGAGATAGTAATAGAGCTGCCACAAGAACCCAGACCACCTGGGTTCAGGCCCCTTTCTGTTGTGCTGCATATGAAAGGCATATGTGATGATAGGATGCAGTATAGAGTAATAGTAGTGAGCCTTTCCTGAGCACTAACTCTGTGGCCAGGAGCTGTGATAGGTACATAAGTCATGTTATATTATTTATTCCTCTCATCAGTTCTCTATTATTCCAATCTTAGAGAGAAGAATGCTGAAGACATAGAGGTTAGGTAACTTTCTCAGGAACAAATAGCTGGAACAAACAACCGGCAGAGCTAGGATTGGAAGCCAGATCACTCTAACACTAGCATCCCTGTGCTTTACCACATTATTAATCTTGACAGAGGAAGGACTTGACACACGGACTTGACTTCGAATCCTAGCTTTTATTCACTTTGTGACTGTGGGCAACAGCTGTCTCATCTTCATTTATTTATTTTCTTCCTCATCTTTAAATGGAAATAATAGTACCTAACTAACTCCTAGGATTAATGGGACGATCAAATAAGATCATTCATTTTAATTATTTAGCACATCACTTGGCACAGAGTAAAGGCTCAATAAATGAAAGCTACCAAAAGGGGGAGGTTAGTAATAGTACTATAGCCACCAAAGTGCCTCAGCAAAAGGATCAGTTCTATCTTATGTTATCCCAGCAACATGTGGTTCATGATTGGTGTTTCTATACATTTTTATATGGGAAGTAAAATGAAAGTATGCTTTATATTTTGAAATGGAAGAGCGTTTTTCATTCTAATTCTAAAGATTTCAATTGTCAAAGGCACTACAGGTTTGATGTGGAAATTCCAAATCCAGTCTGCCACAAAGCCTCTTGGCTTTTCATCTGAAGAACTAACTTCTCAGATACTTGAAAACTAGTGCCAAGTGATTCTGGAAATCTTTTCTGGAGTTTAAGGGGAAGACGTATGTTTGAGAAAGTCTTGAGATGGTGTAAACGTTTCACAAATCTGATCAATCGCCAACCCCCCACCCCAGGGAGGTGGTATAATGGGAGGGTGATTTCAAGCTCCCCTGCTCACTTTTCCCCATTTCTTAGCACCTACAGATTCCGAAGTATTTTAGGGATGAGGTCAAAGAGCAAAAGTGGGTGGGCTAAACAAAGTGGTATAGAATATACCAAACAGAAACAACTAATTTTTGGAAAGATATTGCCTATGTTCTGGGAGCCAAAAAGGCAGGGGCCAAGGACAGGCCTGCTAATTTTGACTGGCCTCAGGGAAATAAGTTTAAGGGCAGAGAGCACAAGGGTCCGTATACAGAGAATCCTTGCACAGCTTTCACTTAGCTAATGTATTAGTTTCCTATAGCTGCTGTAAAGAATTATCACAAATTTAGTGGCTTACAATACATATTTATTATCTTTTAGCTCTGTAGGTTAGAAGTCCAACATGGGTCTCACTAGGTTGAAATCAAGGTGTCAGCAGAGCTGCATTCCCTTCTGGAGGCTCCGGAGACTAGTATGTTTCCTTGTCTTTTCCAGCCTACATTCTTTTTTTTTTTTTTTTTTTTTTTGCGATACGTGGGCCTCTCACTGTTGTGGCCTCTCCCGTTGTGGAGCACAGGCTCCGGATGCGCAGGCTCAGCGGCCATGGCTCATGGGCCCAGCCGCTCCGCGGCATGTGGGATCCCCCCGGACTGGGGCACGAACCCGTGTCCCCTGCATCGGCAGGCGGACTCTCAACCATTGCGCCACCAGGGGAGCCCCAGCCTACATTCTTTTTGACTTATGATCCCTCTCTTCCATCTTCAAAGCCAGCAAGGCCATTTAGAGTCCTTTTCACATCTCATCATTCTGACCTACTCTTCTGCCTCTCTCTTTTACTTTTAAGTGCCTTTGTGCTTACATTGGGCCCATCCAGATAATCTAGATCATCTCTCTATTTTAAAGTCAGCTGATTAACAACCTTAATTCTATCTTCTACCTTAATTCTCCTTTGGCATATAACGTAGCGTATTCACAGGTTCCAGGGAATAGGACATGGACATCTTTGGGAGGAGGTATTATTCTGCTTACCACAGCTGCTGAATGTTAGAAAGAGAATTGGCCCCTCTTACTAAAGAGAGAATAGATTAGAGACAGTTGTGGGACTTCAGCAATACCGACAGATTATTTAAGTTTCAGGTGTTATTTGTAAAATGGCCTGCTATACACCTGCTCTTGAATGGGAAGATAGCGTACTTGTATGACAATTTGTTCCCAGTGATTTTCTAACTTTAACATAATTTCGATTAGAAGGGGAAAATAATCAAGAAAAGCAAAAAACATTCTTAAAAGTAATAAGGAAGACTCATCTCACAACGAATTAGAGCAAGCTACAAAGCAGTAATCTTTAAGGCTGCCATGCTGGCTCAAAAGTGAGATATTTATCAATGGAACAGAGGAGAGAGGTTGGAAGTAGCTTTAGCATATATAACATTAACAGATGTCAAATACACACCATAAAGCAATGAGCAAAATATTTTATATTAAGTAAGCACTTTGAAACAACTGGATAGCAATGCAGAAAAAATTAGAACTACACATCTCCTACTATAGGGCACAATTGATCTCAGCTGGGATTTTAACTGAGTTAAAATCAGGTAAGGGGCTTCCCTGGTGGCACAGTGGTTGAGAGTCCGCCTGCCAATGCAGGGGACATGGGGTCGTGCCCCAGTCCAGGAAGATCCCACATGCCACGGAGTGGCTGGGCCCCTGAGCAACGGCCGCTGAGCCTGCACGTCTGGAGCCTGTGCTCCACAATGGGAGAGGCCACAACAGTGAGAGGCCCGCGTACCGCAAAAAAAAAAAAAAAAAAAAAAAAAAAAATCAGGTAAAATCAAATCTAAGAATAGAATAGACAACTCTTCATAAGCACAGTTATTTGATAAAGTATAATTACAACTGTGGGGAAGAGGACAGACAATTCACAGAACAAAAAAACCTCACATAGCATAAATCAATACTTGAAAAATATGTATTCCTCATTATGGGATAATGAAGTAGAAATGCAAAAAACTACCCTTGTATACCTACTTAACCAAAAAATTGTTTTGAAAGATAAAACCCAATATTCGTGAGGCTGGGGGAAATACATAATATTAGAAATGATGATCATAGGGGCTTCCCTGGTGGCACAGTGGTTGAGAATCTGCCTGCTAATACAGGGGACGCAGGTTTGAGCCCTGGGCTGGGAGGATCCCACAGGCCACGGAGCAACTAGGCCCGTGAGCCACAACTACTGAGCCTGCGCCTCTGGAGCCTGTGCTCCGCAACAAGAGAGGCCGCGACAGTGAGAGGCCTGTGCACCGCGATGAAGAGTGGCCCCCGCCCGCCACAACTAGAGAAAGCCCTCACACAGAAACGAAGACCCAACACAGCCAAAAATAAATAAATTAATTAATAAACTCCTACCCCCAACATCTTCTTTAAAAAAAAAAAAAAGAAAAAAGAAATGATGATCATAATAACTGCAGTAGCCAACCCACATTCCTCATAACATTTCTATGCAGGGGGACTTGGTTTCTCCCATGTAATAATGGAGGAAACTGTGACTCAGAGAGGTGGGGTAACTAGTCCACCCTCACATAGCTAGTATAGGCAGAACCAGCTTAATCAAACTTTGTTGAAGTCCAAACCCTATTTTTAAGCAGAACTCCTTCTACAGCAATATGTAACTAGAGCAATGAAAAAATTCTTACCCTCTGACTAATGTATTCCAGGCCCAGAAATGTAGCCTGCGAAAATAATTTCAAAGAAAAAACAACCTCTCTATATCCATGTCTGTATCTAACTATGCACACAAAGATGTTTATTAATTCAACAAATAGCTATTGATTGCTCATAATCTACCAGGGGGGAAAACTATAAGCAAATTCCAATATACGAATGCAAACATTAAAATGATCAATGTGAAGAATATGATCAAATGTGTAAAAGAATTTATGAAATGATTTTAAAGGAAAAAAAAAAGTTGACCACACTATTGAATATCCTCTATGTAAAAACAACTGGTCACAGGGTGAGATTCATGAGCTAAATTTAATCAGAAAAGTTTGTGACTTGGGATGGGAATTGCAGGAAACTTCTAATAAGGACTTTTTCAGTGGGGAACCCTGCCGCTTGACCTTGGCGAAACCAGGGGGGAAGTTTTAGTGTTAATTGCCTATAAAAGCCAACTTTGAAAAAGTTCTCGGTTTACGCGCCCCAGGGTTGGTGGATAAGAGATTTAGTCCCAGAGATAACACTCCCTCCCCTCCCCGCCCGCCCTCTGAGAGGCCAGCAGCACTTGCTTCTTGAATGGGAAACCGGGGGCGGCAGAGCGCACAGGCAGGCAGGTGCGGGTGATCCGTGTAGGCGTGCTTGCCGCGGGCGGTTCCTGTGGAAGCTCAGCTCAGCCCACAGGATGGAATCATTTTCATTTACAGAATCACTACACTGATCCCCTTTTCGCTGAAGTTAAACCACTGTGTGTCGTGGGCTACGGGGGCATTCGTTACCCTTCTTTTCAATCTGAGACCCTCTAGCGGCTGTGGCTGGCACCCAGAGCCCCAAGGCAGAGGTTTGGGGGTGGGACTGGAGGGGCGGGGGTAGGGGTAGGGTGGGGCTTTTTATAGTCTATGTCCATTTGAATATGTGGGTCCTTACCAGTTATGCCACTAACTGTTTAAACGATTGCAAGACTAAAAAAGAACATTTAATCACTAATCTGTTTTTGAAAAGACTTTTTAAAATTTCCTTCCTGAATATCTCTTAGTTAATGCAGACTTGTGAGCAGGGGCACCCTTCTGGGGTGCTGGCTTTGTCAGTCCCTGGCTCACCAGGCTTTCTTCTCTGATGAAGAATTGTTCATGTTTTCTATAGGAAGGAGTTTGATGATATTAAGCCAGCGGTCCCCAACCTTTTTGGCACCAGGGACCGGTTTTCGTGGAAGACAGTTTTTCCACGGCAGGTGCGGGGCGGGGAGGGGAATGGTTCAGGCAGTAATGCGAGTGATGGGTGAAGCTTTGCTCTCTCGCCCGCCGCCCACCTCCTGCTGTGTGCCCGGTTTCCTAACAGGCCGAGGCCCGCTACCGGTCCGCGCCTCGGAGGTTGGGGACCCCTGTATTAGGCCACTAGATTTACGAAATATTTCCCGAACTTCTTGGGTTAGCCAGTTGGAATTTCACATTGGAAAAACTCTGCCATAAATGGACAATTGTTTCTTGTTTGACCTCACTGGGAGCAACTCGGCAGCTACTGGGGGACATTCTAATGCCCCAAAGAAGCACAGAATGAAATAGACTAATGCGACCATTGGGATATTTTCAAGCTGAAGATCTCATGTGCACGTTTGTGCAAAAGAGAAAAGAGCCAATAATCCCCCCCAAAAGAGAGAAGAGCCAATAATGCAGAGCTCAGAGCATGACTAGGACAGAGCATTTGAGTGCAACAGTTCCCTAAGGGAAGAGGTTATTTAGGTTTTTGATCCACATTGAGGGAATTTTTGGATATGGTGTAAGGTAAGAGTCCACCTTCATTTTTTTGCAAGTGGATATACAGTTTTCCTAGCACCATTTGTTGAAGAGACTGTCCTTTCCCTATTGAATGGTCTTGGCACCCTTACTGAAAATCATTTGGCCATATATGTGATCCACGAACTGCTTTTATAAGTATTGCCAGACAAACTATACCAATAAACAACACACACACACACACACACACACACACACACACACAAAACCACTAAAATAGGAACATTTTGGAAGCATTGGATTCAAAGTAGGAGAGAGTTGGTTACGTTCATGCTCTGATTTTGCCTTGCTTTTTAAAGTATGACACTTCCAGATTCCAATGATATTGTGTGTTCATAGACTGCTTATAATTCACCCAGAGAAAGGGAGATCATGTTCTCTTTTAAAAAGGACAGCTTAAAACAGAGAAAAAGGGATACAATTAAATATTCAATAGTTCAGGTAGAAGAAAAAATTAAAAAAAAAAAGCCAGGTTGATACAGAATGATTTTACCTGCTTAAGTTTTATCCAGAAAATTACATGATGATATATTAAAGTAAATGCTTAATACATCAGAGTGTCCAAGAAATGGGGTTCTTCTTCTTAATGGAGCTTTCTGATGAATTGAAATTTAACAAGAAAATCATCTTTTGTGTATTTCCATCTTTTCTGTTGAAAAACTTGTGAAAACATTCATTAGTCCATTTTCCTCTCAAACTTAGAGCATAGTAAACAAAATTCAATGTTTACTTCAACGAGTATGTATACATCAAAGTAAAAAAGACTTTGGTTTGAATTCTATTATAGCCTCTCATCAGCTGTGTGATTTTGGGCAGCTTACTTATCCTCTTTGTGTCTTAGTTTCCCTCTCTGCAAAATAATGATCATCACAATCCATGCATATTGCTCAGCACAGTATGTGACACATCATAAGCCCTCAGGAAATTTTAGCTGTTACCATCCATTACCACTGTTTTGTTTTTTGTTTTTTGAATTCTGCAACATCCTTGGTGAAATTGGGGAACAAGAAAATAGGAGATGCAGTAGGCAGAAATTTCAGGTGCTTCCTGTGCAGGTAAGGGATATAAGAATTACATCGATGAAATGGTTAAGTTTCAGTGAGTTGCCAGAAGCTATGAAGATTCTGATCTATACCTCAAGGCTACAGGATGTGGGGAAGGGAGGCAACAGCTGGGTAGGCAGGATTAGGAAAGGGAGGAGCTGTGACAGGAGGAGGAAAAGGCAAAAGAGAAGCAGGTAAGCCCTGAATGATTCAGCTAGATGAGGGAAGTGCACAGGAATAGTACAAGCAAGGATGTAGGGTCAGAAATGAGCATGGCATGTTCTGGGGATAGGCTGTGAGGTTGTAGTATTTCAGACTCATCATTCTGGAGATCAAATTTCTTTGCTGAGACAGTAACTGGAAAAGATGTAGGCAATTAGACTGAATGTGTGCTGACCCCTGGGACTTTCTTTAAAAGATTATACAAAGCATAACACAATGAAAGCAACAGGAAAAAAAACCCAGGAAAATTAAAATTTAAAAAAACGGAGAAAAGGGAAAAATACTTTCCTGGCAATTTGTTTTTTCGCGTAATAAATATACAGTCCTGATAAACTGAAGTTCCTTGCAAATGTGATGTTATTTAATTCAGAGGATGGTGTATAGTGTTATAAGGCTTATCAGTTATATGGGAGAAGAAACTACACTTGTGCACAGGTCCCTGAAATGTAGCAGAGGAGGTAGTAAAAGAGTTATTAAAAATACCATTTGACACGTATATATGGAATCTAGAAAAATGGTACTGATGAACCTAGTGGCAAGGCAGGAATAGAGACGCAGATGTAGAGAAGAGACTTGTGGACACAGCGGGGGAAGGGGAGACTGGGACGAATTGAGATATTAGCATTGACATATATACACTACCACGTGTAAAATAGGTAGCTAGTGGGAAGCAGCCGCATAGCACAGGGAGATCAGCTCGCTGCTGTGTGACCACCTAGGGGGTGGGATAGGGAGGGTGGGAGGGAGACGCAAGAGGGAAGAGATATGGGGATATATGTGTACACATAGCTGAGGCACTTTGTCGTACAGCAGAAACTAACACAGCATTGTAAAACAATTATAACCCGATAAAGAGGTAAAAAAATACCTTTTGATTTTTGCCAGTGAATTGAGGCTTTCTCATGGTTCGCAGGGGAGGAGATGATAAGGAGGAGTAGGGTGAGGCTAAAGGACCTTGCTTTCTGGCCTTCACTTTGCTTGTTACTCCTGGACAGTGATCTCATGACTTGTGAAGAAGACTTCCTCATCTCTTCATGTTCCACATGTTTACTAGGATCACAGCTGGTAACCAGCTTCCTTACTTTCTGTTTGGAATGAATGGATTGATCACTTTTTTAAAAATTGAGTTTTATTGGAATATAGTTGATTTACAATGTTGTGTTAGTTTCAGGTGTACAGCAAAGTGAATTAGTTATACATATACATATATCCACTCTTTTTTAGATTATTTTCCCATATAGGCCATTACAGAGTACTGAGTAGAGTTCCCTGTGCTATACACTCAGTTCTTATTAGTTATCTATTTTATATATAGTAGTGTGTATATGTCAATCCCAATCTCCCAGTTTATCAACCCCCCTTTCCCCCTTGGTAACCATAAGTTTGTTTTCTACATCTGTGAGTCTGTTTCTGATTTGTAAATAAGTTCATTTGTACCACTTTTTTAGATTCCACATATAGGCGATATCATATGCTATTTATCTTTCTCTGTCTGACTTACTTCACTCAGTATCACAATCTCTAGGTCCATCCATGTTGCTGTAAATGGCATGCATGGAGCCCTAACCTCTGGACCGCCAGGGAATTCCACTTAAACATAGGCAGAACACTGTTTGACATAAGTCGCAGTAAGATCTTTTTCGATCCACCTCCTAGAGTAATGAAAATAAAAACAAAAATTAACAAACGGGACCTAATTAAACTATCACTCTCTTAAATAGAGTGTTAAGCCGAGAGAGTTATGAGGCTATAGAATATGTTCACCTAATGCAAGAACAGATTTGGCCATGCAGTTTCCTGAAGTCTAAGCTTTTGTGTTAAATAAACAACAGAAGAACCAACTTAGCACCCTGCAATATTTCCATCTGACTCCTTGTTGGAGTTGAGGTTTTGACATGGTGGGTGAGCCCATGGAATTCATTGGACATCCTTAGAAATTCCTCCAGGATAAAATGAAGGTATAGAACAATTTTGGGTGGGGTTTATTGTTTGTTTTTATTTTGAGGTGCTGGGGCTGGGGACCTGGGCCAGGGGCAATCACATGGTAGTAGGGTTCCCTCTCTGTGCTGACTTTCCCTTTTTTCTCATGAATATTTCAATCCTGGTGAGACCTCTTGAAGTGATCATTTGAGTTATCTTGTAATGGGGACTGTGGAAGGAGATATTAGGGACTGATTTGCATATTAACCTGACTTCTGTTTTTCCTTTCTTCTTTTTTCTAAAGCTCAGCTGGCCGGGGCCACCTCCTTGTGCCCCACTGGCTACCTCCCAGAGACACTACTCAGCTGCCAGTGTCCACTAACTCCCCAGCTCCCTACTCCCCAGCAACAGCTCAGGGCCCAGCCATGCACGTGGGTCACCAAGGCCTTTTATTTCCACTCCTGACTTCAAAACATCTTTTGCTTCATCTCTTTGTCTCCCTTGTTCAAGGGGAACTGGTCAGACTATTCCTTAATCTCTACTCTGCCTCCTGTTTTTTCCTAAACCAAGATTCTTGGGCCAAGAATAGAAAATTGTGTTCCAGTTCTGCAGTTCTTAGAGAGGCCCTAGTTTTGTCTGGGGACTGTGGTTCAGAAGGGTCCAGGTGTATCAATTATGCTGCCCATGCCTGGGTGTCGCCTCTTCAATCACTTGTGTCCTCTTGTTTGTGAAGCACAACAGAGTGTGCTTTCAGAGGGAGTCTTTTGTACTCCTAGAGTCTAAAAATATTTGCATGTAAATGTTGGGAATCCAGACAGTCTCCTTAAGATCTATGCTTTGCATAGGGAGGCATGCAGACCATCAGGGTGGATTTGAAAATTAAATTTACACCATTGCACTTTGGGTCCCTGCCCCAGAGCATTGCAGTGACATCTGAGAAGGAGAGAGTGTGACATTGATCAAGGAAAAGCATAAATACCACATTTCAAAATGAATACTAATTGCATAATGACAGTTTCCAAACTATTAGCCTACTTTACAAAAAAAGTTAATTCAACACAAGCCCAGAGCTGGCTATGGCCTATGTTCTGTGCTGCCAGTTGGCAGGCACAGCTTTGCCAGGAGATTGGGAGAAACGCGGGTTATTGTAATGGAAGCACACTTGGCCTTTTGTGAGGAGGGTACAAAACTGCATCACTCTCTTAAGCCCCTGCTGTTCATCGTTCAAGAGTAGACACCAGGATACTGCATGCCTTCAGGGGAAGCTGCTTACTTTTCCTAGATGTAAAATGGCCCAGTGCCAAAGCTTGGGAAGGAGCCTTGAGTTTGTAGCCCCTTGAAGGAAAGAGTTCTGGGCGGATGGAGGTGATGAGCACAGAGGAGCTGAACCTGGCCTTGTGTGTGCTGCCGCTGGCTTGGAAATCCTGGGCTCAGGGGAGGGTATGGCCACACAGAGGCTGGCCTTCTCCAGGATGAACTGTGCATGCTACCCAAGGCAGACCACTCCACTGCTCTGGGCCTGTGTTTTCTCATCTGCAAAATGAAGGGAGTGGACTGGATGACCGTGAAAGCCCCCTCCAGTTCAGAGAGAATACCAGGGTCTCTTCCTCTAGTCTCTCTCAGAAAAAGAAAGGCACTCGGCTTGGAAGAGTGGCATGAAATGACTGGACTGATTCTCTGTCATCACTGTCCTTTGACTGCAGGACTTGTGAACATTTGTCTCATTTGCCAAATTAACGTGACCTTGTGTGGAAGTACATTAAAGGAAGATGAGAAAGTGTCTGCTAAGAAGAGGAGGTGTCTGACGCAAGAGTTCATTCTCTTTCGGATGTTCTATTGCCTTGACTAGTTGGGAGGGAGCATTAGGAAAGCCTAAAATGAATCCCCAAATGATAATTTCGTGCAGCATTCTTAGGAAGAGGGGTGTATGATGAGAGGTAGATTATGATATGATTTGCCTCCAGCAAGTGTCCACTCAAGGTCTGAGAACCCCTGTCTATGTACCACTTTACACCAGCTCCCCCACCATCATCAACAGGAGGCCCTGGGCTACAGGATTCAAATTAGACAAAGTAGGATTTACCAATCAGGAAATACAGGGAAGGACTCTGGTATTTTACTTTCAGGTTTCCATCAATTCCAAGAGTCATACCAGCACTAAATGTCTGGGTGGGAAAACAGTATATCTGTATGTGTTCAGAGCAAGCCCAACTTTAAGCACATTACCCTATGTTCAGAATGCAAGCAAATGTCTGATTGCTTTTTTGAAAACACCTCAGATCAAACTCTCTTCCCCTTTATAAAAATACACTTACAGGGACTTCCCAGGTGGTGCAGTAGTTAAGAATCTGCCTGCCAATGCAGGGGACACAGATCTGAGCCCTGGTCTGGGAAGATCCCACATGCCGGGCAGCAACTAAGCCCGTGTGCCACAACTACCGAGCCTGTACCCTAGAGCCCGTGAGCCACAACTACTGAGTCCATGCACCGCAACTACTGAAGCCCACGTGCCTAGAGCCCATGCTCCGCAACAAGAGAAGCCACCGCAATGAGAAGCCTGCACACTGCAACGAAGAGTAGCCCCCACTCGCCGCAACTAGAGAAAGCCCATGCACAACAACGAAGACCCAATGCTGCCAAAATAAATAAATTAAAAAAATACACTTACAGTACTGTAACTCTTTGTTTAAAAAGTCACTTTCCACCCCAATCTCAAGGAAGATCCTTGTATTCTCAACCAAATAATTATTTCTAGTCTCTCCTTTCCTTGCCCTTTTTTCCTAAGTACTTGTAGTCCAAAGGATGGCTGGGATTTTGATTCTCAGACTCTTCCAAGTTAGACCTCCAAGGTTCTGACTAGATTTGTTTGAAACAAGATCCAGGTTACATAAATCTAATTCTAATCAAAAAAGCTTGCTTTCCCCCCAAATACCTCATACCTTCTCCCTGCTTAATTTGACCATAAAAATGACTATTGTGTGGGCTTCCCTGGAGGCGCTGTGGTTAACAATCCGCCTGCCAATGCAGGGGACATAGGTTCGAGCCCTGGTCTGGGAAGATCCCACATGTTCCAGAGCAGCTAAGCCCATGCACCACAACTACTGAGCTTCCGCTCTAGAGCCCACGAGCCACAACGACTGAGCCCCTGTGTCACAACTACTGAAGCCTGTGTGTCTAGAGCCCATGCTCCACAAGAGAAGCCACCGCAAAGAGAAGCCAGTGCACCACAACAAAGAGTAGACCCTGCTCGCTGCAACCAGAGAAAAGCCCGCGCACAGCAACAAAGACCCAACACAACCAAAAATAAAAAAAATAAAAATTAAAAAAATGACTATTGTGAAAACCGTCATGTGTTCATCAATGTGAAACAACTTTAGGAAAAAGAGCACATCCAGAATTATTACTGTAAAATGCTGAAGCACTTGTACTTCTCCTGAGATTATGCTTTTAAAATTTGTCACACAAAACTGCCAGGTCTTTATAGATCATCTATCTCAGGTAAATATATTTGCCCATAGTCAATTTCTAATGATTTTCAATAAATGGAAATAATTTCCTTATATTAAAATAATTAATTTATGATCTATGCTTTGGGGATATTTGAAATTCACTTTAAGAGGATGCTATTTGTGAGATTATTTTAAAAGACCTCTCCCTTTTAAAACCTAGACTGAGGGGAACCTATCTTATGCAGAAAGGTTTTGCATATTTCCTCTGCCTCCATCCCAACATCCTTCCTTAAATCATCTGGCACCTGGAAGAAGATGTGTGGGGTTTTTTTGTGTTTTTTGTTTGTTTGTTTGTTTTTGCGGTATGCGGGCCTCTCACTGTTGTGGCCTCTCCCGTTGCGGAGCACAGGCTCTGGACGCGCAGGCTCAGCGGCCATGGCTCGCGGGCCCAGCCGCTCCGCGGCATGTGGGATCCCCCTGGACCGGGGCACGAACCCGCGTCCCCTGCATCGGCAGGCGGACTCCCAAACACTGTGCCACCAGGGAAGCCCGATGTGTGTTTTTAATTTTTATTATTTTTGGCTGTGTCGGGTCTTCGTTGCTGTACGTGGGCTTTCTCTACTTGCAGTGAGCGGGGGCTACGCTTCATTGCAGTACGCGGGCTTCTCATTGCAGTGGCTTCCCTTGTTGCGGAGCACAGGCTGTAGGTGCGCGAGCGTCATTAGTTGCAGCACGTGGGCTCAGCAGTTGTGGCACACAGGTTCTAGAGCACAGGCTCAGCAGTTGTGGCACATGGGCTTAGTTGCTCCGCGGAATGTGGCTCTTCCCAGACCAGGGATCGAACCCATGTCCCCTGCATTGGCAGGCGGATTCTTAACCACTGAGCCACCAGGGAAGTCCTATGTTTTCTTTTTTCTGTTTTTTGTTTTTGTTTTTTTTTGGTACGTGGGCCTCTCACTGTTGTGGCCTCTCCCGTTGCGGAGCACAGGCTCCGGACGCGCAGGCTCAGCAGCCATGGCTCACGGGCCTAGCCGCTCTGCAGCATGTGGGATCTTCCCGGACTGGGGCACAAACCCGTGTCCCCTGCATCGGCAGGCAGACTCTCAACCACTGCGCCACCAGGGAAGCCCTAGTCCTATGTTTTTTAAATTAGTATATATGTCTCTTGAAGACCCCATCCACTTATGGGGAAGGGTATTTACTTTTTGTTTCTTCCAGGCAGCCTGAGATGAAAAAATGTTCTGTGTTTGTCAGACTGAATCTGAGAGTAAACTGTGGGATTTGTGCAGTGGGTACTGTTTGAGTCTCAGGGTGGCAAAGCTGTATGGGGTCCTGGAGCTTCAATTTGTACGGATCCCGTAGTTCCAAGAGGACTTACGGCATTGAGGAACCTGATGTTTAACAAGAAGGAAAGGGGGCAAAAATGGGAAATCAGAATGGTTGTTTCAAAATCACTGGGGGAGGATGGCAATGGGTATGCACAGGCGCATCCTGGCTGTTCCTCACTCCCAACAGGGGCTGGGGCCTCTGCAGTAGCAATAACCTCTTTTCTGCAGGAGTCCCACATTTGATACAACCACCTTGCTGACATTTGGCATCCATATGTGTGAAGGGAGGGAAGAAAGGAATGCAAAGTATTGGACAATACTGCAAAAGTCATATGCTTTTCCATGAAAATAAAGCCTCCCTTCAAACTAGGAACATGTAACTGCTGTGAAACTTGTCTTTGATAAGCCCCTTCTCCCCAACCCACTTCCTGTACGAGGAAATTCTGGTGTCACTGTGACACCCCTATCTGAAGTCACTGCAGTCACTTCATAGCATGACTGTTCATAAAATCACTGTACATTGCTAGAAATTGATAAGAAGCATGAGTTCTACTGAAAAGAAAGTAATATTTTAAAAATAGTTGGCCTGGCCTCCTTTTCCCACCTCCCATTTTTGTTTTTCTTTTCTCACCTGGCAGTTTTACATGAAGAAGACATTATGGGTAAAGCAAAGATCTGCTTCTTTTTTAATGAGTGCCTATTCTGGAACTCTGTTCAGGGGACCATCTCTCAGATGTTGAGGGTGACAAAATACACTTCAGCGTGTGATTGTCTGCCTCTGGGCTGGGGAAGCTACAATAATAGGCTCTTTTGGGCTGGGAGTGCAGGGTGAGAAAACAGAGAACCATTTTCTGATCTTAATGGAGCCCCCTCTTGTGTCTTGGAACCAGAATGGTTCCTATTCCCCTATCACCTCCATAAAATGGAGGGCAGTGAACAGAATCTGGAGAGTACCGGATGGATGTTTGGCTGTCACCTCCTTTCTTTACAGCCCTGTGAGCAGCCTCTTAGGAAGATTCCCTTAGAGCCCATGGCTGTTGAGCTCCTTGAATAGGACATGTTCCTGCCTGGAAACACACTGTATTCTCACCAGAGGGTCATCCCTTCCCATCTTGCACATGTATGTGCTCCCAATGGGTCAGGGTACGGATGGGGATGGGGGGAGGAGAACGTGTGGTCAGTGTAAACCTGCCACAGGCACTGGGAGGACTCTGTTACTTATTATGGTGACTCAGAGCTATTACATTATGAAAGGAAGCTTATTCGACATTCTGTTTGAATTGCATTGCCTTAGCCATTCCCATGCATACCCAACTTAGTCCATTTGACAGCAAAAATCAATATATTGCTAACTTGCATCTTTATTGAAAAGACAATGTGCTCTCCAAAAACAACAGGCAGTGATTTTTTCCACTTATTCAATTAATCTAACAGGATTTTGATGAATTGCTTTTCAGGTGCTGTGAACAACTTCTATCTGGCAGAAAGATACAATGGAAGAACTGTCATGCATAACATATTCAGAAAATGCGACCTGGGAAAAAATCATTGATGACAGGGCCCCATGGCATATCTACAGGGGCCACAGCAAAGGGAGGCACAGGTGGTGGGGGTGGCAAAGGCATCCAGGGTGGCCTGAGTGGCAGATGTGGTGGCCTGAATAGCACAGGTGGTGCAAGTGGTATGACTGGCAGTGGCACTGCAGGAACATTTCTATATGCAGGCCTTATAACATGGACTACCTGACGGGGCCCATCAAAATATATCCCCATGTGGCGGTGCAAGGCAGTGGGCATCAGATTTCTGGACATCAGTTCCCTCTGTTGTCTTCTCAACTTGGCCCTTCTGTTCTGAAACCAAACCTTCAATCAGAGGGAAAAAGAGATTGGTTTAGTATATTGAACAGTTAATGTCATAATAGAAAACACGCACCATGCAAGTCTGCCATTGAGATTTTACACTGCAGCAGGAGAAGCTATTCCTTTATTGCTAAAATATCTTAGGAAAGCAAACAGCACACCTCCCTCAGCTAACCCTTAGTGAACCAAGCCTAGTCCAGACTTTGGCACATTGATTTGTCTCTCATTTTTAATATTCCTTAATGGGTTTTTTTCCAAGTCCTGGATGCAGGCCTAACTGATGAATTGCACCAGGTCCCTGCTGTTGGACTATCGCTGTCCAGCTGCCTCCACCCCCTTCTCACCAGGAGTAGTGTCATCATGGTTGTGAGGGAAGCTGAGTGTGGGATAAAGATGGGTCCAATTAAAGTCATACCGAGGGGAACCATACTCTATTTGCAAAGCCCATCTTCAGTCTGAAGTAACTAATCCATAGGGGCATGGTGCGCTTTTAGACAGAAGGTTTCCTTCAATGATGTTTAACAGATCATTCTTTCTCTGAAACCTCGTAAGACTTAAAACAGACGGTATGTCAATGGAGGCCTGATCATGGGGGTCCCAGGGACTTTGTGGCTTGTCTTGCTGGGACATGAAAGGTGCTGAAGCCCTGGACACTGCCTTGATATTTCAGCCGTTAGTGTTAAGGAAAGTTTAGCTTAACTAAATCCAAATTCACTAAACCCAATATCCTTTTCCTCAGATAAGATATTGGGCACCCTATTGTCACACTGTCAATTTTGTATTCTCCAATTTGCCCTACCCTCCAAACCTTTCTGGGCTCAGGTCAAGGTCAGCTCATTCGGTCCCAGCTTCAGTTTCAGGATGCTGGACAGGAGCCACTGTTACCCAGAGTGTTAGGGTACCCAAGGCCCTGCCAGCTTCACTCCTTAACCAGGAGACCCCACTCCCATCACTCATTCCTAAGGCAGGAAGGTCCAATTATGTTCAATCCTGTGGGGACAGGGGTCACAAAAGAGGCTCCCCCCTAAATGCTTGCCAAATATTAACAAACAAACAAACAAACAAGCTATCAATTAGACTTTAGTGTCCTCTTAGTGTACTAGTTGATGGAGTTCACATTGTACTTAATCCTTTTGGACGTGCCCAAATGGCAGATTTTAAGTGAGACAAATGGCCTCTTCTCTCTGCCTGCCCGAAGCCACCTTCTCTCTCTCCCATTTTAGGATTTGGTGTCCTTCTACTACATGGATATATAGTTTGAAGAAGCCCACTGTAATAGAGCTCATTTTGGAGGGATTCAAATGTACCTGTGGTCTAATCTCCCTAAACATAACCAAAAGCCCACGTATGGCAAATTTTGGTATGGGCCAATATTAGGTCCATATTCCCAATACTGGTTTCATAAAAGAGATCTACTATATTTGCACAAGTTGGGTGGGGGAAGCATCTATTAAGTTTCTTGGGGAAATTCATGCCGTAGTGTTTGGAAATTTATGAGAACACTGTCTTTTTCCTTACTTGTGTCTTCTGGCTCATCTTCCCTTCAGAAATCCATTAAGAGGACTATGCAAACCAAGGCATGAGGAAAAGCAATTCAGCAAACCTTGTTTTTCTTTTCCTCTGGGTTTACCTTGCCTGTCTGAGACTCATCCTGAGACCAAGCCTGACTGTTGGTCCAGCCTGTGGCATTAGGATGCCACCATCCAGTGGCCTGCTTTTCTGCATACCACGGACAGAGGGGCAGTATGTTTCCATCACTGTACTCATGCATGTGCTCTGGGGCAAAACAAGTAAGCCATCTGAGATATATATATACATATATGTATATTCATTTATTTATATATTTATATTGAGGGGGAAAAATACTTCTTCGATGTAACTATGGTGTTCTATGACCTCAGATAGTCACTTTTTGATTCCATGATCTACAAATTTGTAATCACTGCCGGAATAAATGAAAAAGTATTTTAAATTAGCACAGGTGAGAATCTGGCCTGAAGTGAGATCACCCTTACAACCAAGCAAATTCCGGAAACCCACCTTTTCAAAACAATACCACCAAAAAGGATAAAAAAATCTTAGATGTTAAAAATTCTTCAAGAGAATATCCACTTATTCATTTAGTAGTTTCATAAAGTTGAATTTGTATGTCACCTGAGATGCATATATTTGAGTGTATACGATTCTTCTCTAACCTTTCACTCCTTCTTAGGTCAGTGGAATTTTATTCAAAATTATTCTTTCTCTTTTTTGGATTCATTTTTTGAGGATAATTTTCCAAAGCTTACAAACCTTTTCCCATTACCACCGTAACTGCAATATTTTAGCAATGTCTTCAGGCTGACATCAAAGTCTTCCAAGAAAATTAGAATTTAAGACTGCCACTCTCTACACTGATTTGCAAAACACTTAAAAACAGCGGCAGGAGGATTAGGCACGGGAACTTGGACTTTTTAGCCACCCCCGGGCATCAGTTTCAGTTTAACTAAATGTGTATTAGTTACTCATGTACTATGTTCTGTGTTTGAATTACTCTCTCACCCCAATGTCTAAATATTTATAAGTTCACTCATTTAGCCAAGAGCTTATGCCTGGTTTTAAGTATTTTAAATAATTTAGTACAGTTGAACTTTCTTATAACCTAGCTCTTCACTGTATTCATTTGAATACTTCCTAGGTGAGACTGACCCCCAATAAATTCCACATAGAAATATTCCTTCAGAAAGTACTAACATCCTTCCTAAAGAATGCCAGCGTTAGAGGGAGATGAACTTTATTTATTGGAAAATAAAGTGTGCGTGCGTGTGTGTGTGTGTGTGTGTGTGTGTGTGTATAAAGAGAGGAGGAGAGACGTGTGTGTTTTATATTTTTCCCTTTATGAAATCGAATTCCCTCTGGTAAAGTACAATTTCCATAAGCTTGAACTTACTTGTCCTATTTCCCACTCCCAAAGCACCCATTGTTCAAAAGTTATTTGCTAAACACGGAAAATACAACAAAACACACCAACTTGAGAGTTTCCAGGACAAAACCTAAAGCATGTTTTAGAATGGCTGCCCTGCAAATTTTAAAATTAAGATTTACTGACCTGCACAGTGGCTTCAGGCAAATTCAAGCGTCTTGCAAGCTCCTCTCTGAGGGGGTGAAAAGTGCAAATGTTCAGTATTTGGAGTTGTGGATAAAATATATCATTTACATTTCTATACCCCTCCCCGCAGTTTTCTGTAATACAGCTTGAGGTTTACTTTAGGGAGGGTTTTCCCATGGACAACTCATCTGTTAAATAAAATATGAAAAGGGAATACATATTAAAATTCCTGATAGTGTATCTGTTAGTCGAATATGGCTCAATTAATTTTTTTCGTTTGTGGGAAACTAACACAGTATTGTAAAGCAATTATACTCCAAAAAAATGCTAAAAATAAATAAATAAATAAAATAAAACGCCAAAATACAAAAAAATTGGCGTTCTGAACCAGAGTATTTCTGTTTACTGTAAAAGGAAGTGGTAAACCCTCAAGGACAAACTTCAAACCACGCTGGCCAAGCGATCAAGGGAAATTCTTTTTGCTCTTTAGCGGGCGAAGATTGAATACAATGGAACCTGAAAGGGCGCCCCTAAACCTCACACCTATTTGTCCTCGTCTCCCATTGCTAGCGGGCGAAAACAGGCCTTCCCCTTGTCTGGACCACAAGGTCTCCGGGGAAGGTAAGCGACGGGAATAAGTCACTGGTTTCTAAGGGTCGAAACTCTGTCGCCTGGAAACGGCGCTCCACGAGGCAGGGCCAAGACTAGGGTGAGGCCAATGTCGCCTCGTGAGCAAAATTTAAAGGGCACGAAAAAGCGGAGTAATTACGATAAATATTTTAATGCAATTTTCAAAATGTAAAAATGAATGCAAAACTCCATGATGAACAAATTACCGAGATTTTAAATTAAAGCAGGATTAATCGGCTCTGCCTTCCTTGCTCCACCCGAGTTCCGCTCCTGTCTTGCACCCCTGCAAGCTCTACAGGCATTGCCCCACGCCCAGAGAGCTAGGGCGGACCCGGCGCCCTCGAGCCTCGAGCTTTTGGCCCAGGAGAGGAGGGGGAGGGTCCTGGGAAAGAACCTAAGGCGCCCTGGGATGAGCGCGGGCTCCTGGAGAACTAGGCGTCTCCGGAGCCAGCCACTTACCGCGCGAACACGTCGGGGTAAAGATTGCGCTGGAAAGCGTTCACCAGCTCCCACACCTGCAAGTCGGTGAACACCCTACGGTGGCGGCGCGGCTCTCTCGGTAAGATCTGTGGCCCCTCGGCGGCCGGAGGGGCCAGCTCCTCCTGCTGCTGCGGGGGCTGAAGACCGCCGCCGCCGCCGCCGCCCTCACGGTTTTCGTCCAGTAAGTTGAGATTGACCTCATCCAAGAAGTCTGCTGCTGCTGCTGCTGCTGCTGCTTCTTCTCTGGGCTCAGGTTCGGGCGGCGTAACCTCCTTCTCTCCTCCGGTTACATTCTCCGAGTTCAAGGTAGGCTCCGCATCTGGGAAAAGAGAAAAGCAAAAGGGAGAGACCGGGGCGAGAGAGCCCACGGTGCGCGGGCTGCAGGATGGCCGCTGCCACGCAGCATCCCGTCCACCTGCCCTTCCCAGGGAAAATTCCTTTTCTGGAATTTGCCGAAGCACCTGTCCCCGTCTAGACACTAACTATGAAGTTCTTCCTCGTCCTCGTCGACCCCCGGGCTGCGGTAGCCGGTGTCACGGTCGCTGCACGCCATGCCTTGATTGCTGTCGACGAAGCCTTGCGCTTCAGAGGACTCCGCCCTGGGGCCGTGGCAACTACCTCGAGGCTCTTCTTCTGGCGCCGGGACCTCTTCTGGCGCCGACGCTGGGGCTTGCGCGCCTTATATAGAGCGGTATGGTGCTTCCGCGGGTTCAAAGCAACGCGCTTGCGTTGTTTAGACGCCCCCTGCCAGAATTTGCATTGCCTCTCGTTGGGGTAGGTGGGGCTCGTTAGGGGCATGCTCGCGGCCAGGATGTGTAAAAAAATAGGGCGAGTGCGTGTGAGTGGTGCTGGTGGTGGGCACGCTTGTTTGGGGAAGGGTGACTCTTTTAACTGACTGCTTCCAACTTGTACGAAGTGTATGGTTGGAGGAAGGGGCTGTGCTGGACTGCGAAAGCAGTTTGCGGGCGGGGGGCAAGACTTCACACTAGCTCCTGGAGCTTGTTAAGTGTTTGGAGAATATTCTTCCGCCGAGCCCTCGATGTTCCGCAACCCGGCAGTGTTGCGGTGTTCCTTGCTTCCCCAGAGGAAAAGGCGGAGAGATACAGCTGGGTAAAGCACGAGCCCCAGAAAACAAAGCGCGCTAAAGCGAAGTTAGTTTATCTTACACCGGGCTCTGAGCAAGGTTCTCCCTCCCTAGAAGTTGGTGGAATGGATGGGACTATCTGATTTTGTTACATTCGCGCACAAAATCCGCGAATCCAGCTAGTGGTTAAGACGAAATGATTGGCGCGGAGGCTGTTTGCACCGGGTTTTTGAAATTAGACCCCACCCTTCATTCCGAGACCTGGAGTTTGCGGTTAGGTTTGCAAAGCAGTCCCGGTGCTCAGATGCATGCAAGAAGCCCCACGTGCCTCTTGAGAAAGCTACAAGGACTTTAGATATTTTGTAATGAACCCACGGCAGAGTGCAAAAATAGAAACTTGCTAAGTGCTTAATGTATCCAACCGTGCCTGTGCTGCACGGTCAGCTCCTGGCGCATACAATATTTGCTGTTCTGGGTTGCTGCTCACCTGAAGGCCCCCGGCTCTGAAGGCGCCTAAAGCGCGCCTTATTCCCGGGCGGGTACTGTAGACTTGGGAAGAGTTCCTGCCTTCCCCATTGCCGCTTCCTCTCCTCTCTCTCCATTTTTCTAGAGTTATCTTACTGAGCTGTTTTCCCTACCGATGTGTCAAACAAAAAAAGGGCCAGGCCACGAATAAAGATTGTAGTTCTTCCTCCAAGAAGTGTTTGCAGGTGTTCCAGGACGTTTTGACGTCCTTCATATTATAAGAATCACTTCTTCGGGACTTCCCTGGCAGTCCAGTTGTTAAGACTCCGCGCTTCCACTGCAGGAGGCACGGGTTCGATCCCTGGTCGGCGAAGTGAGACCTGGAAAAGAATCACTTAAAAAAAATGAGTCCTCCGCCTAGCACTGTGTATAATTTATCCTACTTTTACTTTTACAACCACAATTATTATCTCCGCATTCTTTTTACACAGAAAACTGAGCCCCAGGGAAGCCAGGCAACTTGACCATGGGCATACGAGTGAGTTTGTGCGCTTTTCACAATATTCTTGCTGTCGTATTTCAAAGGAGTAAATAATGGTGTGATTCCAGGCAGGAGTGGAGGAGAGGGAGAGGTATTTTCGGAAAGCAGGCAATTGGGCAGTCTTTAAAAATCCTGAGTGGGACTTCCCTGGCGGTCCAGTGGTTAAGACTCCACGCTTCCATTGTAGGGGACGCGGATTCGATCCCTGGTCAGGGAACTAAGATCCCACATGCCGCAAAGCGTGGCCAAAAAAAAAAAAAAAAAAAAAAAAATCCTGAGTGCCAGTCCACCTCCTCCTGGGCTACCTCCTCCTGCGCTGGTTCAAGCCTCTTCCCCCTTGCACCAGGGCCTTGGCTGAGTCTCCCTAAGCCAGAGATTTGGGATCCAGGAGTGCTGGGTTTCCCAAATGTGGTCCCTTTACTTTTCTCAACACTGAGGGGATGCTAACAGGATCAGGGTGCTGCATGCATTGGCTTCTGAACTGGTTCCTTCAAGACACAGTCAGGAGGGAGAGGTCATGAGACCCACCCCAGTATCAGGGCCACATTAGGACTTTTGTGGGCCCTAGGCAATTCTGCTTTCTTGGGCCTCTTCCTCCATAACATTTTTTTAATGTGGTACGCGGGCCTCTCACCGTTGTGGCCTCTCCCGCCGCGGAGCACAGGCTCCGGACGCGCAGGCTCAGCAGCCATGGCTCACGGGCCCAGCCGCTCCGTGGCATGTGGGATCTTCCCAGACCGGGGCACGAACCCGTGTCCCCTGCATCAGCAGGCAGACTCTCAACCACTGCGCCACCAGGGAAGCCCCATAACATTTTTAAAAAAATTATATTTTACACCTGTTGGTATAAAGACGAATATAATTTGGGCTGGATCATATTAACTTTTTCTTTTAATTTAAAAATAAATTAAAATATGTTGGGGAGTTTGAAGGTGGATTCTTAACCACTGTACCACCAGGGAAGTCCCACTAATGTACTTTCTATTTCTATGGATTTTCCTATTCTGGATATTTCATGCAAATGCAATCATACAATTTGTGATCAATTGTGTCTGACTTTTTTCACTTAGTGTCATGTTTCTGAGGTTACCATGTTGTGCCATGTATCAGTACCTCATTAATTTTTATGATTGAATCATATTCCATTGTACAAATAGACCACATTTTGTTTATTCATTTGCATCTGATGTACATTTGAGTTGTTTCCACCTTTTGGTGATTGTGAATAGCACTGCTTTGATTGCTATGAACATTCGTGTACAAGTTTTGTTTGAATATCTGTCTTCAATTCTTTTAGGTATATATTTAGGAGTGGAGTTACTGGGTCATACGTTTAACTTTTTGAGGAAACACCAAACTGTTTTCCATAGCAGCTGCACTATTTTACATTCCTACCAACAATGTATGAGGGTTCCAATTTATCCAAATCCTTGCCAACCCTTGTTATTTTCGGGGTTTTTAAAAAATTATAGCCATCCTAGTGGGTGTGAAGTGGTATCACTGTGGTTTTGATTTACATTTTTTCTGATGATTAATGATGTTGAGCATATTTTCATGTGCTTATTGGCCTTTGTATATCTTTGAGAAATGTCTGTTCATGCCTTTTGCCTATTTATTAACTGGGTGCTTGTCTTTTTGTTAAAGCATTGTAAGAGTTCTTTATATATTTGGAGACTAGACTCTTCATGATTTGCAAATATTTTCTTCCACTTCCAAAAAGCGTACATTTTATTTTCACTTTCTTATTAGGGTCCTTTGATGTTTGCAATCACAAGCCTGGCCTCATGTGGTTTGGGAGTTCAAATGAATACTATCAGCATAGCCCAATTCATTTTTAGTGGCAAATCCAGACATGTGGCAGAAGCAAATCTGGTCCTTTATGGAGGAGTCTACCCCTAACTAAGATTTTAACAAGACTCTCACAGATAAAGCCCAGTCAAACATACACACAATTTTTTTAAAAAGCCACTATTAGTACAAACAATAAACTAAAGATGTAGATCCCCAAAGTTATTGTCAGATGCAAACTATTTAGAAACATGTTTAACATGTTTCAATAACTGAGAGGATGTAAAAAAGACAAGGAGGATATAAATAAATATCAGAAAGAACCAAATAGAATTACTAGAAATGGAACTAAAAGATGAATGTATTTTTTTCTCTTTTTATTGTGGTAAAATATACATAATGTAAAATTCACTATCTTACCAGTTTAAAGTGTGCAATTCAGTGGCATTTAGTGCATTCATAATCCTGTGCAATCATCACCACTATCAAGTACCAGAACATTTTCATCACTTCAGAAGGTAACTTGTACCCATTAAGCACTCACTCCCCATTTCCACCTTCCCCAGCCCTTGGCAACCATGAATGTACTTTCTGTCTCTATAGATTTACCTATACCGGACATATCATGTAGATGGAATCATACAACATGTGGCCTTTTGTGTCTTTCACTTAGCATAATGTTAAGTTCATCCATGTTGTTGCATGAATCAATATTTTATTCCTCTTACTTGGAGGCATTAGACACTAGCCCCCAGGAGCTAAATGCCAGGATAAAATGGAACTGATGTCCCCATACAGAGGTTTGGGGTGACCTAGGTGTGGCTTTGGCACTACCCCACCAAGATAGCACACTTGCCTGCCTTCCCCTTGCTGAAGGCCGACTGGCTGATGCAGGCTTAGTAGGTTTTACAGAAGGAATGTGCTCTTGAAAACCAAATTTCATGTTAAACCACTCTACCCATGAGGAGTCCTTCTGTCAGGCAATACTCCCTTTGTGAAGGAACTAATGATCTTTGAATGAAGACCAGAGGTCTTTATTCTGGTCTGTAAACTGAGACAATCTCAAGATGGGTTTTAAGGACCCTTGCAGCCAAGAAAGCTGTAACATTATGGAAATTTCATACTTAAAGATTACGTTTCTGCCACAAGTGGGAGTCACCTGTCCCAGCTATGGCCAGCAGTGAGGATGGGGTGGAGGGATTTTTGGTTCCTTAAGGCCTACAGGAGGCCATTCATAGCACTGTGTGGTTTCTAATAATTACTTCTCCCTACAAGGAGACTCTAGCTAGGCATTTGAAATATTTTTAGTCCTTGACCAAAAGTTCCTACAGAGCACCCCTGATAATCCACCACAAAAAGACTGACAGGAAGAGTGGGGTGACTTTTGATGAAACACCAGCGATGTGATGTCAATTTTCATTGAATATCATAAATAGATTATTCATTCATGTCAGAAGCCAACACTTTGGCTTTTAAAAAAAGAATAGGCATTAGTTCTTAGAGATATAAGGGGCATGTGGGGACTTCTTATGCCTACCTTTGGGCGAACCACAGTTCTCTGTAATTCCTTCAGACTCTTGAGACTGTGTGTACACCAACAGAGTGAGAGGAAAACTCACTGAGGCTATTTGCGTATGTAGTCCTAGCCTTTAGAGAGGACTGGAGGGAAGGAAAGACAGCCTGGAGATGTCTGTTACTACTGGCGATTTTATGTGGCAATAAAAGTGATTGATATTTGCATTTCCTATCCAGTCTTGGAACACCACGTACCCTTCAGGTTTGTTCTCTGGAACTGAATCGTTTGCACATGAAATTCCAGTCCAGAGGCTGGGCCATTTTGCTGTAACTATTGTCATTTTGAATAATTCTTTATTGTGGGGGGCTTTCCTATGCATTGCACGATGTTTAGCAGCATCCGTGGCCTCTACCCACTAGATGCCAGTAGCAATCCCTTGTCTCAGTTTCCACAACCAAAAATCTTTCCATATTTTACCAAATGTCCCCTGGGTCTGGGCAACATTGCTTATGGTTGAGAACCACTGCATTAACTCAAGAACAAAACTTGATCAGATTCACTGTGTGTGTGTGTGTGTGTGTGTGTGTGTGCGCGCGCGCGTGTGTGTGTGTGTGTGGTTCTATGAAATTTTATTGCATGTATAGATCTGTGTAACGATTATGACAATCAGGATACAGAAGTGCTCCATCACCCCCAAAGAAGCTCCCTGGTATTACCCGCTTTGTAGTGCTCTAACTCCTGGCACCCACTGCTCTATTATCCATCTCTATAATTTTGTCACTTTGAGAATGTTATGTGAATGGAATCATACAGTACATAACATTTGAAACTGGCTTCTTTTCCTTCACTCAGCATAATTCCCTGAGATCTATTTCATGCTGTTGCTTGTATCAATAGTTTGTTCCTTTTTGTTCCATAGTAGTATTACTTAACCATCACCTGTTACTGACATTTGGATTGTTTCTAGTTTTGGTTATTGTGAATAAAAGCTGCTATGAACATTCATGTACAGGTTTTTGTGTGAACAGCAGTTTCATTTCATTGCTAGAAATCCCCAAGTATTTGATATCTGGGTCTTATGGTAGTCGTATGTTTAGTTTTTTTAATAAACTGCCAAACAATTTTCTTGTATAGGGGTGGCTATACAAGTTTATATTCCTACCAATATCATTAATACAGTTTCTTCGTATCCTCACCAACATTTTTTCTTCGCCATTCTGATAGGTGTGCAGTGATACCTCACTGTGGATATCTTGTTAAGAAAATTTGCATTTTTCTAATGGATGATGATATTGAACATCTTTTCATGTGCTTATTTGGCATCTGTGTATCCTCCTTGGTGCATGTCTCTGCATGTCTTTTGCCTATTTTCTAAGTGGATTGTTTGTTTTTTACTGTTGAGTTTTGAGAGTACTTTATATATATTCTATTTTTTTTTTACTAGTTATGTGGTTTGCAAATATTTTCTCCTAGTTTGCAGTTTGTCTTTTCATCCTCTTAGTAGGGTCTTTGTAAGAATGAAAGTTTTAAAAATTTATTTTTTTCCAGTTTTACTGAGATGTAATTGACATATAACCCTGTATAAGTTTAAGGTATACAGTATAATGACTTGACATGCATATATTATGAAATGATTACCACAATACATTTAGTTAACACCCATTTCCTCATATAGTTATAAAAATTTTTTTCCTGATAATGAGAACTTTTAGAATCTACCCTCTTAGCAACTTTCATATATATCATGCAGCACTGTTTTTCAATTTTTTTATTGAAGTATAGTTGATGTACAATATTATATAAGTTACAGGTGTACAGTACAGTGATTCACAATTTTTAAAGGTTACCATGAAGCACTATTAACTATAGTTATCATGTGGTACATTACATCCCCAGTACTTATTTATCTTATAACTGGAAGTATGTACCTTCTGACCACCTTCATCCCATTAAAAGTTTTTAATTCTGATGAGATCTAATGCTTCAATTTTTCCCTTTAGGGAACATGCCATGTTTAAGAATTCTTTATCTAGCCCCAGATCTTGAAGACATTCTCCTACTTTTGTCCTAAAAGTTTTATAGTTTTATGATATACATTTAAGTTTGTGATCCATTTTGAGTAACTTTTTATATAAGGAGTGAGTTGAAGTCGAGGTTCATCTTTTTGCCTATGAATGTTCAGTTGCTCCAGCACCATTTGAATTCTTTTGCACATTCGTCAAAAATCAGTTGGACATATTTGTGTGGGTCTATTTTTGGAATATCTCTTCTGTTTCCCTTATCGATATGTTTGTCCCTCTGCTAATACCACATAGTCTTGATTGCTCTAGTTATGTCTTGAAATCAAGTGGATTGATTCCTCTCACTTTATCCTTCTTTTTCAAAATTGTTTGACCTATTCTAGTTCCTTTGCCTTTCCATATAAATTTTAGAACAAGCTTGTCTATGTTTTTAAAAAATCTTGCAGGGATCTTTTTTTCTTTAAACATCTTTATTGGAGTATAATTGCTTTACAATGGTGTGTTAGTTTCTGCTTTATAACAAAGTGAATCAGCTATACACATACATACATCCCCATATCTCCTCCCTCTTGCATCTCCCTCCCTCCCACCCTCCCTATCACACCCATCTAGGTGGTCACAAAGCACGAAGCTGATCTCCCTGAGCTATGCGGCTGCTTCCCACTAGCTATTTTACATTTGGTAGTGTATATAAGCCCATGCCACTCTCTCACTTTGTCCCAGCTTACCCTTCCCCCTCCCTATCCCACCCCTCTAGGTGGTCACAAAGCACCAAGCTGATCTCCCTGTGCTATGCAGCTGCTTCCCACTAGCTATCTAGTGGGATATATATGTCCATGCCACTCTCTCACTTTGTCGCAGCTTACTCTTCCGCCTCCCCATGTCCTCAAGTCCATTCTCTAGTAGGTCTTCTTGCAGGGATCTTGATAGCAATTGCCTTCAACCTCTATATCAATTTGGGGAAAATTGGCATCTTTACTATGTTGAACCTTCCAATTTATGAACACTATATGACTCTCATTGAAGGGTTTGAAATAGGGTAGTAACATGATTTGTGTTTTCTGAAAATTATATTGACTGATGGATGGAGAAAGAATTCTTGAAGGTGCAACCTTCTGAGGCAGGGAGGTCAATTAGGAGACTTTTGCAGTCAGTTAGGTGAGAGAGGATGATGGCTTGGACCAGGTGATGGAGGTGGAGAGAAGAAACTAGCTTTGGGGTTTATTTTTGAGGTGGAAGTAATAGAATATACTGATGGACTGAATATAGAGATTAAGAGGGAAGTATCAAGGATGGTTCCTGCGTTTCTGGCTTGAGCCAGAAGATGACACCACTTACTGAGAGGAGTATGGCAAGGAACAAGTTTTGGGGAAAGAGGATGAATTCGATTGTGGATGTTGTGAGTTTGGGGTGTCTGTGGACCTTCCAGATATGTATTATGTCTAATAGGCAGTTAATACAGAGTCAAAAGCTAAGTGGGAGGGGGGCTTCCCTGGTGGCGCAGTGGTTGAGAATCTGCCTGCTAATGCAAGGGACATGGGTTTGAGCCCTGGGCTGGGAGGATACCACAGGCCGCGGAGCAGCTAGGCCCGTGAGCCACAACTACTGAGCCTGTGCGTCTGGAGCCCGTGCTCCGCAACAAGAGAGGCCGCGATAGTGAGAGGCCCGCGCACTGCGATGAAGAGTGGCCCCCACTTGCCACAACTAGAGAAAGCCCTTGCACAGAAACGAAGACCCAATACAGCAAAAATAAATAAATAAATAAATAAATAAATAAATAAATAAACTCCTACCCCCAACATTTAAAAACAAAACAAAAAAAAGCTAAGGGGGAAGTGAGCACTCTAGATGCTGTTTATATCTGTACTCAAACTTGCCTTGTATCATTTGAATTGGAACACCTGGATAACCTTGGCACTCAAGGCTGGAGACTTAACTTCCAGGGCCCCCCGTAATTTGCAAAGGATTACTGTCCCCGTCACTTAGCTTATAAGTGGAGGTTTAAGGGAAAAGGGATTTGTAACCTGGATTCTCGAGGGTTGGGCAGTAATTATATGATTGCTGATGCAAATGAACATGAAGAAGGTACACAGATGATGAGCTCAAAATGCACATACACACCCTTTAAAAAAAACTATTGCTGAAGTAATTACATTGTATGTTCTTGGTATGCAGACAGAAGAGATGTTTATTTCTGGTGGGAGCAATTAAAAATTCCTGAAGCAGAGTTCTATTTATAGTTTTGGCCATTGTGCTGTTTTGGAGGGGGGCAGGGTGGAAATGAGAACAGTAACATTTTAGTTGTGCTCTTATTTACCCAAAAGAAAAAGATCTGGGAATGATCCTCTTATTCCAATGAGTTGAGTACAGGGTCCTGCTAAGGAGGAGCCAGAGCCATGGGCTGAGGTTTGTGGATGGTTTGTTGCAAGCAGGGTGAATTACAGGTGTGGAACTTTAAAAATATGTTCTCTGGTATACTCTCTGAGTGCACATTTGTTCATCTGGAAACATTTTAGAATGCCGTCAACTCTAGGGGATCTCTGTAGTGGTGGGAGGGGACCTGTCGAGGGCTAAGGCATACTAGGATAAGATGGAAGCTTCCCATGCTCTGGCAGAGTTCCCTGGAGCAAACTCATTGTACCTGTTGGCACCAATGGGAGCGGTTAGCCTCCATCATGAGGCTGTAGTTCCTTTTGCTACTGTCTCCTTTTTCCACAACAACTCTGTTAAATATGGTACTTATATTGGGGGGGGGTGAGCAAGAAGCCATTACTCTTCCCATTCACCAGTGTTTTATGCATCCTATTAAAGAAAATGTTTCCTAAGCTAACTAGGCAATTCACTTATTTTAAGTATTTGTGCTCTGAGATACAGGAATCCCCTAGTGCTAATTCAGATAAATTACCTGGTTAGCTTAACAAGGTTGGAAATTTTTATAGGATGGATAAAGTAGGGGGGGAATGTAAAAGAAAAAAAAAGGTAAAGGTTTACTTCAATGTTTCAGTGAAACTTATCACCCTATCTCTGACTGGTGGGAGACCCAGCCCTGAAACCTTGCTCAGGTTTCTATGGGGCAGGGAGAATTTGGCCCTCCAGTAAGTATGAGCCTTCCTCTTCCTGGCTTTGTCGTGTGTGTTCTTCTTTACAGACAGGTTGGGCCAACTCCTGGGAAATCTACGGTGTGGGAACAGAAGTCTACTCTCAGAGAGATGTCTGTCTCTGACTGGCCTGCCTTGGTGGCTGGGATTTCCACTGCTGCAATGCTCCTCTGGGAGTGTGGAGTTCCCCATTATGGGTCATATGAGGGCCTCCTTCATGGACTTTTGCCATTTCTAATACCATCAATACCATTATTTACTAAATGTTTTTTTAAAAAAAATCAGTTTCAGTTTATGATAAAAACTCTCCAGAAAGTGGGCATAGAGGGAACCTAACTCAACATAATAAAAGCCATATATGATAAACCCACAGCCAACATCATTCTCAATGGTGGAAAACTGAAATAATTTCCTCTAAGATCAGGAACAAGACAAGCTTGCCCACTCTGACCGCTATTATTCGACATAGTTTTGGAAGTTTTAGCCACAGCAATCAGAGAAGAAAGAGAAATGAAAGGAATCCAAATGGGAAAAGAAGTAAAACTGTCACTGTTTGCAGATGACATGCTATTATACATAGATAATCCTAAAGAGGCTACCAGAAAACTACTAGAGCTAATCAATGAAATTGGTAAAGTAGCAGGATACAAAATTAATGCACAGAAATCTCTGGCATTCCTATACACTAATGATGAAAAATCTGAAAGTGAAATCAAGAAAACACTCCCATTTACCATTGCAACAAAAAGAATAAAATACCTAGGAATAAGCCTACCTAAGAAGACAAAAGACCTGTATGCAGAAAACTATAAGACACTGATGAAAGAAATTAAAGATGATACAAACAGATTGAGAAATATACCATGTTCTTAGACTGGAAGAATCAACATTGTGAAAATGACTACACTACCTAAAGCATTCTACAGATTCAGTGCAATCCCTATCAAGATACCAATGGCATTTTTCACAGATTAGAACAAAAATTTTACAATTTGTATGGAAACACAAAAGACCCCAAATAGCCAAAGCAATCTTGAGAAAGAAAAATGGAGCTGTGGCTTGCTTGGTGGCACAGTGGTTAAGAATCTGCCTGCCAATGCAGGGGACACGGGTTCTTGCCCGGTCCTGGAAGATCCCACATGCTGAGGAGTGGCTGGGCCCATGAGCCATGGCCGCTGGGCCTGCGCGTCCAGAGCCTGTGCTCCAGAACGGGAGAGGCCACAACAGTGAGAGACCCGTGTATCACACACACACACACACACACACACACACACACACACACACACATAAATAAATAAAATATAATGTTCCAAATTTTTAAAAAAAGTAATAAAGAATTAGTACTTCCATTTTCTAGGGATTTTCGTGACAAATTCTAACAAGAAAGGGATAAAAACAAAAAATACACATGAAATAAAATGGAATTAAGATGTAAAAAAAAAGTGGTTGAAAAGAGACACAGGGTCATTGCGCTTTCCTTGCTGACCATATTCTGGGGACAGTGTGAGGCATCTGACATCTCAAGAATGTTTTAGGCATTTAACTAGCCTTACCTATGCTGTGACTTTCTCATGTCCCCTCTATCTTTCTAGTATGTCAGATTTGATTACTCTGGTTAACAAAGGCCGAAAAAAAGAGAGAGAGTGGAGGGTTTCTGTATATCTTCAATGATTAGAATTGAAACCATAATTACCATTGGAAAAATACATTTGCTAAACACAAAATAATATGGAACATAGAAAGCTTATAAAAGTTAAGTATATATTTTTCTACGGAAAACAAACAAAAAAGAAGATGTGGCACATATATAAAATGGATATTACTCGGCCATAAAAAGAAATGAAACTGAGTTATTTGTAGTGAGGTGGATGGACCTAGAGCCTGTCATACAGAGTGAAGTAAGTCAGAAAGAGAAAAACAATTATCATATATTAACGCATATATGTGGAACTTAGAAAAATGGTACACGTGAACCAGTTTACAGGGCTGAAATTGAGACACAGATGTAGAGAACAAACCTATGGAAACCAAGGGGGGAAAGTAGCAGGGAATTGTTGGTGGAGGTGTGATGAATTGGGAGATTGGGTTGACATATATACACTAATATGTATAAAATGGATAACTAAAAAGAACCTGCTGTATAAAAAAATAAATAAAATAAAGTTAAAAGAAATGGTTCTGATGACCCCAGGGACACGACTGCATAAAGACGCAGACACAGAGAATGGACATGAGGTCATGGGGAGGGGGAAGGGTAAGGTGGGACGAAGTGATAAAGTAGCATGGACACATATACACTACCAAATGTAAAATAGATAGCTAGTGGGAAGAAGTTGCATAGCATGGGGAGATCAGCTCGGTGCTTTGCGATGACAATGAGGGGTGGGATAGGGAGGGTGGGAGGTTGGGAGATGCAAGAGGGAAGAGATATGGAGATATATGTATATGTATAGCTGATTCACTTTCTCATAAAGAAGAAACGAGAAAAAAGAAAGCATAGTTCCTGAACTAACAATTCACAGTACCACTATAGCACCAAAATATATAAATATTTCCTTGATAGCATGGAACATCTAATTCACATTAAAATGTTCCAAGTTAAAAAAAAAGAGTAATATAGAATTAGTACTTCCATTATCTAGGGATTTTCCTAACTTAACTGCTAAAAGGAAAGGGAAAAAAATACACATGGAAGAAAATGGAAATAAGATGTAAAAAAATATATAGTGGTTAAAAAAAGACACAGGATGACTGCAGTTTCCTTGATGATCATATTCTAGGGACCCTGTGAGGTACCTGAAATCTCAAGTATGTGTTAGGCATTTAACTAGCCTTACCTATGCTGTGACTTTCACATGTCCCCTCTATCTTTCTAGCATGTCAGATATTATTCCTCTGGGGAACAAAGGCCGAAAAAGAAAGAGAGACAGTGAGATGGCTCCTGTACGCCTCTTAATGAATAAAGAATCCAAACCAAAATTGATATTGAAAAAGTACATTTGCTAAACACAAAATTAGATGTAACGTAGAAAGGCAATGAAATTAACCATATTTTTTTATGGAAAAAAAAAGAAAACGTGGCACCTATATACAATGGAATACTGCTCGGCCATAAAAAGTAATGAAATTGAGCTATTGGTAGTGAGGTGTATGGACCTAGAGCCTGTCATACAGAGTGAAGTAAGTCAGAAAGAGAAAAACAATTATCGTATATTAAAGCAGATATGTGGAACCTAGAAAAAAGGTACAGATGAACCAGTTTGCAGGGCAGAAATTGAGACACAGATGTAGAGAACAAACGTATGGACAGCAAGTGTGGAAAGTGGTGGGGGTGGTGGTGGTGCTGGTGTGATGAACTTCGATATTGGGATTGACATATATACACTAATATGTATAAAATGGATAACTAATAAGAACCTGCTGTATAAAAAAATATATAACATAACATTAAAAAAAATAGTTCTGATGAACCTAGGGACACCACAGATATAAAGACGCAGATGTAGAGAATGGACATAAGGTCACGGGGAGGGGCAAGAGTAAGGTGGGATGAAGTGAAAGAGTAGCATGGACATATGCACACTAAAAAATGTAAAATAGCTAGCTAGTGGGAAGCAGTTGCAGAGCACGGGGAGATCAGCTCAGTGCTTTGTGACCACCTAGAGGGTTGTGATAGTGATGGTTGTAGTGAGGGAGATGCAACAGGGAAGAGATATGGGGATATATGTATATATATAGCTGATTCACTTTCTTATAAAGCAGAAACTAAAAAAAAAAAGCATAGTTCCTGAAATAACCATTCACAATACCACTATAGCACCAAAATATAGAAAGATTTCCTTCATAGCATCTAATATCAACTTCACATTAAAATGTTCGAATTAAAAAAAAAATAGGGCTTCCCTGGTGGCGCAGTGGTTGAGGGTCCGCCTGCCGATGCAGGGGACATGGGTTCGTGCCCTGGTCCGGGAGGATCCCGCATGCCGTGGAGTGGCTAGACCCTTGAGCCATGTCCGCTGAGCCTGCGCATATGGAGCCTGTGCTCTGCAACGGGAGAGGCCTCAACAGTGAGAGGCCCGCGATCCGAAAAAAAAAAAAAACAAACACCACAAATATAGAATTAGTATTTCCATGTTCTACATATTTTCATGTGTTCACTGTGAACACGAAAGGGAAAAAGCAAAAAATACACACGGAATAAAATGGAATTAAGATGTAAAAAAAAATAGTGGTCTAAAGAAAGTTTCAGGGGCTTCCCTGATGGCGCAGTGGTTGAGAGTCCGCCTGCCGATGCAGGGGACACGGGTTCGTGCCCCTGTCTGGGAAGATCCCACATGCCGCGGAGCGGCTGGGCCCATGAACCATGGCCGCTGAGCCTGCGCGTCCAGAGCCTGTGCTCCACAACGGGAGAGGCCGCAACAGTGAGAGGCCTGTGTACAGCGGAAAAAAAAAAAAAAAAAAAGAAAGCTTCAGGGTCATTGCCCTTTCCTTCATGACTGTATTCTAGGGACACTCTGAGGTATCTGAAATCTCAAATGTGTTTTAGGCATTTAACTAGCCTTACTTATGCTGTGACTTTCTCATCTCCCCTATATCTTTCTAGCATGTCAGATTTTATTTCTCTGGGGAAAAAAGGCCGAAAAAAAAGAGAGAGAGTGAAACGGCTTCTGTACACCTTCCAATGAATAAAGAATCCAAACCAAAATTACCGTTGGAAAAGTACATTTGCGAACACAAAATAATATATATTGTAGGAAGCTAATGAAAGTAACCATATATTTTTCTATGGAAAAAAAAAGAAAATATGGAACATATATACTATGGAATATTACTCGGCCATAAAAAGTAATGAAATTGAGTTATTGGTAGTGAGGTGGATGGAGCTAGATCGTGTCATACAGAGTGAAGTAAGTCAGAAAGAGAAAAACAATTATCGTATATTAATGCAGATATGTGGAACCTAGAAAAATGGTACAGATGAACCGGATTGCAGGGCAGAAATTGAGACACAGATGTAGAGAACAAACGTATGGCCAGCAAGTGGGGAAAGTGGCGGGGGTGTGGTGGTGCTGGTGTGATGAATTGGGAGATTGGGATTGACATATATACATTAATATGTATAAAATGCATAACTAATAAGAACCAGCTGTATAAACAAATCAATAACATAAAATTCAAAATAAAAGGGTTTGATGAACGCAGGGACAGGACAGGAATAAAGACACAAACAGACGTAGAAAATGGAGTTGAGGATACAGGGAAGGGGAAGGATAGGGTTGGACGAAGTGAAAGTGTAGCGTGGACATGTAATACACTCCCAAATGTAAAATAGCTAGCTAGTGGGAAGCAGTTGCATAGTAGGGGCAGATCAGCTCAGTGCTTTGTGACCACATAGAGGGGTGGGATAGGGATGTTGGGAGGGCAAGAGCCGCAAGAGGGAAGAGATATGGGGATATATGTATATGTATAGTTGATTTACTTTGTTACAAAGTAGAAACAACCAACCAAAAAAAGCATAGTTCCTGAAATAACCATACACAATACCACTATTGCACCAAAATATAGAAATATTTCTGTCATAACATCTAATATCAAAATCACAATAAATTTTCCAAATCAGAAAAAAATATTTAATACAGAATTAGTACTTCCATTTTGTAGGGATTTTCGTGAATTAACTGCTATCCAGAAAGTGAAAATAAACAAAAAAAAATACTCACGGAATAAAATGGAATTAAGATGCAAAAGAAATAAAATAGTGGTCTAGAAAGAGACACAGGGTCACTGCCCTTTCCTTGATGACCATATTCTAGGGACACTGTGAGGTATCTGAAATCTCAAGTATGTTTTAGGCATTTAACTAGCATTACCTGTGCTGTGACTTTCTCATATCCCTTATATCTATGTAGCATGTCAGATTTTATTTCTCTGGGGAACAAAGGCTGAAAAAAAAGAGAGAGACGCCTTCTGTACATTCTCAAATGAATGAAGAATCAAAACCAAAATTACCATTGGAAAAGTACATTTGCTAAACACAAAATAATATGGAACCCAGAAAGTTAATGAAAATAAACTATACATTTTTCTATGGAAATAAAAAAAAAAGATGTGGCACATATATACAATGGAGTATTACTTGGCCATAAAAACAAATGAAATTGAGTTATTGGTATTGAGGTGGATGCACCTAGAGCCTGTTATACAGAGTGAAGTAAGTCAGAAAGAGGAAAACAATTAACACAGATATGTGGAACTTAGAAAAATGTTAGAGAGGAACCAAGTTTCAGGGCAGAAATTGAGACACAGACATAGAGAACAAACGTATGCACAGCAAGGGGGGAAAGTGGCAGGGTGGTGGTGGTGGTGGTGTGATGAATTGGGAGATTTGGACTGAGATATATACACTATTATATATAAAATGGATAACTAATAAGAACCTGCTGTATTAAAAAATATATAACATAAAATTAAAAAAAAATAGTTCTGATGAACCTAGAGACAGGACAGGAATAAAGACGCAGACGTAGAGAATGGACTTGTGGTCACCAGGAGGGGAAGAGTAAGGTGGGATAAAGTGAAAGAGTAGCATGGACACTTGTACACTACCAAATGTAAAATAGCTAGCTAGTGGGAAGTAGCCACATAGCACAGGGAGATCAGCTCAGTGCTTTGTGACCACCTAGAGGTGTGGGATCTCAAGGGTGGGAGGGAGGGAGATGCAAGAGGGAAGAGATATGGGGATATATGTATACGTATAGCTGATTCACTTTGTTATAAAGCAGAAACTAAAAAAAAAAAAGCATAGTTCCTGAAATAACCTTTCACAGTACCACTATAGCACCAAAATATAGAAATATTTCCTTCATACTATCTAATATCAAATTCACATTAAAATGTTCCCAATTAAAGAAAAAGTGTAATACAAAGTTAGTACTTCCATGTTATATGGATTTTCGTGTTTTCACTGTGAACAAGAAAGGGAAAAAACAAAAAATACACACGGAATAAAATGGAATTAAGATGTAAAAAAAAAAGTGCTCTAAAAGAGGACACAGGGTGTTTGCCCTTTCCTTGATGACCATATTTTAAGGACACTTGAGGTATTTGAAATCTCAAGTATGCTTTAGGCATTTAGCCTGCCTTACCTATGCTGTGAGTTTCTAATGTCCCGTATATCTTTGTAGTATGTCAGATTTTATTTTTCTGGGGATCAAAGGCCGAAAAAAAGAGAGATGGCATAAATCACAGCAAGATCCGTTTGGACCCACCTCCTAGAGAAATGGAAATAAAAACAAAGATAAACAAATGGGACCTAATGAAACTTAAAAGCTTTTGCACAGCAAAGGAAACCATAAACAAGACCAAAAGAGAGCCCTCAGAATGGGAGAAAATATTTGCAAATGAAGCAACTGACAAAGGATTAATCTCCAAAATTTATAAACAGCTCATGCAGCTCAATAGCAAAAAAAACAAACAACCCAATCCAAAAATGGGCAGAAGACTTAAATAGGCATTTCTCCAAAGAAGATATACAGACTGCCAACAAACACATGAAAGAATGCTCAACATCATTAATCATTAGAGAAATGCAAATCAAAACTACAATGAGATATCATCTCACCCCAGTCAGAATGGCCAGCACCAAGAAATCTAGAAACAATAAATGCTGGAGAGGTTGTGGAGAAAAGGGAACACTCTTGCACTGCTGGTGGGAATGTGAATTGGTACAGCCACTATGGAGAACAGTATGGAGGTTCCTTAAAAAACTAAAAATAGAACTACCATATGACCCAGCAATCCCACTACTAGGCATATACCCTGAGAAAACCATAATTCAAAAAGAGACATGTACCAAAATGTTCATTGCAGCTCTCTTCACAATAGCCCGGAGCTGGAAACAACCTAAATGTCCATCATCGGATGAATGGATAAAGAAGATGTGGCACATATATACAATGGAATATTACTCAGCCATAAAAAGAAACGAAACTGAGCTATTTGTAATGAGGTGGATAGACCTAGAGTCTGTCATACAGAGTGAAGTAAGTCAGAAAGAGAAAGACAAATACCGTATGCTAACACATATATATGGAATTAAAAAAAAATGTCATGAAGAACCTAGGGGTAAAACGGGAATAAAGACACAGACCTACTTGAGAATGGACTTGAGGATATGGGGAGGGGGAAGTGTAAGTTGTGACAAAGCGAAAGAGAGGCATGGACATGTATACACTACCAAACGTGAGGTAGATAGATAGTGGGAAGCAGCCACAGAGCACGGGGAGATCAGCTCGGTGCTTTGTGACCGCCTGGAGGGGTGGGATGGGGAGGGTGGGAGGGAGGGAGATGCATGAGGGAAGGGATGTGGGAACGGATGTATATGTATGACTGATTCTCTTTGTTATAAAGCAGAAACTAATAAAAAAAATTAAAAAAAAGAGAGATGGCTTCTATACATGTTGCAATGAATAAAGAATCCAAACCAAAATTACCACTGGAAAATTACATTTGCTGAGACAAAATACTATATAATGTAGGAAGCTAATGAAAGTAACCATATATATTTCTATGGAAAAAAAAGAAAATGTGGCACATATATACAATGGTATATTACTCAGCCATAAAAAGTAATGAAATTGAGTTATTGGTGGTGAGGCGGATGGACGTAGAGCATGTCATACAGAGTGAAGTAAGTCAGAAAGAGAAAAACAATTATCGTATATTAACGCAGATATGTGGAACCTAGAAAAATGGTACAGAAGAACCGGTTTGCAGGGCAGAAATTGAGACACAGATATAGAGAACAAAGGTATGGACAGCAAGTGGGGAAAGTGGCGGGAGGGTGGTGGTGCTAGTGTGATGAATTTGGAGATTGGGATTGACATATATACACTAATATGTATAAAATGGATAACTAATAAGAACCTGCTGTATAAACAAATCAATAACATAAAATTCAAAAAAAAGGGTTTGATGAATGCAGGGACAAGACAGGAATAAAGACACAGACATAGAGAAGGCACTTGAGATCACGAGGACGGGGAAGAGTAAGCTGGGACGAAGTGAAAGTGTACCATGGACATATATACACTACAAAATATAAAATAGATAGCTAGTGGGAAGCAGTTGCCTAGCACGGGGAGATTAGCTCGGTGCTCTGTGAACATGTACAGGGGTGGGATATGGAGGATGGGAGGGAAGGAGAGGCAAGAGGGAAGAGATGTGGGGATATATGTATATGTATATGTGATTCACTTTGTTATAAAGCAGAAACAAGAAAAAAAAGCATAGTTCCTGAAATAACCATTCAAAATACTACTATACTACCAAAATATAGAAATATTACCTTAGTAGCATCTAAGTCAAATTCACATGAAAATGTTCCCAATTCCAAAAAAAAAAAAACAGTAATGCAGAATTAGTACTTCCATTTTATACGGTTTTCATGACTTAAGTGCTTACAAGAAAGGGAGAAAGCAAAACATACACATGGAATAAAATGGAATAAAGGTGTAAAAAAATAGTGCTCAAAAAAAGACTCAGGGTATTGCACTTTCCTTGATGACCATATTCTAGGGACACTGTGAGGTATGTGAAATCTCAAGTATGTTTTAGGCATTTAACCAGCCTTACCTACGCTGTGACATGCTCATGTCCCCTATATCTTTGTAGTATGTCAGATTTTTTTCTCTGGGGAGCAAAGGCTGAAAAAAAAGAGAGAGAGAGAGATGGCTTCTGTACATCTTTCAATGAATAAAGAATCGAAACCAAACTTACCATTGGAAAAGTACATTTGCTAAACACAAAATAATATGGAACCTAGAATTTTAATGAAAATAAACTATATTTTTTTATGGAAAAAAGAAAAAGGAAGATGTGGCACATCTATACAATGGAATATTACTCGGCCATAAAAATAAATGAAGTTGAGTTATTGGTATTGAGGCAGATGGACCTAGAGCCTGTCATACAGAGTGAAGTAAGTCAGATGTAGAGAACAAACGTATGAACCCCAATGGGGGAAAGTGGCAGGGTGGTGGTGATGGTGGTGTGATGAATTGGTAGATTGGGATTGAGATATATACATTTTTGTGTATAAAATGGATAACTAATAGGAACCTGCTGTCTAAAAAAATATATACATAAAATTCAAAAAAAAATCTTCTGATGAACCTAGGGACAAGACAGGAATACAGATGCAGATATAGAGAATGGACTTGAGGTCACGAGGAGAGGGAAGTGTAAGGTGGGATGAAGTGAAAGAGTAACATGGACATATATACTCTACCAAATGTAAAGTAGCTAACTAGTGGGAAGCAGTTGCATTGCCTGGGCAGATCAGCTCAGTGTTTGTGACCACATAGATGGGTGGAGTAGAGAGTTTGGGAGGGAGGGAGACACAAGAGGGAAGAGATATGGGGATATATATATATATATATATATATATGCATAGCTGATGCGCTTTGTTATAAAGCATAAACGAAGAAAAAATAAATAAGCATAGTTCCTGTAATAACCATTCACAATTCCAGTATAGCACCATAGAAATACTTCCTTCATAGCATCTAATATCAAATTCATATTAAAATGTTCCCAATTAAAAAAAGAAGAGTAATACAGAATTAGTGCTTCCATGTTCTACGGATTTTTGTGAGTTCACTGCGAACAAGAAAGGGAGAAAGCAAAACATACACACGGAATAAGTGCAATTAAGATGTAAAAAGAAAAAAAAATAGTGTTCTAGAAAGAGACACAGGGTCACTGCACTTTCCTTGATGACCATATTCTACAGACACATTGAGGTATCTGAAATTTCAAGTATGTTTTAGGCATTTAACTAGCCTTACCTATGCTGTGACTTTCTCATGTCCCCTATATCTTTGTAGTATGTCAGATTTTTTTCTCTGGGGAGCAAAGGCTGAAAAAAAGAGAGAGAGAGAGAGATGGCTTCTGTACATCTTTCAATGAATAAAGAATCGAAACCAAACTTACCATTGGAAAAGTACATTTGCTAAACACAAAATAATATGGAACCTAGAATTTTAATGAAAATAAACTATATTTTTTTTTATGGAAAAAAGAAAAAGGAAGATGTGGCACATCTATACAATGGAATATTACTCGGCCATAAAAATAAATGAAGTTGAGTTATTGGTATTGAGGCAGATGGACCTAGAGCCTGTCACACACAGTGAAGTAAGTCAGAAAGAGAGAAACAATTCTCATATTTTAATGCATATAAGTGGAACCTAGAAAAATGTACAGATGAACTGGTTTGCAGCACAGATATTTAGACACAGATTTAGAGAAGAAACGTATGGACACCAAGGGGGGAAAGTGGCCTGGGGCTGTTTGTGGTGGTGTGATGAATTGGGAGATTGGGATTGACATATATACACTAATATATATATAAAATGAATAATAAGAACCTGCTGTAGAAAAAAAAATAACATAAAATTCAAAAAAAATGCTTCTCATGAACCTGGGGACAGGACAGGAATAAAAACGCAGATGTAGAGAATGGACTTGAGGTCATGGGGAGGGGGAAGTGTAAGCTGGGTTGAAGTGAAAGAGTACCATGGACATATACACACTACGAAATGTAAAATAGATAGCTAGTGGGAAGCAGTTGCATAGCACAGGGAGATTAGCTCGGCCTTTTGTGACCACTTAGAGGGGTGGCATAGGGATGGTGGGAGGGAGGGAGACACAAGAGGGAAGAGATATGGGGATATATGTATATGTATAGTTTATTCACTTTATTATAAAGCAGAAACAAACAAACAAACAAAACATAGTTCCTGAAATAACCATTCACAATACCACTATAGCACCAAAATATAGAAATATTTCCTCCATAACATTTAATATCAAATTCACAATAAATTTTCTAAATTAGAAAAGAAAATATAATACAGAATTAGTAGTACCATTTTCTAGGGACTTTCGAGAATTAACTGCTAACCAGAAAGGAAAAATTACCAAAAATACACATGGACTAAAATGGAATTAAGATGTAAAAAACATAAAATAAAATAGTGATCTAGGGCTTCCCTGGTGGCGCAGTGGTTGAGAGTCCGCCTGCCGATGCAGGGGACACGGGTTCGTGCCCCGATCCCGGAAGATCCCACATGCCGCGGAGCGGCTGGGCCCGCGAGCCATGGCCGCGGAGCCTGTGTGTCCGGAGCCTGTGCTCCGCAACGGGAGAGGCCACAGCAGTGAGAGGCCCGCGTACAGCAAAAAAAAAAAAAAAAAAAAAAAAAAAAAATAGTGATCTAAAAAAAAGCACAGTGTCATTGCACTCTCCTTGATGACCATATTCTAGGGACACAGTGAGGTGTCTGAAATCTCAAGTATGTTTTAGGCATTTAACTAGCAGTATCTATGCTGTGACTTTCTCATGTCCCCTCTATCTTTCTAGTATGTCAGATTTTATCTCTCTGGGGAACAAATGAGGAAAAAAAGAGAGAGGGAGAGATGGCTTCTGTACATCTTCCAATGAATAAAGAATCGAAACCAAAATTACCATTGGAAAAGTACATTTGCTAAACACAAAATAATATGTAACGTAGCACGTTAATGACAATAAATTGTATATTTTTCTACGGAAAAAAAAAAAAACCAGAAGATGTGGCACATATATACAATGGAATATTACTCGGCCATAGAAAGAAATATAATTGAGCTATTTGTAGTGAGGTGGATGGATCTAGAGCCTGTCATACAGAGTGAAGTGAGTCAGAAGGAGAAAAACAATTATCGTATTTTAATGCATATATGTGGAACCTAGAAAAATAGTACAGACGAACCTGTTTGCAGCGCAGAAATTGAGGCACAGATGTAGAGAACTAACGTATGGACACAAAGCGGGGAAAGTTGCAGGGGGGTGCTGGTGGTGGTATGATGAATTGGGAGATTGGGATTGACATATATACACTATTATGTATAAAATGGATAACTAATAAGCACCTGCTGCATAAAATAATAAATAACATAAAAATTTTTAAAAATGGTTCTGATGAACCTAGGGACAGCACAGGAATAAAGACGCAGACATAGAGAATGGACATAAGGTCACGGGGAGGGGCAAGAGTACAGTGGGATGAATTGAAAGAGTAGCGTGGACATATATACACTACCAAATGTAAAATAGATAGCTAGTGGGAAGAAGTTGTGTAGCACGGGGAGATCAGCTCAGTACTTTGTGACCACCTAGAGGGGTGGGATGGGGAGGTTGGGATGGAGGGAGTTGCAAGAGTGAAGAGATATGGGGATATATGTACATGTATAGGTGATTTACTTCACTATAAAGCAGAAACAAAGAAACAAACAAACAAAAAAGCATAGTTCCTGAAATAACCCTTCACAATACTACTATAGCACCAAAATATAGAAATATTTCCTTCATAGCATCTAATATCAAATGCACATTAAAATGTTCCCAATTAAAAAAAAAGAGTAATACAGAATTAGTACTTCCAGGTTCTACGGATTTTCGTGAGTTCACTGCGAACAGGAAAGGGTAAAAAACAAAAAATACACACGGAATAAAATGGAATTAAGATAAAAAATTAGTGTTCTAGAAAGAGACACAGGGTCATTGCACTTTCCTTGATGACCATATTCTAGGGACACTGTGAGGTATCTGAAATCTCAGGTATGTTTTAGGCATTTTACTAGCCTTACCTATGCTGTGACTTTCTCATGTCCCCTATATCTTTCTAGTATGTCAGATTTTATTTCTCTGGGGAACAAAGGCCGAAAAAAAGGAGAGGGAGAGAGATGGCTTCTGTACATCTTCCAATGAATAAAGAATCGAAACCAAAATTACCATTGGAAAAGTACATTTGCTAAACACAAAATAATATGGAACCTAGAAAGTTAATGAAAATAAACTATATATTTTTCTGTGGAAAAAAAGATGTGGCCCATATATACAATGGAATATTTCTCGGCCATAAAAAGTAATGAAATTGAGTTATTTGTAGTGAGGTGGATGGACCTAGAGCCTTCATACAGAGTGAAGTAAGTCAGAAAGAGAAAAACAATTTTCGTATATTAAAGCCTATATGTGGACCCTAGAAAAATGGTACAGATGAACCAGTTTGCAGGGCAGAAATTGAGACACAGATGTAGAGAACAAACTTATGGACAGCAAGTGGGGAAAGTGGTGGGGGAGTGGTGGTGCTTGTGTGATGAATTGGGAGATTGGGATTGACATATATACACTAATATGTATAAAATGGATAACTAATAAGAACCTGCTGTATAAACAACTCAATAACATAAAATTAAAAAAAATAGTTCTGATGAACCTAGGGACAGCACAGGAATAAAGACGCAGACGTAGAGAATGGACATAAGGTCACGGGGAGGGGCAAGAGTACGGTGGGATGAAGTGAAAGAGTAGCGTGGACATATATACACTACCAAATGTAAAACAGATAGCTAGTGGGAAGTAGCTGCATAGCACAGGGAGATCAGCTCGGTGCTTTGTGACCGACTGGAGGGGTGGGATAAGGAGGGTGGGAGGGAGGGAGATGCAAGAGGGAAGAGATATGGGAATATATGTATATGTATAGCTGATTCACTTTGTTATAAAGCAGAATCTAACACAGCATTTTAAAGCAATTATAGTCCAGTAAAGATGTTAAAAAATGCAATTAAAAAATGAATAAAAAATCAGTTTCAAAGGGCATCACCTTTTAACGGTAGCCTTGTACTAACCCATAATATCCATGTGATCAGAGGTGTGATGTGCTAGTTATACTCTTGTCAAGACTGGCCTTCCAAGAGGCAGTAGTGGGCTTGCTCTGAGGGTCCAAAGGTCAAGTTCCCTCCTTTTTCATCAACAGTGACAGGCAGAGGGACCCCTGGAATATGTGTTCCTAGGCCAGGTTTGCTGTGAACAGTTTATCTCAGGGTCCATTCAAGATGAGTGGATTTGGCAGGAATTTTTGTGCTGCTGTGACACATCTCCAACCACTCTGAGACAGAGGTTATGGCATCCGCATAAACATTTGTGACCCCAGTTGGGTTGGCAAATATTTCGACAGGCAACTTTCCACTCTGCTGCGTTGCCACGTCTGCTAGAGTGGGTGTGTGAATCTTGCAAGTCACCTCCATGGGGGCTCTGCTTGGGCACATATGGGGTCCTCCTTGTTGGCTTTTTCCTCCATAAGGAATTAATATCCAAATGGAAATCAGGCCTCCTTGGGGTGAGACATACAGCAATACAGCTACCCTTAGAGATGAAACAGATGCCTAGTATCAGAAGGGAAATTGAAGTACCAGCATTCTTGCCCTAATTCTTATTTTTAAAAATTTACTTTTATTGAAGTACATTTGATTTACAATGTTGTGTTCGTTTCAGGTGTACAGCAAAGTGATTCAGTTTTACATACATATATATCTACAGTGTTTTTTTTCAGATTTTTTTCCCTTATAGCAGGGGTCCCCAACCTCTGGACCGTGGACCGATATCGGTCTGTGGCCTGTTAGGAACCCTGTGCACAGCAGAAGGTGAGCAGCGGGCACGCGAGTGAAGCTTCTTCTGCTGCTCCCCATCGCTCTCCATCACTCCTATTACCACATGAACCATCCCCCACCCCGTCCGTGGAAAATTTGTCTTTCATGAAACTGGTCCCTGGTGCCAAAAATGTTGGGGACAGCTGCCTTATAGGTTATTACAAAATATTGAGTATAGTTCCGTGTGCTATATACAGTAGGTCCTTGTTGGTTATCTATTTTATATCACGCCCTAATTCTTACATGGAGGCAATTACAGGTGCGACACTTTTACGTCCAACACCTTTCCCTCTGGACTAGCTGGGCATGGGGATCTCTGAGCAGGATCAGGTATCGGGAGATGGGAGCCTGGGTTTAGCTTCTGAGTAGCACAGTGGTTTTGTTACAGGTCTTTCTAGTTCGCTTGGGGCAGTTTCCCCAATAGCATCTTAAAGGCTCCCCTTGATCTTGACACCTGCCCTGTGTCCTGTCCTCTCAAAGCTCTAGTCATGGAAGCCCATTAGTGCAGTAAACATTCAGCAGTAGCATATTTAACAGTGCTGAGTTTATATATTTGTAACTGAATGAGGGGGCCTTCTAGAGACAATTCCTCCTAACTTAAAATCAGTGTTTCCCAAAAAGTGGTATGAGAGATAATTTGGGGGTGGTGCATTGACTAAATTTCTTAAAAAATCAACTGTCCAGTGACCAACCCATGTTCTTGTTTCCTATTTAACCACATTTCCTGGTCTCAATTTTCTCCTTTAATTATGACTTTCAGCATCTCGGTATAGAAGGCAGCATAGCACACTAGATACGTGTCGGGGCTCTGCATGAAACAAACAGGATTTTGAATCCTGGCTCTATCACTTACTATAAAGATGAACAGGCAAGTTCCATGAACCTCTTTGAGCTTCAGGTTCCTTATCTGTGAATTGGAGTTGATAACGGCTTTTACATTATAAAGTTGTTTTGATGATTAAATCACAGGCAAAACACTTAGCATAGTGCCTGACATATAATCCATGCGCGCATCATGTTATCTGTAGCAACAACAAGAACAACAAGAATTTTTATTCTTCTTGGGATGTTGGTGCCTCCTTTAGTGCTCATTTCTGGTGTTGATATCTGCTTGCTTAGATCACAAACTGAACACATCTCTTTTTGGAAGGACCCCCGTGACTGGCCCTGTATTTCCAACTTCCCATCTGGCCCTGTACTTCCAACTTTCCCAAGACAATATCCCAACATTGTCTGGGCTTGCCAATAGGCAAGTTTTCCTGAGCAGGGGGAAGGGGGTGTTGGGAAAGACTGAAGCCCTGGGAAAGGCTGCAGTTTGGAGAGGAAATCTGCCAGGCCACTCCAGCACTGACGAGGGCTTTGGGGCTCCCTCTGCTGGACAATCAAGTTTCTGTCTTAAGGTTGACTCATGTTTTAGGTGTACAATCAATTATGAGGAGAGAATGAAAGGAGCAGACAAGTGGGAGAATATAATGCATAATTATGAAAACATACAAGTATATGGACACGTACTGAGGGCTTATGGGTTGCCAGGTACTGAGCCAGGAAGAGGAGCTACAAAGACGAATACAGCCTGCTGTTTAACAGAGGAGACAGACGCATGCTCAGACAAATGTGAGGGGGTGAAGTCTGTAGTGGCACAGCAGGGGGATGAGCAGAGGGCAGTACTGGACAAATTTACTGGCAGCGGGGGAAGATCTATAAAAAGGAAAGACTTCACAGAGCGCTCTGACCCTTGAGCTGAGTCCTGAAAGATAAGTGGTGTCCTCTTGGCAGACAGGAGGGAGAGGGCAAGAAAAAGCACAGGAAACTGCAGCTTGGCTTAGCCATTAAAACTGTGATAATTTACATCCAGGTCTCCTGAGGCAAGTTGCGGGTGATTTTGTTTGTTAACATGACATTGCTTTTAGGCACAAAAGAATATTCATGCTGTGGGTCTTAAGGGCATACTTATTTCAAGTTAATTGGAAGGTATTATGTGTATATGGGAAATTTTAGTACAGAAGGAAGTGCACTTCTAAAGGTTGACTTTGGCAGTATTTTAACTATTTGCTTTCCTGTATTTTTAGAAAAGTGATTTTAACTGAGACTTAAATAATCATTTGATGTTACAGAGTTGAGTGAGTGATAAGTATTTGCCAGGTTTGGGTGGTGTGTTACTTCATAAATCCTTTTAAAAACACCACAAACTCACAAAAATGTATTTACTCATTTACTTATTCAAAATACACAGTGCCAGCGATGTATGAAGCACAGGGAACCCAATGACAACAAAGTACAGGTTCCTTAATGAAAGAGGCACACCTCCTGCTTTCCAGGAGGTGGTGGTCTAGAACATTTCACTATATATCTTCACTATTTTGGGTGAATAAAGACATTGATTTGGTTCACTGGAGGGCAATCTCGACAAATTGCAGTAGAGTGGCAACTTCATTTGGGCTGGGGAGTGGGAATTGGGGCAGAGACAGACCAACCTGGGGCTCAGAATTTGATGGATAGTTTCTGAAGTTCATTCACAGAGACAACAGGTTAAAACGGACTGGCCTGAATAGAACTTCTTAAAAGGCATCTAAAATCCAGGCCTATAATTATTGAATGAATAAACAGGTAAGTCTACAAGTTTTTAAATTAGTGGTTTTAAGAGGTATTGATAATCAATTTCTCTTAAAATAGGTGGCAGGCACTAGATGTTTCAAGAGAACATTATTCTAGGAAATGAGTGTTCCTTTTAATAGACTTTAATCTCACGTCACCACCAGTTCGCCCAGAAGTCTTAACTGCTGGGATTGCTCTATCCAGCTTTCCTCTCTGCTTTAAAATAAAGGAGAACTCTGATTTTAGGGGGGGTAGAAGAAGGGAAACTACCAAAGAGTCGGCAATCTTTGCTTTACAGTTGAATTATTCAGCCTTTTTTAAGGTTGTGATAACCCTGGGAATTTGCCAAGTTCCCTAGTGGGGACTGTTCTTCACTCCATCTGCTTTTCTACCTCCCAGCCAGCACCCTTCTAGAGTCTGGTTTTCAGCCCTGAAACTCAAATGTGCCCTCCTCAAGCCCCACAAATCCCAGGCACCCTGTTTCGTTGCCTAGCTGGATGATAACCAGGCTCTTCCTTTTGGCACTCAATGTCTGATTACAGGAGTGTAATAAAGGCTCCTATGGGCCACCATATTCTCCTCCACCAGTTTTTAGGCCTGGATTTCTAATCTGAGCCTAATCCTGTAGTTTGAGGCATGGATTCCTGTCAACATTCAAATCTGTCTTGAGACGGGCCACATTCTGCTATCATCATTATCAGTTTCTTACATCGGTGACGTTCTGCTCTGGTGGTTATTATCATTATCAGTCTTACACCTGAGTGGGAATGAGTGCCTTGGGTAAAACCTTTGTAGGAAGATGAAAGAAACCAAGAGGGCTCTGGATATATGGAGAAGGGAAAGGGGTGAAGGGGTATAGAAAACACTCTGACAATAAGGCAAAAGAGGGCCAGTAATGCAGGCAGAAGTCACTGAAGCTGAACTCTGAAGACAACACAGTTTTGCTAAGGTCGGAACTACCACTCCTTCTCTTTTCTGTCCCATCAGGAGTCTTCAAAGGGAACTTTGTGACCACCTAGAGGGGTGGGATAGGGAGGGTGGGAGGGAGGGAGACACAAGAGGGAAGAGATATGTGACATATGTATATGTATAACTGATTCACTTTGTTATAAAGCTGAAACTAACACGCTATTGGAAAGCAATTATACTCAAATAAAGATGTAAAAAAATAAATAAATAAAATTAAAAAAAAGGGAACTGAAGACGCCTGGTACTCACACCTCCCACACACCTCTCTCCTCAACGCCTGGAAATCCCAGAGTAAGAGAAAGTAATTTTAGCACGCCCTCAAGTGGCCAAATGTAATACTGCGGCAATGGCTTTGGATGGAAGTTGGCACTGTGGACAAACATCTTGGAATAGGCATTGGTGCTTGGCAAGTTGGTTGGCACCCAGCAGGGCAACTTGTGTGGAGATGGCATTCTTCCCTCCAGGGTGCCAGTTCTCAAGCTGATTGGCATAGCATCCCTGGAATAATCTTTCCAAGTTTATTTTGAACTCCCAGCATCACCTCCGTCTCACAGTGCTTCATGGAGTAAAATAGTTTAATAGTGTATTAAAGTAAACCTAAATTATTTCTTAGATTTAAATATTAGCTGGGGTAAATAGAGCAGACTTGTTTGGGGCCCTTTAATGTTGGTGACCAATAGGGGGACCCTTTGGCCCATCCAACCTTAGGTAGTATTTTATCAAAACTTTTAAAATCTCATTAATGTCTATTTTATTTATCCCACTTCTTAACAAACATCTAAAGATTTTTATCCTTTTGGGATGAGTCCCTTTAAAATTTCCACCTTGTTGGGAAAAAGTCTTTAGACTTTCCCCTCAGTTTCTTCTTATTCCCCTGTTAATCAATCTAATTCACAATCTAATGTTTTTATTATCATCTAAAGGAGCCATTCAGGGGAAGCTGAGACCACAAATAAGGCTTCCCAAACCGGTTTTGTTTGTTTTAAACTAATGGAGTTCTTAGGTTAGTCATTCTGGGTTTTTTTTTTTTTTTTTGGATCTACCTTCTAATTTGCCCTTTTCATAGGTATCAATAGAACAGCTGTTTATAATGAGAGCTCTCTAAAAATTTGCCAATTTAGAAGTTTCTTCAGTTGAAAGGCTCCATCGTCTGACCATTGACCAGTAGTATCTTAATAGCAACTCAAACCAGTATCGCATAATAGGCGCCCCCATAAGAGAGTGCAAAGGATATAGCCATCTCAAGATCTAGAAAGTTTACTCCCAGAAGTAGTCTGAGAAAGTATAGGGCCTTTGTTGTACAGGTAGATGTAACGAAGGTTAAGATGATGAAGCCTACTTATGGGCTAGGACCCCTTATGACAAATTTCCCTAAGAGTTGGCACAGCTAGACAAAAAGACTGCTCAGAATCCCAGTCTATTCAACTGACTGCCAAATATACACTGAATACGTAACTTCCAAAGGGCTGAGACCAAGTTCCCAAAACAGAGGGAAAAAATGCCTAAGGTAGAACATTTGCATCTCAAAGACACAAGGAGAGATATGCAAGTTTCTCCTGGAAGGGCTTTTGTTCCTTTAAGGTCAGAATTCTGAAAAGATGTTTTATCAAGCCAGTTTTCTCTAGTTGCGCCCACAAAAATATTAATTTTGAAAGGTCAGAAGAACCCCAATTTGGTCATTTTTAGGGCTAGGACAAGATGTCCTTTAATTTCCAGTTAAGCAAGTACTTGTAAGTATAAATTCTGCACATACATAATAAAATCTTCCCAGTATCTTTCAGCTGGGGTAACCAACTCAGTCTTTCAACTGAGCAAAATCTCCCCAGTATCTTTCAACTTGGCGGGGGGCAGGTACATTTTATACACTGCCAAATAAAACTCAGGATCATCAGCCACTAATTGGGAGATCTGAGAATCAGGACAGACTCACCCAAATTCATCTGGACCTTCTGAGGAGGCAGATGAGCACAAGGGGTCTCTGCTGGTACCAAGCCTCTGGATCCTTATAGAGTTCAGGCGAAGGAGAGAAGTCTGCTCTGGGTCCCTTCATGTTTTCACCAAAAGTGTCAACTGAAGAAAAACGCACAATCTAAAATAAAAGTTAAGTTTTATTTAGGGACCTAACAGAGGAATGTAGCCCAGGAGACAGCCTCTCAGATAGCTCTGAGGAACTGCTCTGAAGATGTAAGGGAGGAGCCAGGACATATAGGAGATTTTGCTGAAAAAAACAAAACATGTAGTGGAACATAAAAAGATTACTGCTAATCACAGAGAAAAGACATCTCAAGTTAATCATTTTAGTGCTTTACTATGTATTGGAAGATGCAAGAATCTGGGCTCACTGAAATTGTTTCTTAGATATGCATCTTAACTATCTAGGGCCAGTGTCCAGAAAACAGTTCCTGTTTTTCTCCATCCTGACATCCTAAATTCCCTTCAGGGCGCACCATGTGAGGGGTGGGGGTGGGGGGGCTTCCTGCTACTGCAGTGGCTTTTGGCTTCATGGTGGGCAAGATTTGTTGTTTACTGGAATGGCAGACAGCTTCCCCTTTCCACAATTCTCTCTATGATTATAAATATGTATTTTTTTTTCTGATCTGTTTGAGAATAAGTTACAGACTTGATGCTCTTTTATCCTTAAATACTTCAGTGTATGTTTTCTAAAAACAAAAACATTCACTTATATAACTATAATTCAGTGATCAAAACCAGAAAATTAACATTGATACAATACTATTTTCTAATATTGAGATGATTCAAATTTTCAAGTTGTTCCACAATGTCTTTATAGAAATTATAAATACAGGATCCAATCCAAAATCACTCATTGCATTACATTTAATTTACTGTGTCTCTTTAGTCTTCTTTAATCTGAAATAGTTCCTCAGTCTTAGTCTTTCACAACCTTGACATTTTAAAGAGTACAGGCCAATTATTTTATAGAATGTTCCTGAATTTGGATTTGTCTGATATTTCTTCATTGTAAGCTTCAGGTTATGCATTTTGGGTGGGAATATCATAGAAGTGGTGTTATGTCCTTCTCAATGAGCACAATGTCCATTTGTTTGACCACAGGTTTTGACACACAGATGTCAGAAAAGCTATTGTCGAAAACCACACATGCAGATAAGGTTGGGTTTCCTATAGGGTCATGGGAATTTCACCTGTGAGGTGAGACAAAAAACAAGGAACTTGGAGAAACCACCCCCTTTCCACTGATCAGTCTAGGAATGCCTTGTGGAGGGAGTGGGGTTTCTGGTACTTTGAGCTGAGGCAAGCTGGCATTTTTCAGGGGAATGTTTTGACATGTGAGAATCTTTTTAAAAAATATTTATTTACTTTTTGGCTGTGTGGGGTCTTCGTTGCTGCACACGGGCTTTCTCTAGCTGCAGCGAGTGGGGGCTACTCTTCATTGTTGTGCGCGGGCTTCTCATTGCGGTGGCTTCTCTTGTTGCAGAGCTCAGGCTCTAGGTGCGTGGATGTCAGTAGTTGCAGCACACAGGCTCAGTAGTTGTGGCACACAGGTTTAGTTGACCCGCGGCATGTGGGATCTTCCCAGACCAGGGCTCGAACCCGTATCCCCTGTGTTGGCAGGTGGATTCTTAACCACTGTGCCACCAGGGAAGTCCTGATATGTGAGAATTTTGATTATTGAGAGCCCAGGGTTTTTTTTTCCTAATCCTTTCTTGGATCAGAAGCCAGGGCTACTGGGTTTTAGTCTCAGCTGTAGTTTAGTTGTTGTGTGACTCTGGGGAGCAGCCAGATGATCCCTTTCCTGGTTGACTAACCTATGAAATGATGGTCACTCACAGGGGAGGAGAGTGCTTTGAAAGCTTTGGCTGGAGAAAGGGGTAGAAGATTCGAGTGGCACCTAACTGAACTCTTTGTTTCTCTAGCGTCGTTTTGGCTACTGCAATTGGACTTAACATGTTTCCATACGCTTCTTGATTCTGGACGGGGGCTCACAGGTACTGGAGAGCACAAAGCCATTTATACATAGTCATTTATAATGGAGATGTGGATTTGAAAGTAATCACCGAATATCAGTCACTGATAACTGAGCTTTTTTCTTCCACTGGGTAATAGGAGGAGTGCTATAGTACTAGATATTTATAGTCGGGAATGTGGAGACATGGTTTTAGAAATAACAGCAACAGTCATTACTTTCTAGGCTCTGGTGTGTGGGTGCATATGACATTTTTTTCTTCATTTCTTGTTGAATTTTGTGGCTGTTTGGGATCCCGTAAATTTGAATTCCATTACAATTTATTTCTAAAGTATTTTCTGAGCTGTGACTGGTGCTATAGAATTGCATTGACCTTTACTTAAAGATGTGGAGGGCTTTTGGCCACTGACCTTTTAAATGTTGTAACAGCCTGACTGAATATTTGATTTCTTATAAATGTGCTCCCTGGCACTACATGTATAATCTTGAACTTTTAATTTTCTGATGTTGTGTAACGTTTAATCAGGTGCGGCTGTCATAATGAGGCAATGTAATTTTCCAGTCTTTGCACAAATGTTTTCATAGTTTAAATAGAAGCTGTTGGGCTTCTCTGGTGGCTCAGTGGTTAAGAATCTTCCCGCCAATGCAGGGGACACGGGTTCCAGCCCTGGTCCGGGAAGATCCACATGCCGCGGAGCAACTAAGCCTGTGCGCCACAACTACTGAAGCCCGCGCGCCTAGAGCCTGCGCACTGCAAGGAAGAGTAGCTCCCGCTCGCCGCAACTAGAGAAAGCTGTGCGCAGCAACAAAGATCCAATGCAGCCAAAAATAAAAAAATGATAAATAAATAAATTTATAAATAGAAGCTGGTATCATATCAATCTAGAAAGGAACTTTTTGTATCAATCAAAGACCAGAATAAAACCACAGCAGACTAAAAGTGATTTCCACTGGATGGACAATGAATTCTACCCTGATTAAAAGACCCGGTTTATATATTTAATACACTTATTTAATAATAATAAGTACTACTATTATTAAATTTTTAAAATTTAATACATTTATTGTGCCAAGCATTGTGCCATGGGTTCTAATACATAATTTGATAAGGTCCAGATAAGACAGTTAAGTGAAGGAATATTTACAGTACAGGGTATGTAACAATAGGGTAAACATGGGGTGCAATGTAATATTGGGGGTCCAAGGAAAACTTTGGAGGGAGTGATGTCCAGTCTATCCCATCCACCATCAAGTTCTATCTACTCCACCTTCCCCACAAACACATCCTGAATCCAACCAACTCTCTCCATCGCCACTGTCTCACTCCTAGTGAGACATCATCATCATCTATCTACATAACTGGTCCCCACTTGATTGAAGTCTCCAAGAGGACAAAAATCTTTATCTGTTTTGTTCGAGGAGAGATCTCAAATTGTACCTGCCATGTGGTGGGTGGTCAATACATATTCTTGAACAAATAAATGGTCTTTTGTCTTACACTGTTGGCTCACCACAATTTGGCAGCCAAAGTGATATTTTTAAACATGCAATTGTTTCGCCTCCCACCACTCTTCATCTCCCTCACCTTACCCTCTTTTTCTATACTCCAGAAGTTCTGAAGAGATAGTTTTAATTTTTCAGTTCTTGGCACATTCCCCTTTTCTCACGTACACATTGGGCAAACTACTTTGGATCCTAAAAGTACAGTTCAAATACCCTTGCCTTCATGGAGCTTGCAATCACATGAGAAAGATAGACTCCAAACAACTAAAGAGATTAATAAAATAATTTCAAAAGTGATAAGTGACATGATAAAACAAAAAGGATTAATCAAAAGAGTCATTGGGGGGCTTCCCTGGTGGCACAGTGGTTGAGAGTCCGCCTGCTGATGCAGGGGACGAGGGTTCGTGCCCCGGTCTGGGAAGATCCCACATGCCACGGAGCGGCTGGGCCCGTGGGCCATGGCCGCTGAGCCTGTGCGTCCGGAGTGTGTGCTCCGCAACGGGAGAGACCACAGCAGTGAGAGGCCCGCGTACCGCAAAAAAAAAAAAAAAAAAAAAAAAAAATAGTCATTGGCTGTACAGTAAACTTCTCTAAGAGGTGACATGTGAGCTGACACCTAAATGATTTGAAGGGGCCAGGCAAGCAAAGATCTGGGGGAAGAATATTCCAGGACAGAGGAAACAGAAAATGCAAATACTTTGAAGGAAAGGAATAGCTTTGAGGATGGAACAAAGTAAGCACAAAGGATAGTGTTAGGCATAGGCCAAATCTTGGAGGGTCTTTGAGTTACATTAAAGAATTTGGATTTTATTTAAAGTGTGATGGAAAGCTTGAAACCACCCCATCACATGTAGAATAAAACCCAAATTCTTTGCTATGGCCTCCCAACCCTGCATGATCTTCTCTTCATCATTTTCTTTTCCCGCTACTCTATGTCCAACCATACTGGTCTTATTTCTGTTCCTTGAACATGTCAAACTTGTCCCTGCCTCAGGACCTTTGCACTTACTGTTTCTCTGTCTGGAGTACACTTTCCCCAGATCTTTCTATGGCTGGCTACTTCTCATTATTTAAGGTTAAGCTAAAAAATCATATCCTCAGGGAGACCTCTGGCTGTATTAGTTTCCTAGGGCTGCCATAACAAATGACCACAATTGGTTTAATACAACAGAAAAATATTCTCATAGTTCTGGAGCCTCAAAGTCTAAAATGTAGGTGTCAGCAGGGCTGAGCTCCCTCTGAAGGCTCTAGAGGAGAATCCTTCCTTTCTTCTTCCAGTTTCTGGCGGTTCCATGTGTTCCTTTGCTTATGGCAACACCATTCTGATCTCTCCCGCTGTCTTCACATGGACTTACTCTGTGTCTGTCTACTCCTTTTCTGTCTCTTACAAGGAAACTTATCATTGGATTTAGAACCCACCTTAATCCTGGATGGTCTCATCTTGAGGTCTTAACCTAAATTACATCTGCAAAGAATCTTATTCAAAATAAAGTCACATTCTGAAGTTCTGGGTGGGTTTATCTTTTGTGGGGTGGCCACCATTCAATCCACTACACTTGCTATTCAATTTAAGTCAACCACCCGGTCACTTCCTAGCACACCACCCTATCTCATTACCTATAAGTATCTTGTTTATTTAGTTTTCTTATTTATTGTCTTTCTTCCCTAGACTATAAGCTCTGGGGGTAGGCACCTTGTTTTTCTTGTTCACTGTTATGTCTCCAGTGCCCAGCATATGGCAGACTTTCAGTAAATATTTGTTGAATGAATGAATGAAGAAATGAAAAAATTAAGATTCCTCTTTGAGTAAAATGCATGCTCCAGGGGGTTCCATATTCACCTTATGGCTTCTTGCATCCCAGATTCACTTTCTCCAGTTGTAGAAGCACTATCCTTCCCTTATAAAAGTCTGTCTGTTACACAGATGAGCCACCTAGAGTCCAGAGATGCCCTGAAACTGAGTCAGTGTGATAGACCTACTATGTGCAGAGCAAAGATTTGATCTCGGCTCTCCCAAGGATTGTTTCCAATGCATCACTGCCATTCAGGTTCTGGGGACTTCTATATAAAGCAGAAGACACAACCTCAGACTTCCACAAGCTTACAGCATAACTGAAAAAGTGAGGTATGATACATGAAAAGATAGCTACCACTACAGGATCATTTATATGTGGTCCAGCTAATCAGTAACATTAGACTGAGAAAACTGTTTAAATTGTCACCAGAAACTGTTTGTTTGGGAGAGACAGCCCTCGATATTCAGAATTCACTGTGAGATGAAGGAAGAATATGACCAGTATCTTGTTGGGCAGTTTTTTTAATTTTTTATCTTTATTTACTTTTTGGCCTGACCAGGGATCAAACCCATGCCTCCTGCAGTGGAAGCGAGGAGTCTTAACCACTGGACCGCCAGGGAAGTCCCTGGGTGAAATATTTTGAGTTGACAAAGTAGCCCTTCACTTCAGGCAGTTGGTTTTAAATGGCCCATAGGTTTAAGTCCTTCCTCAAGCCTAAAGCAGTGCTGTGGCACTGCTATTTTGGATTGTGTTCTCACCCTTCCCTCTCCTCCCAGGGCCAGGGCATGCCTCAACACTTTATGGCTTATTTATAGATCCTTTGTGATCCAGAAAGACACTAGGTTAAAGGAAGCAAGTCCTTATCAACTCTATCTTGGCAGCTACCAAGGGATGCTACTGAGCGAGGGGTCTTTCCTTGCCTGCCAAGCCCGGCTGCCACCCTGGCGAGCTAGTTGAGGGCCTCTTCAGAGCACTGCAGAAAGGTGGTGGTAAGCGGCCCAGGTTCAGGGTTTAGAGGAGAGACGTGGGCATTTCTGGCCTTTCACGGCTACGATCTTGTTTTTGGTAAGCCGGTGTGCCCCCTTTCGGCACGACTGGGATGCTTGTGAAGTCATTTAGGTCTGACTGGCAAGAGCGTGCCATTTCTGGATTTAAATAGATTTAAATAGAGTCTAACAAGGGCAGTTGCATTTCTTCACTTTCTAGAGCTATATTTTTCTCTGGCAGCTTGAAAAAAAATGCACATGAAAAAGCCCCAACTTCATTTTGCTTCGGTCACAGCAGGGAATTTATAGCAAGAGCCCAGCTGTTTGCAGCTCATGCCAGAGTTTTTTGATCCTAATGTAATCGAGCTCACATTTTTGAATTGGGAAATAATATTCAGAGGAGCCGACTTCTGAGTTTTCAGGTTTCCAGGCCAAGCAACAGGTTCCTGAATCTATTTTGGGCTTTTCTTCCCTCATACCTTTTCCTCCTCACCCTCAGAGCTCTTTGCTCCTTTCCTGGAACTAGACCTAAGGCTGTGCAAATCCCTTTCCACGCACACGCTGTTCTACCTTTTTGATAGCAAAAAATCCCCGTGATTTTACACCTTAACTCTTGCCTTCACTTTTTAAAATTCCTTTCTATTCATTGTGCTTCCATATATTCAAACAATACTAAGTATAACTCTCATTTCTCACTGTGCTAAGGGCCTTACATGCATTATTTCCCTTGATCTTCCCAATATCCCTCTGAGGAAAGCACTGTATTACTCCCATTTTACAGATGAGGTATCTGAGGCTTAGAGAAATGAACTGACTTCTCAAGGTCACAGAGTGGTGGAGCTGGGCTTCAAGTCCAGGTCATTTGGTTCCAGAGCCAGTAGTTGAAACCCTGCTCCCATAATCAAGTGACCACCTGAAGCTGCCTGCCGAGTGCTAGGTTCCATGGGGGATAATGAGGGAGAAAAGACACAGTTTTGCCCCCAGAGAGCCTGAGCTGGAACTGGAGAAAGCACTAAACGTAGTGTTGTGAAGAGCCAGCACCGCACTTCTGCCAACCTCATGGGATTCTTGTGAGGGTCAGATTGAATGACATGTAGATAGCACTTGGTTCAAGGTAGAGGGGTGTAATGATGTTAGTTAGTGGTATTACACCAGCAGCAGCCCAGTCCTCAGCTAGTCACCTGCATGTCAGGAGGACAGATAGAGGAGGGTGGCGCAGTGCAAACTGTTGACATCACAGACTTGTAGAATCTCTTCTTGAATGTGGAACTTCTGCCACATCCTGGTTAGTCTGGCATTTCACACTTCCAGTTTGGCTTCGAAGATAACAGTGATCACAGCCAGCACCTAAATAGCTCTTATTATGTAGCAGGCACTGTTCTAAGTGCCTTATAAATATTAACTCATTTAATTTTATTTGAAGGATTGTGTGTTAGCATCACAATCCTAGATTCCTTCCTCAGTGCCCTCTACTCCATGAGTAACTAAGTCCTGTTGTTTCTACTCCCTAAATATCTCTTATTCCCATCCCCTATTCTCCATCTGCACTGCCTTTGCCACTGTTTTAGTTCAGGTTTACATCATCTCTCCACTGGGGGATTGTAGCAGCAGCCTTCCTGGGCTTTGTGCTACTACTCTCAACCCCTCCGCCTCCCTGAGAGAAAAGAGGCCTTGTTTTCGTTGTTGCTCTTCTTGCTGTTTTGGTTCTTAGTCTCTCTGTTATTCTATTGTGCTTAATAGAGCTATTTCTCTTCTTTTAATCCAGTTTAATCTTTAAGACTTGGCATTCTGCTGTTACTGATCATGGAAGGGGTTTATTAATGTATAGAAGGAAGAATGTAGGTTGGCACTCCCAAGGTGCTGTGAGTTATTTCCCCTGTGGTAGCTTGGCCATGATTCCTGGGTTCCCTGTGCCTCTTCAAAGTCCTCTCCACCCAAATTAAGCTCAGGGCTGGTAGTGGGATCGGGGCAGTTGCAGTTTCTGTCCGCATGTTAGCCCATCCCTGCTGCTCTGCAGAGGAGAGATGGAGCATGAGGCAATGATGCCTGCTTTGCATGAGACTTGGATTTTTCTCCAGAAGGGCCCAGTGAGTAATGAATCATGCCTTGAATATCCTGGAACACTAAACTCAATGCCACTGTCAGCTTCCCGCCAAATCACAGTCATTTCCAGGCAATGGTTCAGTCTAGGCCCGGTTCCCCAAACCGTCCAAATAGGGAGGGGGTGGGAAACAGTCCCCAACACCCAGAGTACAATTTTGCAGAGGAGACTTATTTTCACGATGATTTGGAACATAAATACTGTAAATATCCTCCACCCTGTTAGCCTTATTTTTTTCTAGAGCTATAGTTAATGGGCTAACTTTCTGGCTTTCCACTTTATCAAGTTGATAGAACGTTTTAATGAAACCCACGGAGATTGGACAATTTACTCTAATGGTCAGTTGCAACCCTTGATGTAAGTAATTTCTAGCAATACTGTATACATCAAATGTCCAACCTGCCAGTGATTATCAATATCCATTATGCTTTATGGTTGGCTTGAACCATTAATAACCTGTCAGATTAAGCAATTAGGCTGTCTCTACTTGCCAGAGAAAATTGTTTTCCCCTAACTGATGATACTGGTTTTGTGGTTGTGCAGATAAGTACTTGGTCAAAATGTTTGCCACATTCTTAGCTGGGGAGTGAGTCTTTTTGATAGATAAGGAGCAAGAACTGAAAGTCAAGGAGCTGAGAGGAACCTGCAGCCACTCTCTGAGAAAATGCCATTCCAGTGCACTTTATAAAAGTAGCTTAATTATCACTGGTACTCTCTAGTGAGAGATTTCATTTGATGTGTCACCCAGGTGGGAGCACATGTCTCCACGGAGCCTCAGCTAAGCCAGGGCATTCAAGTTTGATTGGAAATGTGAACTGTCTTGGATTCTTTAGAAAGCACATCAGGGGCACTCTTGCGGTTTTGCCATTTTGTACATTCTCAAAAGCAAGATGAAGAACAGAAAAGAGAGGGGAAAAGTTCAGTGGAAACCGTTAACCCTCCTGTATGCTGTTTGTTTCTGGTCTCTTCGGAATTTTTTGGTTTTGTGATTTTCCATTTCGATTTTCGTGTTACAGTACAGGGGCACATGTTACTTCCTACCTTTATGTCCCTGTACATCCTAGTCACCTCACCTGCTGTGCCCTCATTTCTCCCTTTACCAGTTTACATACAACCATCACTTTGAAGACCTGGCATGAAAACCACTTCTAGGGAGACCCTCCAGAGTAACTCCACCCATTCTGATCGTGCAATTTACTCAAAGTCTTCTTATTCCTATGTCATCATTTCACACTTATTGATGCACTGTTTTTACGATGTTTTAAAATTTTGCATTTTCTGTTTTTATTTTCCTGATTACGAAAGCAATTTGAGTGCAACTCGGAAAACAGAAAACACATCTAAGCACAAAGGAGAAGAACCAGAAATCACCCATAATCCTACTACCCAAAGATAATCATTTGATATATTTCATTCATTCATTCACTCCTTCATTCAGGAAAGATTTATTGAGCAAGGATTTATTGGCTCTCTTGTAAGCTTTGGAGATATAATAATAGTGAGCAAAACAGTCACTGTCTTTGTCTCCATGGAGCTCAGAGTCTAATGAGGATTCTTCCATCGTCACAAAGCAAACAAGTAAACAAGCAGTTACAAATCGTGTTAACTGCTATGAAGAAAAGGCACGCTGTGCTGTGAGAATGTATGGGAGGGGAGCCAGTCTAGACATCAAGGAAAGTTTTCTGGAGGAAGTGGCATTCTAGTTGAAATCTGAAAGATGATTAGGAAGTAGTTAGAGGTTTGAGTGATGAGGGAGTGGGGAGGGGAGGGAAGGGTGAGATGAGAAGATCCTCTCAAGCTGAGGTGATGGCATGTGGGAAAAGCAAAAGTCCAGTGTCTAAGAGGGAATACGGGATGTTATAGGGTAGGGGTGGGAAAGCAAACTAGACTTGCTGGAACATTTCCTGTTTTTGTGAATAAAGCTTTATATGAAGACTGTGCCCGTTCATATGCATAGTGTTTGTGGTTGCTTTTGTGCATAACTGCAGAATTGAATAGTTGCCCCATTGAATACTTCTTCAGACACCTTTGTAAAGCCTAAAATATTTACTCTCTGTACTTTTACAGTAAAGGTTTGCTGACCCCTGCTCTGGGACCTGAAAGAAGGCTAAGGTGACAGGAAAGGGGGAATGTGAGGGATCATGAGACAGAATCGAAGGCAAGGACTAGACAGACTATGCAGGTTAAGGGGTTTAAACTTTATTTTAAGGACAATGGAAAAAACACTAAACAGTTTTAATCAGGGGCTTGAAAAAGCCTATGCTTCCAACTCATACTGGTTCTTAATCTTTTTGTTTTTAATTTAGCAGTTCATTTGTATATTTTCCCATTCTTCAGTCATATAATCTTTAAAGGTGTGTCTACACTTCTGTCGCATGGCTGTTGAAGTTATATGTACTCAGCAGTGAACATCTTGTGCATATTATTGGTAATTTCCTCATGGTAATTTCTTAAGGGGAGAATTTTTAAGTCAACAGGTATATACATTTTATAAGGCTTTTGCTTATTCTGTATTTCCATTCATCCAGAAGTGATGTTTACTATCACCAGCAAGTTGTGAGAGTACCTAATTCCCCTACTCTAGTGAAACATTTAATAATTTTGCCAATTTTATACAAGAAAAACTATATTTTAACATTGCTTTAATTTGCACTTCTGTGATTACTGGAAAGGGTCACATTTATTTCCCTTACGCATTTCTTCTTTTGTGAAATGCTTACTTATATAATTTGTTCATTTTTCTATTAGGATATTTATCTTTTATTATTGATTTTTATGAGCTCATTATATATTGAGTATATTAACTCGCTGGCATCCATATTATAAATTTATAAATATTTATTTAGTTAATAAATCAATTTTTTCCTTTGGATTTTCTGTCCTTGGGCTTATGCTTAGAAAGACTTTCTCTACACTGAGATTATATAACATGCACATATATATTTTACTAGTTTCAAACTAGTTTTCTTTATATTTTAATCTTTAATCCATCTGGTATTTATTTTGGTAGCGGCATGAGATAGAATTTCAACAGATTTTTTTTTTTAAAAAGAGGAAATCTCTTTTTAGGGGAGAAGAAGAAATATCTCTTAGAAAAATTGGGAACTTTTTGATTAGAAACCCCAAACACTGTATCTGGAAGAATCGTTTCTGGATGAGGTGCAGGCATTTGCTATGTTCCAAAACCAATTAAGTTTACTTATTTTAAGAACAGAATTACTGTATATGCTTATTTTTTAAATCACTCCCCCACTCCAAAATTGATATTCCAAAACCACTTCCACCTCTAAACACCTACTACTAGAAAGACTCAAGACTCATTATTGCATCAAGAGGAACTCTGTAAAATGACATTTTGTATGTGGAAGTGTTTATGTCACCTTTTGCTCTTTTCTCTTGTATCCACATGAGGCATGCATTTCCGAATAGAAAAGTATTCATGGCTTTAAATGTGTTTCCCTCACTTCTCTTTATTCTTTCTCTTGTAAGCATAGAGGTCTCATTGTTTTTTTTACTTCATGAACTCTTAAAAATATTTACTAGGTACTAGGCACTGCTCTAAGTTCTTTAAAGGTATTAACTCATTTACTTCTTTTTTTAAAACAATTTTTGATGCTAAACTTTTATTATAGGTTTTTCTAAAAGGCCCTTGCAGAGTGCAGAGAATATGATTACACTGGGCAGTTAATAGAATCTTCTCAATAGTGGGGCTAACTAGCCAAGAAATCAGAATATAAATCTTTTTTTATTATATAAGTTACAGGTGTGCAATATAGTGATTCACAATTTTTAAAGCTTATACTCCATTTATTAACTCATTTCCTTCTCATAGTGGCCCTATGATATAAGTAAAGCTATTAGCCTCATTTTACATTTGAGGAAACTGTGGAACGCTGAGCAGTTTAGTGACTTGTTCAAAGATACATGGGTAGTAAGTCACAGAGTAGGGAAGGATTATTATTTTTTAATTGTTTGTTTATTTGGCTGGGTTGGGTCTTAGTTGCGGCACATGGGATCTTCGTTGAGGCATGCAGGATCTTCTGTTGTGGTGCGCAGGCTTCTCTGTAGTTGTGGCATGCTGGCTCTAGAGTGCAGGCTCAGTAGCTGTGGTGCACAGACTTAGTTGCTCTGCAGCATGTGGGATCTTAGTTCCCCCACCAGGGATTGAACCCATGTCCCCTGCGTTGGAAGGCGGATTCTTAACCACTGGACCACCAGGGAAGTCCCAGGGAAGGATTATTTTTTGGCATGGAAAGTTCTCTCTGTGGGGCAGAAACGAATACCATGAAAGGAAGAAACTGAAGTCTGAACTCACAGGGATCATTATTCCATCTCAAAACATGACTTATGTGGTTTAGAGTCTGTTGCTCTTACATGAATGTTTTTAGTTATGTTTTTTAATTGAATATAGTTGATTTACAATGTTGTGTTAGTTTCAGGTGTACAGCAAAGCGATTCAGTTATACATATATATGTATATATTACATATTAAGAGCATATATATTCTTTTTCAGATTCATTTCCATTAAAGGTTATTATGAGATATTGAATAGTTCCCTGTGCTATACAGTAGGTCCTTGTTGTTTATCTATTTTATATACAGTAGTGTGTATATGTTAATCCCAAACTCCTAATTTATTCCTCCCCCCCTTTCCCCTTTGGCAACCACAAGTCTGTTCTCTATGTCTGTGAGTCTGTTTCTGTTCCATAGATAAGTTCATTTGTGTCATATTTTAGATTCCACATAGAAGTGATATCATATGATATTTGTCTTTCTCTGACTGACCTCACTTAGTATGATAATCTCTAGGTCCATCCATGTTGCTGCAAATGGCATTATTTCATTCTTTTGTACGGCTGAGTAATATTCTATTATATAAATAAACCATATCTTCTTCATTCATATGTTTGTGGACATTTAGGTTGCTTCCATGTCTTGGCTGTTGTAAATAGTGCTGCAATGAACATTGGGGTGCATGTATCTTTTCGACTTTAGTTATGTTTTTATCTGTATTTTAATTGTCCTATCAGTGTTCCTGCACATATTGCCTTGTACTGTATATGTGCTTTTATTGTAAGCCATCTAGAATCTCTTTAGATGTAGGCAGGGTATAAATTAGATTTAAAAATCTGAAATGTACTCAAAACATTTCAACTGAAATAATCTTAAGACAAAAGAAATTAATTTGTAACCTTAAAACAAAGGAACGTAATTTGTACAAATGTTAATGAGAGCTCTATGATAACTATCAAAAGCTGGAAACAACTAATTAGTCAGCAAGAGGTAAATGGTTGAACAAAATCATGTATGTCAATGATATGGAATGCCTTATGACTATTAAAAATGACAAGCATGGGGACTATACTGATATATGGGCATTTGTATCTGAAGTAATATTAAATGAAAAAGACAGAATAAAAATATAGGTAAAAACTTATAAATATGTGATAATATCTGAATACATATGACATTAATGGTGATGTAATATGGATTGATATCTGTAGCTAAATGTAGTGTTATTAAGGGTTTGAGATAGGGTATTTAGAATCAGAATTAAAAATAATAAATCAAAGAAAACACATTTTTTTCAGGCATAAAGGAGTTGCCTCCCTGATTGCCCCTTTTGTACTTTGAGCTTAGGAAGGGATCTCAAGAATATCTCTGGATGGGCTAGAAGTGGATCTGCTTTCTGACCTTTTCCCATGAGGGCTTGCAGTTCTTCTCTGTCTTCAGGAAGTGCATGTTGGGCTTCCATTTGGAAAGGATCCAGTTCAGCATCTTGTCATCATCAGCTGGGAATGAAGAGGCCAATTTAGTGAGAAGCTTGGCAAGAATGCTGGGGAAAGAACAAAGAGAGCAGAACTGGCTCCAAGGGGAGCTGTGCAGTTAGAAATGAAGTCCAGACGGAGGCCTGGCAAATCCCAGCCAGTCTTGCAGGTGCAGGGAATATGACCTGGGATTGTCAGGACAGGTACAGCAAAACCTCAGATGTAGATTAGGTAAATTCAGGGGACTCTTAAACTAAGCAGGGAGTGGTAAAACCAGGGCCCGGCGAATGAGAAGTAGTGCCAACAGCAAGTGAGGCAGGTAACTGGAATATAGGGCAAGGCTTTCCCCACCACTGGGCACCCAAGCTCTGAGGAGAATGGAGATGCCTTGAGTGCCCAATAGAAGTATACTATATGCTCAAATTCTTTGATACTCCTCCTTTCAAGAAGTGGAGTCTAATTTCCTTCCCCTGGAATGTGGGTTGGTTCTTTGTGACGTGCTTCTAATGAACAGAAATGATGGACTGTCACTTCCAAGATTACTTTATGAAAAGACCATGGCTTCCATCCTGAGGACTGTGTCTCTCTCTCAGACTACTTGCTCTGGGAGAATCCAGGTGCCATGTTATATGAACAGCCCTGTGGAAGGCCCATGTGCTGAGGAACTGAAACCTCCTTCAGGAGCCACAAGCGTGAGCTTCTCCAGCCTCCTCAGATGACTGCAGCTTTGGCCTACAGCTGCAGTCTCCTGACACACCCTGAGCCAGCACCATCCAGCTAGGCTGCTCCTGGATTCCTGACCCTCAGAAATGGTCATATGTTTGTTGTTTAAGCTGCTAAGCATTTGGATAATTCGTTATGCAGCAGAGGATATTTATTTACTTTTAATTGAAGTATAGTTGATTTACAATGTTTCAGGTGTACAGCAAAGTGATTCAGTTATATGCATATATATATTTTTCAGATTCCTTTCCATTACAGGTTATTACAAGATATTGAATATACTTCCCTGTGCTATACAGTTGGTCCTTGTTGGTCATCTATTTTACGTATAGTAGTGTGTATATATTAATCCCAAATCCCTAATTTATCCCTCCCCCCTTTCCCCTTTGGTAACCATAAGTTTGTTCCCTATGTCTGTGAGTTTCTTTCTTTTGTATAAATAAATTAATTTGTATCAGGAGTAGATATCTATTAATGTATTAGTGGCCTAGTACCTGATTATATTGTGAAAGTGTCTGGCACCTTGACCTAGTGCTCGGGAAAAGACAAGATGGGATGGGCAGTATACAGGTAGTTGAATGCTTATTTCAAACATCTGGGATGGGGCTGAGATGGGGCATCCACTGACAATCCTGGACGGTAAGGTGCTCAGTGAGATATTGTTCTGTAGGAACTATTGAGAGATGTCTATTTCCCTTCTCTGTGTGGGGAAGTGGGGCAGGCTTGTCCCACAGTGCCAGGGCCAGTGTGGTGTGTGATGCTCAGAGCCAAGTGAAGAACTGTGGTTGGGGCTGGAGGGAACAAAGGGAGAGAGAGTGCTACTGAGCCAAAAGGTAAGTCTAGAACAGATTGTTAAATGAGGGAGCCTAAGGAAGTTGAATCTGGAGGCAAAGCTGAAGACCAGGAATGCTAGTGTGAGGAACAGAGTAGCCCAGCAAGAGGCGGGGTGGATTAGCCTGGATTCCTTCCACAGATGTGGGGGCAGATGACAGTGGCGCATACCAGGAGCAAGGGTCTTCCATTTCTGACTCAAGCTTATGTGGATGAGCTAGATTCACTTAGGCCAGGAAGGTTGGGAATGGAACTGGGCTCTTCTTTCAACGTCTTGGAGATGATTGGGAGGGGTTATTGAGTCTGGGTTGCTAATACATTTCTGTTTCTTCCCTCATCTTCAATCACTGTTCATTCACTGGACTTAGGAAGGGTGTGGATCTATAATAAGGTCTCCATTGGTTGCATTATTTCCTACAACATTACAAATATGTCACATGTAGCTAGGCTAGCCTTGGCTCTGGCTGCTGTTGAGGCTCTGATGGTCCTTCTGGGAAAGCGTACATCTGGATTTGTTGAATATCTCTAGAAGACCTAGCAGCTGGTGCTAAAATACGTGTTCAAGTGTCTGCTAATTCTATCGACTGAAAGCTGCATGGCCCTCTCAGCAGAATGACATTTCACAGATTTCAGCTGCCATAAATCATTGACCTCAAGAGCCTCAGGGTTCAGTGCCTAATCCATCAGGCCAGCCAGGTGCTTGAGGTGCTTTAAGACTGAATAGAAATAGACCCAAAGACATGCTGTCCCCAAAAGCCATTCTGTTCCAGAATGATTAAATGTCTCTGCCCCTAGAGGTTTTCAATGATAGTGTAGAAGATTGGCACAAATATACCCAATCAGTTCTTCTGCGTGTGTGTTCAAGCAGCAAAATCTTGATGGAGATGAGTTTGTGCCATTGCAACTTTCTGGGCATATTTTTCAGATGCAAACTCTTTGTCTTAGCTGAGTTGCCATTTGGGCTTTAAATCCCCCCAGAGGAGGGATTTGGAACTCTGAGGTCAAAAGCCCACATTTGGAAATAACTGTGCTTTGTGTTTTCATCGAGTTTGCCAGCAAGGAGATGCAGAGCAAACAAGGAGAGGTGAGCCAGTTGGCACCTTTAGCTCATCTGGCTTTCGGTTCCATTCCTAGCTAAGCTCCTCAGGGACATTCTCTGCTCGAAAACAACTCTCTGTTCCTTCTGGTACAGTTGAACAGTGCTGCCAATCTCTGAAGTGAAAATTATTTTGTAAGTTGTCTCTAAGGTTAAAGTTCAACTAAATATACTGGCCAAGTGGATTTGCAGAGTCATCTCACCAGCTTATATGGTGTAGTAAAGATGGCTAATTAATCACCAATAAATTAATATTCCCTATCTATGGATTACATTTCTGAGCTCTCTTTGCATTTAGGTGGTGCCATATGACTGAAACTCACTGATGGAATGTGAGCAGAAGTGATTTCTGTCACTTTTAGAAGCAGGTGTTCATTCTACATCATTTCTTCATATAGACAACCATAGTGACCTTGGGATTAAGTGTGATGAAGATGTGAGGAGGTTGGGTACCCATGTTTCCATCTGAAAAGTCACCTGCTGACCAGGAGCATCCATATTGGACTGTTAGGTGAGCAAGAAGTACATTTCTATTGTGTTAAGCCACTAGGTGCATTTGTTACAGCAGCTAACATTATCCTAACTAACAAACATGGAATTTTGAGATTCTTGGGTAAAATGTGCTTTGTAGGACTGTAATTAGATAAGCTGTATCCTTGGCCAAAACGAATTTTTTAACTTAACGGCAACAAGGTGTTTAAAATTCTATCCTGAGTATTTTACTGCTACCTTCTCACCCTAGTTCATTCGTTCATTCCACAAAAATGTTTTGAGAGCTGTCTATGTGCCAGGTATCACACTAGGTAGGCACTGGGGATACAATAGTGATCAGAACAGCCATGATTCCTACTCTCATGAACTTTAAAGTCTATAGAGGAGAGATGAGGAATTCTTGAACTAAGACAATAGAAGGGGGACTGGAGAAGAGGGGATGGATGGGGACAGTGATTCTCAAAGCTTGATCCTTGGACCATAAGCCTTCTAATCACCTGGGGAGCTTACAAAAATATAGATTTCCGGGGCTTCCCTGGTGGCTCAGTGGTTGGGAGTCCGCCTGCCGATGCGGGGACGCGGGTTCGTGCCCTGGTTCCGGAAGATCCCACATGCCACGGAGTGGCTGGGCCCGTGAGCCATGGCCGCTGAGCCTGCGCGTCGGGAGCCTGTGCTCCGCAGCGGGAGAGGCCGCAGCAGTGAGAGCCCCACATACCGCAAAATATATATATATATATATATATATATATATATATAGATAGATAGATAGATAGATAGATAGATAGATAGATGATAGATAGATTTCAGATCCTGTCTCTCCAAAATCTGAGTCAGTAAGACTGGAGTGGAGTCTAAGCAATTCCATTAAAACAATCTCCTCCCACATGATCATGGTGCATAATTACTTTTGAGAACTATTGTATGAGAGACAGACAGAGAGAGAAAGGTTTAGAAAGTAGAGTTTTTGTAAAGTTTATTTTAAATTTAATTTATATTTTTTATACAATTTTAAAGGTAATTTTCCATTTACAGTTATTACAAAATATTGGCTATATTCCCCATGTTGTACAATATATCCTTGAGCCTATCTTACACCTGTAGTTTGTACCTCATACCCCCCCCATCCCTATATTGCCCCTGCCCCTCACTGGTAACCACTAGTTTGTTCTCTATATCTGTGAGTCTGCTTTTTTGTGTTATATTCACTAGTTTGTTGTGTTTTTTAGATCCCACATATAAATGCTATCATACAGTACTTATCTTTCTCTGATTTATTTCACTTAGCATAATGCCCTTCAAACCCATCCATGTTGCTGCAAATGGCAAAATTTCATTCTTTTTTTAATGGCTGACTAGTATTCCATCATGTATATATATCACATCTTCTTTATCCATTCATAAAGATGGGCACTGTTGATGGACACTTCGATGCTTCCATGTCTTGGCTATTGTAAATAATGGTGCTATGAACACTGGGGTGCATATATCTTTTCTAATTAGTGTTTTTGTTAGTTTTTTCAGATATATACACAGGAGTGGAATTGCTGGGTCATATGGTAGTTCTATTTTTAGTTTTTTGAGAAACCTCCATACTGTTTTCCACAGTGACTGCACCAATTTACATTCCCACCAACAGTGCACGAGGGTTCCCTTTTCTCCTACTGACATTTGTTATTTGTGTTCTTTTTGATGAGAGCCATTCTGACAAGTGTGAGGTGATCTCTCATTGTGGTTTTGATTTGCATTTCCCTGATGATTAGTGATTGTGAACATCTTTTCATGTGCCTGTTGGCCATTGTTAGAAGGTTGGCTTGACAGGACTTTAACAACTGCTTGGAAATGGTAGGCAAAGGAAAGGGAACATTCAAAGATGACTCCTAGGTTTCTGACTCAAACCACTGGGTTGGGATAGCCGTATGTGCTTGAGATAGGCAGCAGAGGGAGAGGAACAGGTTTCTCTTGTGGTGGAGATAATAAGTTTAACTTTGGACTTAATGAGTCTGAAGTGCTCATGCACCGTCCAGGTGGAGATGCAGTATGTTTGGTGTGTATGGTGGGAGTAGAGCGTGAGATTGCTGGAAAGATAGGAAACCAGTAGAACTGAGCCTGGCGGCTGGTTAGGTATGAAATGAGACACAGTCCTTGCTTTCAAGGAGCTCACAGTCAAGGGATACTGCATAAGACTGATCTCAAGAAGTACTGGTGGCTCAGTGTTACTACATCTCTACTGAATACACAACACTTTGCAAAGCTGAGTACAACTGAAACAGTGGGGTGAATTTAACAAAAAATATTTGGCCCTAGCCCTTTAAACCCAGCCATGAAGAGAGCACTTTTCCCATTCATTTCTCCAGGTCCAGCCCCACCCCCTCTGTTGCCCCTCTCTCCTGCTCTCATATGACTGGCTCTCCAGTTTCTGGCATTGTTTTCCTTTTAAAAGATGTCTGTATTCAGCTGCATAGGTTTTGGTGATCTTTCCTGGATCTGTTTGGCTTAAAAGACACACCTCCCACCTAATTCTCAGCTCTGCTTGCTCCTTGGAGTGTGGCATCTCTTGATGTTTTGGGTGACAGGGTCTACCAGCAGAAGTTTTCCTGGATCCCTGCAAGGGAGATGGCGTCAGACAGAGGTGGTAAATGTGAAAGCACTCCACACATTTAAGCTATTATTCTGACTTGTTTCATAAGCAAATCAAGGTTTCAAATGATGCCAAAGTGATCAGAATTCTATCATTTCAGTTCTTGATGTTTTTCTGTCATCTGTGTGAAAATTTTCCTGAAAAGTAAATAGCTACTATTTGATGAGTGTCAGGGAGCTCACACAGCTATGGCAAAGCTTTATGAAAACCAATAGAGAAGTCTCCAAAGAGAAAGACAATTCAGTGATTTGCTGTCCAGAGCCAAGTTCAGATTTGAAATTTTCCTCTGACTGGCCTCACTTTCAGCTAAAATCACTTCATACCTAAATATCAAAGTATGAACATAATTATCTGGGAAGATCTAAATCTGCTGTATACAGCACTTTAAGCATTGAGACTGAGAGCTTGAAAACACCCAGTTAGAGTTTGGGTGGTTTCTGTTTGAGCTCTAATGAGTGATTAGGTAAAAGGACACTATTAGGCTCAGGGAGAAGGGAACCAACTTTTCTTGAACTCTTATTATGTGCTAGGTACTATATCATAGACTGTGGGTATGTGTTATTTTATTTAACTCTCACAGCAATCTCATTGCCTGTAACCTGTAGATGACAAAACTGAGGCTCAGAGAGGGGAAGAAATATGCTCAAGGGCACACAGCTTATAAGTAGCAAGCTAAGTATTTGAACCCAGGTCTATTAACTTCAGAACCTACGTGCACTTCCATTATTTGTAATTTAGGTACTGCCTCTACTATATCACCTGTTTTTTTCTTTTAATCATCTCAATTTTTTCACTATTTTAGCCTTTCCTAAAGGAAAGATCTCTTGAAAATCATTGGTTTTGATGTGTGTGTGTGTGTGTGTGTGTGTGTGTGTGTGTGTACATAATTTGGCTGGGTGCCATCTCAGATCAACTTCTGTACTACCAGTGAAACACATACTGTTCTTTGGAAACATTGCTCTTTACCGTCAATGGAAAAGTAAAGGGAAAGCAGGTAGGTGCTTGAGTTACTTTGCACTCCATCAGACTTCCCCAAAGCAACCCCAAATTTTAAAAAAATCAATACATTCAAAGAAAATATCAGCTAAGTATGTCTATAAAACCTTCAGGCTGATGGTAACATACTTTGTATGAAGGAAGAGAATGAATACATATTAAAATCCAGTGCTTCCTAAGATTTTTAATGTCACAGGACACAAAATGATATTTGTAAGGCACAGTGAGGTCAATGGGTAAGGCTGCTGCCAGCTCCAGGCTCCGCCCGGCTGCCCTGAAGGTCAATGAGATCAATATCTCAGCAAAACTAACACTTTTGTGGCACACCAAGTAGTCACAATTTATAGGGTTGGAAAGTTCTGCTATAATCCACCATTGGAATAATTGACTGGCTTTTAGGAAGGAAAAAGTCCACCTTGATAAAATCCAGTTAAGTTCTGCATGTGTGTCCTTGTGTGTGTGTGTGTGTGTGTGTGTGTGCACGTGCACGTGCGTACCTGCACATATGTGTGTTGCTAATTGTGTTCTTGTTTTCGTTTCATTTCTGCTGATCAGTCCTTGTCAGTTGATCATATTGCTCAGAACTCAGGTAAACAGAACTTTAGGACACGTCTCAGAGTCCCTCTTTTCTATTCATGTTCTTTTACTGTAGAAATTATGGAATTGTTACACTATCTCATTCAGGGTCTTAAGTTATTCGTGTAAATATATGTATGATATTGCAATATAACAGTTCAATTATCAATACTAACAAAAGGTGCTTGAGACTAGCATACATTGGTGCTTGAAACATTATTACCTAAGAGTCCCCGCTCTTACTCCATTCCCTAAGTGTCTGTATTGATGCCTAAATGCCGCCACCAATGCATGCATTCATTCAGGTTTTCCTTGTGCCTTCCTCTTGGCTTTGGATCTCTGTAGATCAGTTTTGGCCTCAGAATTTAAGACATACAGACATACACCTCATACTCCAGGCTGCCAGCTGACTTATATTTGGGATCTCTTTCCTGTAGAGAACATTAACCAGCACGAGCTACTACCCTAACCCATCTTGTTCTGTCCTGTAGACATCCATACTCCAGACACACCTAATGGGCACAGTATTACATCTCAGGACACAATTGACCATGGCTCAGTTAACTGTTGCAGCAGCATCAGCCTGGCAAGGGCAAAGACTTGGGACTATAGCTAAACACTGGTTGGTATAGGCACTAGAAGGGTGTAGTTGAGAGTGGGAAGCAAATACAGTCAGCAGGTCCAGGTTTTGGTCCAGGCAAACAGTTGGTGTCAAGAATGAATGTAGGGAATTCCCTGGTGGTCCAGTGGTTGGGACTCTGTGCTTTTACTCCCTAGGGCCCAGGTTTGATCCCTGGTCAGGGAAATAAGATCCCAAAAGCCACGTGGCGTGGCCAGAAATAAAAAGAAAACAAAAAAAGAATGAGTGTATCTCAAACATACCTTCAGTTCAGACTTCTTTTTTCCAAGTTCCACCCCTGTATATCCATCTATGTATTACCTGGAGTCCCACAGTCACCTCGAACTCAACAACAAATTGTACTGGTGATATACATCTTCCCCAGCCAGTTTCCCTTCTAATGTCCTCTATTTCAGTGAAAGGCATCATGATCTATCCAGTTGCTCCAACCAGAAACCTAGCGGTGCTGGTGGGGTTATTTCTTTTTTAAAATAAATAAATAAATAAATTTATTTATTTATTTATTTATTTATGGCTGTGTTGGGTCTTCGTTGCTGCACGTGGGCTTTCTCTAGTTGCGGCAAACAGGGGCTACTCTTTGTTGCAGTGTGCGGGCTTCTCATTGCGGTGGCTTCTCTTGTTGTGGAGCACAGGCTCTAGGTGCACGGGCTTCAGTAGTCGTGGCATGCAGGCTCAGTAGTTGTGGCTTGTGGGCTCTAGAGTGCAGGCTCCGTAGTTGTAGTTGTGGCACACAGGCTTAGTTGCTCTGCAGCATGTGGGATCTTCCCGGACCAGGGCTCGAACCTGTGTCCCCTGCATTAGCAGGCAGATTCTTAACCACTGCGCCACCAAGGAAGTCCATTATTATTATTTCATTTTTTATTTATTTATTTTTTGCGGTATGCGGGCCTCTCACTGTTGTGGCCTCTCCCGTTGCGGAGCATAGGCCCCGGACGCTCAGGCTCAACAGCCATGGCTCATGGGCCTAGCTGCTCCGCGGCATGTGGGATCTTCCCGGACCGGGGCACGAACCCATGTCCCCGGCATCGGCAGGCGGACTCTCAACCACTGTGCCACCAGGGAAGCCCCCATTTTTTTAAATTGAAGTATAGTTGATGTACAATATTATGTAATTTACAGGTGTACAATATAGTGAGTCACAGTTTTTAAAGTTTATACTCTATTTGTATTTATTATAAAATATTGGCTATATTCCTCATGTTGTACAATATATCCTTGTAGTTCATTTTATACCTAATAGTTTGTACCTCTTACTCCCCTTCCCCTATATTTCCTTTCCCTCTTTCCCTCTCTCCACTAGTTTGTTCTCTATATCTATGAGTCTGCTTCCTTTTTGGTATATTCACTAGTTTGTTGTCTTTTTTACATTCCACAGATAAGTGATATCATATAGTATTTGTCTTTCTCTGTCTGACTTATTTTACTTAGCATAATGCCCTCCAAGTCCATCCATGTTGCTGCAAATGGCAAAATTTCGTTCTTTTTTATGGCTGAGTAGTATTCCATTGTGTATATATGCCACATCTTCTTTATCCATTCATCTGTTGGTGGACACTTAGGCTGCTTCCATATCTTGGCAATTGTAAATAATGTTGCTATGAACACTGGGGTGCATGCATCTTTTCGAATTAGTGTTTTGTTTTGTTTTTTTTCAGATATATACCAGGAATGGAATTGCTGGGTGATATGGTAGCCCTATTTTTACTTTTTTGAGAAACCGCCATACTATTTTCCATAGTGGCTGCACCAATTTACATTCTAATGGAGTTGTTTTTGATCTCTCTCCCTTCCCACCTTCATTAAACTCCTCACCTGGCCCTGTCAAATTTTATCTGCTAGATGATGTCTCACATATTTCCTTTTCTTTCCATCCTCCCTGATGTCACTCTAGACCAAAACGCCAACACCCTTCGCCTGGACGGCTGCATTACCTTGCTAACTAGCCCCTCTACCTCTACTCTCGCCTCCCTTCAATCCATTTCCGTTAGAGCAGCCAGAGTAAATCAAACTATATCTTCACCATAGCCCACCCATTTCAGATTAAGACCCTGCAATAGCTCCCATTGCCCTTAGGATAAAGACAGTCATTCCAATGGTCTGCAAGGGCCTGAATGGTCTGCTCTGGCCCCTGCCTACATCTTTAGCCATGTTTCATAGCACTTTCTCCCCAACTCAGTGTTGGTACAAAATTTTCTGTGCAGTTGTCAGGAAATGAAACTGAGATCTATATTAATTAGATTTTAAATTAAGAAGTCTACAAAATGCACCATAAGATGTGTTTCAAGTCAACACAGAAATCTGTCATCTTAAGATGACTGATGGAGATAATAGGGGGATGGTACTGACTAATGCTGGGTTGACTTTTTCTTTTTTTAAAAATATTAATTAATTAATTAATTAATTAATTAATTTATTTATTTATTTATGGCTATTTTGGGTTGCTGTCCGCAGGCTTCCTCTAGTTGCACTGAGTGGGGGCAACTCTTCGTTGCAGTGCGGAGGCTTCTCATTGTCATGGCTTCTCTTGGTGTGAAGCACGGGCTCTAGGTGTGCAGGCCTAGAGTAGTTGTGGCACATGGGCTCAGTAGTTGTGGCTCTCGGGCTCTAGAGCTCAGGCTTAGTAGTTGTGGTGCACAGGCTTAGTTGCTCTGCAGCACGTGGGATCTTCCTGGGCCAGGGCTCAAACCCGTGTCCCTTGCATTGGCAGGCAGATTCTTAAAAACTGCGCTGCCAGGGAAGCCTGGGTTGACTGTTTTATTAAATTATTTGTCATGAGAATAATGATTTCTAGAAGTCAGGTAACAACACTCCTTATTAGCTGACATTCAGTTTGGGCTGTTATCTTTTTAAAAAATATTTCATTTATTTATTTATTTATTTTGACTGCGCTATGTCTTAGTTGCCGCACGTGGGATTTTCATTGTGGCCTGTTTAATTGCAGCATGTGGGCTTCTTAGTTGCAGCATGCATGTGGGATATATTTCCCCGACCAGGGATCGAACCCAGGCCCCCTGCATTGGGAGTGCGGAGTCTTACCCACTGGATCTCGAGGGAAGTCCCGGGCTCTTATCTTTTTCATTGAAGCATATGCAGTTAGTTTTGTTCTTATTCCATACCAGTGAGGTGGGTAGCATGGATATTTGTATTTCTTGCTTACAGATAAAGCAACTGAAACCCAGAGTAGTAAAATGAATGCCACATAGTAATTCAAGGCCCCATCTCAGTCCAAAAGCACTGAGAAATAATAATGATAAATAATAATATTAGTAACAGATACTTATAAAGCTCTTATTACATGCTAGACACTGTTCTTAAGTCCTTTTCACGTATTATCTTATCTAATCCTCTCAACAATTCTGTGAGGTAGGGAATATTACTATGTTCATTTTAGAGGCGAGGGAACTGAAGCTCAGAGCTGTCACTCAGGTAGTCAATGCTGCTTTTACGACATATCTTGAGTCCAGCTGGTTTTTAAGTCCCTTCCAGTCATTTATTGCTTTTGTTCTGCTAGAGACTTAGTGATATAAAGCACGGAGGGGACACCACAGGCAAATGCATGTTCTTCACCAATTGCTGGGATTTTGTTCCCCCAATTCTTGTACTGATTGATTGACTCTAAGAGAGCTGGACTGAGCCATTCACAAGCCTTGAGGATTCTCACCAAGCTTCACTTTAGCATGAAGCTCCCGCTGGAAGCAGGCTACACTTGGCCTCTCTTTTCCTCCAAATTCCTCTGGTACCATTCATTTAACCTTCTGGTTCCTACCATTCCAACATGGTGGGGGGAGGGAAGAAAGAGAGTGAGAGAGAGAGATTCTCCTGAAGATTGAGAGCAGAGCAAATGTAAGCCACTCATGCCTTTCTTCCTGCCTCTGAGACCCTACCCTCTTCCTCTTGGCCTTCCAAAGGCCTCCAGCAGGAGGACTGTCTAGGCCCAGTCATCCTATACCAATCATATGAGACTTAAAAGAAAAGATGAATAATCCCCTTCACTCTTCTCACCAGAGATCTTTGCATTTGAGAATCCTGCAAAAGTAGCTTTTTATGGTACTGAGAACACCTTGATCCTATGAGGGATTCTTCTCCTTGGTGAGGGAAAATGTAGCCTCAAGTGCCCCTAGAAGTTAAAGTGTTTGACCCACAGTCAGCACTGGCCAGGCCAGACAGCAGGTAGCAACACATCAGTTACTGAGCTGGGACTCAGAGGCAGAAGCCCTAGCCCTTGGGTGGGTCTGACATCAGCAAAGCAGGACTTCCTTTATAGATGGTTGGGATATTAGATTGCAAGGAACGGGAATGGAGACTGAGACAGAAACTGATTTCACAGTGTAACTTGGTGCTAATTCCCAGGATCCTGATAAGGGAAGCTCTTTAATTCTTTCTTGCTCATAGTAAGGATTTGTTCTGTAAATAGGAGTGGGACTGAGCCTGCAGGTACAAAGTAGGGAGAGGCCATGTAGCAGGTAGGGCTTCCAATACATGATGTCAGGATAAATTCTTAGCTTATGTTTGTTTGTTTGTTTACCATCTCCATCTCTTCTAACTAGCAGTTGTCAGTTATCTCACATGCTCATGGATAGGCCAAAGCTTTGCCTCCTACCTGGAATCTCCTATGGCAGTGATTCTTTTTTTTTTTTTTTTTGCGGTACATGGGCCTCTCACCATTGTGGCCTCTCCCGTTGCGGAGCACAGGCTCCGGACGCGCAGGCTCAGCGGCCATGGCTCATGGGCCCAGCTGCTCCGCGGCACGTGGGATCTTCCCAGACTGGGGCACGAGCCCGTGTCCCCTGCATCGGCAGGTGGACTCTCAACCACTGCGCCACCAGGGAAGCCCTATGGCAGTGATTCTTAAAGGGTAGTCCCAGGACCTTCAGCATCAGCATCACTTGGGATCTGGGTAGAAATGCAAATTCTCCTGGTGCTACCCGAGACCTAGTGAATCAGAGAGTTTGGGATGGGGACCCAGAAACCTGTGCTGTGACACGCCTTCCAGGGGGCTGTGAGGCCCACTCAAGTTTGAGAACCACTGCTCTGTGGTGCTCTGCTGGCCCAGGCGATACCTTCACACTACTGTCAGTTTGTCCCAGAATCCTTATGTACCACAGGGTTGTCTCTTCTTGTCCCATGTCTGGTGACCCTGGCTTTGTGGCTGTCTAGAATGGCAAATAATACTCAGACTCCCTTGCCTGATGCTAGTATAACCAGCTTAGTGTGCAAACATGAGTTCAAATCATCTATGCCTGCACAAAATCAAATCACAAGTGTAGCATGGTACTTAAGAGCCCAAGCTTTGGGGGCAGGCATATCTGGGTTAATATTCACGCTGTACCTCAATTATTGATAGCGCTGTATCTTGGTCTCTGTAAACCTCTATTTCCTCATCTAAAAATGGAGATAACAACATGCTCTCACCAGGTTGTTGTAAGGACTAAAAGGGATAATGGACATAAAGTGCTCAGTACCTGGCTTTTAACAAGTGCTGCATAATGGCAGGACTCATTATTATTGGCCTGTTTTCCCCAGCCTTTTCTGTTGTCATGACATTGTGTAGGCATATGGTAAGTTTGGATATTTGGTTTTTCTCATTTGTTCTACCACTGAAAATATTTTGTCTTCCCCTTTGGAGAAGACAGATGGCACATATACCACTGAAGATCAGTGTGAAGGTTCAGAGGCTCTACTATAGCAGAGTGGTTAAAAGTGTGGGCTATAGAACCAGATTTGCTTGGGCTTGAATCCTAATTCTATCACTTATTAGCTGTGTGATCCTGCACAACTTATTTACCACTCTGAACACTAGTTTTCCCATTTGTAAAATGGAGATAATAGTAGTACCTGTTTTTAATGTAGGGATTAAATGAATGGAGATATATATATATATATAGTGTTTGGCACAGAACCTGACATTTTATTTTGAAAATGTTAAAAAGCATGGAATGGACAGAATTTCTAGAGGAACAGAATTTTGTGGGAGTGGGGGGGCACTGTATAAACACAGTCAGCCCCAGTATCAAAGGACCATTCTGAGTGAGTACCTGAATGAATCACACGTGTTTTTTGGCACTGTGTACCTCCAGCTTTCTGTTTAGCATGGGCCAGGTGTACTTTGCTTTGATAAAATGTATATAAAAACCAGTAAAGAAATAATGAACATCTACCAAGAGACTCTCAGCTTAAAGCTAGGACCTGTGGAAATACAGATGAAGAAGAGGAAATGTTCCCTACCTTTGGGGAACCTACAGTCTGGCTGGACAGATGAGATTAACAGCATGAAACATTACGAGAGAGTACAAGAGAGTATTAAGTGCTAAACGGTACAGCAGAGATGATACGTGCTGCAAGAATCCAGAGAATGGGGAGGGGAGGGAGGCGAGAGAGAAAGGCTTCTTAGAGGTAATGTTTTGAGCTGAGCTTTTTTTTGTTTTTGTTTTTGTTTTTGTTTTTGTTTTTTTTTAAATTTTTATTGGAGCATAGTTGATTTACAATGTTGTGTTAGTTTCAGGTATACAGCAAAGTGAATCAGTTATGTATATACATATATCTACTCTTTTTTCGATTCTTTTATTATCTTTAGCAGCAAATGCCATTCCTGTTTTTCAGTTTCCCTAAGTAGAAATCTGAATCAATCTGTTGACTCTCCCCTTCCCCACACACTTTCTCAACAAGTCCTGTTAATTTTACTTTTTAGTATATCTAAAATCTGAACATTTCTTCCCATCTGTACTGCTCCTATTCCAGGTGAGGCCATAATTATCTTTCTCTTGAATTAGAATGCCTCCTATTGGGTTTCCCAGTCTCTTCATATAGAAACAATGGTGATCTTTCTAGAATGTAAATCTGATAATGTTACCTGTGGAATAAAGCTCAAGCTCCTTATTATGACTTGCAAAGCCCTTTATAATGCGACCACTTTTTGTCTTTCCAGTTTTACTCCACACCACTTCTGCCTCCCCCTGTACTACGGAGTAGCACTGAACATCTTTAATTTCCTTACACAGGTTTCTGACTTCACTTCCAAAACTTTGAACATGCTGGTCCCAGGAATATTTTGCCTTCCTCTCCCCTGGCTAATTCCTATCCATTCTTCAGTATTACACTTGGAGGGCTCTGCTTACGCGTCCTTTCCTCAGGGAAGCCTGGCTTATACCCCCAGGGGGCCAAAATTCCTCTCTTCTTGTCTGTGGGGTACACTGCTACTGGGATCTTGTTACATCTCCCTGTATCCATGCCCTGAAGGGGTGTCCTCTCACATTGGCCCTGCCCTTGGTCATGCAACTTGCTTTGGCCAATGGGATAAAAGCAAATGTCACACAAGTAGAGACTTGAAAAGTGCTTGCTCTTTGGAGTTTGTTCTCTTGCTACTACGTGATAGGCCTTACCAGTTTGTTGCATGATGTGAGAAGCACAGCCCAGCCATTCCTGTCACCCTAGATGACAGTTCCTTAACCATCAGACCTGTGAGAGGCTACTTGGGACCATGTTCTTTCTGCCTGGGATGCTCTTTTCCCCACATTTCTTGTGAAGTGCTAAGGATGGGGAGGATCTGGCCCGGAGGAGGGGGAAGGGTAAATGAGAGATGCATATCACATTGCCTAAGGACTCATTAAGGATTCTTTTAAGTACTTGACACTCTTAGGATGTTAGGATTCAATCTATCAAGTTCTGTTTACACAGGCAAACATTTTGAATCACACTGGACTGGGAGAGAAAGATCTGGGGTCTTGCTTCATCCTCACACTAAGTAGTTGTATCCACATGTTCAACTTTCCTTCTATTTTCTAGGCTTCTGTTTCCTCACTATAAAGTGATAGGGCTGAACTCAATAACCTCTAAGATCCATTCCTACTCTGAAGATAGCCACACCCATTGCTAATGTTTAATGAGTGCTTACTCTGGGTCAGGCACTGTAATCTCTGTATATTTATCAATTCACTTAACAGCCCTTGTGATGGGATATGCTTATATCACCTCTTTTACAGAGAAGGGAATTAAGGGACAGGAAGGTTAAGTGACATGTTCAAAGTTTGTCACACAAGAGGGCCATGGACATGTACCACTAGTACCACGTGGTACAGATAGGGTTTCTGTATGGACGAGATTTACAAACAAAGAAGTAGCAGAATTCTTGTGGTCCCCTGAACTCTCATCATGCCACGGCACAGGCCAACCATAGATGTTCTACATGCATAGATGTTCTGTGTGGCCAAGGTCCCAGCAGGGTTGGGCTTTGTCTGGGCCATCACACTAGACTTGGGACAGAGAGCACACCAAGTGTGAAAGTGAGCCTTATCCCTAACTCACATTACATTTATAGGTTAGCCTAAGAGGAGCTAGGGGACACCTAGTTTTTTAAGTGACAAGAAGTATATCAAAGGATCTCCCAGGTCTGGGACCACACCAGGGAACAGGCATCTGGAGCACTAGGGTCTGCATACTGAAGGCCATAGGAACAGACTTGTCTTCTCAGAATGGCGACATTAGCCAAAGGCCTTATCTCTCTGCAGTCAGGTTCAGTGCAGCTGAGCTGACTCCTGGTCAAACTACCAAAAGGGGGAGGGAAAGTGCCACCAGCATCATCTGGATACGTTTCCTATCAAGGACATCCAGCAGAGTTGGAATCAAACTCAGGCAGTGTGGTGCCAGAGCCCGCACTCTTAACCAATGAACCTTGCACTGTCAATTCTCATACTTCTGCTAAATATAGTGGTGGTTTTACAACATAAGGAAAGCAAGATATCTTTCCAGCCAATAAAGCCTGAATTTGAATCCTACCTCCTCCACTTACCAGATGTGTGGTAAGTTCTTTAATCTCTCTAAGCCTCAGTTTCTCTAGTTGCATAATGATGAAAATAGTCCCTATTTCCCAGGTTTACTCCAAGGATTAAGCGAGGCAATCAATGTAAAGTTCCTAGAACCGAGCCTGGCGTATAGGAAGTGCTTAGAAAAGTGCGACTGCTGTTATCAGTGGTGCTGTTCCTGTTCCCGGCTTACCTTCCAGAGGGCTCAGTTCTGAGATAATCCACAAGATGTCCCCCTCTCAATAGAAAGCTCCTTAGCAGGGCTATGTGTATAAATATGTATATCTGAGGATCTGAGTTCTTGGAAAATGACTTGCACGTCCATGCCTGCCTGTGCAAAAACATATATTGAACTATGTGCCCAGGAGGAAATCATAGTTGGCTTTGCAACTGATGCACATATGGTTCTTGAGGCAGTTCTAAGGCGAGCCGGTCGCTTTCCAGGCTGTGTGTGGGCGGCGACTGCATCCCTACAGTACAGCCCAATCATGATGCAGTGGAAGGACTTTGAGGATCTGGAATTATGTTCCTTTCTCAAGTCCTGAGGGAAGTATGTGGCTTTTGAGGAGTGTGTATGTGTGTGTGTGTGTGTAGGCACGTTTGTGTGCCCATGTGCATAGTGGGGACAGAGAGAGGCTGGGGGCATAGTTTTCCCCCCAACCCACCGACAATTTTGCACCAAACATGGAAGCATCCTTTCACTTCCTGTTATTCTGTGGAGTTTGTTTTTGGTAGGTCCTTGTGGTACAGGACACAAGTTCAGAAAGATACTCTGCTCTTTGTGTGGAACAGATAATACCAGACCTAAAATAATTACATGTATTCAGGACGGTGGAACAATAAGAAATCTAAGTGTGGAGGCTGCTTGTGCAGCAGGAGCAATATAGCTGTAGAGTCATTTTTCTTTTAACCACTTGCAAAATCGTTTCTTCTTGGTCAACACAGGAGAAAGAAAACAGAACAGCTGTTTTTGATTCTTTCCTGCCTTCGATTCAATCATTTGCATACTGAGTAAAGGGCCTACAGCCTGGCAAATATTTTGCCCATTTGTCTTTTGTACATGAGCTTGTGTCTCCTAAGGATAATTTCCTTTGTTGTTTCTGAATGAAAGATGACAGTGTCTTGGCTGCTATTGCTGCATCGCACCACTTTGTTCTGGGAAGAGAAAATGGCCTTTTTGTTGCAAACTCTCCAGTATTCTGGATATTTTAGGCAAAGCTCACGGCCCTGTTTGGGGCAGAGCAGGTTTGGGTTGGGACTGCTGAAAGATCTTTCGGCCTTAGAGAAACTCAGATATTGAGACACACAAGAAAGGTCTTTTGCACCCTCCAAGCACTCCTCTCTTCCCAGGCACTCAGAGCCCTTATGCTGCCTCCACTGTGCTCCCATTGTTTCATCTAGACTGGTCGTTTCTGGACAACACTCTAAGAGCCAGATTTTTTTTTATTTTCAGATTTCCATCCTTTGCCTGAGTTTCTGCTCTTCATTGTCTTTACCTCTATTTCCCAAGGTTGTCCTTGGCTTCATGCTTTTCAAACTGGACTTAGCAAAGCCTGGATGTACATGACAGTGTAGCAGGGGGTATGTGTAGCCCCCTCCTGGACTGTCACTTTTTCTTGGTGACAACTAATTTGAATATATTCTGGAGCAAAATGAAAAATTATCTTAAATCTTTAAGATAAAATAGTAACTAATGCCCACTGAGTACTTACTGTGTACCAGGCTCTGTTCTAAGTGCTTGGTACTTTTAATTAGGTTAATCTCCACAGCAACCTTAAGAAGTAGGTTACTATGTTTAACCCAATTATATGAATGAGAAAACTGAAGCATGGGGTGGTTAAATGACTTCTTCAGGGTCAAAGAGTAAGTAGCAATATGTCTGAGAGTTCATGCTCTTAGCTACAATCCTGTATTTGCCGTCAAGGACAGATTGGGCTGTGCCCTCCAGGCCTAGGGAGGTTTCTCTGCCCTTAGGTTAAAATGCAGGTGTTCATTGTAATGGATTTATAGCTTGGCCTGAACCTTTGAGCAAGGTAACCTTCACTTAAAGGAATAATTCTGATATTGGGTCGGGGGTGAGTGGTAGATCAGAGGAGGAGATAGCTTAAGATAAGCTTACCTCTTTATGTTGTCACATCAAATCATATCAGAAATTAGTCATCTTCTGTCATAAGATCAGGGATATAAATGGGTTTGGCAGATATAAGTTTTTGTCCATATCACTAAGGGTAATTCATATGTTGAAGCCCTAATCCCCAGTGTTGCTGTATTTGGAGACAGAGCCTATGAGAAACTAATTAAGGTTAAATGAGGTCATAAGGGTGGGACCTGATTGGTTGGGATTAGTGTTCTTATAAGAGAAACCTTGAGCGCGCGCGCGTGTGCGTGTGCGTGTGCGTGTGTGTGTGTGTGTGTGTGTATGTGTATGTATGTATTCTCTCTTTCTGCCCCCTTCCTCTTTTCTTGCCCCCCCCCCCCGCCACTCACCTTCCATGCATGTGCACAAAGAGGTCATGTGAGCACACAGGGAAATGGAGGTTGGTCTACAAGCCAAGAGAAGAGGCCTCGGAATGAAACCTACCTTTACATCACCTTGATTTTGAACTTCTCAGCCTCCAAAACTGTGAGAAATATATTTCTGTTGTTTAAGCCACCCGGTCTGTGATTTTTTTTAGAACAGTCCTAGTAAGTTAATATAGGCAAGATATGTCCTGTTCCTTTATTTCTATAGGTTAAATGTAATCTTCTCAAAGCTCCCAACATGTTGTATGGGCAGGAAATTCAATCTCAGTTATTTTGGGGGTTTCCTACGTTCCTATATGAGATAATCGATGACTCCTGGGCTTTTCTTGTGCCAGAAAATCATGTGAGGGCCAAGTTCTTAGTGCTTAGTGGTTTCAGCTTTGGTTGTTCCTTGGGATCCCAGAGGTTGCCATTAGCAGGCTCCTGTTGACTGGTTTTGGGCACTGCTTCTCTGAGTGGGCCCAGAGATGCTGCTCATCAAGGTCTTCCCTTTTGACTGCTGATCTGTGTGGGGCACTGTGTCTCTACGCAATGGACTGGCTTTTCCACTCAATTCTCTGACCTCTTTCAGTCTCGGTGCGGGGGAGGACACCTCTGTCTCAGGCTCAGTGGCTTCCCTTTTCCCAGCTCAAAGCCCATCTCTCTATGAAATGATGCAGCAGAATCCCCTTCATTAATCCTTTAGACCAGGAGTCAAAAATCTTTTTGTGTAAAGATTCAGATGTTTGGGGTTTGTGGGTTATATGGTCTCTGTTGCAAACACTCACCTCAGGTAGAAAGCATAATATGTAAATGAGTGGACGTGCTCTTCCAATAAAACTTCATTTATGAGCACCAAAATTTGAATTTAACTTAATTTTCATGTGTTACAAAATATTATTCTTTTTTTGATTTTTTCCCTCCAACCATTTAAAAAATCTAAAAAACATTCTTAGTTTACAAAACAGTCAGCAGGCTGGATTTGTCCTGTGGGCTGGGCTGTAGATTGCTGATCTGTTTTAGACTTTTGCTACTCAAAGTGTGGGTGCACGGACCAGCAGTGTTAGTATCATCTGTGAGCTTGTTAGAAATGCAGAACCTCAGGCTTCACTACAGACCTACCCAATAGGAATCAGAATTTTAATAAAAGCCCTGGTGAGGCACATTAAAGTTTTGAGAAGTAGCAATTTAGAAATACAGTGCTGGCTTCTCATTTCTGAACACTGAGGAGAGGAGAGCAGATGCCAACATCAGTTATCAGTTTTTTCTCCTCACTATCATCCACTGCTATCTCAACCTTGACCTTCCTACCTGATTTCCATTGTTGCCCTTTCCTGGGTGGGGTAGCACTTAATAACAAGTTACAGCCAGCTTCCCATTAGTCATGCTAATCGACAGATCATTAGCCCTTGACCTCAGAATGAATCATTTGATGTTTTTGGCAGATCTGTTTTCCAAGTTCTGCTTTACTTCTTTCAATGTTAACATTACCACTTGCTGAGTTGAGCACCCAGCTGAGTATTAGGGAGGAGATGCCTTGGGGCATTCTTGGAAACAAAGTCAGAACAGCCTGGAATTAAAATTTTGTTGTGGCTAATTCCCAAGGCATTAGCAGATTCAGTAATACAATGCATGGGCCACTTCTACAGCAAATATCAACAAAACTGGCAGATTTTTTTTCAACTGCACATGGTTTTAGGTACTGTATTAGTTTTGTTTTGCAGGCTTTTAAAAAAATTGTGGGTTTTTTTCCTAGACTAATATTAAAATAAGTGTGTATTTCATGAGCACATATCCGTGGGCATAGGGAGCTCAGAGGTGTGGGGGAAAGTCTCCCTGAGATTAAAATTTTCCTGTCGATAATCCCTGAGATGATGTGCAACAGCCTCGTGAGGTGACAGTGTATCAGTAATTAAGATGTGTTTTACCTGCCTTGGGCTCTTTACTTTCACACTCTTTCTCAGGTTTCTTTGGTGAATTGTAGACCAACACTCTCATCACTAATTATCAGTGATTCCTGTGTGAGATTCCCAGGACCCCAGTTTTGGGGAAGCAGGAGACAGACTCCTGCTTTTCTCTTCTTTCTAAATCTTGTGGTTGTTAAAGTTTGATTTCCATTAATGCATGAACGTCACCACTCCAATGGAAATGCAACTCTTCTGCATGTGTTTTGATTACATTGTCAGAGGCCAGGCAAGGAGAGGTAGGAACAGCAGTGCTGCTCCTGTACTCTGTTATTTCTGCTTCCATTAGTTGTCACATCTGTCAGTTTCAGGAACATATATATATATGGAACCCATATTTTTAGTACTTTAATTATCTTGGATGTCTAAGGACACAATTAATGTATCATGTTGGTCACATTGATGGGTTACAAAGATAGTAGGTAGCCCTGCAAGGGATTTGGGCTTAGGGAGTGGGTTTCCAAAGTGCTTGGGTATGTGGCAGATTAAGTAAGTAAATTCCCTTGGCTCTTAGACTCTGGAGAGTCAGCCTCTGAAATAAATCCCTAATGTTTACTTTGGTCTTCAAAAATGCTTTAAGACTTTCTTGTCATCTCCTGCTCCTCAATCTTTTTAGTCTACAAACCACCCAACTTGACTCTTGATTTGATCTTCCTTGCCAGTGTCTTGTGTGCTAATCTCATCTTCCTGATGGATTGGAATAATAATAGGTAACATTTATTGAGTGTTTACTCTGTGCCAGGTACCCTACAAACACTATCGTGTTTAGTCCTCTCACAGCAACCCTACAAGGTAGGTACTTTTGTTATCCCCAAGTTACAGATGAGGAAACTAAAGAATAGTAACTTGCTCAAGGCCACATGACTTGTTTGCTCTAGAGCTGGGATTTTGGCCCTGAGTCCAGTGCACAGGCTCTCAACTACTGTGTTATACCGCACTCAACTCAAATAACGATAGCTAACAATTACTGAGTGCTTGCTTACCTTTTGGCCAAACACGTGCTAAACTTTTCATATATATTAACTCACTAATCCTCTTAAAATTCTATAAAGTTGGTTTTATTATTAGCCCTGATTTTCAGAAAAAGAAACTGGGCACAGAGATGTTAAATAACTTACCAAGTCACACCATTAAACGATGGTAGACAGAAGCAGCCTTTGGACCAAAGCAATCTGACTCCAGAATCTACATTCTTTTTTTTTTTTTTTTTTTTTTGCGGTACGCGGGCCTCTCACTGCTGTGGCCTCTCCCGTTGAGGAGCACAGGCTCCGGACGCGCAGGCTCAGCGGCCATGGCTCACGGGCCCAGCCGCCCCGCGGCATGTGGGATCCTCCCGGACCAGGGCATGAACCCGTGTCCCCTGCATCGGCAGGAGGACTCTCAACCACTGCGCCACCAGGGAAGCCCAGAATCTACATTCTTAAGCATTCTCCTATACTGCCTTCCAGATGCCTTCTGGGCCAAGGCAGTGGATGTCAAAGAGTGAGGTATGTCCATTTGGGGAGAGAAATGGGGAGGTAGTGGGAGCCACTATTTACTTTCTGCTAATTGTTACATGTGGGAATGTAAGCACAGTGTCCTCAGAGCTGCCAGTTTTAAAAAGAGAAGCCCCAGATCTGGACCTTTCCATGAAATTTCCTTATTTTAAATATTGGCAAGAAATTCCAATTTTTAAAAAGCACTATTCTAGATTACAAAGAAATCTTTTGATAGGAAAAATTAAATTATAGATAAGGATATTTAATTCACAGACTTACAAAATATTTAGTGCTTCTTATGAACACTGCTAATTCTAGATACTATTGTTCAATGTAAGGACTCCCCACTTTCTATGTGAATTCTAGTGTTTTTAATAAGAAATTGACTCCCTCCCTGTTTTCACCGATAGTAAATCAGTTTAAATGATGGTTTATTTATATTTTAGAGTTTAATTCCGCAGCAATGCTATAAGACTGTTGAAAGAAAATGTAGGCATTCAGAGTTTAATATACCAAGGATGCATTTTAAATTCTCATCTTTTTTCGAAATGTGGATAAGTTGTATATAGAAATAAATATCCATTTATGTAAAGTTTGATTGCAGTGAACACAAACACACATATTATGCCACACACACGTGGGCACGCCTGTACAACACATCTGTGAGCCGCATCTGATCCGTGGGCTGCCAGTTCCCAACCTCTGAGCTAGGGAATGTATCTTTTTTTTTCCCTCCCTGCAGTTCCTAACCCATTACTGGGTTTATAGCAGGTACTGACTAAATACATATTGACTTTTGTGTGTTCTTGTTCTGGCCTAGGTGTGTCTAAAGCCTTATGCTGTCTCTCAGGACACATCTGTCAATTTCCACTAAGAGACTTCTTTTGCTGTTTTTCCAAGCTGGCACCCAATTTTTCTTCTTCATAGGGCATTTCCAAATCAGTTGGAAGGGGCTTCCAAGCTATCCTAAGCAGAAGCTGATTCTATATAACATTTCTCAAAAAAGCAAGTGAGGATGGCCCAGGGGTTTCCAATCCTGGCTGTATATTAGAATCACTTAGAGATCTTTTAATGGTGCTGATTCTAGAGTTCCAGACTCAGAAATTCTGATTTAAATGGTCTGTAGTGGGACCCTGGGTATCAGTATTTTTTTAATGAAAGCTCCCCAGGCATTCTAATCTGCAGCCAGTGTTGAAAGCTGGTCCAACTGATGAATATGTGTTTGTCAAAAGGTCCCAAATGTCCACTTTGGGCCTTGATCGACTGCTTTCCCCTTCACTAAAGTCTGAGACTTTTGTAAGGTAAAGAGTCCAACTAGGGTAATCATATCTTTATGTATTTTTTTCTCATAAACCACACTACTATTGCATCTAGTTTTTCCATAGTGGCTGGGTAAATAGGCAAGAACATGAGCTAAAAGATATGTATTTGATGTTGAAGAGGGTGGGGCAGGTAGCTTCTGAAATGGCTTCCAAGGTTCCCCACCTCCTGGTATTCCCATGCTTGTGAAATCCTCTCCTTTTTTACGGGGGCTAGACCTAGTAACTTCTTTCTAACAAATATAACACAGCAAAAGTGATAGGATGCCACTTCTATGATTAGGTTACAGCAGATTGTGACTTCCATCTTGCTGGATCTTTCTCTCTGGCTCTATTTGCTTGCTCTGAGGTAACAGGTTGCTGACATAGGAGAAGTCCAGATGTCAAGAAAATGAGGGCAGTTACCAGTGAGGAACTGAGGCCTTCGGTAAAAGCCTATGAGATACTAAATCCTGCCAACAGCCAGGTGAGTGAACTTGGAAGCAGATCATTCCCTAGTTGAGCTTTGAGATGATTACAGCCCTAACCAACACCTTGGCTGCAGCCTTTTAAGAGATCTTGAGCCAAAGGACACACCTAAGCCATGCTTGGGTTTCTGACCCACAGAAACAGTGAGATAATGTCTTGTTTTCAGCCACTAAGTTTTGGGGTAATTTGTTACACAGCAATAGAGAACATACAGAGGGGATGATGAGGGATTCTTTTTTTTTTTTTTTTAAGAAGATGTTGGGGGTAGGAGTTTATTAATTAATTTATTTTTGCTGTGTTGGGTCTGTTTCTGTGCGAGGGCTTTCTCTAGTTGTGGCAAGTGGAAGCCACTCTTCATCACGGTGCGCGGGGCTCTCACTATCTCAGCCTCTCTTGTTGCGGAGCACAGGCTCCAGACGCACAGGCTCAGTAGATGTGGCTCACGGGCCCAGTTGCTCTGCAGCATGTGGGATCTTCCCAGACCAGGGCTCGAACCCGTGTCCCCTGCATTAGCAGGCAGATTCTCAACCACTGCGCCACCAGGGAAGCCCGAGGGATTCTTTTTACAGCAGGAGATTAAGAAGTGGTTCCCCAACTTTAGCATACATTGAATTTCTTTGGGAAGATTTCTGAAGTTCAGATTCCTAGGCCCCACTGTCAGAAGCTTTCAATTTACTAGGTCCGAGATGGAGCTCAGGAATATGCATGTATATCATACACCCTGGGTATTTCTGATGCAGGTGTTCTTTGGAATTACATTTACAGAACTACCAGCCAGGAGGTAGAGTCAGCCTTTGGAGAGGCAGAGAAAATGTTGGAGGACCAATGATTGCTAAGGTGTGTTGGCCCAGTGGAACAGGCTTTATGGAAGGTTTTTGGATTAATTAGGTGACATGTTGAAAGGAGTACTGAACTTTGAACTAAAAGAAGCCTTGTTGAAATTCTGCCATTTGCAGCAACGTGGATGGACCTAGAGAATATTATGCTTGGTGAAATACATCAGACAGAGAGAAAGACAGATACTGTATGATATCACTAATATGTGGAATCTAAAAAACAATACAAACAAATGTGTACGCAAAACAGAAACACTCACAGACAAGGAAAACAAGCTAATGGTTACTAAAGGGGAGAGGGGAGGGGGAGGGGCAAATTAGATGTAGGAGATTAAGAGATAGAAACTAATATGTATAAAATAGATAAGCAACAAGGATACATTGTATAGCACAGGGAATTATAGCCATTATCTGGTAATAACTTATAATGGAGTATAATCTGCAAAAATACTGAATCACTATGCTGTATATCTGAAACTAATATAATATTGTAAATCAGTCATACTTCAAAAATAGTAATAAAATAAAATAAGCCTTGGAAGTCAGAAGATTGGCCCGATGGTGGTGTACTAGATGAGTTGAAAGGGAGAGACAGTAGAATCAGGGGTCAGGGTAGCATGAGGTGATAAAAGCCTGGACATAGAATGTTGGAATTGGGGACGGGGAGGAAAGGCATGAAGGACATTTTATTTTTTTATTTTTATTTGTTTATTTATTTATTTATTGGCTGTGTTGGGTCTTCATTGCTGCTTGTGGGCTTTCTCTCTAGTTGTGGCAAGCGGGGTCTACTCTTCATTGCAGTGTGCAGGCTTCTCATTGCGGTGGCTTCTCTTGTTGTGGAGCGTGGGCTCTAGGTGCATGGGCTTCAGTAGTTGTGGCATGCAGGCTCAGTAGTTGTGGCTCGTGGGATCTAGAGCGCAGGCTCAGTAGTTGTGGCACACGGGCTTAGTTGCTCCGCTGCATGTGGGATCTTCCCGGATCAGGGCTCGAACCCGTGTCCCCTGCATTGGCAGGTAAATTCTTAACCACTGTGCAAACAGGGAAGTCCTATAAAGGACATTTTAAAGGAAGTTTTGAAGGACTTGATCACTGACAATATAGATAAGATCTGAATAAGAGAGATTTCAAGCCTGAGCAACTGGAAGAAATGTGGTGCCAATGGCAGAGCTGAGAAGTTGGGAGGGGGTGCAGATTTAGGGGATGTACCTCTCCTAGAACAATTTAGGGCTTGGTTCCTTTCAGTGAATAAACTCTGGTCTGGGAAGATGAGTTGATTAGCAAAGGGTGCAATTGGAGGCTGGGAAGGAACCTGCATAAGTCGAGATAGAGGTGACTCCCTGCCCACTGATGGAGTAAATGTCGTCACCTATTGGTGATGGGAGACTGGCCTAGATGTAGCCCTGCCCTCCCTGCTCTGAGCCCAGCCTTAAGCTGAGGCAGCATTCTGGCTGCCCACTGAACTGTAGGGACTTGGGACTCATCTATTTGTTAGCCAGACCACAGAGCTGCCCCAAGCTGGTGCCACCTGGATGGACAACATTGACAAAGGCCAACTACTCAGGGAGGGAAGCATGACATTGGGCCTCCTTCACTGTGAGAACCTCCCTGTGGAGGTGAGGCTAGAGATTATGTAAAATTGATTATTTTTTTATTCTTCTACTGAACTTATTTCCTACTTGGCCCTGTCCTTACAAAGCTGGCCTAGTGAATGCGAGGGAGCTGAGAAAGGAGAATCCCTACCAGTATTTCTGACAGGTGTGTTATGGACAGAAAAAATCTGGTTCAGGTCACACTATAAGAGAAAATGAAGGCCTAAGCTGCTGCCAGACATTTCAGTGGGTGAGACCTGAGGAGCTGCTTTGTACAAGTTGCCAGCACCGTTCTACTGTGGCAGCCTCAAGGGAACTGCCGCCTCAGAAGCTGCGGCCCTTTCATCACATTAATTCTGATTGAGCAGTCCTAACACTGCTTCATGTTGGCCCAAGATATGGCCATCCCAGAGACAAAGACTATCACTGAATGAAATATTCTGGGTCTCAACCTAATGTGAATTGATTGTCGTCCTCTAAAAGACTGTCAGAACTAATTCCATTGTGCCTTACCTCCCAAGCCTCTCTGGCCACTGCTCACCCTCATACTGCCCTGTTCATTTTCTAGTCAGACACAAGCCACTTCCCTCCTCTTCCTCCTGTTTCCTTACTGTGCCTTCTAGAAACGTCTCTCTGTGAAGGCCAAAGTCCTTATATCCTTAACTTCTTATCAGGGCATGTCCTCTGCCTCCTGCTATAACTGGAACCTTTGCTGGCTCCTAACCATGTGTCCCAGGAGGTGATGTTGGGTCTCTCATGGCTCCCCCAAATCCCTTTAGGCTTATTATTCTCCATTCCTCCTGCAAAAGCCCCACCCCGCTACTCTTCTCACTTCTGTTGCCTACCAACCTCCTGATTACATCCCCTCATTTATTGTGGGACTACCCTCCGGCTTACTCTCTTCTCCTTCTTCACATCATTGCTGAGGACTTCCACATCTTTGTGTCAAAGATGTCAGGAGGCCTTTGTTTTACAAAATTCTAAGTTATTGGAAATTTCCAGATGAATTGTCCGAGAGTGGGAGGAGAGGAGAGTGGATCAGCTGTGGGGTGTACTGGGCACAGGACAAGGAGGGAGGCAGGGTCCCTGAGTGGCTGGGATCTGTGACTTGATTCCCCTACCTCCCAGCAGCCCGAGGGATGTAGTGGATAGTCCCTTCGTGGGGGTTGGGATTACCTCTAGGCTTTGTTGTCCTTTCCACCCTGACTCTGGCCATTGTTCTTAATTTCTTTTCTTTTTTCTTTGGGCCCCACTGCGTGGCATTCAGGGTCTTAGTTCACTGACCAGGGATCGAATCCTTGCCTCCTGCAGTGGAAGCTCAGAGTCTTAACTGCTGGACTGCTTAGGAAGTCCCTGGCCATTGTTCTTGGTGACCTCAGTATCCATGTGGATGACCCATCCCTCATCATGGCCTTTCACTTTCTTGATGCCTTCACTTCAGTGATCTTTTCCTCTATCCACCTCAGCTACCCACCTGGTTGGTCATACATTTTTTTTTTTTTTTGCGGTATGTGGGCCTCTCACTGTTGTGGCCTCCCCCGTTGCGGAGCACAGGCTCCGGACGCGCAGGCTCCGGACGCGCAGGCTCAGCGGCCATGGCTCACGGGCCCAGCCGCTCCGCGGCATATGGGATCCTCCCAGACCGGGGCACGAACCCGTATCCCCTGCATCGGCAGGCGGACTCTCAACCACTTGCGCCACCAGGGAGGCCCGGTCATACATTTTTTCACCAGCAGAAACTGCATTATTTTGTAAATCTCGACCCTCACTGCTGCAGTTCTTCAGCCTTATCAGGTTAGACCTCTAATCCATTGATTCCCACTACATTTTCTCTGTCAGCCCACCACTGTTTATATTTGCCTCCTTCCCCAGCTTAGAGTCCATCTATAGTATTGTTATCATCATGATCCCTTTCCCTTTCTATCTTCTAGTGGCCCTGGGCTGTCATATCCTAACCCTTAGCTGTCCTTTCCTTCCACTTCTCCTTTTCCTTGTAGCTGAGACTTTCACAACTTGGCTGACCGTCATCACTCATCATGGACTTCAGATGGACCCCTGACACTTCCATTACCTTTCCTTAGTGAAGGTTTTTGGATGAAAATTCTGAGCTGACCTCTTCTTTCTCTTCTCCTCAGATCTCCCTCTCCTTCCTTGTCATACTCACTGATGATCTCACGTCACATGGCACTGAGTAAACAGAATCCAGAAAATGGGAACATTCTCATCTTCCCATCACTAAGTGTACCCTCCTAACTACACATACAGCCATTGTCTTTCCCCTTTTTTTATAATGGAGAAAGTGTCCATTCTTCTGATAGGGGAAGGTGCTCCTATCAGAGGCTAATCTCTTCTAGATTCTGTCTAATCTTGTGTCCATGGGGACGTGGCTTCTTCCTCTCTTGCCTGCATTATTGATATCTCCCTCTCTTCTGGTCTTTTACGCAATCAACCATATTATGCAACTCGTAGTCAAAAAGAAAACTAAAAAATAACCTTTCCCTTGGCTCCACATCTTCCTCTAGTTACCATCCCATTTCCCTATTCCTCTTCATAGCCAACTTTCTTGAAAGATTTGTCTGTGCAATCTCTTCTTACTTACATCTTATCCCCCCTCAAACCCTCTCCAATCTGGTTTGAATCTCCAACTGACTATATTTTGCCTCCATGGAGATTTGAGAATCAAGCCTATCAGCAGCTCAGACTGTAGCTTCAGAGTCTGTTATGGTGAGAACACTCGAGGAAACTGAGGTTCAGGTTAAGTGACTTGCCTAAGGTCATACAGCTAGTAAGTAGCTACATTGGGATTGAATCCAGGTGCATCAAATTCTAGGAGCCTGTGAGTCAGCATTCTTGTCACTGATCTGCCTCATCTTGCTCTGCAAGTCTAGTATAGGGCTTATCACATTGAATTGTAATTACTTGTTGGTGTATCCCTTCCTCCATTAGATTATGATTTCAGGGATGAGAGCAAAGCTTAGAACATACAGTAGGTGTTCGAGAAATGCTTGTTGAGCAAATGAAGGAATGCTGTTATCTGAGCTCGTTTGTTCTTTTTGGTCCTGAGCAGTGATGGCTCACTGCTGGTCACTACCTCCTCTTTAATATAATCATAGAATCATGAAATTTGAGAGCTGTAAGGGACCTTAGAGATCAGGAAATTAAGATCTGTAGAGGTTAAGTAACATACCCAAGGTCGCCTGGCTAGTTAGTTGTAGTCTAGCACTCTTCCCATGCCACCTTCAATAGGTGTTAACGCTCCCTCCCTCCCTCCACATTTCTCTTTTCCAACCTAAATAATTCCAATGCCAGGCAGCACTTAGACGGCAGAAAGTCAGTAGAAGGACACATTTTGAATGTGATGGGCAGCCAGTGCAGTGCTTTTTAGTGTTAATGAACACTTGCCTCCTTGGTTCCAGCAGGTGCCTGCTAGCTACTTTGGTTCTAGTTTAAAATACCTTTTTCATGAGCTCCTGTCTACATTATATTCCTCTTAGTGCTTTGGTTATTTTAATGAGTTTTTCTTATCTCCTATTTATAAAACCAGACCTACTTTCTAATGTTTTGTTGTTGTTTTTTAATAACTCACATTCCCAAGTCTTGTTCCTTTTCCATTGCTCATTGGTTGCTAATATAGTGCTAGAGCAATCAGTTTTTCTTTAGGGAAGAATAAGCTAACTGGAACCTTTAAACTAACCAGAACTTACAGCCTGAAGTTGTGAAAGTAGCACAATCTCTGAAATCAGGCAGAGTTGAGTTTAAATCCTAGCTTTACTATCTGTCTATCTATCTATCTTATCTACCTATCTATCTTTTTGATCTCCCCCTTATTCTTTTTTTTTCTAACTGACATTTTTATAATGTTATTGATATAACATTATATTAGTTTCAGGTGTACAAGGTAATGATTTGATATTTGTATGTATTGCAAAATGATCATCACAGTAAGTACAGTTAACATTTTGCTACTTATTAATTGTGTGACCTTGAGCAGATTGTTTAACCTCCTTGTACATGTTTCCTTACCTTTAAAATGATAGTTATAATAGTATGCCTATCTCATAGAGCAGATGTAAAGATTAAATGAAATAATACGTAGACCTAGGTTTAAAATTCCCATTCTGCCACATATTGGCTATATAATGATCTTAGTAAAGTTATTCAACTTCTTTGAGCCTCAGTTTTCTTCTCTGTAAAATGGACATTGGTATCAGTTAGCGTTTGCTGTGTAATACGCCACCTAAAAAGGTAGTGGTTTTTTTTTTCTTTTTTTTCTTTTGGTTTAACACAACAGAAATTTATTTTCTCTGAGTTCTAGAGGCAAGAAATCTGAAATCAGTTTCATTGGGCCACAGTCAAGGTGTCTGCAGGGCTGTGCTCCTTCCAAGAGGCTGTACCAGACAATCTCTTCTTGTTTCTTCCAGCTTCTGGTGGCTACTGGCATTCCCTGGCTTGTGGCCATATCACTCCAATCTCTGCCTCTGTGATCACACTGCCTCCTCTTTTTCTGTCTCAAATATCCCTAAGCTCCCTCTTATAAGGTCTCTTGGGGTTGCACTTAGCCAAGGGCCCACTTGGGTAAGCTGGTACAGTTTCCAAATCTCAAGATCCCAAAAGGTAGTGGTTTAAAACAACAACCATTTATTTGCTATGATTCTGTGGATTGGTAGTTTGGACTGCACTCAGCTGGGACTGTCTCTGCTTCATGTTTGTCATCTAGGTTCACTCATCCATTTATGTCAACTGGCCTCACTTGTATGTCTGGTAGTTGGCTGGTCATCAACAGAAATGATGGAAATACCTGGGCTGTGTGTAGTTCATCACCAGGTGTGCTGGCCTATCTCATTCACCTGATGAATGAGGGTTGCTAAGAACATCAAGAGAGCAAGACCCAATGTGCAAACACTTTTCAAGTCTTAGCTTGCTTACTGGTTTTTTTAAAAAAACAATTTATTTATTTATTTATTTATTTTTGACTGTGTTGGGTCTTCCTCGCTGTGCGCAGGCTTCCTCTATTTGTGGAGAGCAGAGGTTACTGTTAGTTGCAGTGTGCAGGCTTCTCATTGCGATGGCTTCTTTTGTTGCGGAGAGTGGGCTCTAGGCATGCAGGCTTCAGCAGTTGTGGCATATGGACTCAGAAGTTGTGGCTTTCGGGCTCTACAGTGCAGGCTCAGTAATTGTGGCTCATGGGCTTAGTTGCTCCGTGGCATGTGGGATCTTCCCGGACAAGGTCTCGAACCTGTTGCCCCTGCATTGGCAGGCAGATTATTAATCACTGTGCCACCAGGAAAGTCCCTTGGCTTGCTTATATTTGCGATTGTCCCATTGGTCAAAGTAAGTCATGTGACCAATCCCAGAGTAGGTGTGGGAAGGGACTAACCAAGGACATGGATATAGGGAAGCTTACTGATTACTGCAGCCATTTTTTTCCAGACAATCTGTGATAGACTTGGTAGTACCTTTCTTCTAGGATCTTTGTGAGAGTTGGAGATAATGCATATCAAGAACTGAGTGAAGTGACTAGTGTACTAGGTACTCAGCAAATGATGGCTAAAGTGTATTACATTGTACCTAACATACAGTAGGTGTGTAGTTAAGGAAAGTTCTCTTTTATGCCCACTCTCCTTCCCTCATTACTTGGCTATTAGAAGAAAACTGTGATCCAAGAAAAGACCCCACAAAAAAAAAACAAAAAAAGCAAACAAACCCACATCAATGATTTTAAATTTAATTGAATTTTTATAAATTAAACAAACATCCACAACAAAACACCAAGTGTAAAGAAATTCCCAGACCCAAAGTAACAGGATTTTGGGACTGAGCACACACTTTATTATTGTACTTTCTTCACCCCTAACAATAGGGTCTAGTGACTCTGAGGCCATACAGGATACTGGGTGTCCAAAGAAAAATTTCATTATAGTGACCAAGGCAGTGAAGAGGACACAGACATTTAACAAAGAATTTCTACACCTGGGAGTTGAACCAAAACAGGTTTTGGGGTTAACTCTGTTTTCTAGACAATTCCATTGAAATCCTTGACTCTTTGAGTTAGAAGGGACTTCAAGAGGCCTTTGCATTTTAGACCCTCCCTTCCTCCTCAGCAGTTCTCAAACTTTTTGATCTTAGGTCTACTTTACATTCTTAAAAATTATTGAGGACCCCAATGTGCTTTTGTTTCTATGTTTTATATCTATCATTACTTACCATATGGGCTTCCCTGGTGGCACAGTGGTTGAGAGTCCGCCTGCTGATGCAGGGGACACGGGTTCATGCTCCGGTCTGGGAAGATCCCACATGCCGTGGAACAGCTAGGCCCGTGAGCCATGGCCACTGAGCCTGCGCATCCGGAGCCTGTGCTCCGCAACGGGAGAGGCCACAATAGTGAGAGACCTGCGTACCGCAAAAAAAAAAAAAAAAAAAAAAAAAAAAAAATATATATATATATATATATATATATATATATATATATATATACTTACCATATGAAAAATTTAAACTGAGAAAAATTTAAAAAAAGAGTATGCAGCATGTATTTAGTTACTTGTCAAAGCAATGTTTCATCATATATCATATAGCTCCTGGAAAATTCCACTGTACATTTATAAGAGAATGAGAGTGAAACAATAATTGCTTAGAATTATTACAAAAATGGTTTTGACTTCACTAAACATCTGAAAGAGTTTCAGGGATTCACAGGGGTCTCTGGACCACACTTTGCAAATTGTTGCTCTACAATCTTCCTGTTAGATAGGAGTTGCTCAACTGAAAAATTTGGAGGCAGTATGGTATACTGAAAAGGTTCCACGTTGGACACATGAGATTAATTTCCTCATCTATAAAATGGGGGTGATAATAATTAAATCAACCTTATATAGTTGTGGAGATTAAACAAAATGAGGCAATGCACCTAACTTATATTAAGGGCCTTGTACAAAACCTGGTATATATCAGGCTCTCAATAAATGTCTGTCCTCCCATCACTGAAATAAATACCTAGTATCTCACTGCCTCATGAGGCAGCTTATTCAGGCTCTGGCTTTTAGAAATTTTCCTCCTCCTGCCTCTCTGTGATTTCTATCCCATAGCTCTAGTGCTTATTCTTCTGTACAGAATAAGGCAAAGCACTTGAGTTTTAGATTAAAGCAGTTGTGGCACCATTAGTTCTTCTTTCTTATAAACTATGTTATGGTTGTCAGATTATCCTGATCATTTTGTCTCTGGATGCAGTAGTTCATTAAACAAATATTTATTGAGCATCTAAATGCTATGTACCAGTAGTGAAAAAATAGACAATCCCTTTCCTTTCCTAAGGTTTATATTCTAAGTGTAGGAGACAGATCAAATGTAAGTAAGCAAATAAATAACAGATGTGATAGGTCCTACAATGGAAAACAAAGCAAGGTAGGAAACAGCAAGTGATGGGGGAGTTCTCTTTTACATAGGGTGATCACATAAATGCCTCTCTGAGGAAGTGGCATTTGAGTAGAGACCTGAATAAAGTAGGAGGGCAAGTTAGGCTGAGGAAAAAGTAGGTGCAAAATTTGAATTTTATTCTAATCGTGATTGGAATCTACTGGAAGATTTTAGGCAGGAAAATGGAGTGCTATGCAGGGAGATCAGCTTGGTGCTTTGTGACCACCTAGAGGGGTGGGATAGAGAGGGTGGGAGGGAGGTGCAAGAGCGAGGGCATATTGGGATGTATGTATACGTATAGCTGATTCACTTTGTTATAAAGCAGAAAATAACACACCATTGTAAAGCAATTATACTCCAATAAAGATGTTTAAAAAAGATATATTTGGGTAATTGACAAAATGAACTAATATTAATATTAGTTAATTATATAAATATTACTAAATAAATGTTTATTTTGCTGAATTTGAAAATCGCAAAAAAATAAAATATAAATGGTAATCAGAGGTATAAATACTAAAAAAATGGAGTGCTATGAATTATGTTTTTAAAATATCAGTCTTGCCATTGTCTGGAGAATAGACTAGGGGAAAAGAATAGAAGCAGAGAGAACAGTTAAGCAGTTCTTGAAATAATCCAGATAAGACGTGATGGTGCCCTGGAGGTGGTGAGAAGTTAAGTTAGGGTAGAAGGCAGAGCCAGCAGGGTTTACTGATGGATTAATGAGTTATGTGAGGGACAAGGAGGAATCAGGGATGTTACCCTAGGGTTTTGACCTGAACAACTGGATGGGAGGTGGTGCCATTTACTAAATGGGGAACACTGGGTGAGGAACAAGGTGGAGAGACAGGATCAAGAGTTCTGTTTGGGATATATGTTAAATTTGAGCTACCTATTAGATATCCATATGGAAATATGGAGTGAATAATATAATCTGGAGCTCAGGGAAGAGTCAGGGCTTGAGATTGCCATTTGGGAGTCCTCAGTCTGTAGATAGACAAGAGATAACATTCAAGAATTGAGCCCTGGAGCACTCCAATGGTTGGAGGTTGGGAAGATGGGGAAGAACCAGCAAGGGTGTCTGAGAAAAAGTGGCTGACACGTAGGAGAATAAAACAGGAGACTGTGTCCTCACAGAAGCCAAGATATGTTTCAAAAAGAAGGGAGTAATCAACTGAGTCAAATGATGCTGAGAAGTTTAATAAGATGAGGAATAAGAGCTTGCTTTGGCCTTGGCAAAATGAAGGTTGTTGGTAACCTTGGTAATAGTGCTGTCAATAGCAATGAGACACAAGCCTGTTTTGAGTGGGTTGAAGAGAAAAGGAGAGTTGAGGAAATGAAGACAGCACTAGAGACAACTATTTTGAGGAATTTTGCTATAAAGAGGAGAAAAGAAATTGTGAGATAACTGCAGGTAGATATATGGTCAAGGGGTTTTTTGTTTGTTTAAGGGGGGAGATTTTGTAGCATGTTTATATGCTGATGGGAATGGTCCCTCAGCATACTGATGGAAAGAGAAATTGGTGACATCAGAGAGAGAGAGGGGCCTTAACTGCTGGAGCAAAATGCTTGAATAGCTGACAGTGGAAGAGGTTCTGTGCACAATTGGAAGGACTGGCCTTACAGGAATGTGCAGTTCCTCCTTAATAACAGGATATATGGATAGTGATGCAGGTAAGTTGATAGACTTGTTTGTTTGAAGATGAGGCAGTTCTCTTCTGATTGTTTCTATTTTCTCCATGAAATAAGAATTGAAATCACCAGCTGAGAATTCTGAAGGGGTGTTGTTTGAGGTTTCACAGGGGAAGAAAGGCATGAAAGAGTTGCCTTAGAGAGAAGGAAAGTGAACTGACTAGGAACATCTAGAATTGTCAGGCATTGCTGAAGGCTCACTTAAGATTTCTGGTCAAATTAAATTTAAAGTGAGACCATTCTGCTGTGTAAGTGGAGTCATTCTTAATCAGGACTAAGTCCAATGGAGGGAGTACAAGGACACCTCCCCTACTTGCAGATTTATACAAGGCAGTGGATATAAAGATGGAACCTGGGATTTAGCTGGGTAGTGTGGAAAGATATGAAAGGACAGATGGACAGTGAGGGTAGAAGGATCCGTGGGTTGCAGGTAGAAAGTTATGTGGCAGAGAGGGAGGCTTGAAGTTCAAATTATGGAGGTGATGCAATTATTATTGGTCATGACAACATCTAGAGTATGACCATTAGAGTGTTTGGCTGTGCTGGGATGATGGGAAATAAAAGATTGTTTGAAGTGACTTCAAGGGATGGTGGGACCCAGGGATTGGCTATATTGTCCAGTGAATATTGAAATCACAGGATAAGTGGTGGGAGAAGAAAACTGTGAGCCAGGTGCTAACATTTCCAATGAATGAATGAAGGAGAGTGACTAAGAGGTTGACTGAGGGCAGCCATAAGGAGAGTTGGCGTAGTCAATGGTGTACACTTAAATTGGGATGGGGTTTTTGAGGAAAGAGGAGAAATGGCCTGGAAGTGGCAAAGAGGAGGAAGGAGAATACTCCTCTACCTCCAGGTCCAGTGAGTGATATGAAGGCTACGGGAAAGAAAACATCCACCATCTGAGAGGGCTGAATGGAAGAAGAGACCTCAGGGAAGAGCTAGACTTCCTTTAGAACAAGAAATTGAATTACATGTTGAAGATATAGAGGAATTTGCTGATGATGGGCTTTGAGTTTCAGAGGCCGTGGCAGGAGGGCTTGGGGGTTCATTGATTAGCAGGGTATTGTGTAAGATTAGAGAATATATGGAGCCTAAAGGGGTTCGGAATCCAGATAAGGATGCATGCTGGGAGGCTGGGACTTGTGGAGGTGACTGATGTAAACGGAGATGGAAGTTGTGTCGGGATTAGTCCTGCTGGGCTCTTAGGAGGTGGTGAATGATCAGTACTAATTAGAGCCTCCTTCTGGGGCTGCTCTCTTGGCCACTTTGTATTGGTGAACTGGGGGAGAGGAGCTTACACCAGGGGCACTTGATACTCCCTGGCCTCGCTTAACATTTTCTGTGGTCCTTTCCAAGCCTGAAGTAAGAGATTTATTAGGACGTTTCCACAATGATAGTACCTTGGGGGATTTTAAGTTATGCTCTCCAAGTCTCCGTTGGTCCCCACCAAAGCCATGTCAAATAAATACACGATCTAAATAAAAAATGTGGGCTTCCCTGGTGGCGCAATGGTTGAGAGCCCGCCTGCCGATGCAGGGGGCGCGGGTTTGTGCCCCGGTCCGGGAGGATCCCACATGCCGCGGAGCGGCTGGGCCCGTGAGCCATGGCCGCTGAGCCTGCGCGTCCGGAGCCTGTGCTCCGCAGCGTGAGAGGCCACAGCAGTGAGAGGCCCGCGTACCGCAAAAAAAAAAAAAGATGAGTAAATAAAAAATGTGTGCTTGATGTGTAAATGCAGTTTAAAGACAAATATCCTAGCCACCCCAAGCACCTTCCAACCAGATTGCTACACTAAAGCCCCTTACCATTTAGTATCAAAATTTCAATCATGCATAAAAGTAGATTCACATAATGAGCTCCCATATACCCCATCACCTAGATTTAACAGTTGTTAACATTTTGCCATCCTCATTTCATCTCTTCTATTCTTTTACTGAAATATCTTCAAGTAAATTACAGACATTATGACATCTTATTCTTAAATACTTCAGTATCATAAGCCCTTTCAATATAGAAATTCTGAAACTGCCACTGCCTTTTAAAATTTGGTGCCAAGAACTGGACAAGAGTGTTCCAGATGTGGACTGATCAGCTGAGTGTACAGAAAGCGTGACTAGACCCAGTTTTTGTTAATGCAGATTACAATCTCTAAAATTAGTCATTTTAGAGGCCACAGCACACTATTGACTCAAGTGCATTTGTGGTCAGCTAAAGTCCCCAGGTGCTTTGCACATGAACTGTGGCTGTCAAGTCAGGCTTCCCCCATCTTGTATTTGTATAATTGAATTTTTGTTGGCTTTAACCTATTGAAAATATCTTGAATTGGAATTCCGCCTTCCAGTGAATTAATCTTTTCCTGCTTTGGTTCATCAGCAAAGTTGATAAGTAAACCTTTTATATATTCATGCAGGTGTAGAGTAGCTACTTTCTAAAATTGAAGGTTATGCTACCTCAAAATTATGGGGACTGCAGTAAGATCATCTCAAGTGTTAAGAGTAGACTCTTTGTAGGGTAAATAATCTAAGTTAAGTGTTCTTGATTAAGGATTGAAATTCAATTCAAACTTTCTGGTTTAACAGACTGGTGGTGTCCGAGTACAGTTTTCTAAGACATTCTAAATCATTCCAGAATAAATATTTAATATAAGCAAATCACTGAACAGTTTCTTAGTAGAGCCTTAGAAACACCCACATTCATGACAGCTAAATCCAGGGGTTGGATGGGCTTTCTGAGAATTCCCTGGGCTTGCTTAGGTGGCTTCCCAGCCAACTGTCCTCACAATTACACAGGGATCGTTTTTTAAACTCAAGTGTGTGAGTGAGCTGAATGGACAGTCCCTGCCTCTGTCTCATGCTTAGAAAATGGGACTGTACTGGGAACATGTCGTCAACTGCCAGACAAGTGATATTTTTGTAAATTTCCAAACTGGATATGTAATATGCCTAAACAGAAGGCATAGTCATGGCAATACTCAAGGCTCAAAATAGCAGATCAGTATTGTAGAACTCCACATTCCTCAGTATGGTTCCCAATTCTTAGGTTATTTCAGAATGAGAGTTCTCTGACACTAGCCTTCATGGGGAGGCACCATACCATAGTAATTGAGACCATGGGTACTGGACCTTGACTGTCTAGGTCTAAAGTCTGCCTTACTACTTATTGACCCTGGGACTGGGGCTACTTATTTAACCTCAGTGGAGAGTAATTTCCTCATCTGTTAATGACGAAAATAGTACAAGCACCTCTTCTATACAGCAGTGTGAGGATTAACAGTGTTAATTCAGGCAACATACCAAGCATTTAGTAAATGTTAGCTACTATTATTTATCATGGTTCTGATAGTTCTATGGGGACCCAAGTTATTGGATACCATTTGGTGCCATGTTCATGAAGTTCTTCATCTACATTTAAATGCATCTAGTCTAGGGATGCTCTAGGCTGCCATGTAGCCTCCTGTATTTACCTCATCATCTTAATTTCCACTCCCGTGCATCCAGAGGCCTGGTAAGAGCAATTTAAAGGTGCATGGAGAGTAATTACATGTCTTCTGCTTTGAGCAAGCCAAAGTAGTAGTTCTGGCCTCTTGATTGCTTGTTCTGTGTCTTCAGATTAGTTCCCATGGTGGCTGACAACCACACTAACATTCCAGGGGAAGAAATAAATATAGGGAATCCTACTTTTCTTCATATATGAATCTACAGGTACATACATTGCTTTCAGCATCCCAGTAATCACCTAGGAAATGATAGTGATCTCCCATGTATATCCACTTACATGGTAAGAAAACTACTTAAAAACAGTGACAAAAATTGACACAAGTTACTTTGATAGGTATTGCCCAGAGAAAGTGTTGACATGTATGCCTTTTTCTTTTTCTTCACTCTAAGTTATGATGTTCCTTTGCGATGATTGTTATGAGGGGTAACTATCCTCTTAGCCAATAGGGGTGTACATCTTGTACTTTCCATTACTAGACTTACCTTTTCGAAGAAAACAAAAGTAGTAATTCATTTTTTGAAACTTTTTATTTTTAGGTAATTTTACACTAATGGTAAAAATAGTCCAGAGTATTTCTGTGTACCTATCACCCAGCTTCCCTTTATGTTTGCATATTATTGATATATAACCATGGTACCATTATAAAAACTAAGAAAATTACCATGGTAAAGTACTATTAACTAACCTATAGAATTTATTAAGATTTTACAAGTTTTTCTCCTAATGTCCCCTTTCTGGTCCAGAATCCAGTTCAGGACCTCACATTGCAGTTAGTTGTCATGTCTTCTTAATCTCCTCTGATCTGTGACAGTTCTTCAGTCTTTTCTTATCTTTCATGACTTTGAGACTTTTGAAGAGTACTGGCTAGTTATTTTGTAGAATATTGCTCCACTGGGGCTTTTCCAATGTTTTCTCATGATTAGATTGAGGTTACATATTATTGGAAATGCTAACACAGTGAGGTGCCCTTCTTTGTGCAGTCAATAAGGGGGACAGGATGTTGCTATACATTACGGGTGATAATCTTGGTTAAGGTGGTATCTGTCGGGGTTCTCCACAGTAAACTTAGTATTTTCCCCTTTGTATTTAAGAATATTTGGGGGGATATTAGAAAGTATGCAAATATTTTATTTATGCTTATGATTTGCCCAATAATATTAACATTCATCAGTTGATCTTGCCTGCAGCAGTTATTACTGTGATGTACTAATGGTGATTTTCTAATTCCCTCACTCATTGTACATTTATTAATTGGAAAATTGTAATTCTTCTGTTAGTAAGAGTTGTCTCTACTTTATTTATATCAGCACACACTAATGGACATTTATTTTATTCTTTGGGTTATATTCTTATAATATTATCTTCATTTAGTTTGTTGCTCAAATTATTTCAGCTTTGGCTTTTGGAATCTCTTTCAGGTTGGCTCTTGTGCTCAACATGCCCTTTACCTTTTTTTTTTTTTTTTTTTTTTTTGCTGTACGCGGGCCTCTCACTGTTGTGGCCTCTCCCGTTGCGGAGCACAGGCTCCGGATGCACAGGCTCAGCGGCCATGGCTCACGGGCCCAGCCGCTCCGTGGCATGTGGGATCTTCCCGGACCGGGGCACGAACCCGTGTCCCCTGCATCGGCAGGCGGACTCTCAACCACTGCACCACCAGGGAAGCCCCCTTTACCTTTTTTTAAAAAAATCATGTTCTTATTTTCATCACTACAAGAGGCACCAGGTTCATCTTCTCTATTCCCTACTCCAGCCCTGGAGTCAGCCAGCCTTTTGTTTAATGGGGAATGGCATTTAAAAACCATGATCTGGGTGGGATGGGGAGGGTTGGAGGGAGACGCAAAAGGGAGGGGATATGGGAACATATGTATATGTATAACTGATTAAATTTGTTATAGGGGCTTCCCTGGTGGCGCAGTGGTTGAGAGTCCGCCTGCCGATGCAGGGGACGCGGGTTCGTGCCCCGGTCCGGGAGGATCCCGCGTGCCGCGGAGCGGCTGGGCCCGTGAGCCATGGCCGCTGAGCCTGTGCGTCCGGAGCCTGTGCTCCGCAACGGGAGAGGCCACAACAGTGAGAGGCCCACGTACAGAAAAAAAAATTGTTATAAAGCAGAAAAAAAATAAAAATAAAAAAAAACAAAGCAAAACCATGATCTGTGCCTTAAGTGTGCTTGCTATTGGGATATCACTGCTTCTGGCTCCTTTCAGTTGGTATAGGTATATATATATGTATGTGCTAACTTATACATATACACATTTTTATCTATTTCTCTGTCTATCTGGAGTATGTTAATAAAAAAACCACAAGTCTACATTGACACCTATAACTCCAACCCAGCATGTAGGGTTCATTTTGGTCTTCTCCCTTTCCTTATTTGTACCTTTTTTTCCTCTGACCCTGAGAAACCGAGTTCTCTTTATCTACAATACATTTATTTAATTTTTCAACCCTAGTGTATTTATAAAGTAGTTTCAGAATCCTTAAGCTATAACCCTGTGAGAAACGAATTTATGAACTAGAGTGCAGTGTTTGTACACCAGTTTTTTGTTGTTGTCTTTAGCCTTATAGTAACCAGTCAACACCCTGTTTTCCAAAATTATTTAGGTCAGCTCCTTTCTTCCCCATCCCCTTCATCATGTAACTCATTTGTAATATAGTTAGATACATTTATCACAGTCTGCAGTCCTATACCCCTTCCCCCGACATTCTGGTTGAATTTTATAAAATTTGCATACATTAAAATTCACTGGGGACTTCCCTGGTGGCACAGTGGTTAAGAATACGCCTGCCAATGCAGGGGACATGGGTTCGAGCCCTGGTCCAGGAAGATCCCACATGCTGGCAGAGCAACTAAGCCTGTGAGCCACAACTACTGAGCCTGTGCTCTAGAGCCCGAGTGCCACAACTACTGATGCCCACGCGCCTAGAGCCCATGCTCTGCCACAAGAGAAGCCACCACTATGAGAAGCATGCACACCGCAACGAAGAGTAGACCCTGCTCGCTGCAACTAGAGAAAGCCCATGTGCAGCAACAAAGACCCAACATAGCCAAAAAAAAAAAAATCACTGAAGGATGTATAGTTCTGTTCTATGGGGTTTTGACAAATGCATATAGTAGTGGATCCACCGATACCATACACAGGACAGTTTCATCACTCCAAAAAGTCCCTCATGATGCTCCATTGAGGTCAGACCTTTGCCACACCCCTGACCCTTGGCGACCATTGACCTATTTTTCATCCATATGTTTTTCTCTTTTCCAGAGTGTCATATAAATGGAATCATATGATATATAGCCTTTTGAATTTGGCTTCTTTAACTTAGCAAAATGCATTTAATATTCATCCAAGTTATGTGTATTGATAGTTCCTTCCTTTTTATAGTTAAGTAGTGTTCCGTGGTATCACGCACCATAGTTTGTTTAACCATTAACCCATTGAAAGGCATTTATATTATTTCTACCTTTTGACTATTATGAATAAGCAGTATAGCTTTAAGCATTTGTGTATAGGTTTTTGGGTGAACATAAGTTTTCATTTCTCTTGGGTGGCTACCTAGCAGTGGGATAAGTACTTTTTAGAATGTATTTATTTAAATATCCAGAAAATAAAAAGGAAAACATATGTATTCAGTACTACATTTTTGTAAATACCATATTAATACTGTACCATTTCAGTGTAGTTTCATAAATCTCTACCTTACACCTCCATTACCATTTACTGTCAGAATATTCTGATTTTGGTCAAACTGGATGCATATGTGTTCTTCCAGAATTTGTCTTGTAATCTCCATAGTGATACAACATGTTATATTTTGGTTTATTGTTACGTGGATTAGAATCAGCCCTGAAACAAGTGTACATGGGTACAAAATGGGTAGTCTTGAAGCCAGATACTGGCCCTGTTTACTAACCCCTAAAAAATGTTGACTTTATAATGACCATTCTTTAAGGAGATTATGCCCTTTGTGTAGTCAGAATGAGCAATGACCTACCTGAAGTTAATTGAGAATCTTCTTCAAGAACCCCTGTCTTAATATATCAAACCTATCAGCTTGCTACAGAACCTGGAGGCGCTGCCATTAGCATCACTCTTCTGGGCCAAGGTTCAATCATTTCCTCTGGAAGGTTTCCGTTAAAAATGCACATTTTTAATCTGGGAGGACAAATGTTTAGCACATTAGCTAGCTGTCACCTCAGAGAGATCACGGCTCCGGTCTCTGAGATTTCTCTCTACTGACACCTTTCTGTTAGCAGGCAAATACTCATTTCTGTTTCACTGAACTGTGAGCTCTTAGACTGAGGGCAGAGTTCATGTCTGTATTTCCTGTGCTTGGCATTGTAGTAGTTGGTCCACATATACATCTCGAATGGATGAATAAATGCCAGATGAGTATGTGATGCTTGAGGATAGAAGGTGGGGGATTTGTAGGGAATGGCTCCCCATATGGGCACAGGCAGGAAAAGGCAAGCCTAGGGGGAAGGGCAAAGCATGGGTCTGGAATACCAGAGAACAACAGGATGATATAGGTCTATTGTGGGAACAGTAAACAAGTAAATGTAGGAACTAATTGGAGGCCAGCTTCAAAGCTTTGGGGAAGCTGTGGCTAAGGGTGTGAACTCTGAAGACCGAGTATGCTAAAATTCCAGCCTTGCTACTTTCTACTAGAATTTGGCTTTTGTTTCGATTGAGACAGTGGTCAACTTGTGGTGGGGTGTTTGAGTAAACGAATAATTTGATCTGATTTTTTTTTTTTTTTTGCGGTATGCGGGCCTCTCACTGTTGTGGCCTCTTCCGTTGCGGAGCACAGGCTCTGGACGCGCAGGCTCAGCAGTCATGGCTCACGGGCCCAGCCGCTCCGCGGCATGTGGGATCCTCCCAGACCGGGGCACGAACCTGTGTCCCCTGCATCGGCAGGCGGACTCCAACTACTGCGCCACCAGGGAAGCCCTGATCTGACTTTTATTTTGCCAGGATCACTCCGGTTATAGTGTTGGGAGTAGAATGAGGTGGGAGGGCAAGGCCAGCATCAGAAACATCAGTAAAGAGGCTATGAAAGTAATCCACACTAGAGATGAGAGTGGCCTAGACCAAGATGGATGCAGTGCAGCTTGTGAGAAGTGGTCAGATTCAGCATATGTGATGAAGATAGAGTTGTCAACATTTCATGATGGATAATACTGGACCTCTTTCCTCTATGCCCAACAAAGCAAAATGAGACACTATAATGTCTATAAACTATAAAATAGAAGTTGATATTAGTGGGTTAAGCAGAGATAATTTCCCAGTAAAGTAAAACTTTCTTGATGTGGAGTTAGCCTTGGATTCAGTATGTTTCCACAAGCTGACATGAGCCTTTCAAGTTCACGTTTTCCTGCTGTCTTCTATAAGGAGCTTCAGCAGAGTAGTATTTACATTACCTCTTTTCCTGCCGATTGAATCTGTAGCAAACAGAGCAGTGTGTACAGTTTTATCTCACTTGAGAGCATTTCTGACTGTGGATCTGTCACTCTTTATATGGGGAATAGATTTCTTTCAGGATGTATTTCTTGCAGGAAAAGCTTTTACCCAGTGAGGTAAATACACTATGAAAACAATTTGATCAGATAAGGGTTCATGAACCCCACCTTATCCACCCATGTACACACACTCAACTTCATGGTTTTTTTTGGTTTGGTTTTGTTTTTTGTGGTACGTGGGCCTCTCACTGTTGTGGCCTCTCCCGTTGTGGAGCACAGGCTCTGGACGCGCAGACTCAGCGGCCATGGCTCACGGGCCTAGCTGCTACGCGGCATGTGGGATCTTCCCGGACCGGAGCACGAGCCCGTGTCCCCTGCATCGGCAGGCGGACTCTCAACCACTGCGCCACCAGGGAAGCCCCAACTTCATGTATTTTAAGTGCAAGTCTCTCTGGCCCTGATATGAGAAGACAAAGCCTTGGTTAGAGTAACAACTGATATTCTAATCACTGAGTAAAACTTTCATTATTGAAATTCTTCTATTGATTAGCCAGATGATTTTTATAGGATTGTGTGACAACTGCTCCGTGAGGATATTTGTGAATAGGGAAATCTCTGAATAGAGTATCCTTATGTCACTCGATGGGAATTAACCTCCTTAATTCATTACCACCTCTCAGAATAGTGCCTCGTCCCCTGCCTGCTCTGACATAACTAGGTATACAAGCAGCAAGAGGTGTGTTGGTATAGGGACCTGAATCCCTCCGAAGATGTGTAATCTCATGACTGAGCCTAACTGATTGAAAAACATAGTCCACCTTCATTCCCAGGTCTGTGGCAGCAACTAAGAGCAATCTCCAGGAGTCCTGTGTATCTGGGGAAGTCACCCAGGGACAGCAGGTAGATGCAAATGGTTTTGAGCAGTTTGGTTAAAACCCCTCCTTTGCAGGGATGATATTTGATCCATTGACTCTTTCTTTGAGGTGAGAGCTGGAAAAGTCCTGTGATTACTGTCAGTGTGCCTATCCACAGGGCAGTAGCCAGAGGATGAGCTCGCAGACAAGAGGGTGCCTGTAAATGCAACAGTTATATCCCACTTATCTGAAAACTCAAGGGAAATTCCATTTTGATGGACTCTTCTTTGGGCAGGAGTAAAATTTTCAAAACATAAGTGTTGAAGACTTAAGTGATATTTTTAGAACTTGTCTTTTATTGTGCTTCAGTATATCATAAAAAGTATACAAAGTCAGAAAGTTTATTCTTCCATAATTATTTAAATATCAATAGATTAGAATTCTCAATATGTTCATAGGGCAAATTACTAATTCCTGGAAAATCTATTTTTACAGAGTGCATTTTATGTCTGTCCATTCTGTAAAAATGTAATTTTCTGGGTAAATATGTATGTATGTATGTGTATATATATATATATATATATATATATATATATATATATATATATATATATATTCAGATCCAGTTTATGAACCACATAAGAATATCAGGGTCCTGACTGTAATCTCATGACATACACACAGAGAATAACACAATGCAATCCAGAACCAGGCAGTGAGAAACAAAAAGGCCTCTGAATAATAAAAATATTTTCATTTATTCAACTTTTAACAAATATTTATTGAACAATTATTAGATGCTAAGAACTATTATAAGAGGTATGAATACAAATATGAGCAAAACAGATAATATCCCTGCCCTCTTATGTTCTAGTATGTGTGTTGAGGGAGACGTGAAACAGGCAATAAATAATCAATAAAGCAACATGCAAAACGATTTTCATAAAGAGGCAAATGCTATAAAGAAAATAAGATGGGACTCTGTGATAGAGTGACTATGTTGGGGTGCCAGTGGAAATCAAGAGTCCTGCTTTGTACATGTTAAGTTTAAGATGCCAATTAGACACACAGAATCCATTGCCAAAAAGTCATCGCCATAAAACTCTTGTTCATACAGAAATTCCTTAGGTCCTCTGTCAGAGCTATTTTTTGTTTTATGCACAGATTAAATGAACTTGGTTCTCTGTTTTCTCTCACCCACAGCAGAGTAAAAGCTTGGCATCTCTCTCTCTCTCTCTCTCCCTGTCTCAAGCACCCGATCCAATATGTATAAAATTCCCTGCTGAAAATATCCACCCAACCTAACATGTTCAAAGCTAAATCTAACTTCCTCTTCACACTTGTTCCTTCTGTTTTTTTATGCAGCTTAATGATTCCTTTATTCACCCTATGACCCAAGCTTATTCCTAGACTCTGCCCCTCCCTCACCCCAACATTCAGTGAATGACTAAGTTGTGTAGAATAATACCTCCCAAATGTCTCTCTAATCTTTCTCCTACTCTCCATCTGAGCTGCTACTACCATTGAAGACCACATTACTTCTTGCCTGGATTACCATATGAGCATATGCTGCTGAATCATCTTCTTAAATCACCCTTTACCCCCTACATTTTAGCTAAATCCTACTAAAACTTCAAAATTCAGCTCAGTGATAACTTCTTTCAAGAAGACTTCACAGATATCTCTGACTTGTCCCCCACCCCATCTAGATTAGATAACCTCTATTATATGTCCCTATAGTACCCTGTGATTACATTTATTTTAGCATATATCACATGGTATTATAATTCCCTCTTCACTTGTCTGTCCTACCATTGCACTGTGAGCTCCTAGATGTTAGGGACTGTATCTTTTATTGTCACATCTCCAGTGCCCAACATGTGTCTGACACATGATTGACACTCAGTAAATGTTTTTTTTTTTATTAGTTTCTGCTTTATAACAAAGTGAATCAGTCATACATATACATCTGTTCCCACATCCCTTCCCTCTTGCGTCTCCCTCCCTCCCACCCTCCCTATCCTGCCCCTCCAGGCGGTCACAAAGCACCGAGCTGATCTCCCTGTGCTATACGGCTGCTTCCCACTATCTATCTACCTTACGTTTGGTACTGTATATATGTCCATGCCTCTCTTTAGCTTTGTCACAGCTTACCCTTCCCCCTCCCCATATCCTCAAGTCCATTCTCAAGTAAGTCTGTGTCTTTATTCCTGTTTTACCCCTAGGTTCTTCATGACATTTTTTTTCTTAAATTCCATATATATGTGTTAGCATATGGTATTTGTCTTTCTTTTCTGAGTTACTTCACTCTGTATGACAGACTCTAGGTCTATCCACCTCATTACAAATAGCTCAGTTTCGTTTCTTTTTATGGCTGAGTAATATTCCATTGTATATATGTGCCACATCTTCTTTATCCATTCATCCGATGATGGACACTTAGGTTGTTTCCATCTCCGGGCTATTGTGAAGAGAGCTGCAATGAACATTTTGGTACATGTCTCTTTTTGAATTATGGTTTTCTCAGGGTATATGCCTAGTAGTGGGATTGCTGGGTCATATGGTAGTTCTATTTTTAGTTTTTTTAAGGAACCTCCATACAGTTCTCCATAGTGGCTGTACCAATTCACATTCCCACCAGCAGTGCAAGAGTGTTCCTTTTTCTCCACAACCTCTCCAGCATTTATTGTTTCTAGATTTCTTGATGCTGGCCATTCTGACTGGTGTGAGATGATATCTCATTGTAGTTTTGATTTGCATTTCTCTAATGATTAATGATGTTGAGCATTCTTTCATGTGTTTGTTGGCAGTCTGTATATCTTCTTTGGAGAAATGCCTATTTAAGTCTTCTGCCCATTTTTGGATTGGGTTGTTTGTTTTTTTGCTATTGAGCTGCATGAGCTGTTTATAAATTATGGAGCTTAATCCTTTGTCAGTTGCTTCATTTGCAAATATTTTCTCCCATTCTGAGGGTTGTCTTTCGGTCTTGTTTATGGTTTCCTTTGCTGTGCAAAAGCTTTGAAGTTTCATTAGGTCCCATTTGTTTATCTTTGTTTTTATTTCCATTTCTCTAGGAGGTGGGTCCAAAAGGATCTTGCTGTGATTTATGTCCTAGAGTGTTCTGCCTATGTTTTCCTCTAAGAGTTTTATAGTTTCTGGCCTTACATTTAGGTCTTTAATCCATTTTGAGCTTATTTTTGTGTATGGTGTTAGGGAATGATCTAATCTCATACTTTTACATGTCCCTGTCCAGTTTTCCCAGCACCACTTATTGAAGAGGCTGTCCTTTCTCCACTGTACATTCCTGCCTCCTTTATCAAAGATAAGTTGACCATATTGCGTGGGTATATCTCTGGGCTTTCTATCCTGTTCCATTGATCTTTCTGTTTTTGTGCCAGTACCACACTGTCTTGATTACTGTAGCTTTGTAGTATAGTTTGAAGTCAGGGAGCCTGATTCCTCCAACTCCGTTTTTCGTTCTCAAGATTGCTTTGGCTATTCGGGGTCTTTTGTTTTTCCAAACAAATTTTGAAATTTTTTGTTCTAGTTCTGTGAAAAATGCCAGTGGTAGTTTGATAGGGATTGCATTGAATCTGTAGATTGCTTTGGGTAGTAGAGTCATTTTCACAATATTGATTCTTCCAATCCAGGAGCATGGTATATCTCTCCATCTATTTGTATCATCTTTAATTCCTTTCATCAGTGTCTTATAATTTTCTGCATATAGGTCTTTTGTCTCCTTAGGTAGGTTTATTCCTAGATATTTTATTCTTTTTGTTGCAATGGTAAATGGGAGTGTTTTCTTGATTTCACTTTCAGATTTTTCATCATTAGTGTACAGGAATGCCAGAGATTTCTGTGCATTAATTTTGTATCCTGCTACTTTACCAAATTCATTGATTAGCTCTAGTAGTTTTCTGGTAGCATCTTTAGGATTCTCTATGTATAGTATCATGTCATCTGCAAACAGTGACAGCTTTACTTCTTCTTTTCCAATTTGGATTCCTTTTATTTCCTTTTCTTCTCTGATTGCTGTGGCTAAAACTTCCAAAACTAAGTTGAATAAGAGTGGTGAGAATGGGCAGCCTTGTCTTGTTCCTGATCTTAGTGGAAATGGTTTCAGTTTTTCACCATTGAGGACGATGTTTGCTGTGGGTTTGTCATATATGGCCTTTATTATGTTGAGGAAAGTTCCCTCTATGCCTACTTTCTGCAGGGTTTTTATCATAAATGGGTGTTGAATTTTGTCAAATGCTTTCTCTGCATCTATTGAGATGATCATATGGTTTTTCTTCTTCAATTTGTTAATATGGTGTATCACATTGATTGATTTGCATATATTGAAGAATCCTTGCATTCCTGGAATAAACCCCACTTGATCATGGTGTATGATCCTTTTAATGTGCTGTCGGATTCTGTTTGCTAGTATTTTGTTGAGGATTTTTACATCTATGTTCATCAGTGATATTGGACTGTAGTTTTCTTTCTTTGTGACATCCTTGTCTGGTTTTGGTATCAAGGTGATGGTGGCCTCGTAGAATGAGTTTGGGAGTGTTCCTCCCTCTGCTATATTTTGGAAGAGTTTGAGAAGGATAGATGTTAGCTCTTCTCTAAATGTTTGATAGAATTCACCTGTGAAGCCATCTGGTCCTGGGCTTTTGTTTGTTGGAAGATTTTTTATCACAGTTTCAATTTCAGTGTTTGTGATTGGTTTATTCATTAAATGTTTTTGAATGAATACATGCTTGAATAAAATTAGAAGAAAGATCAGCTTAAAGAAAAACTGGCAACAATAATGAATGATAGCTTATAGTTGTATAAGTGAAGAAGGAAACAATGAAATAAGTCATAAAAATCTCAAAAAGTACCATAGTCTGCAGTCACTTAGCATTGGGACTATTAATATTACATTGTATTATAATTTTGTATTATAGCTTGTATAGCATAATGCAATTTCTCCCATTAATTTTAAAGACATTGGAACATCTAGAAAAGACTAAATTATATTTAGTAGCCTCCATTTAAAAGTGTGGGAGTATGTACTACATAATATGACTTATGACTTATGACTGATCGACGTCAAACCAGGTTTGGGAAAAACGATTAAAGACTAATACTTTTAACACACACATTTCTGTATCCTATGTGTTTCCTTCAAATTGATTTGAGGGTTTAGATATAGATAAATGATATCATAACTGAAGCCCAAACCATCATTATTTTTACACAAAGCTGCTATTGAGTTCACTTTCTGAGACCATCCTAAAAATCTCTCACATAGTATACAATCAAAGAAAATGTTTCTCTAAATAGAAATGTCTTAAAAATGTTAATGATTCATATAAATAAAGTTATCAGTGCTTTGATGTAAAGGAGCTTGGAATTGATGACTTGTGCCCAGACCCTCTGCTTAATTCCTCGATACCACTATACTTTTTGGCCTCATTTTTCCATCCCTGATGTTTGCCCTAAAACTATTCTCTCCTGTTGAGTAGCTCAACAAATGGCTAGAGTACATATACAGAATATAGGTAATAAAGATCTGGGTAACTATGAATCCATATTAAGTGGTCAACAACCTTCTAAATATTTGTTTAGGAATGATTGATGACCATCACTTGGAAGCAGCAGAACCAGGATGAATTGTTTGGGCACAGTCCACTCACTGCTTACATCTTCATAGCATGATCATTTTTTTTTTGTTTTTGTTGTTATGTATATTATATATATTTTAACATCTTTATTGGAGTATAATTGCTTTACAGTGGTGTGTTAGTTTTTGCTTTATAACAAAGTGAATCAGCTATACATATACATATATCTCTTCCCTCTTGCATCTCCCTCCCTTCCACCCTCCCTATCCCACCTCTCTAGGTGGTCAAAAAGCACCGAGCTGATCTCCCTGTGCTATGCGGCTGCTTCCCACTAGCTATTGCTTTTACATTTGGTAGTGTTTACATGTCCATGCCAGTCTCTCACTTTGTCCTAGCTTACCCTTCCCCCTCCCCGTGTCCTCAAGTCCATTCTCTAGTAGATCTGTGTCTTTATTCCCATCCTGCCCCTAGGTTCTTCATTACCATTTCTTTTTAGATTCCATACATATGTGTTAGCATAGGGTATTTTTTTTTCTCTTTCTGACTTAATTCACTCTGTATGACAGACTCTGTGTCCATCTACCTCACTACAAATAACTCAATTTCATTTCTTTTTATGGCCGAATAATATTCCATTGTATATATGTGCCACATCTTCTTTATCCATTCATCTGTCCATGGACACTTAGGTTGCTTCCTTGTCCTGGCTATTGTAAATAGAGCTGCAATGAACATTGTGGTACATGACTCTTTTTGAATTATGGTTTTCTCAGGATATATGCCCAGTAGTGGGATTGCTGGGTCATATGGTAGTTCTATTTTTAGTTTTTAAGGAACCTCCATACTGTTCTCCATAGCAGCTGTATCAGTTTACATTCCCATCAACAGTGCAAAATGGTTCCCTTTTCTCTGCACTCTCTCCAGCATTTATTGTTTGTTGATTTTTTGATGATGGCCATTCTGACTGGTGTGAGGTGATACCTCACTGTAGTTTGATTTGCATTTCTCTAATGATTAATGATGTTGAGCATTCTTTCATGTGTTTGTTGGCAATCTGTATATCTTCTTTGGAGAAATGTCTATTTAGGTCTTCTGCCCATTTTTGGATTGGGTTGTTTGTTTTTTTGCTATTGAGCTGCATGAGCTGCTTATAAATTTTGGAGATTAATCCTTTGTAAGTTGCTTCAATTGCAAATATTTTCTCCCATTCTGAGGGTTGTCTTTTGGTCTTGTTTATGGTTTCCTTTGCTGTGCAAAAGCTTTTAAGTTTCATTAGGTCCCATTTGTTTATCTTTGTTTTTATTTCCATTTCTCTAGGAGGTGGGTCCAAAAGGATCTTGCTGTGATTTATGTCCTAGAGTGTTCTGCCTATGTTTTCCTGTAAGAGTTTGATAGTGTCTGGTCTGATATTTAGGTCTTTAGTCCATTTTGAGTTTATTTTTCTGTATTTTGTTAGAAAGTGTTCGAATTTCATTGTTTTACATGTGGCTGCCCAGTTTTCCCAGCACCATTATGGAAGAGGCTGTCTTTCCTCCATTGTACATTCTTGCCTCCTTTATTAAAGATAAGGTGACCATATGTGTGTGGGTTTATTTCTGAGCTTTCTATCCTGTTCCATTGTTCTATATTTCTGATTTTGTGCCAGTACCATACTGTCTTGATTACTGTAGCTTTGTAGTATAGTCTGAAGTCTGGGAGCCTGATTCCTCCAGCTCTGTTTTTCTTTCTCAAGGTTGCTTTGGCTGTTTGGGGTCCTTTGTGTTTCCATACAAATTATCATTTTTTTTGTTCTAGTTCTGTGAAAAATGCCACTGGTAGTATGATAGGGATTGCATTAGATCTGTTGATTGCTCTGGGTAGTATAGTCATTTTCACAATGTTGATTTTTCCAATCCAAGAACATGGTATATCTCTCCATCTGTTTGTATCATCTTTAATTTCTTTCATTAGTTTTTAATAGCTTTCTGCATGCAGGTCTTTTGTCTCCTTAGGTAGGTTTATTCCTAGATACTTTATTCTTTTTGTTGCAATGGTAAATGGGATTGTTTCGTTAATTTTTATTTCAGATATTTCATCATTAGTGTATAGGAATGCAAGAGATTTCTGTGTATTAATTTTGTATCCTGCCACTCTACCAAATTCATTGATTAGCTCTAGTAGCATCTTTAGGATTCTCTATGTATAGTATCATATTGTTTGCAAACAGTGACAGCTTTACTTCTTTTCCAATTTGGATTCCTTTTATTTCTTTTTCTTCTCTGATTGCTGTTCTAAAACTTTCAAAACTATGTTGAATAACAGTCGTGAGAGTGGGCAACCTTGTGTTGTATCTGATCTTAGAGGAAATGGTTTCTGTTTTTCACCATTGAGAATGACGTTGACTGTCGGTTTGTCATATATGGCCTTTCCTATGTTGACGTAGGTTCCCTTTATGCCTACCTTCTGGAGGGTTTTTATCATAAATGGGTGTTGAAATTTGTGAAAGCTTTTTCTGCATCTATTGAGGTGATCATATGGTTTTTATCCTTCAATTTGTTAATATGGTGTGTCACATTGATTGATTTGCATATATTGAAGAATCCTTGCATTCCTAGGGTAAACCCCATTTGATCATGGTGTATGATCCTTTTAATGTGCTGTTGGATTCTGTTTGCTAGCATTTTGTTGAAGATTTTTGCAACGATGTTCATCAGAGATATTGGCCTGTAGTTTTCTTTTTATGTGACATCTTTGTCTGGATTTGGTATCAGGGTGATGGTGGCCTCGTAAAATGAGTTTGGGAGTGTTCCTCCCTCTGCTATATGTTGGAAGAGTTTGAGAAGGATAGGCGTTAGCTGTTCTCTAAATGTTTGATAGAATTTGCCTGTGAGGCCATCTCGTCCTAGGCTTTTGTTTGTTTGAAGATTTTTAATCACAGTTTCAATTTTAGTGCTTGTGATTGGTCTATTTATATTTTCTATCTCTTCCTGGTTCAGTCTTGGAAAGTTGTGCTTTCCTAAGAATTTGTCCATTTCTTCTAGGTTGTCCATTTTATTGGCATAGTGTTTCTTGTAGTAATCTCTCATGATCCTTTGTATTTCTGCAGTGTTGGTTGTTACTTCTCCTTTTTCATTTCTAATTCTGTTGATTTGAGTCTTCTCCCTTTTTTCTTGATGAGTCTGGCTAATGATTTATCAGTTTTGTTTATCTTCTGAAAGAACCAGCTTTTAGTTTTCTTGAACTTTGGTATTATTTCCTTCATTCCTTTTTCATTTATTTCTGATCTGATCTTAATGATTTCTTTCTTTCTGCTAATTTTGGGGTTTTTTTTGTTCTTCTTTCTCTAATTGCTTTAGGTGTAAGGTTAGGTTGTTTCTTTGAGCTGTTTATTGTTTCTTCAGGTAGGATTGTATTGCTATAAATTTCCCCTTTAGAGCTGCTTTTGCTGCATCCCATAGGTTTTGGGTGATTGTATTTTCATTGTTATTTGTTTCTAGGTACTTTTTGATTTTCTCTTTGATTTCTTCCATGATCCTTGGTTATTTAGTAGCATATTCTTTAGCCTCCATGTGTTTGTATTTTTTTAAGTTTTTTTCCCTGTAATTGGTATCTAGTCTCACAGTGTTGTCATCAGAAAAGTTACTTGATACGATTTAAATTTTCTTAAATTTACCAAGGCTTCATTTTGTTATTGAGCTGCATGAGCTGCTTATACATTTTGGAGATTAATCCTTTGTCAGTTGCTTCATTTGCAAATATTTTCTCCCATTCTGAGGGTTAGTTTGATTAATATGTGTCTCCACATGTTTCTCTTTGGGTTTATCTTGTATGGTACTGTCTGTGCTTCCTGGACTCGACTGACTCTTTCCTTTCCCATGTTAGGGAAGTTGTCAACTATAATCTCTTCAAATATTTTCGCAGACCCTTTATTTTTCTCTTCTTCATCTGGGATCCATATAACTTCAATGTTGGTGCATTTAATGTTGTCCCAGTTATCTCTGAGACTCTCCTCAGTTCTTTTCATTCTTTTTTCTTTATTCTGCTCCCTGACAGTTATTTCCACAATTTAATCTTCTGGCTCATTCATCCGTTCTTCTGCCTCAGTAATTCTGCTATTTATTCTTTCTAGAGTAGTTTTAATTTAAGTAATTGTGTTGTTCATCACTCTTTGTTTGCTCTTTAGTTCTAGGTCCTTGTTAAATGTTTCTCGTATTTTCTCCATTCTCTTTTGTTAATTTGGATCACCTTTAGTATCATTACTCTGATTTCTTTTTCAGATAGGTTGCCTATTTTGTCTTTATTTATTTGGTCTTGTAGGTTTTAACCTGGCTACCTCGTCTGTAACATATCTTTTTGTTGTTTCTTTTTTTGTTTTTTTTTGATGGGTGGTGCTGTACTCCTGTCTTACTGGTTGTTTGGCCTGAGACGTCCAGCACTGGAGTTTGCAGGCAGTTGTGTAGAGCTTGGTCTTGGTGCTGAGATGAGGACCTCTGGTAGGCCTTAGTGCAGTTAATATTCCCTGGGGTCTGAGGTTCTCTGTTAGTCCAGTGGTTTGCACTCGGTGCTCCCACCACAGGAGCTCAGGTCTGACCTCTGGCTTGGGAACCACGATCTCGCTAGCTTTGTGGCGTGGTAAATAAATAAATAAATAAATAAATAAAATTAGAAAGATAAAAAATATATTAGGGAAAATAAAACTATAATTGAAACAACTGCAACAAGCTAACATAAAACCACAAGAGAAAAAGGAAAAATAGAAAAGTGGGGGGATCAAGCCAAAAGGAGAGAACAATAACAAAGTATAAAGAATAAAATAAAATTAGAAAAATAAAAGATTAAGAAAAATAAAAATATAAAAGTATCAATAGCAGTGAATCAACAAGGTAAAACAGAAACCAGAAGTAAAAGAGGACAAAAGAAAAAAGAAAAGAAAAGCCTTAGCTATGGGGGTGGAGTTTAGGCAGGGGTGGAACTTAGGCAGGGGCAGGGTTTAGTTTGGGGCAGGACCTAGGTGGGTGGGAGAGGTGACGTTTGAGCGTGGGGCAGGGCCTAGGCTTAGGACCTGCAGGGGAGGGGCAACACATGGGAAGGAGGGCCTCTGGAGTGTGGAGTTACAGAGTTTGGAGGTAGGGCCCTGAGTGAAGGTGTGTAGGTGGGGTTTAGGCCCTGTGTGGTTGGAGGGTGTCTCAGAGGGGGTCTCCGAGTGTAGAGGTAGGGCCCTGTGTGGGGGTGTAGGGGAGGGGCTTGGGCTCTGCACAGCAGGAGGGAGTCTCCGAGGGCAGAGGATTAGGCCCGGGAGCCCAACAGGCTCCCCAGTGCCTAAATGGACAGGGAAGACACTGGCTGTGTTCCATTCTGTTCCTTTGTGCTCCTCCCCCACTGTGTCCCTCAGGGTCTCCCCCGTTGCCTACTGGACCCCTAACTGTGGGTGGGTCCTGCTGGGTGTAGGAACTCCTTCGTTCCCCCAGCCACCCCTCAGGGATGCCAGTCCTTGAGCTCCGGCCTTTACTTTTGCTCCCCCTTCCCTTCCTCCCACTACCTCAGGACCCACACGGCTGGAGGGGGCCTCAGTGGGTAGAGGATCAGGCCCAGGAACTCAGCAGGTTCCTGGGGCCCCCTGTGGGCAGGGGAAACCTGGCTACGCTCCCTTTTGATCCTCTGCCCTCCCAATGGTTCCCCAATTCTCCCCATTGAGTGTGGGATCCCTTCCCCTACCCCAGCTGCCCCTCAGGGGTGCCAGTCCTGTCCCGCCTCCACTTCTCCTCCCCCTTCACTCCCCCCAAGCCTCACATCCTACCCGATCACTGGGGGCTCCTCCTTTCCCCTTAGGTGTCTGTGTTCCCCCACCAGTGCCTGGTAGGTGCCCTAGTTGTGAGGAGACGCGAATTCTGTGTCCTCCTAGTACACCGTCTTGACTCTGCCCCCAGAACAGGATTTTTAAAAGAAGAGAAATATCAGAATGCATTTAATGTTTTACACTGGAAGGGTGACAAGATTTCTTTCAACTGAGATAGAAACCAAAATATTTCAGTCACTCCGGTGACACTAATGAATCACAGATATGGTGAGCTTGCCAAAGACACAGAAGCAAAATGTATTCTTTGTTGTGCCTGAAGAATTTCAGGATATAAGTAGATTTTTATAAAGCCTTCAACTTTGAATAAATGAATGAATGAATGAATGAGAGGTGAATGAATGAGAAGTTCTTTTTAAGATGTCCTCTGCTCCCTGCTGAAATTCTGAAAACATTTTCTCAAAGACGTGATGTTAGAAATGGTGTTATTTCTCAAAAATCCACTAAAATCTATCTGTATACAAATTATAACAACAACAACAATAGCTGTTTATTAGAATTCACTCTGTTCTAAGCACTTTCTAATGTAATACCCACAAGAACTGTATGGTATTGGGTACTATTACTGATATTATTTTACAGATGAGGAAATAGGTTCAGAGTGCTTATATTTCTTGATCTAGGTTACACAGCTGGAGACTGGTGATTTTAATTGAGCCCACAAATCACTCCCCTAACTGTTACACTATACTGTTTAAGAATTATGTGTATAGAGTACCCTTAAGTAACTAGTCCAAGATAAGGAACACAGGTGATCGTAGAGATAAAGAATTAAGCTCAGGGGGTACCTTCAAGATGGCAGAGGAGTAAGATGTGGAGATCATCTTCCTCCCCACAAATATGTCAGAAATACATCTACACGTGGATCAACTGCTACAGAACACCTACTGAATGCTGGCAGAAGACCTCAGACTTCCAAAAAGGCAAGAAAATCCCCATGTACAAGGGTAGAGCAAAAGAAAAAAGAAAAAAACAGAGACAAAAGAATAGGGATGGGACCTGCACCTCTGGGAGGGATCTGTGAAGGAGGAAAAGGTTCCATACATTAGGAATCCCCTTCACTTCCTAATGTGGAGATGGGGGGTGGGCAGGGGGGGAAACTTCAGAGCCACAGAGGAGAGTGCAGCAACAGGGGTGTAGAGGACAAAGCAGAGAGATTCCTGCACAGAGGGTGCAGAGGATCAGTGCCGACCAGCACTCACAAGCCTGAGAGGCATGTCTGTTCACCCGCCAGGGCAGGTGTGGGCTGGGAGCTGAGCCTTGGGCTTTGGAGGTCAGATCCCAGGAAGAGGACTGGGGTTGGCTGCGTGAAGACAGCCTGAAGGGGGCTAGTGTGCCACAGCTAGCTGGGAGGGAGTCTGGGAAAAAGTCTGGATCTGCCTAAGAGGCAAGAGGCCATTGTTTCAGGGTGTGCGAGGAGAGGGGATTCCTTCCCCATCTGCCCACAGAAGGCAGAGCACCGCCTAAGCGAGCTCCAGAGATGGGCATGAACCACGGCTATCAGCTTGGACCCCAGAGACAGGCATGAAATGCTAAGGCTGCTGCTGCTGCTACCAAGAATCCTGTGTGCAAGTGCAGGTCACTACACACACACCCCTGCAAGCCTGTGCAGCATGCCACTGCCAGGGTCCCGTGATCCAGAGACAACTTCTCCGGGAGAACACACAGCACGCCTCAAGCTGTTGCAACGTCATGCTGACCTCTGCTGCAGCAGGCTCACCCCGCATTCCAATTATGACTACCATACCCCTCCCACCCCCCAGCCTGAGTGAGCCAGAGTCCCCTAATCAGCTGCTGCTGTAACCCCCTCCTGTCTGGGCAGGAACAGATGCCTAAGGGCAACCTACCTGCAGAGGTGGGGCCAAAATCAAAGCAGAACCCCAGAGTCTGTGTGAACAAAGAAGAGAAAAGGAACTTTCTCTGTGCAACCTCAGGAGCAGGGAATTAAATCCCCATAATCAACTTGATGTACCCTGCATTTGTGGAATACCTGAATAGTCGAGAAATCATCCCAAAATTGAGGTGGTGGACTTTGGGAGCAACTGTAGACTTGGGGTTTCCTGTCTGTGACTGATTTGTTTCTGATTTTTATGTTTATACTAGTTTAGTTTTTAGTGCTTGTTATCATTGGTGGTTTTGTTTATTGGTTTGGTTGCTGTCTTCTTTTTTTAATTATTATTTTTTATGTTAATTAAAAAATCTTTTTATTTATTTATTTTAATTTTTATTATTTTTTCTTTCTTTTTTTCTCCCTTTTCTTCTGAGCCATGTGGCTGACAGGGTCTTTGTGTACTGGCCAGGTGTTAGGCCTGAGTCTCTGAGGTGTGAGAGCCGATTTCAGGACATTGGACAACCAGAGACCTCCCAGCCCCAGGTAATATCAATTGGCGTGAGCTCTCCTAGAGATCTCCATCTCAACACTAAGACCCAGCTCCAGCCAATTGCCAGCAAGCTCCAGTGCTGGACGCCTCATGCCAAACAACTAGTAAGACAGGAACACAACCCCACCCATTAGCATAGAGGCTGCCTAAATCATACTAAGTGCACAGACACCCCCAAAACACACCATTGGACGTGGCCCTGTCCATCAGAAAGACAAGATCCAGCCCCATCCCCCAGAACACAGACGCCAGTCCCCTCCACCAGGAAGCCTACACAAGCCACTGAACCAACCTCAACCATGGGGCAGACACCAAAAACAATGGGAAGTATGAACCTGCAGCCTGCACAAAGGAGACCCCAAATGCAGTAAGTTAAACAAAATGAGAAGGCAGAGAAATATGTAGCAGATGAAGGAGCAAGGTAAAAACCTTACAGGGTGGAGGTGAAAGGGCAAGGCAATCACCCTTCTACATTATATCTATACTAAAAGTACATCATTCTGCTCAAATAACTTTAGTGCCTCCCTAATGCCTGGAGTATCAAGTTCTGATTCCTTACCTTGGTATCCAGGGTCTGCCACATGATGACCACAACGTAATTTGGCAGTTTGATCTTAGGCTGTTCACATATACTCCAGACTAACTGCATGACTTGTTCTTTGGATATGCTGTGTGCTTCCCTGTAGTCTTTGTGTTTTTGCTTAAACTGTCCCCATTCCCCATTGACCTTTGCAGATCACTTCCCTTCTGCTCCTTCTATGCCTTGCTCCCCCTAACAATTCGTTTCTACCTGTCAAAATCATATTCATCTTTCAGTGCTCTTCTCAAATACCACTTTTGAAATAAGACTTTATTTTTATTTTATTGAGGTATAATTGACATACAACATTATATTAGTTTCAGGTATACAACATAACGATTTGATATATGTATTTGCTGGAAAATGATCACCACAGTAAGTCTAGTTAACATCCATCACCATACACAGTCACAGAATTTTTTTCTTGTGGTGAGAAGTTTTAAGATTTTCTCTCTTAGCAACTTTCTCATATGTGATACAGTATTATTAACTGTAGCCTACATGCTGTACGTTATATCCCCAAGGACTTTATATTTTTAGAGCAGTTTTAGGTTTACAACAAAATTGAGAGGAAGGTACAGAGATTTCTCATATATCCCTCATTATCAATATCACACACCAGAATGGTACATATTTTTTTCTTTTTTACCAAGGATGAACCTATATTGACAAATCATAATCACCCAAAGTCCATAGTTTGCCTTAGAGTTCACTGTTGGTGTTGTACGTTCTATGGGTTTGGACAAATGTATAGTGACATATATCCATATCCATTATTGTAATATCATAAACAGTGTTTTCACTACTGCCCTAAAAATCCTCTGTGCTTTGTTTATTCATCTTTCTCACCCCAAGAAATCTCTGATCTTTTTATTGTCTCCAGAATTTTACCTTTACCAAAATATCATATAGTTGGAATCATACAGTATGTAGCCTTTTCACATTGGCTTCTTTCACTTAGTAATATGTTTTTAAGTTTCCCTGATGTCTTTTTGTGGCTTGATAGCTCATTTCTTTTTAGGGCTGAATAATATTCCATTGTCTGGATGTACCACAATTTATTTATTCACTCACCTACTGAAGGACATCTGTGTTGCTTCCAAGCTTTGATAATTATGAATAAAACTGCTATAAATATCCATGTACAGGTTTTTCCATAGACATAAGTTTTCAGCTCCTTTGGGTAAATGCCAAGGAGTGTGATTGCTGAATCATTTGGTAAGAGTTTGTTTAGTTTTGTAAGAAACTGCCAAACTGTCTTCCAAGGTGTCTGTGCCATGTTGCATTCCTACAAGCAATGAACAAGAATTCCTGTTGCTCCACACCCTCCTCCTCATGTGGTGTTGTCAGTCTTCTGGATTTTGGCCACTCTAACAGGTGTGTAGTAGTATCTCGTTGTCTTAGTTTGCATTTCCATGATGACATACGATGTGGGACATCATTTCATATGCTTATTTGCCATCTGTATATCTTCTTAGATAAGATGTTTGTTTAAGATTTTTGGCCCATTTTTAGATTAGGTTGTTTGTTTTCTTATTGTTGAGTTTTAAGAATATTTTTATATATTTTGGATAATGGTCCTGTATCAAATGTGTCTTTTGCAAATATTTTCTCCAAGTCTGTGGCTTGTCTTCTAATTCTCTTGATACTGTCTTTTACAGAAGTTTTTGATTTTAATGAAGTCCAGTTTATCAATTATTTCTTTCTTGGATCTTGTCTTTGGTGTTTTATCTAAAAAGTCATTGTTATACCCAAGCTCATATATTTTTTTCTTCTATATTATCTTCTAGGACATTTATGGTTTTGCATTTTACATTTAGGTCTATGATCTATTTTGGTTTGTTTTCTCTTTCAAAATCTTATTTACTTGACTATTTTCTGAAGTTCCTAACACAATATTTTGAACATACATAGAAGTCCTCTTATCTAAAGTGATTCTACCTACATAGTTAATTGAAGAAGTCAGGTAAAGAAGAATATTAAGTAAACATAATATATACTTACCTTAAGCATATTAATGGAGAATTAGTTAAGAGAATATTTACTGTAGAAGGTTCTAGTAAATATTTGTTGAGTTTAATTGAATTTAACTGAATCTTTAGGAAGAAGCTTTTCCATCTTCCATTTTTATTGGCAATTTATCTACTGTGTCTATGAAAGGGGAAATGCAGATAGGATGACCAGTTTTATTATTAAAATTAAAATTTCAACCCTTGCCCCTTTTGGCACTCTTTATGCTTCCTCTGCACATATTTTTTTTCCAAAGTACTTACCACCATCTTATATATTAAATAAATTATTTATTGTTTATTGTCTGTCATTATACAGTAGGATCAAAGGTCATTAATTACAGGGGTTTTGGGCTCTTTTATTCACTAATGTGTTCCTGGAGCCTAGAACCATTGACTGGTATAAAATAGGTGCTCAATAGGGAATTTCCTGGTGGTCCAGTGGTTAGGACTCTGTGCTTTCACTGCCAGGAGCCTGGGTTCAGTCCCTGGTCAGGGAACTAAAATCCCACAAGTTGTGCAATGTGGCAAATAAAAACAAAGTGGGTGCTCAATAAATATTTATTGAATGAATAAATGCATGACAGAATGGTATCACAGGTGTCATAACTGCAAGGAACCTTTGAGGTAATCTAGTTCAATCCTTTATTTTATATAGCTATAGCATAGCATAGAAATGTAGTATGGGACACATAGATCTGTGTTCAAATCTATCACTTGCTATGTGATTTGGGGCAAATTACTTAACCGTTTTGTGCCTCAGTTTCCTCATATTTAAAATTGGGTAATAACAGTGACCTGATATAGAGCAAAAATTGTGAGGATTCAATGACATCATGCATGCAAAACATTTAGTATAGTGCCTAAGACATGGTAGTTTTGCATTAGTCAGAGTTTAGAAATAGAGATCACTTCAAGGGTTGACAATAAAAGGAATTTAATGTGGAGAATTGGTAATAAAGGGGATGGAGGAGCTGAGAAGCCAAACGGGATGATAAAGTAATCCTTAGATTAACAACAGAAAGCTAGGGCTTGGAGGAACAATGGAAGAAGGTGGTGTTAACAGAGCCCAGAGGCTTGTTCATCTGAGGTAAGCTTGAAACGTAATGGGCTTGTCTGTCAGGAGCTGAATCTATAGGGAAGATTCAGCTGCTATAGGAGATGCCACCCTAGGTGGAGAGGGAGGGAGAGAAACCCTGCTTTCCCCCTTCCTGCTGTGTAACAGTCTCTCTTCAGTATCTCCCATTGGCTGAACCTAGCTGGAAACCAGATCACGTGGGAACCTGGCAAAGGCAGACTACCAGGGTCCTTTGATTCAGAGCAGAACCTGGGAAGAATGCGGAGTGGCATGCTGTTTAATCAGCAAGAACTATTATTGCTATTACTGGCCTCACTAACACAATGCAGAGCTAACCAGCTAGAGGCAGTTTGTTACATAAGAAGAAATGTTCTAAGTGATGAATCAGAGCCAGATTTTGTCCTGTTCAACACTATTTACATTAGTCATGATGTGACCAACTCACAGGGGATTGGCTGGATATTTTAACCCTTTGAGGTTCAATATATAATGTTTCTGAGTTGGATTACCAGATGTTAGCTATGGACATAAGCTTCTCCCTACCCCTAAACTTAGGCCATTTCCCAATTTCACAACTAAATGTTACTTACAGTTCCATAAGATCCAACAAAAATTAATGTAAAATGAAACGTTTAATTTTTTTGATGCTCAGTTTAAACAGCCCGGTTATAGACTAAATTTAAATTAAAAACTCAGCATGAATCAGATGGCTTATGTCTCTGTGTGACGGCTTTTATATTAAATGGTTTACATGAATGCTGTTGTTTATCTTGCAAACAGGTTGTCATGCATATTAATGAGACCCAGGTGTTAACTTCATGCTGTTTTCTTTCCAACAAAGAAAATCTTTAAGTTAAAGTGTTTTTACAAGTCTTTGTTGTAATAATTGTAAGACATCATTTTATGCATCGCAGTGTTTACCAGGTTTATTTCCTAATTCCAGCTCATTTCTTAATTCCTCGCCTTTCCCATTGCACTTTTGCTTTTATATGCTGAGGGCTTCCAGCCATATATGACAGTAGCCTGAAGGTCTGCAGGAGCTCAAGAAGGAGAAACCTTCCTCCAGCAGCTCTTCAGATGGCAAGAATTCATGTTCATCTGTGTTCTGCCCAAGGTCATTTTATGCTCACCCCTTGTGGTTTTCTCCTTCCCTACCAGGAAGGGAGATTGACCAATTGATTACAGGTTAAAAGACCCCATATCTTTTATAATTTTCTAATATTTCCTTTGGGGGTACTTTCTTTTAATTCCTTTGATCATTTCTATAACTTTTCTGTACCTCTCCAGCTTTTCTTAAAGTGCAGAAACTCGGGCTGGTTGGGCTTCTCTAAGAGGAACTGCTTGATGCTACATATAGCAGGACAATAACTTTGTGGATCTTGCTTATCTTAGAGCAAATTCTCAGGGCAGCAATAGCCTACCTAATTTTCTGAGATTGATGTTGTGGGGTTGTGTTCAAAGGGACCACCCTCTGAATGAGTGGTAGGTGCACACTCCTCTTGATTTTACAAACAGTTTTTGAGCACCTGCTGCATGCTGAGCATTGTGCTATGTTCTGGGAATACAAGTGTGTGTAAGACATCATCCCAGCCCTTGGAGAATTTGTAGTCTCACAGTGGAGACTTGTACATAAAGTTTTAAAAAGTGTGGTACAGTTTTTGAGGTGTACATTGGGTAATTCTGAATCTCAGTAGAGGTAACCAAACCAGCTTTGGGGTAGGGAACCTAGAGGAGAAGTAGGACTTTGTGATTCCATTGCAAGACCTTGTCTTAGGTTCATATGAGGTGAGAATTGTAAAGAAGATCCCTGAATAGCCAAGACCTTTAAAGAACTGTACATAGGTTGGATTTTTTTTTTTAACCCGTCAGAGCAGTGAGATTCCAAGAATCTGAACTTTTCTTGTTTTGGCCTCTGGGTGGAAAAAAATTCTCTCCTGAGAATTTATAAATACAGACCTGGATGTCTAGGGTTGCCCAAAGTAAAGAGTTAAAGTGCAGTCCCAAATACATAATACTCCTGGGTTGTTTGGCAGTAGTAAAGTCAAAACTTGTCTAGAAGGATGCATGTTCAATTCAGGCAGAATAGAATTCCTAAAGATAAATCATCTTTAAAGATTATCTCCAAGTTCAAAATTTACCATAGAAAAGAGTTTGAGTGAAGAGGTGAGCTAAGGGCATTCCTGGAAGAGAGAAGAGACGTGAGCTAATAAGCGAGGAGGTGTGAAGAAACATGATCTATTCAGCATTTCAGTGTTACTATGGGTTTATGGGTGAGGTGAGAGGTGATGGGAGATAGAATCTGAGGAAGAGGTGGGGCCAGGTTGTGGAAGGCCTGCTTACCATGCTGTGGAATGCAGCCTTTCACCTTGAATTTGTGCCTGGGGTGAAGATGGGGTGGGATGGCATGAGGAGGAATGGAAGGCTATATGGAAGAGTAATGTATTTTCTTTGAGGTTAGGAAGGAAGAGATGGGCTGAACAACACTTTATCTTGAAATGGCACTTTTTTCTTTATATTTTCCAAAGCTGACATGTATACCCTGAGGCTTCTGTCTGTTTGCATGAGCGTGTGTAGATTTTTTTAATTATGAAAATTTAAATAAAGCAAGAGCCAAAATCCAAAGAACTCAATTTTAAAGTAACAGTTATTGTGTGTTTTACTCTGGTTCAAAGTAACACATGTTCATTTTAAAATGTAGGAATAACAGAAAAGCACAAAGAAGAAAAGTTAAATTACCAATAATCCTGATGTTCAGAGAATATATTATTAATATTTGGAAACTTTTCTTCCAATCTTTTCTGCACACACACACATACACTCATACATACACTAACACCCACATATATATGCATTTTACAAAGTTGAGATCATATTAAATACATTGTTTTGTAACCTGTTTTTTTTTTCACTTAACCTACTATGGTGAACATTTTCCAGGTTATTAACTATTCTTCTACAAATAATTTTAGTATCTGTCTAAGTATTTCATTAAACTTATGTGCACAATGCTATTTACCTTCCTCTGTTGTTAGACATTCATTTTAAAAAAATAAACTTATTTATTTATTTATTTTTGGCTGTGTTGTGTCTTTGTTGCTGCACGCGGACTTTCTCTAGTTGCAGCGAGCGGGGGCTGCTCTTCCTTGTGGTGCATGGGCTTCTCATTGTGGTGGCTTCTCTTGTTGCAGAGCACGGGCTCTAGGTACGCGGGCTTCAGTAGTTGTGGCACACGGGCTCTAGAGCGCAGGCTCAGTAGTTGTGGCGCACAGGCTTAGTTGCTCCATAGCACGTGGGATCTTCCTGGACCAGGGCTCGAACCCATGTCCCCTGCATTGGCAGGCGGATTCTTAACCACTGTGTCATCAGGAACGTTCCTCATTTTTTCACTATTATATGGAATACTGTGATACTCATGCCTCTACATAAATATTTATGTACCTTACTGATTATATTCTGTTGAATGAATTCTTAGAGGTGGTATTGCTAGAAAAAAAGGGACTGCATATTTTAAAGAACTCTAATGGACCTTGCTAAATTATTCTCTAGAAATGTTATTCCATTTTATTTCCACTTCTTATAAATGTTTATAAAAAATGCTGCTTGTTTCTCCGTATTTTTTGCAAATTTTACAGGTGAAACTGGTATTGAATTTGCTCTAATTTACTTGAGCACTAGTAAACTTTACCATCTTTTCTCCTGTCTGTAAGTCATACATATCCTTTTATGAATTTCCATGTGTATTCTTTCTGAATTTTTTATTGGTGTGCTCTTTTATCATTATTGATTTTTAAAAGTGTTTATATACTAACAATACATTACCATTTATCTGTCACTTATGTTACATTTTCCCCAGTTATTTTCCTCTTTTTATTCATGGCATTTTTGTATACATTTTGATATAGTCAAATCTATAACATTTTCATTATGGTTTCTTTTTACTTTTATCCTTAGAATAAAGAATTTCCCCACTCTGTGTTCAAATATACACCCATAACACTTTTCTTTTTATTGAAAAATATTTAAATTTCTACTCTGCATGGAATTTAGTTGATATATATTTTGAGAAAGGGGTCTAAATGTTTTTTTTTTTCAAATAGTATTCCTGTTAGTCTGGCATTATTTATGGAATCATTGATTTGTTCATCTCTCATACTAACGCAGCATCTTTATTGTATATTAAAAACTGATTTAAATCTATATCTCTTTCTGGACTTGTTATACTCTTGCTCTGAACTACCTTTTCTGGTACCAGTGCCCTTTACAATTATTTTAGTTTTTGATATGTTTAATAAAGACTGTGCAAAAATCTTATTTTAAAATAAGTGTGATTTTAATTGGAATTATGGTACATTTATAGATCACATGGGCAGAAGATCTAAATAGACATTTCTCCACAGAAGATATACAGACTGATTTCAGAGTGAACCCAACTGTCAATTTCAGTCAAGATTCTGGTCTCCAGAGTAGTCAAAGCTGCGGTACAACAATCTCCCCTCCTGCAATTATACTTACTGTGATCGAAACATTAACAGGACTTATCATCAGGGTGTTGAGGTGATGGGACATAGTGCAGGTCCATTTTCATGGAATTGGAACCAAGGTCCTGGTGTTACCATAGGGTTTAGGTCTGGGTGGAGAGATGAGTTAAAAGGAGGGAAATAGAAGTCACTGGAAATAGACAGAACTGCCTCTGTACCATTTTCTGGGCCCTGCCCTGCTGTGAGCTCTTAGATGTAGTATTTAGTCCATGGACTCTTTTCTCCACTACTTGAGTAGAGGGTAGTGACTTTCATTTCCATCTTATGGTCCAAAGAGAAACAGGGAAAAATGGATTACATATCATAGTGCTAATTTTGAAAGTGACAGAGAACATTTTGAGAGGATACCCTTACCAGCTTGCAGTTGTAAACCTTCGTATAACTTACAGTCGGCCCTTTGTATCTGTGGTTGCTCTGTATCCACAGTTCCGCATCCGTGGATTCAACCAATTGCAGATTGTGTAGTACTGTAGTATTTACTATTGAAAAAAGTCCGAGTATAAGTGAACAACAAACCCATGTTTTTCAAGGGTCAACTGTATATGAAAGCACAGCCTTATTTCATATACTCTCTCTAGTCAGGGTAGATCTATGGAGTCCTTGACCCATAGCACACAGCTCAACATCGAGACAGCCTTGGCATTTGCTTCCTGATGGATTCCTTCCATGCCTAAGTGCCAATTTTGATGTAGCTGTGCCCTTTCCTTGCGCTTGCCTGACCTCCTGGGCACTGGAGTTTTCTTCTTGATTCCAGGCATGGTGATAGGATCCTTGCTAGGTTCTGTTTTACTTCTACACACTGCCCTGCCTGACACCCTCCCATTCCCCAGCCTCTGCTGGACTTCCTTGATGTCAATTACCTATTGCCCAGCATTCTTCTGCCAATTTCCTGCTTGATTCTTCCCCTCCAGGTCTAGAAATTTTCATGGCACCTACAGCAGCATGGTATAGCAGTTAAGGGTACTGGTGCTAGTGTCAGATTCTCTAGGTTTGAATCTGCCACTAAATTGTTATGTGACCCTTGGCAAGTTACTGAACATTTCTGAACTTCATTTTTATCTCTCTTCTTTAAATGATAATAATGGTACTTACCTTATGGGGCTGTTGTGAAAGGTGCCTATTGGAATATCTGACATATACTTACTGAGTAACTCAATAAACATTGGCAGTTACACTGGGAACTTCCTGGGTCATCTGTTATGCCCAGGTCGGTTTGTCTCATCTCCTCTTCCCAACTCTCTCACCTAATACACCTAATTCTGTCACAGTTAATGGAAAAGCCACTCTTTTCTTTTTTGCTTAAGGAGCTGGGGAATAAGTGAAAGGATTAAAGTTTAACCCAACCTCTGCTTGGTTGTGAGCACCTGGCAAAGCTGTGATTCTGTACCAAGTGACTTTTCTCCTCAATTTGGGGAGGAGAAAGCCTGCTTCTTCTGGAAATTAGAATGATTTCTCTAGAAGGGACAGGAAAGGAAGATATCAATTCTTTTCCACTGGAAATCTTTCAAATCTCAGTAATAAGCCCAAGGTGGGGAACCCGTAATTTCTCTGCTGGGTGCTGGATAGAGACTATTCTGGGTACCAGGGTAGAAGGGATGAAAAAAGTACCTGGTTTAGTGTTAAAATACAGGACAAGCCTATGAAAAAGAACTTGCTCACAGGCTAGGCCCAGGATTCATTCAGAGAAGGATCTTGCCATGGCACCAGCTGGCCTACAAACCTGCTAAGAGTCCGGCATTGTGGATTCTGGAGTGCTCCAGGGCTCCAGGTAAAGTGATATGCCATAGGCCCAGACCACTGAGAGTCTTTTCTCATCTGGTGCCTAGAAGTCTTCCCTGCGCAGCACAGAAGCCCGCACTTTTAGGATGAGTCCAGTTCTTCAAATAGCTTCTGCTTTAGTCTTGAAGGTATTGTCTAAAATTCCCACCATCAATTATTTCTTAGAGGGTTTTGGAGGCATTCATATTAGCCTGATTAAGCCAGTATATTATGTGGGCAAGATAACGCATTAATAGGAATTACTTAATGACTAATTCATTAGAACCCACTGACTCACCAGCAGAGAATGGGGACCTGTGAGACTTGTACTTAGGTTGGACCTGAGATAGGTAACGTTTGATGCAAATAGTGGTACAAAGTGGGGAGAGGGTGATAGGGAGAATCAGGCAGGGGCAGTTTTGACAATGTGGGCTTAGAAAATAGAAACTCATTTTAACATCGGATGAGCAGAACATAATTAGGGAAGTTAAATCTGCTGGTAAAAAAAAGAAAAAATATACATGATACCTTCCAAAGACAAATTGAAATAATTCTTGGATTATTCACAGTTTGAGATGAGCTGTACATTGGCTGTGCTTTCTTTGGTCATGAGCCCAGGGAGTGGAGTCTATCAGTGGGAAAAGCTGCCCAGGGAGCCAATAAAGACAAAAAAGAAGTACTTGGGATTCCCTGCCTCTGTCTGCTCTTCAATGGAACTCCAATCAGAACAGAACTGGCTCCCCATCCTATTCAGATCTTACCTTGTCTTCATGTCCAGCTCAGCAACCACCTCTTCCTTGAGGCTTTCCCTGTCCACCCCAGTCTACTGTGCTCTTTCCCCCTGTGAACTCCATACTGGGTGTAGATGGGTATTTGATTTTAGAGAATCTTTTCATGTATTCACCTCTTATCTTTCCGCCTGGAAGAGAAGCCCTTGGAGAACGGGGCCCGTGGCTCGTTCATGTTTCCCACAGCATCTGCCACAGAGTCTGCTCTCAGTAAATATTTGAAACCTTGTCTAGGAAAACCTGTATTTTACCTTTGCCCCTGAAGATGTATGCAGGGCTGTTCTTTCTTTTAATATTTTTATTCATTATAATTTACACGTATAACACTGACTGCATTGTCATTGTAAAATTTCAAATGATGCAGATGGTGTTAAATTCTCTTTGACTTAACCACCCTCCTCATCCCAGTCCTCTTTCAGGAGACAATCACAATTTACAGTTTGGTAGGTATTCTTCTAAACATTTTTCTCTGCATTCACATACATTTATGCATACATAGAGATGTAGTAGACCCCCCGCCCCAATCCATAGTTTTGCTTTCTTGCAGTTTCAGTTACCCATAGTCAACTGCAGTGCAAAAATATTAAATAGAAACTTCCAGAAGTAAACAATTCATAAGTTTTAAACTGCGCACTCTTCTGAGTAGCAGGATGAAATCTCATGCAGTCCTGCTTGGTCCCTTCCTGATGCCCAACCATCGACATCATCTGCTCCTGACATCCCACCATCAACACTGTCCTAGCTCAATGATCTAGGATCACCCAAAGCAGATAATCCTCCTTCTGATGTACTGTCAGAAGGTCAATGGTAGCCTAATGTTGCATAACAACACCTGTGTCATTCACCTCACCTTATCTCATCACATAGGCATTTTATCATCTCACACCAGAAGAGGGAGGGTGAGTATAGTACAATAAATATTTTGAGAGAGAGAGAGAGGGAAGATGAGACTGCATTCACATAACTTTTATTAAGTATATTTTATAATTGTTCTACTTTATTATTAGTTACTGTTGTTAATCTCTCACTGTGCCTAATTTATAAATTAAACTTTATCATAGGTATGTATATATAAGGGGAAAACATAGTATATGCAGGGTTTGGCACTATCCGTGGCTTCAGACATCAACTGACAGACTTGGAACATATCCCCTGCGGATAAGGCAGAACTACTGTATATAGATTTGTGTTTTCCCATAAATGGGTGTCATACTGTATTATTCTGCAGCTTGCTTTTTTAAATTATTTATTTATTTATTTGTTTGTTTGTTTGTTTATTTATTTTTGGCTGTGTTGGGTCTTCATTGCTGTGCGAGGGCCTTCTCTAGTTGCGGTGAGCGGAGGCTACTCTTCACTGTGGCGTGCGGGCTTCTCATGGAGGTGGCTTCTCCCATTGCGGAGCACAGGCTCTAGGTGCGCGGGCTTCAGTAGTTGTGGCTCGCGGGCTCTATAGAGTGCAGGCTCAGTAGTTGTGGTGCACGGGCTTAGTTGCTGTGTGGCATGTGGGATCTTTCTGGACCAGGGCTCGAACCAGTGTCCCCTGCGTTAGCAGGCGGGTTCCTAACCACTGTACCACCAGGGAAGCCCTGCAGCTTGCTTTTTAAATTTAATGACATGTTTTGGGGATCTTGCCAGGTAAAGACAGATTTACTGCATTCTTTTAAAGCGCTGCATCATATTTTATAGGATGGATGTATTGCTCCTCTATTAACACACATTTAGTGTTTTCCCAATTTTGGATTTAATCACTACAAACAACAGTATAATGAAAAATCCTTACACACAGCTCCCTGAGCACACACGTGAGTGTTTCTCTAGAGAAAATATCAAAAAGTGGAATTGCCGGGTCATAGGGTATTTGTTTAAAAAGAATTTTTTTTAAATAAAGTCTTCCAGTGTGGATCATGTAGGCCTTTCTGCCCCATGTGGAAGGAGCTGTAAGAGTGTTTTTCCCTAAGATGCACTGCTTACAGCATCAGTGGGATTATTTTTAAAAAAAATCTTGTCAATGAGGAGACAGTAAAACATTTATACAAGTCATTTCCTGGAGACTCCTAAACAGTGTATTTTACTGCCATTGTACAACCCTAGGTGGAATTCAGAGTGGTTTTGGGGTTGCAGGGCAACACAGCAGCTAGACCAGTAGCAGGCAAGGTAAGGCTGCTACCCAGTGAAACTTCTTGTTATGGGCTTTACTACTATGGGGCTCTGATTGCTCTACTCTGTGCTCCAGAAAGCCACCTGGCAAACAGATTGTCGTTAGCCTCAACAGGCAGTAAGTGAATGAGTAGTTTAGAAGGTTTAGGGGCACATTTCTCTGCACTTGGGAAAAACAATTGAAAGCCAAGCTTTGATGTCAGCAGATGTTAAGCCATTTCGGAATATAGAGGCTGGCCCAAAACAGTGAACACTCAACAGTAGTTTAAAAATAAATGCAGTTCAATTAAAATATAAAATTAAATTTTGAGGCAATCTTGGAAATATGAATATGTGCTAGGCTTTAGATGATACCAAGGAATTATTAATTTTTGGTGTTTGGTGTGATAATATCATTGGTGATGTGTAATAAAAATGTCTATACTATTTAGAGATGCATACTGAAGTATGTAGGGGCTAAAGGATATGTTTGAGATTTGTTTTAAATTACTCTATAAGTAGAGGAAAAAAGGGATAGCTAAAGTGAAGGTTATGACATTTTGTTACTTGTTGCTTTGGGTGATAGCTTTATATGTGGTTCATTATATTATTCTCTACATTTTTGTATGTTTGAAAATGTTTATAATAAAGGCATGATAAAGATCCACTTGGAGCAAAGGCACATCCAAAGCAACCTACCAAAGGAAACTGTGGATTCATCTCTTGAGATAATTTGTAATGTACAGTCGGATATTCTATTCTCTGATGGGATTTTCAGGTCTGTCAAAAAGACTGGGGGCTGGACTAGATGACCTTTGAATGTCTACTCTGGCATTGCTATTTCCGTAGTACTCCAAGCACAGGTATCTGTATTCAAACTTAAGGTAAGAAAATCTGAATTCTTACAGATGTAACATTTAGGGCATTTTTTCTTTTTATTTATTTTATCAAATGTATTTGACATATAACATTGTGTAAAGGCCATTTTTAAAAATTTAAAATTTATTTCAGAACTCATTTAAGTAGCCAATTGCCTTCTTGTTTTTTGATTGGATTAACAACATTTTTTTAATAGTCAAATACTTTCAAGAACATATATAACATCTATGTGCTTATTATGTCCTCCCTCCCTCCCCTCTTCCTCCCTCCCTCCCTCCCTCCCTTCCTTCCTTCCTTCTTTCCTTCCTTCCTTTATTTTTGGCCACTTGGCATGTGGGATCTTAGTTCCCCAACCAGGGATTGAACCCGTGCCCCCTGCAGTGGAAGCATGGAGTCCTAACCACTGGACTGCCAGTGGATTCCCCTACTTATTTGTTTTTATTTGACAAAATAGTATATATTAAAATATACAACCTGATGATTTGATATACATATACTTTGTGAAATGATTACCACAATCAGGTTAATTAATACATCCATCATTTCACATAGTTAATGTTTTTTTTTGTGTGTGTGTGTGTGTGGAAAGAATGCTTAAGATAAAAAAAAAAAGAATGCTTAAGATCTATTCTCTTAGCAAATATCAAGTATGCTATACAGTATCATTAGATATAGTCACCATGCCATACATTATATCTCCAGAACTTTTTCATCTTATAACTGAAGGCTTGTGCCCTTTGACCACCATCTCCCCATTTCCCCCACTCCTCCAGCTCCTGGCAACCACCATTCCATACTTTGCTTCTATGAGTTCAACTTTTTTAGATTTCACATATAATTTTTTTAACTGGAATATTTGGTTTTCTTTGCTATTAAGTTTTGTAAGTTCTTTATATATATTGGATATTAACCCCTTATCAGATAACTAGTTTGCATGTATTTCATTCCATTCCATAGGTTGCCTTTTCATTTTGATTGTTTCCTTTGCTGTGTGGATGCTTTTTAGTTTGACATAGTCCCATTTGTTTATTTTTGCTTTTGTTTCTTGTGCTTTTGGTGTCATATCCAAAATATCATTGCCAACACCATTGTCAAGAAGTTTTTTCACTATGTTTTCTTCTAGGAGTTTTATATTTTCAGGTATTATATTTAATTTAATTACATTTCAAGTTAGTTTAGGGGAGTGGTTTAAGATAGCTGCCCAGTTTCTTTCTTCTTTTTTTTTTTTTGCGTGTGGCTATCCAGTTTTATTAACACCATTTGTTGAAGAGACTATCCTTTCCATGTTGTGTGTTCTTGGCACCCTTGCCAAAGATTAGTTGACTATATGTGTGTGGCTTTACTTCTGGGCCCTCTGTTTTGCTCCATTGGTCTATGTGTCTGTTTTTATGCCTGTACCATACTGTTTTGTTTACTATAGTTTTGTAATGTAGTTTGAAATCAGGAACTGTGATGCCTCCAGCTTCATTCTTTCTCAGGATAGCTTTGGCTATTTGGGGTCTTTTGTAGTTCCATATAAATTTAGGATTGTTTTTTCTTTTTTCTTTTGTTTTTTTCTACTTCTGTGAATTGAATTGGAATTTTGATAGGGATTGCATTGAATCTGTAGACCCCTTTGGGTATTTTGGACATTTTGACAATATTAATTCTTCTGAACTAATATTTTAATGAACATGGGATAGCTTTCCATTTATTTGTGTCTTCCTCAATTTCTGTATGTGCATTTTAAAGAGCAAAAACAGAGCGAAATAAAAAGAGCACTCAAGTCATCACCACCCAGCTTATGAAAATAAAAGTTGCTAGTAATTCTGAAGTTACCTGTCTACCTCTGAGTGCATCACCCTTCCTCCCACCCAGAGACAACTGCTAGCCTGAAATTTGGATAAATTATTCCCTTGTTTTTCATTATTTTTATCACACATGTGTGCATTCCTAAATATTGTTTCATTATATGCTTTTGAAATTCATATAAGTTAAATCATACTGCATCTTGTTTTGCTCAGTATCTTTGAGATTCATTCATGTTGATGTGAGTGGCTATAGTTCATTTAACTACTGCATGATATTCAATTATATGATTATATTAGGATTTATCTATACTGTATGTGGATGTATGGGTTATTGCCAGGTTTTTTGATATTAAAAGTATTGGTGTTATAGACATTCTTATGCATGTTTACCATTGCACACGTGTAAGAGTTTCTCTTGGTATATAGGTAGAAATGGAATTTCTGGATTGGTTACATGATATGTATATATTTAACCTGAATTCAGTTAGAATTCTTCCAGTAATGCTTTGCATTTGCTTCTGTCAGTAGCCTGGAGGACACTACCAGCCTTGGGCCACTTGAAGTTGAATTTTTTTGCTTGAGGGTTTTTAGATAAATAGCACAAATCTCAATCAGAAACTCAAATGGTGGCCAACTTGTGGTTACAAAATCTCAGGGGACTGCTTTTTTTTCTGGCTGCTTTTGTTTACTGTCCAGATCCCTCAGGTAGTTGTTTGTTTATGTTTTGTTTCAGAGTTTATCATTATTATCTGCAGGAGGGTAGGTTTATTAGGAGCTTACTTCTTTATATTGTACATGACATATTGTAGAGTGAAAAAAGATTAAGGTACAAAATAGCATAAACGAAATGATTCTATAGCTTAATAAAATCTGGAAGGATAAACACAACTTTTTCTTTAAGGAGAAGTGGCATCATGAAGGACTTTTACAATTTACTTTCTATACATTTGTATTGTTTGAATGTTTACAAAGAACATGTATTACTTCTATAATCACAATAACAATAAAGATATTTCCATTTTGGAAAGAAGAAAATATTGCTCCCAGAATAGGTTCTAGTCTCAGTCATTAAAAGAACAACATATGTAAAAGTAAGTGTGTTATCCCTCCCAGGGGTATATGCATCCTAAGGCATCTACTTCATTGGAAAGTGACAGGTCGTATCCAGGGAGAAAATGATCTTTGTCATCTTGGGTCAGGGCAAGACCTTTCGGCAGTGGAACCTTCCCTGGCCTTCTGAATAACTCTTTGGGCCTGTGCCTGAATTGAGGTAGTATATGAGTTGAGACTTTTGAACTAACTTTCTCTCTCTATGGGAGCTATCACAGCATTGCTTTGGTTCCATTAAAACAGTAACCTGGAAGATGTTAGTGACAGCAGGATAATCAGTCACTTTTCCACATGCTCTCATAGAAATAACGTCTTGAAGGGCACCATATTGGACCTAGAAAAATATATAATGGGTAAAAGTTGTCTTCTGGAGGGCCTCTAAACCCTTTTTCAGACACCCTAGATGAGAGCTGCTTCCAGAGCCCAGTACCCTGATTTTTCTCACACTGTATTGCCACATTCTGGTCCATCTTCCTGGCAGCACACCATGTCCCACTTCTTCCAGATTTCTCTGGTGCTTTATTTACTTAAGGTCCATGCTCCCAAGGTGACAGCAAGCTAATCTGACACTGAGCTCCATGCAAATGTATTTGTGAATATCACTGGGTGCCCATGTGTTGCTAGGTGATCCCTCTCATTTTGATACATCTTCATAAAACATAGCCTTAACCCAAATAAGTGGCTTAATAATTGGAAATTCAGGCACAGTGGGTGGCTGTAGTGGAGAATGTTCTGAGTAAATAGGCAGGGAGGCAACATAGTCCAAACACAGTAGTGAGGTTTTAGGATATGGGGCAAGAGACGTGGAATTTGGAATGATCTGAGCCTGTCATTAAAACTTCCCACAAAGCCAGAGAGACATTTTTTTGGCCATGCCACGAAGCACAGTTTGAAGGATCTTAGTTCCCCCACCAGGGATCAAACCTGGGGCCCTGGCAGCGAGAGCGCTAAGTCCTAACCACTGGACAGCCAGGGAATCCCCCAGAGAGACTTCTAATAGCTTCCCACTTGACCTCACTTATTTTATTTTATTTTTTTTGCCGTACGCGGGCCTCTCACTGTTGCAGCCTCTCCCGTTGTGGAGCACAGGCTCTGGACGCGCAGGCTCAGCGGCCATGGCTCACGGGCCCAGCCGCTATGCGGCATGTGGGATCTTCCCGGACCGGGGCACGAACCTGTGTCCCCTGAATCAGCAGGCTGACTCTCAACCACTGCACCACCAGGGAAGCCCCGACCTCGCTTATTAACCAGGACTTGCTCTTTATGGAAATCAGACCCTTCCCTCTCCACTGACAGGAAGACAATTCTAGAACTGATGAGCCCTGCAGGCTAAAACATATCATTCTTCTAGTTTTTCCTGCGAAATACAACAGATAGGCTGCTTGCTCCACTGGGTCATTTGTCTCTATAGAGACTCTTGAAGGAGAAACCTGAGAGTGGGGTCTGGTCAGATAGCATTTGTGTTCATTTGAGGCCAGAGCCTTACTCTTACTGGAACCAAAGGTTAAGAAAAGGCTTCAAGTGCCCCCTTGACTGCCCTTCATCAGGAGACAAGAGGGCCTTCTGTTCTCTCTCAGTCACTACTGTCATCAAATCTCATTTGAGCCTCACAGCCCCTGTCTCTTCTTTTGAAACTTGAATCCCTTCATTGTATTCTTAACACATCCGTGTCACTACCTCCACCTCTTCTCAGCATTTATCTGGGTTCCAAAGTATTCTTTCCTCATTCCGTATCCATGCAAAGGAAGATGTGTGCCCTACTCTTGCCCCCCGTGGACAAGACTAACCTTTAACTGCTCTTTGGAAACGTCTCCTGATTTTATTCATTCTTTTTACTGTATCCTCAACTTTTCTGATTCCATAACATATTTTCCCTTGGCTTAAAAGAAGGCACAGGGATTACTTAGTCCAAATAAAGTAGATGCCTTTCCTAAAAACACCTTCCTCTCTTAGGGAGAATACGGGGAATAGCTATCTCTCTAAAGCTGCTATTCTCTCTCCATCCTTCCCTTTGCCAGCAAATTTCTTAAAAGAGTGGCCTACATTTCTTGCCTCTATTGACTTCCCACCCACCTGTCCCACCTCACTGCAGGGTGGCTTCTGCCTTCACCACTCCACTGGAACTGTTCTTTTTAAAGTAACCAGTGGTCTCTCGCATGTTCAATCTAGTGACCTCTTTTTAAGCATTTAGTTTAATTAAGGTTTCCTAAATACATTGGTGTTTTCAGTCACTGGCCACATATGAAAGGCCCAGTCCCTATTTCTGAGGAATAAATGAGAACTCATGATGACGAGGCTTGTTTCTGGAGTGGCACCAGGGCCACATGTGGGTGGTGGGAGTAGGGAGGAGCTGTGGGCTTTCTTTCCTTGCTGTGATTAAAAACCAAATAGGCATTCAATCTTTCATTGACTCGTTTGACATATAGTTTTGTGTATCTACTGTGTGGTGAGATAGCGGCCCCCAACTCTCTGGGATGCAGTGAAGCCTCTTTCTGCTTCTGTAAGGACCAAGAGGTGAGCAAACCTTCAACTTGTCTTAGTATCTGAGTTACCAGTGCCAGACCCTCTGTAGGCTCAGCAGTCAGTTGCTACACCTATCTGCTACTCATCAAGAGCAACGCTCACTTACCTGAGGCTGGATTTTAAAAGCCTCACCCTAAGATACAAAATTATCCACATTGCATCATTTTTAAAATACCACTAGGATGAGGTGGGAGGAATGATCCGAGTGTAATTTGTTTGAAAACTCGGTCTGGCAGAGGGAATTTAAGTTAATGTTAATAACAGAGCCTCTTGAAAAGAGGTCAAGGGGTTAACATAGCTTTAAAAAATTCTGTTTTATAATCCTGTCCATTTAGAAGGAGGAGGAGTGCAGTTTGCCTGAAGGAGGCAAGGGGGAACCATGGCCTCCGGTCCTCGCTTTGAACTTCTGAGCTTATTAGCAAAGGGAATCAATACTCAGAAAGATTTCACCACAAGTTGCAAGAACTTGGACTCTTCGTTCAATGTGATTATTTCCTACCCTCTAGCTGTCCATAAGAGAGGCTCTTAAACACGCTGTTCAGACATGATCAAAACATTAGCTGAGCCTTATGATGTTTGGACATGCTAGGGAACACTGGAGTCAGTAATCACAGGGTTACTGACAGATGCTAAGTACAAGCATCTGTATGTTAAGATTTTTTTTTTTTTTTTTTACTGATCAACATGTAACAGGGCCCGAGGACAGGAAAAACAAACAAACAAATGATAAAGCATATTTGGGGATGTGCAGTGCATGCAGATTTGACCTAGATTCAGGAACCAGAAAGTAAAATGCAAAATGAGAATCTTGACATTACTAACTACATCTGAAGAGTACTAAACATCTCCATTCTCTTAATGATCCTGAATGTTTTAAGGATAATTAACAATAACTAAAATAAAAGGGCCTGCTCTTCAAAATACACATGGTGAGTATATTTTGAGAATATGAAATTATACATTTCTCTTTCCCAGGTAACAATTAATTTGTAGAAAGAATCCATCTGTAGAAAAACATTTATTTGATACTCTTATTTTAGAAGGTACCAATTCCTTAGAAATTTTCTCAATAACCAAGAAGAAACTTCCTATATTATTTTACCAGTCTAATAGATCAGCGCGTTAGTCACTTAAGCCTACAGGAAATGCACTTATTAGGGTGTAATCTATGTTATTAAGTACTCAAGGGAATCACTATTAAGTTACAAATCAGTGTCACTGTTGATTCAGGAAAAGAACACAACAATGAGTCTTCACAGATTTTTCTCACTAATCTCCAGGCATCTAAATAAAATGAGGAAAACCTCAACCTTGAGGCTTAAATATATGCATACAATATGACCCTTTTAAAAGGAAGAATAAGGGTCCCTTCAGGGTTGGCATATTTTAACTGTAATTACATACATGAGATTATGAGAAACCTATTGTATAACTGTATTTGAGAAAAAAAAGGTTTGAAGTGTGCTTAAGAGGTTCACAATGAAGAAAGGACAAAATTCTTTTTCAGAACCAAAGCTCAAAAACCAAACAAGTACCAGAGTTGTTACTAGCTGTTGGTAGCAAAAATTGTCAAAAGCGCTGGTTTGGACAATGTAATTATTTAATACTTACCTTGTATAACTGAGGTAAACAAAGAGAATCACAGGTGACACTAGATGTGTACTTGTATGGTCCTCACTGAATTGTTAAATTATCTTTGTGACATTAAAGCAAATGGGTTCGTGAAGAATAATAGTTAAGTATTGAGGGTTTAATGGGTATCAGGTTTCTCTTCTACATGTATTACCTCATTTAATGGTTAAAACAACTTTATGTCATGAGTAAGTACTATTACAGTCCCCATTTTACATTATTATCTACACTTTACAGAAGAGGTAACTAAGGCTCATAAAAGACTTACCCAAGATTACATATAATTAGCAAGAGGTGGAGCTGGGATTCAAACCCGGGCAGTCTAGTGTATGCTTATAACCATCCAAGGAATAGGGGCTGCTGCTCTTCATAGTCTACTGGAGGGAACCTTAGAGATAATTTACACCAAGTCCATCCCACTCTACCGTATCCTTATTGTGGGGATAGTCAATCTGAGGCCCAGAGTGGAGAAATCAGTAGCCTAAGGTCTGTGGCCCCTGCTGGGATATGAACTTGTTAAGTTCATCATGTTCAGAAGCAGGAAGAGTCTCCTTAATCTTTATTTATTGCCAAAATAAATAAGTAATCAATAAACCAGCTCCTGGCCACTTGGGTAGCACGCTATGGCACCAGGTTTAATGACCTGTATGTCAGGGTACTTCTGGGGCACTATGGTTAGGCAGTAAGGAGTAGAAAGCAGCTTTGCCTTCAAGTCAGAGGGACATAGCAAGTGTGGGGCCTCTGAGGACGGGAGACTGCTTGCTTGATATGTCTCTTTCTTGACGGGAAGGCCAGTCTGATTCCAAGTCCCAGTGAGGCTGGCAGCTCAAGTTCAAATGGATTCTAAGAGGTCCCTGCTCATTGCTCAGGCTCCAAGGTTAGTGGGTAGATGGGAGCAAGAAGGGGAAGGGCAGTGTGCTTGGGGAAGTGGGCCGAACAGGGAGCTGAGGGGCTGTGATGTATCCAGCAAGGAGCACCTCCTCTGTGCGTCTTCCTTACCCTCCACCATCCCTCAGAGCCTCTACCCTACCACTCTGACTCACCCTTCTTCCTTTGTCACTGGGGAACTTTCAGAACCAGTTCAGAAGGAGAGGGCAAATTAAGCTGCAATTGGAGCAATTAGTCTTCCTTGAAACCCCTGCTCGTCTTTGGACGTTTAGACAAAAGAGAAAAAATGGTGAGCCCTGAGCTTGAAATATTTTTATGTAATCAGGCTACTTAAAAAAAAAAAGGAAACCATTATTTTTAGGTTTGTCATGTTTGTCTCACCATGATAAAGCGAACCATCTAATTCAAACTGAGGCCAGAGAACGAGCCCAGTGCAGCTGTCAAAGAAGCTTGGAAAAAGGAGAAAAAATAGTTTTCACGTGCTGTTCCTTCTGTCTGGAATGCTCTTCTTCCACCTCTTGAGATTGCAACTCAGTTGTCACTTCTTCAGAGAAGCATTCCCAGTGGTGGGCCACCCTCTCCTTCAAGGTCATGGTCCCCTATTACCTGTTTTCAGAGAACTAGATATTCCTTGGTATCACCTGTTACAGTTGTGGTTTTACTGGTGTGAATTTTTTAGACGAATGGCTATCTCCTAAATTAGACTCAAAGTTTCGCAAGGGCAGGAACTTTTCCCCTGACCTTTAGGCTCCTCAGCGTTGGCATAATTCTCTGTACACATGAGGTGCTCGGCAGTGGTTTGCTGGATAAATGAATGATTCCTTAAACAAGATCCAGTATATGAAAGTAGAATATTTTTCACCATTTCCTTTGTCAAGAGAGGCAGTATAGCCTATGAATAAGATCTGGAGTTAGACTACTTGAGTTCAAATCTCAGCTTTTCCATTTACTTGCTGTTTAACCTTGGAAAAATCACTTGAGGTCTCTGCCTCAGTTTCCTCTGTCATAGTTTTGTTGTATGGACTAAATGAGTTAATATATGCAAATTACATGTTTGGCATACTTACTACATTCAATAAATGTGAGCTATTATTTTATTAAAGCCCTTGCTTCAGACTACACTAAGCAATTGTGTATAGCTGCTCATTACAGAAATCACACCTTCTGACACCAGTGGCAGAGATATTGCACTGCATTTTTTTTTTTTTTTTTTTTTCTTTTTGCGGTACGCGGGCCTCTCACTGTCGTGGCCTCTCCCGTTGCGGAGCACAGGCTCCGGACGCGCAGGCCCAGCGGCCATGGCTCACGGGCCCAGCCGCTCCGCGGCATATGGGATCCTCCCAGACCGGGGCACGAACCCGTATCCCCTGCATCGGCAGGCGGACTCCCAACCACTTGCGCCACCAGGGAGGCCCTGCACTGCATTTTGATCCTTACCCTCCACCCCACATTGTCTGTTTCACTACGTTACTTCATTTGATGTCACTGAAGCAGGTAGTGAAGGAATCCTTTGGTTTTTGCAGCTCCTGCCTTGTGAATGTCACTACTGTTTCTAGAAGAGGAATAAACTCGAGGACAAAGCGTAAATCCAACAGCTGCCTAGGCAGCCTAAGCTGCAAAGTGGTAAAATGAAATAAGTGTCTTGTGCATTTTACTTTGAAGTGACAGGAAAATAAGTGACCCATAAGCCACTAATTACTTAGCAGATCACCGATGAGGGGTTCTGGCTTCCACAAGATTGCCTCGGAGCCAGCTAGGTGCTTGCGGTTCAGTACATTGGCCATTACATTAGTCAATGAAGAGGAATTAAATGAAGCAAGGGGTTCCCATTTATTTGGTGAATAGATTTTATGCGTGAGGTTACTAGGCTTTGAAACAAATAAGCGATGCTAAGGACGTTGTGCCTTCTAATCCTGCCACCCATAGGCAACCCTGGTGGGTGTCCCATCCATGAGCACTGCAAATCCTCGTCTCCTTGACCCTTTGTACACTGTTGATGAAAAGCGCTCTCATTTGTTTTCCTATGCTCATGTTCTAGATCTAGAGAATGAGGATAAAGATTTGGTTTTCTGCTTCCAATGGGTATAGTAGCTTTGACTTCTGTTTGAGAGGAGCTCTGTGGTTCTAAGCTCAGTTTCCAGAATGAGACAGCCTGGGTTTGATTTCTAGTGCCATCACTTGTGAATTCTGTGACCTTGGCTATGCCACCTAACCTGTCCCAGTTTGTTCACTGGCAAAATGATTCCAATCATAAAGATTGTTGTGAAGACTAAATGAATTATTACTCATAAAACAATAGTACACTGTATCATGTAAAGTAAATGCTTAACAAATTATTTTAGTGATATTATTTGTTTCCTGTTTTTGATATCCTTTTAAATAATTTGTGGAGTACATGGCTATCTCGATGCTAAAAACCTTACATACATTATCTTATTGAGTCCTCTCAATCACAGATGTGAGATAGGTATTATTCTTATCTCTGTTGTACAGGTGAGAAAACTGAGACTCAGAGAGATTAAGTCACTTGTCGAGGGTCACACAACCAGTAAGTAGTAGAACTTCCTCTCCCCACGACTGCATGGGGAAGAAGGGAGGAGGCTGTAGAGAAGAGGGAGGGCTATCAAGGCTCCAGGCAAGTTGCTTGCTGTGTCCTCTGGGCAGACTGAAAAGTGAGGTCTAAGGACCCTGGACAATCAGCCACCCCTAGCTGAGCAAAGAATGCAGCATGCCACTGGGCTTTCCTAATATTTATTCTCATTGCCTTCATAATTATTGCTCCCTACCTATGTAGCTACCCCTTTCCTCCCTGACTCAAGAGCAAATCAAAGAAATCTCTTTTAGGGAGACAATATAACCCAGTGATTAAAAGCGGGGCCTCTGGGGCCTCCCTGGTGGCGCAAGTGGTTGGGAGTCCGCCTGCCGATGCAGGGGATACGGGTTCGTGCCCCGGTCTGGGAGGATCCCATATGCCGCGGAGCGGCTGGGCCCGTGAGCCATGGCCGCTGAGCCTGCGCGTCCGGAGCCTGTGCTCCGCAACGGGGGAGGCCACAACAGTGAGAGGCCCGCATACCGCAAAAAAAAAAAAAAAAAAAAAAAAAAAAAAAAAAGCGGGGCCTCTGGACTCAAACTGCAGTGGTTCAAATCAGATTACTTTTTGAGTGACCTTGAACACTTATTCAACCCTCTAGGCCAATAGTTTTCAAAGTATGGTCTGGGTTTTAATTTCTAATGTGCTAAATATTGAGATACATATATGCTATTGATATATAAACAAAAGCTCATTGAGATCCACCATGATTTTTTTTTAAATTGTCAATTTAATTACATATTTCCTGAAATAATATCATCTTAACTCACCTTTTTTTTTTCCAGTACACAGGTCTCTCACTGTTGTGGCCTCTCCCGTTGTGGAGCACAGGCTCCAGACATGCAGGCTCAGCGGCCATGGCTCACGGGACCAGCCGCTCCGCGGCATGTGGGATCCTCCCAGACCGGGGCATGAACCCGTGTCCTCTGCATCGGCAGGCGGACTCTCAACCACTGCGCCACCAGGGAAGCCCCCCACCATGATTTTTATGAATGTAAAGCAGTTTTGAGAACAAAAAGTTTGAGGACCTTTGCTCTAGGCTTTAGTTTCTTCTGCAAATTAGGAATGAAAACAGTATCAACCTCATAAAATTGTTAGGAGATTAAATGAGATAATGCACATAAAGCTCCTAGCCCAATACCGGACATATAGTAGGTAGTCAGTAAAGCATTATGATTTTTCAATATCATTATTGATCTTCTGCTTTGGGTTTGCTGAGGGTCTACAGCTAACCTCCTTGTTAATTGTCAGGTGTAAATATATACGTGATTATTTACTAGGAAAAACACATACATTATCTGTCATTTGTGTGGTCATCATAGTCCTGGGTACAGTAGCAAAACATATAGGAGCTTTCAGTCTGTCTGGAGAGACAGGACTCATATGTGAAACAACGTCAAACCTGGTAAGATGGCATATACTACTAAATCAAGTAAAGTATATGTGAAAAACTGCATGGGGTGAGACACTTCTGTACTTATGTTCAGAGAGGAGGAAGACCAGAGCCAGAAATTGAAGGAGGTTTGGCTGGGTGATACATGTCCCAGAAATGTCCTAACCATACCCAGTAAGAGTATACAGGCTTCTCAGGGAACCCGTAGGGTGTGTACCAGGCCCTTAATATCAACATTGGAAATTGGATGTTCTCTGGTATCTTGGAGTACTCTGGTACACTTTAACAAAACAAAAATCAAATTCCTAGCACTTACATCACAATATCAGAAAATGCAGGGATATGGAGTCAGCTGACCTGGTTTCAAATCCCAACTCTGTTACTTCAGTAACTATGGAAGCTGGGCTATGTCCAGTCACCGCATGGAGTCTCGTAATCCTATTGTGGAAAATGGGGTTGGTGCTAATTGGCCCCCAACATAAGTGGAGCAAATGAGATCATGTAGGCAATGGAGCTTCACAAATTATAAAGCCTTAAATGAATGTGCAGTGGTGTCACCACATGGTCTTTTGCCTCTTTTGCCTGTTAAATCTCTACCCCCGTGATGTTCTGAGACTGGTGGCATCTGCTCCAGAGAGGAAGCAGGCCTGGAATAGCCTGGGTATTTACAGAGGAGATTGGCAGAGTCTGAGTTGTGAAACTCAGTGGTCTGCTCCAGATCATCCTGTTGAGTTCCTCACTCTCAGGAGCACTAAATTTACTCTCCCCATTTAAAAAAAAAATAGCTTCCTAATTTTGCTTATAATGTTTCTCTTCACTTGATGTTGAGGGGTTTGGGGATTTAAGAATACTCCCATACAAAGGGCCGTTCCTTACCTCAGAATAATCCTGTTGGGCTCATAGCTCACCTCTCATTGTCAGACACACAGCGAGAGTAACTTGCTCGGAATTCGTAGTCTTTTCGAAACCCATCAGAGAAACTGAAGAATAGCTCTGCTGTTCCCAGGCATGAGAAGGATTATTTTATGTGGATTGCGTGCCTCCAATAAGCTAGTCACTAGAGGAAAAGTAGCTGCAGCCTGCCTTCCAAAGGCTTGAATTCATAATGCACTCATGTGTGACCTAGGACAACTAAACCAGTCCGAGACGTGGTTACCCATGTGCACTTTGGGTCCAGGGTCCTTAGACCTCTCCTCTTACTCACTGTGTGACCTTAGGTGGTTCACTTCACCTCTGTGGTTCAGTTTCTGCATCTGTCAAAGAGGGATCATGAGTACTGATCCTATAGGGCTAATGTGAGGATTGAAGGAGATAATGCATGTACGTTTATCTCCGTGCCTGGTATATAGTTAGCAGTTGGCAAATGTTAGCCATGATTATGCTAGGATCTGGTCACAGTGTAAAGGAAGCCATGCCTCTGACCTCTGAGGGCTTGTACGCAAAATGAGATAAGATATAGAAGAACAAATAACCCAAACGTGGGCAGAAGGGCCAGAAAGGTTGCATTCAGTCCAATGGCCATTGCTCAGTCCTGGTGGTGTCACTGAATTCTCCTTCCGTTTTACGCCTTCCTACCCAAATTGCTGACCTCACCCACAGAACGAGGCATTCTTTCAACTGCTTAGAAACCACTTTTCCTTTAATTTTCCCCCTAAGTGGGGTGAGGGGGGGAGGGAAAGGAAGAGGGAATAAACACCAGCTGGGATGAGAATATGAAGAAAAGACAGGTTTCTTTCTTTTCCTCATTAAAAAAAAAAGATAGGGTAGTGGGGACAGGGAGAAAAATGTGTTCTTGATGAGGAGGGGCTGCTGGGAAGAGCTGTGCAGGCGGTTTCACCAAGGCCCTGCTTCTTCTAATCATCTCGTAGCAGGCAATGCTCTGGCCCTAGCCAATCATTTATTTACACCAAAAGGTGCCGACGCCAGAGGCAGGTGTCAAAACAATTAATAACACTCCTGGAAATGAATAGTCTCTCCCTAACCCTGCCAGCCTGAGGGGAGCTTTCTTCTTAGGGGTGCTTCTTGCAAAACTGCACTCCCACCCAGAGCAGTGGGGAGGGTCCACTCTGAGAACACTTGATACTGATCTGCAGCCACCCTCCAAAGCCCAGTTGAAAATGGGGGCAAAGCTTTGTCTTTTCGAAGGACTCACCCTCAGCCCTCCTTGTAGCACCTGGCACCCCGACAAAGCTAAATCTTTGCTTAGATTGAGCTTTTGCGCCCAGAGAAACGCAGAGGCAGATAAGGGACTTAAAATGGTGGGAGCTGCTGTTCTTTGGAGATAAATTAGAAATAAAAATGAATTCTAGAGTTGAGGATTGAAAAAAAAATGTTTTTAATATGAATTGAAACTGAGACACAGAAAGGCTAAGTGATTTGCTCAAGTAAGTGGCAGAGCCAGAATTTGAACCCAAGCAATCTGGCTCCAGTGCACACACTCTTAACCACTACACACTCTGCTTTGCTCTTTCCTGTTCAGTTCAGAGAAAGGGTTTTCTTTTCTTGACCCTACAGCCAAAGAGTTGTGATTACAGCTTATAATATCCTTTCTACAACTGTGTGTGTGCTGGTATTTATTTCACATTTCAGTCAAGAATCTCTTGATGCTTTGCACACTTTCTCACCTGTTCTGTGCACAACTGCACATACTCTCAAATAATTAAAAATTTTTCTTCTTGACTTAATAAGCAGAAATTGTTCTCTTTGGAGCTGGAGTGCACTGTAATCTGAATTACAACTAAAATCACTGGAGATGCACTCAGTTTTCAGAGAATGCCTTGCCATTCTAGCTTTGGAATAATGGGAAGGTATTTCCCAGTGACCTGACCTAGAAATTCTGTACCTGAGCTCTCCAGACTACATGATTCTCTTGGAATCCTGGGATCACGTAAGCATCTGAATCTTGTAATTTTCAACCTCCTGGAGAATTCTTTTTTCTTCATTACCTCCTCCAATCCTGCTCAGGAGAAAGCTGGGCCTTGGGGAGTAGGGGTTTGAGCTAAATATCAGGTTGCACTCAGTCTGTTCTTGCTGGGGGGTCGATTGATAGAATCTGCTCCAGAAGAAATTTTGGAACCTCCAGGGCAAAAGATATTGTGCTTCAGATCCCAAGGCCAGGTTCAGTCTCCTCAAAGGATTTAGGAGGTCAGAATTTCCTAGACAAAATCCACATTGAGCAGCCTCCAGAAAGTTCCTATCACCTGCAAGATAGAATCTTGATCTCCAGGGAAGGTAATAGGTACTTGTTTCATGTGTTGGCTTTCATTACAGATAGAAGCAGCAGCAGCAACAGCAGCAACACAACTTTGGACCAACTGAGCATTTAATTGAACTTCACCTGATGGGGTGACATTTTGTTTCTCAGGCAAATTCGGTTGCTATTAAGAGGGAGGTAGTTATGGTTAAATATACGCTCATTGCAACAGAGTACTAGGGGAGCTTTTTAATATTTATGTGACAATAATTGATCTCTTACCACTGTCAAGTACTGCTAAAGACTTATCAGCTTGCTGCTTCAGTACCATATGTTGTAGCAAAGATGCGCTCCATGTGTCCTTCCTGTGCCTTGGGCAGAGAACATTTGCAGTGGATCATAATAGAAAATGATATGGGCTTCAGAAAAGCTCCTTGCTCTTAGCTTTCTCCTCAATGACCGGGTATGTGAGTTATGATTATAAAGTAATGAGATCGCCTCCCCAAACCACTTGTGAAATGAAGCCTTGGTCCTTAATTGTTCCCTCCCCCAGGTATGGACCAGGAAGGGGGTGACCCAATTAAAGGGGATTCCTTGTAAATTCACCTTGTAATGCATATAACTTATTTTAAATAGGCCATTCTGTGAAATCTGAAAGCCCGCCCACAATTACAATGCTAACATCTATATCATCTGGTTTTTCTTAATGAGCCATGTGTTGATTTTGCTTGTCTTACTTCAGCAATAACAAAATTTAGCACCCACATACCATAAATCTCCCAGGAACCTAAGGAGTGGGCCTTTTTCAAATTTTATTTGAGCCAGATTTTCATTAGGAATTTGTTTGTGGGTATGAGTGAGCTACTTGGGGAAACATAGTTTAACTGCTTGAAGCTATGAGGGTCCCTTAGGTAAACTGCATCAGAGAATCACAGTGGGGGTCAAGGAGCCTGAAACATTAATATAAGCATCCCACAGCCATATGCACAGGGAGAGCGGCCTAGTGGCCCTTCCTTTCTTTTATGCTGGGGTTGTCATGACTCTTGGATTCTTGTGACTGGAGGGTCACAGTTCTAGTGGACGAGGTTAAATAAGGCAAGTGTGTTGTGTTACATGCTCATGATAATATTTGTATATTAGAAGCATCCTGACATGGTGGATCTTAAATAACTGACATTCATAAATCTTTCCTCAGACACACTGTCTATGACATCACTCACATAATGAGATCTTTCTATTACAAGATCTAAACACAGCAAATATTTTGACAAAAACCTGGACATGCCAGCCACATTAGAATGCTTTTTCCAGAAATCACGGGCCATCTTTTCTGGGATGGAGAATCTTCTTTTCTGTTTGTTCACTTGTTTGCTTGCTTTTCTGGGAAGTAAGGGGAAGGATGTTTTCCAAGTTATTTGAAAGAGACTTAAAGACATTTAACCCTTCTTCATAGCTACTGATGAAGGCCTAAGAGAAACTTTTCCTGTATTTACCTTTGGGGAATTAACCTTTGGAGAATTCTGGAAACAGGTTGAATGTGGTCATCAGGGACCCTGGGCAAATGATGTCTGTATATTTCTTAGACAACTTTCCAGATATTTGGAAAATCCAGTACACAGCCCTAATGCCACAGTCCAAGTGCATTATTTCTTAGAACTCCTCTGGATATTCTGTTTTTCTTCTTCTCCTCCCCCCTTTTTTTCTTGATCTGATAAGTTTGTTTTTTTTAAATTAAAAGAAATGAACCTTTAAACAGAAATGATTAATTACCATGCTTTATTCTTTTTCTAAGCATTTTCCTACCCATAATGTGACCTGGTTCTCCTAACACTTCTGGGATTGGAACTGATGATTTTCTTTGCCCAGATGAGGAAATTTAGTGACATTAAGGCTGATGCCTAGGCTTGAGGTGTTTCTATTTCCAATTAGCTGACATCAATAACTTGAATCTGGTACAACTTTATTTTAATATCCTATCCCAGTTGCCACTCATTTTCAGCCCACCCCTGACTACTTTCTATCTTCTACCTATACAGTTAGGCAGCTTACTGATTATCTGTGAAAATTTTTTTTTTTCTGGCTGCTCCACGTGGCATGTGGGATCTTAGTTCCCCAACCAGGAATCAAACCCATGCCCCCTGCACTTAACCACTGGACTGCCAGGGAAGTCCCTATCTGGGAAAATTTGTGAAGAAATTGCTCCTGCTATGAAGACTTTCCCCAGAAAACTGCAAACCCATTTAAAATTGTTTTTCATAATTCCATTCATAGAGTGATCCCAAGGAAGACCATGACCCAGGTTTGGAACCTCTTAGTTATACAGTGGTGTACCTGCTTCTTTTGAGATTACAGAGTCTGTGAAGGTAGATCTCTTAGAAAGGTGATGACCTAGACCGTGATTTAGCAATTTTTTTTTCTGTAAAAGGTCAGATAGTGTTTTAAGTTTTGCAAGCCATGAGGTATCTGTTGCAATTACTCAGCTCTAAATTCGTAGCACAAAAGCAGCTGTAGATAATGTGTAAATGAATGGGCATAGCTGTGTTCCAATAAAACTTTACTTATGGACACAATTCGAATTTCATATATTTTATGTTATAAAATCTTATTCTTTTGATCTTTTTTTCAACCATCTAAAAAGGTAAAAACCATTCTTAGCTTGTAGGTTGTAGGAAAACAGGTGGCCAGCTGGATTTGGCCCAAGGGCCATAGTTTGCCAACTCCTGCCCTAGCACACATCAGGGTCACCAGGGGAGCCTTTAAGAAATACTGACAGTTGGCTCAGTCTCCTGTGATTCTGACTTAGTTGGTCTAGGGTCATGCTTGGGCATCAGTTCTTTTTAAAAGCTCCTCAGGTGATTATAATGTGCTTCCATGGCTGGGAGGAACTGCTGGTCTAGAGCTGTGTTTTCTAGCTCCAGGTTTGGCCCAGATCTTTTGCAAACCATGGAACTGCAGGCTCTTAAGGGTCTCAGCATACTACATGGGAGAAAGCTGATATCCAAAACAGATTTCTGAATCATTTTTAAATGGTTCTTAACTTACCCTTCTTGAAGACGCAGTGCACTGTTGGGGAAAGAACATCAGATGGTATGATTTATATAGACAAAAAAGAAAGAATAGGGCTTCCCTGGTGGCGCAGTGGTTGAGGGTCCGCCTGCCGATGCGGGGGACGCGGGTTCGTGCCCCGATCCCGGAGGATCCCACGTGCCGCGGAGCGGCTGGGCCCGCGAGCCATGGCCGCGGAGCCTGTGTGTCTGGAGCCTGTGCTCCGCAACGGGAGAGGCCGCAGCAGTGAGAGGCCCGCATACAGCAAAAAAAATAAAAAATAAAAAAAAAATAAGTTCATTTGTATCATTTTTTTAGATTCTACATATAAGTCATAGCATATGGTATTTGTCTTTCTCTGTCTGACTTACTTCAGTTAGTATGATAATTTCCAGGTCCATCCATGTTGCTGCAAATGGCATTATTTCATTGTTATTTATGGCTGAGTAATATTCCATTGTATGTGTATATATATATATATATATATATATATATATATATATATATATATATATATATATCTTCTTTATCCATTCATCTGCTGATGGACATTTAGGTTGCTTCCATGTCTTGGCTATTGTAAATAATGCTGCTATGAACATTGGGGTTCATGTATCTTTTCAAATTAGAGTTTTTCTCTTTTCTGGATATAGGCCCAGGAGTAAGATTGCTGGGTCATATGGTAGCTCTATTTTTAGTTTTTTTTAAGGAAGCTCCATACTGTTCTCCATAGTGGCTACACCAATTTACCTTCCCACCAACAGTGTAGGAGGGTTTCCTCCTCTCCAGCATTTATTATTTGTAGGTTTTTTTGTTGATGGCCCTTCTGAACGGTTTGAGGTGGTACTTCATTGTAGTTTTGATTTGCATTTCTCTAATGATTAGTGATGTTGCGCATCTTTTCATGTAACTGTTGGCCATCTGTATGTCTTCTTTCGAGAAATGTCTATTTAGGTTTTCTGCCCATTTTTGATTGTGTTGTTTGTTTTTTCGATATTGAGTTGTATCAGCCATTTATATATTTTGGAAATTAAACCCTTGTCAGTCATATCATTTGCAAATATATTCTCCTAGTCGTAGGTTGTCTTTTTGTTTTGTTTATGGTTTTCTTTGCTGTGCAAAAGCTTTTAAGTTTGATTGAGTCCCGTTTGTTTATTTTTGCTTTTATTTCTTTTGTCTTGGGAGACCGATCTAAGAAAATATTGCTATGATTTATGTAAGAGAATGTTTTGCCTATGTTCTCTTCTAGGAGTTTTTATGGTGTCATGTCTTAAATTTAAGTCTTTAAGCCATTTTGAGTTTATTTTTGTGTATGGTGTGAAGGAGTGTTCTAACTTCATTGATTTACATGTGGCTGTCTAGCTTTCCCAGCACCACTTGCTGAAGAGACTGTCTTTTCTCCATTGTATATGCTTGCCTCCTTTTGACAAAGATTAACTGACCATAAGTGTGTAGGTTTATGAGAAGGACTTTTGATTTCAGCCTGCCTTGGTTCAATCTGGACTCAGCCACTCACTAGCTATGTGATTTCGCTTCTCTCCCCCTCAGTTTTCTCATCAGTAAAATGAGGAAAATGACAATATCTACATCATCAGGTATATCTGGTATTTAAATGAGTTATATACAGTTAAAGAAATTTAGAGCCATATCTGGCATGTAGTAAATGCTCCATAAATGTTAGTCATTTTCATTAAAAATGGTTTTGAAAATATAAAGTATTATACTGATAGTGATCAACCCTTTTTTTCTGCCTCCACACCATTTTAGTGGGTAACTAGACTCTTGGAACACAGTGATTATCACCCAGCAGGAATACTTACCCCCTCAGGAGGCATTAGACTCCCTATAGTTAAATCTATGGCTTGAAAACAACCCTCTAGAGATTCTGATGTGCTTTCCAAGTGGGCACAACTCTCAGTCTTATGAATGAAATTATGTTTTTATTCATAGTAAAATATAAGTCAACCCTCTCTCATAAGGATAGTGCAAAGTTGGGTTCCCAGAGACCAGGAATAAAGTGATGTAAGTATGGGAATTTATGCAGCTTAAAAGCCTAACAGCTAACACCATCTTACTGCATACAAATACAGCTCCAAATAAAGATTAACTGTATGCAATCAAAAGGAGTATTGAACCACAGTACGTCCTCTTACATACAACAGGTAATCTTTAAAATACACGGAATCCCCAATTCCCAGCACTATGAATGATATGGTATCTGTCAGGGATCATTCAAAGAATGAAAAATGAGTAACCTGAGTATCTTTGACTACCTTTTTATAGGCAGCATGTTTGTCTTCTTAACTATGATCCACTTAAATTGTTATTAATATGAGTTTGTGGGACTTCCCTGGTGGTCCAGTGGTTAAGACTCTGCAATTCCACTGCAGGGGGCACAGGGTTGATCCCTGGCCGGAGAACTAAGATCCCACATGCCACACAGTGGGGGCCAAAATAAAAAATGAGTTTGTAAGTTTGACTGGGGGAGAAACTGGGAATGTATTTGGTACTAATGAGAACTTGATGTGAGAGGAAAAAATAGGTTTTAAATGACCTATCAAACATATAATTAAAAGTGGTCTATGTAGGAATGTGGTGAAGTGAGAGAGGGTGTAAAATTGTCCATCTGACCAATCAAGGTGGTAGCTTTACCACAGAGTTCAGAAGGAAGAATGAGGCCATGCGTTTTAGTAAAATAATACTCAAGTGTCAGAAGACCTGGCATCTGATCCCTTCTGTTACTGATTTTGGATTCATCAGTTAAATTCTCTGGCCCTCATTTTTCTCCTCCATAATTCGACAAGACTGGACTTGATGAGTTCAAAGGTCCCTTTGGCCTGAATATTCTATTAATGGCTTTATTATTATTATTAATTGCTAAAAGCAGTGTCCAGAGCCATGAAGTTCTGCCCGGGGCCTTAGTCTGAGGCAACCATCTATGGTATGTGAGAGAGAAACAAAGCTCTGACGAATCCTCACCCATTTGTGGAGCCAAATTAAACTTTGAGACGTCAGTTTTCATTGAAATGTCATGTCTGGATTGACTGCTTTTAATTTAGAAACAAAGGTCTTTTGATGCATCTTTGTATTAGTCAGCGATGGTAAGCCTTGGGAATGTTTTCTAAAATGATGGTATATTAGGCTGCTTTCTTTGGAATTAACTTCAACAAGGCAGCCCTATCAGCGGTCGTAGAAAATATACATGAAGCTGATGGAGGTGTCTGCACCAGTTCTACATGCTAGTGAAGGAATCTCCAGGGGAACCACACTCTACCAACCCTTCTTCACTTCCTTTGAACCTCTAGCTATTGATGCTATTGTTTAAAAAATCTGATTTGGTTCTGACTGCTGCGTGCTGGGCAGTGATGACTGAGAGAAGCCATGGGGCCTCTGGCTAAGCAGAATTTCCTTCTTCACATTCTACCTTATCAGTTTGCTTTCTAGCTCAAATGCTCTCAGTTGTGGTGGTGGGTCTGTTTAGCTACAATGGAGAGAGGTGGCTATGGCATTGCACTGATATTTGTTAACATTCTCTATTAAGGGCTCTGTGATTCTTATTTGGGATAAACCTGAACCAGCTTGAACCAGGGATTTGCTTTCCTTTGCTTTAGTAAAAGCTTTTATTCTTTTTTTTTTTTTTTTTTTTTAAATCTTACTCTTTATTACATATCTCTCCATCCCTCTATCCATTTATTGATATATCTTTTTTTTTACAAATTTAATCAGTTATACATATACATATGTTCCCATATCCCCTCCCTTTTGCGTCTCCCTCCCACCCTCCCTATCCCACCCCTCCAGGCGGTCACAAAGAACCGAGCTGATCTCCCTGTGCTATGCGGCTGCTTCCCACTAGCTATCTACCTTACGTTCGGTAGTGTATATATGTCCATGCCGCTCTTTCACTTTGTCACAGCTTACCCTTCCCCCTCCCCATATCCTCAAGTCCATGCTTTAGTAGGTCTGTGTCTTTATTCCTGTCTTACCCCTATGTTGTTGATGACATTTTTTTTCTTAAATTCCATATATATGTGTCAGCATACAGTATTTGTCTTTCTCTTTCTGACTTACTTCACTCTGTATGACAGACTCTAGGTCCATCCACCTCATTACAAATAGCTCAATTTCATTTCTTTTTATGGCTGAGTAATATTCCATTGTATATATGTGCCACATCTTCTTTATCCATTCATCCGATGATGGAGACTTAGGTTGTTTCCATCTCTGGGCTATTGTAAATAGGGCTGCTATGAACATTTTGGTGCATGTCTCTTTTTGAATTATGGTTTTCTCAGGGTATATGCCCAGTAGTGGGATAGCTGGGTCATATGGTAGTTCTATTTGTAGTTTTTTAAGGAACCTCCATACCGTTCTCCATAGTGGCTGTACCAATTCACATTCCCACCAGCAGTGCAAGAGTGTTCCTTTTTCTCCACAACCTCTCCAGCATTTATTGTTTCTAGATTTTTTGATGATGGCCATTCTGACTGGTGTGAGATGATATCTCATTGTAGTTTTGATTTGCATTTCTCTAATGAGTAAAGATGTTGAGCATCCTTTCATGTGTTTGTTGGCTGTCTGTATATCTTCTGTGGAGAAATGTCTATTTAGGTCTTCTGCCCATTTTTGGATTGGGTTGTTTGTTTTTTTGCTATTGAGCTGCATGAGCTGCTTATAAATTTTGGAGATTAATCCTTTGTCAGTTGCTTCATTTGCAAATATTTTCTCCCATTCTGAGGGTTGTCTTTTCGTCTTGTTTATGGTTTCCTTTGCTGTGCAAAAGCTTTGAAGTTTCATTAGGTCCCATGTGTTTATTTTTGTCTTTATTTCCATTTCTCTAGGAGGTGGGTCAAAAAGGATCTTGCTGTGATTTATGTCATAGAGTGTTCTGCCTATGTTTTCCTCTAGGAGTTTGATAGTGTCTGGCCTTACATTTAGGTCTTTAATCCATTTTGAGCTTATTTTTGTGTATGGTGTTAGGGAGTGTTCTAATCTCATACTTTTACATGTCCCTGTCCAGTTTTCCCAGCACCACTTATTGAAGAGACTGTCCTTTCTCCACTGTACATTCCTGCCTCCTTTATCAAAGATAAGGTGACCATATGTCCGTGGGTTTATCTCTGGGCTTTCTATCCTGTTCCATTGATCTATCTTTCTGTTTTTGTGGCAGTACCATACTGTCTTGATTACTGTAGCTTTGTAGTATAGTCTGAAGTCAGGGAGCCTGATTCCTCCAGCTCCATTTTTCGTTCTCAAGATTGCTTTGGCTATTCGGGGTCTTTTGTGTTTCCATACAAATTGTGAAATTTTTTGTTCTAGTTCTGTGAAAAATGCCATTGGTAGTTTGATAGGGATTGCATTGAATCTGTAGATTGCTTTGGGTAGTAGAGTCATTTTCACAATGTTGATTCTTCCAATCCAAGAACATGGTACATCTCTCCATCTATTTGTATCATCTTTAATTTCTTTCATCAGTGTCTTATAATTTTCTGCATACAGGTCTTTTGTCTCCTTAGGTAGGTTTATTCCTAGATATTTTATTCTTTTTGTTGCAATGGTAAATGGGAGTGTTTCCTTGATTTCACTTTCAGATTTTTCATCATTAGTATATAGGAATGCCAGAGATTTCTGTGCATTAATTTTGTATCCTGCAACTTTACCAAATTCATTGATTAGCTCTAGTAGTTTTCTGGTAGCATCTTTAGGATTCTCTATGTATAATATCATGTCATCTGCAAACAGTGACAGCTTTACTTCTTCTTTTCCCATTTGGATTCCTTTTATTTCCTTTTCTTCTCTGATTGCTGTGGCTAAAACTTCCAAAACTATGTTGAATAAGAGTGGTGAGAGTGGGCAACCTTGTCTTGTTCCTGATCTTAGTGGAAATGGTTTCAGTTTTTCACCATTGAGGACGATGCTGGCTGTGGGTTTGTCATATATGGCCTTTATTATGTTGAGGAAAGTTCCCTCTATGCCTACTTTCTGCAGGGTTTTTATCATAAATGGGTGTTGAATTTTGTCAAAAGCTTTCTCTCCATCTATTGAGATGATCATATGGTTTTTCTCCTTCAGTTTGTTAATATGGTGTATCACATTGATTGATTTACGTATATTGAAGAATCCTTGCATTCCTGGAATAAACCCCACTTGATCATGGTGTATGATCCTTTTAATGTGCTGTTGGATTCTGTTTGCTAGTATTTTGTTGAGGATTTTTGCATCTATGTTCATCAGTGATATTGGCCTGTAGTTTTCTTTCTTTGTGACATCCTTGTCTGGTTTTGGTATCAAGGTGATGGTGGCCTCGTAGAATGAGTTTGGGAGTGTTCCTCCCTCTGCTATATTTTGGAAGAGTTTGAGAAGGATAGGTGTTAGCTCTTCTCTAAATGCTTGATAGAATTCGCCTGTGAAGCCATCTGGTCCTGGGCTTTTGTTTGTTGGAAGATTTTTTATCACAGTTTCAATTTCAGTGCTTGTGATTGGTCTGTTCATATTTTCTATTTCTTCCTGATTCAGTCTGGGCAGGTTGTGCATTTCTAAGAATTTGTCCATTTCTTCCAGGTTGTCCATTTTATTGGCATAGAGTTGCTTATAGTAATCTCTCATGATCTTTTGTATTTCTGCAGTGTCAGTTGTTACTTCTCCTTTTTCATTTCTAATTCTATTGATTTGAGTCTTCTCCCTTTTTTTCTTGATGAGTCTGGCTAATGGTTTATCAATTTTGTTTATCTTCTCAAAGAACCAGCTTTTAGTTTTATTGATCTTTGCTATCGTTTCCTTCATTTCTTTTTCATTTATTTCTGATCTGGTTTTTATGATTTCTTTCCTTCTGCTAACTTTGGGATGTTTTTGTTCTTCTTTCTCTAATTGCTTTAGGTGCAAGGTTAGGTTGTTTATTCGAGATGTTTCCTGTTTCTTAAGGTGGGATTGTATTGCCATAAACTTCCCTCTTAGAATTGCTTTTGCTGCATCCCATAGGTTTTGGGTCGTCGTGTCTCCATTGTCATTTGTTTCTAGGTATTTTTTAATTTCCTCTTTGATTTCTTCAGTGGTTAACTGTTTCTTGCATTTTGTCTATTCTATTTCCAAGGTTTTGGATCATCTTTACCATCATTATTCTGAATTCTTTTTCAGATAGACTGCCTATTACCTCTTCATTTGTTAGGTCTGGTGGGTTTTTATCTTGCTCCTTCTCCTGCTGTGTGTTTTTCTGTCTTCTCATTTTGCTTATGTTACTGTGTTTGGGGTCTCCTTTTTGCAGGCTGCAGGTTCTTAGTTCCCGTTGTTTTTGGTGTCTGTCCCCAGTGGCTAAGGTTGGTTTAGTGGGTTGTGTAGGCTTCTTGGTGGAGGGGACTACTGCCTGTGTTCTGGTGGATGAGGCTGGATCTTGTCTTTCTGGTGGGCAGGTCCACGTCTGGTGGTGTGTTTTGGGGTGTCTGCGGACTTTTTATGATTTGAGGCAGCCTCTCTGCTAATGGGTGGCGTTGTGTTCCTGTCTTGCTAGTTGTTTGGCATAGGGTGTCCACCACTGTAGCTTGCTGGTCGTTGAGTGAAGCTGGGTGCTGGTGTTGAGATGGAGATCTCTGGAAGATTTTCGCTGTTTGATATTATGTGGAGCTGGGAGGTTTCTTGTGGACCAGTGTCCTGAAGTTGGCTCTCCCACCTCAGAGGCACAGCACTGACTCCTGGCTCCTCAATTTGGGATGATTTGTTGTCTATTCATGTATTCCACAGATGCAGGGTACATGAAGTTGATTGTGGAGCTTTAATCCGCTGCTTCTGAGGCTGCTGGGAGAGGTTTCCCTTTCTCTTCTTTGTTCTCACAGCTCCTGGGTCTCAGCTTTGGATTTGGCCCCGCCTCTGCGTGTAGGTCGCCGGAGGGCGTCTGTTCTTCGCTCAGACAGGACAGGGTTAAAGGAGCAGCCTCTTCGGGGACTCTGGCTCACTCAGGCCGGGCGGGAGGGAGGGGCACGGAGTGCGGGGCGAGCCTGCAGCGGCAGAGGTCGGCGTGACGTTGCACCAGCCCGAGGCGCGCCGTGCGTTCTCCCAGGGAAGCCGCCCCTGGATCCCGGGACCCCGGCAGTGGCAGGATGCACAGGCTCCCGGAAGGGCGGTGTGGACAGTGACCTGCGCTCGCACACAGGCTTCTTGGCGGCGGCAGCAGCAGCCCCAGCGTCCCACGCCCGTCTCTGGGCTCCGCGCTTTCAGCCGCGACTCGCGCCTGTCTCTGGAGCTCCTTTACGCGGCGCTCTTAATCCCCTCTCCTCGCGCACCAGGAAACCAAGAGGGAAGAAAAAGTCTCCTGCCTCTTCGGCAGCTCCAGAGTTTTCCCGGACTCCCTCCCGGCTAGCTGTGGCACATTAGCCCCCTTCAGGCTGAGTTCTCGCCGCCAGCCCCAGTCCTCTCCCTGCGCTCTGACCGAAGCCCGAGCCTCAGCTCCAGCGTCGCCCGCCCCAGCGGGGGAGCAGACAAGCCTCTCGGGCTGGTGAGTGCCGCTCGGCACCGCTCCTCTGTGCGGGAATCTCTCCGCTTTGCCCTACCCAGGTATGTGGGGAGTTTCTTGCCTTTTGGGAGGTCTGGGGTCTTCTGCCAGCGTTCAGTAGGTGTTCTGTAGGAGTTGTTCCACGTGTAGCTGTATTTCTGGTGTATCTGTGGGGAGGAAGGTGATCTCCGCGTCTTACTCTTCCGCCATCTTACCCGGAAGTCTCAAAAGCTTTTATTCTTAAAAAAAAAAATCCATGTAATTTTGTGAATTGCCAAAGGAAGGCTAATGAGTAAGTCAGCAAAATAGTGACCACTAGTTTAGTGAAGAACAAAAATAACAACAATCCCTTTATTTAATTAGCATATCCGTACCATCATTTTATTCTGCTTTGGACCAATGTGTGAGTAGGCAATGGTACCTCCATTTCATAGATTAGAACGTTAACAAGTCTAGTGACTTGTCAAAGGGCAGTTAGTTATTGACTGAACTGAGACTCTAATCCTAGCCTTTGGTCTCCCAGCCTAGTGCTTGATTAGAATGATTACAGCCCTGCCTCTCTACACTCTTTCTGGTAGGAAGCCACGACATACTGTTGCTGGGAAGAGGGTTGTGGGGGTGATCTGTCTAGGTGCAGGCAGTAAGGGAGTACATTGTAGAGAATTCAAAAACAACGATAAACCCAACGCCAAGTCAGTCTGCTCTTTATTATCATGATGCTTCAGAAAGTCTAAGCAGTATCAGCAATAAAATAATTCTCCCTGCTGGAGTGTACCATTTCCGCCGCTCCCTCCTGGGAGGCAAGGCTCCTCAGGGTGTCTGTCCAGTGCCAGGGATGCTGCTTAGGGCCAGAATGGGACACAGGAAGCCAGTCAGCAGGCTTTGAACTGGAAAAGCCCCTCACTAGGGTACTGAATCAATTAGCAAGTGCTTACTGAACACTGATTCCTTGCACAGCACTGGATTAAGAGTTCAGGGGAGCAGTCAGGCGTGGTCCCCGCCTCAAGGAGCTCACAGTTACCTTGAAGAACTAAGACTTAGGTTGAGGCTGCTACAGCTCACACTTGATATAGCAAATAATTAAGAGTGTGATAGGGCAGACTATATATTCTGCAACAGCTCATTCATTCATTCAAGAGTGGAATCTAGATTTGGGTTCAAATTCTTTTTCCATCATTCTCTAGCTCTGTGATCCTGGGCAAGTGACTAAACAAGGGCTTAGTCTTTCTATGTCTCATTTTCCTCACCTGTGAAAACTGAGGGTAATAAACTGGGTATTATAATAATAGCAATAGGATTTCTTTGAGGAGTAAATGAGATAGGAAGTGCTTAATAGATTTTAGCTATTATTTATTCACCAAATATTTAGTGAAAATCTACTGTTTGCCATGCACTGTGCTAGCTGGAGATAAGGCCAGCCTTCGGGGGACTTCTGTGACTCATTCTTGTTACCCACAGTTGCGAGGTAGTCTAGTATAATGACCTAGAGCATAGGCTCACACCAGATCACCTTGGCTGAAATACAATCTCTATTTTCTGCCTGTGTGTTCTTAGGCAGGTCACCTAATGTCTGTGTGTTTCATTTCCCTCATCTGGAAAATAGGGATAATAATAGTACATATCTCATTGGATTGTTGTGAAGATTAAATGAATTCAAACATACTAAATACTTAGAATAGTGCATGGAATGCAGTTATCACTCAGTAAGTTTTACTAGTTATCATTATTGTGGTTTGCTTCCTCACCAGTGCTAATGGAAATAACATTAATTTGGAGATTCAGTTACAGAAATGGTTGAGCCTTGAGGTGATGTTTACCTTTTGACTGCACACTGCTACAGCAAAACCTTGATTACCCAGTATGGAGTATTATGCTGAGCTTAATCTTCTAGTTAATTAACCAAGGGTTGCTAGAACACCCTATTGATTTTAACCCTTGTGGTTGAAAACCTTTCTTAAATGTCAGTAGCCACTTTCCCACTTTAGTAAATAGAGTCTAGTGACAATCTCCAAGTCTGCAATAGAGGCAAAGGGTCCTCAAATGCCAAGGTGATGGGTTTGATGTTAGGTGGTCTGTGAGTGCAGTGAGCATGCCCCGGATGTTGTAGAATTCTTGGGATTTCTAGTTTTCTGTTTGGACTTTGCCAAGGACTGTTTTTCATAGTTTTAGTAACCTACAGTGTAGGGACAGGTTAATGGCTTTATAATTCTTCATGTCCCTAAGGTAGGAACTCAGCTGAAGGTTGCTCTGTTTCTAAAAGCAAGGACCAGGCAGCTGTGTGTCACTTTCTCCATCTATCCTTATGGGTGGTTGGGGCACAAATGACTTTTTTGGCACAGGCTGATTGTCTCTTTGGGCAGCAGCAGAGAGTACATTTTGTACAGGCAAAAGATAGCTCACAAAGGGTTCCGAATGGTTCTTTTGCTCCCTACATCTCTCCTACCAGTTTTACTAGCTTACCACAGTGCCTGAAAGTCCCACCATTAGGGTCAGCCTCCAGAGCAATCTGGCCCAATAGAAATTTCTGCAGTGATGGAAATGTTTTAAATCTGCACCACCTGATATAGTAGTCGCTAGCCACATGTGATTATTGAGCACTTGAAAACTAAATTTTAATTTAATTTAAAATAGGTATAGGTAGCATCTAGTGGTTACTATAACAGATGCTTTAGGTAAATGTTCTGTTACTTCCCCCACCCCCAAGTTATTGAAGGCCCCTATTAAATTCCAGGTATGATACTTGGGGGAAGAGTATTAATTTATTTTCCTCTGTTCATAACTGTTGTACACACTGGCTTGTTTGTTTTTATCACCTAAAAGGGCTCATAGGAGATGAATACAGATTATTGGGAAGTAAGGGTGATGAGCATTTTAAGGGAGGAGGGAGCCTGGCCTTGGAGAACTTTTACAAAGAGTACAGGCAAGAGGGTACCACTGAAGGGGCAAGTTGGGAGCCTCATGTTAGATTTTTTTTTTTTTTTTTTTTTTGCAGTACGCGGGCCTCTCACTGTTGTGGCCTCTCCTGTTGTGGAGCACAGGCTCTGGACGCGCAGGCTCAGCGGCCATGGCTCATGGGCCCAGCCGCTCCACGGCATGTGGGATCTTCCCGGACCGGGGCATGAACCCGTGTCCCCTGCATCAGCAGGTGGACTCTCAACCACTACGCCACCAGGGAAGCCCCCTCATGTTAGATATTAAGAGATGTGAAGAACAAAAAAATTTTGTCCTAATTTATCTTAATGTTTAGGGCTTGTGCAGATTTAGAGAGACAGAGTGAGAGAAGAGACAGGGGCTTGGGAAAGGAGCTTGGAGTCACGCTGGCCTGTGTCCACAGGGTTTGTCTTGAGGTGGCCAGCCCTGCAGCAGAAATACCAGAGCTGTGTCCCAGAAGGCCAGTTTTGGTGAGTCATAGGCCAGAGGGCAGAAGGCAAGAGGGCAGGGGGCAGCTTTATAAAAGCTTCAACTTTGAGAGACTTTTGCCAACCTGCCAGTAGAGGTACAGTCTACCATCTTTTCTTCAGTAGATGTCGTTAGTACTTACATGAAATACCAATCAGCAAGCTACTACTTCTCTCTGAGATCCCTGAGGCTTCTGCCAACCAGAGTGCTCACAGATAAGCCAGCCTTTTCAGCACAGAAACAGATGAGTGATTTTCTTATTATTTGGAAGTGTGATACACTGGACATACGGTAGCTATTCATGGTGCAATAATCACTGTTTCAAATGTACTTGAAACTGAATAAGCCTCTATGGACAGTATTAGCAATGCCCAGACTCTTGGATGGATGGGGTCTTGTTTCGCTAGAGACCATCAGCTTTTAGTGGTTTAAAATTTCTCTGATCCAGTTTAAGAGTTTGGCATTAAGGAAGTTTTATGCTTCAAGATTTACCCTGGAACAGATCAACAACCCCACAGTGAAAGTTCATAGTCAGCGTTGAGAGCTAATCACATTCCCCCAGGAGGGTGAGCACCAGGGTAGCAGGGATCTGGAGCTAGTAAATAGCAGGGTCCTCCTGGTGTTGAATGAAGGACAGGGAAGTGCTTGGACTGTGTGTGAAGGAGAGAGGAGGGCTCCAGGAGTTAGGAGAGTCATGAGGATGCTCAGGCTGGCTGATGCTCTTCTATTGGGAGGGGCCTTAGGGTTCATCCTTAAAGCAGATCTGTCCAAGGACAGCCACAGAATAGAGGTGCTGTGAGGAGAGCTTACATAAGGAACTAGGTGTGGATGTGGAGGGCTTTACTGAGCCCCAAATTGGAACATTATAGACTGACACATATCTGACTTAGGAGAGAATGTTTCAACTTAAGCCTATTTTGGAAATTCTCAGCATTATGGTTGATTTCATTCTGGATTACTCTCCTCTACCAAAAAAGAAACTCTATTTAGAGAGCCAGTGTCTCTATTCCATTAGGGAGGTTAGGAGATGGGGCTACCACCCCTCTGCCTCTTCCATGTAATTCATAAGAATCAAACAGCATCAACATGCAGTCTTGCTTCTCATATTTGTATGGTTCAGGCCAAAGTTATAAATGGAGGCATCTGGCCTGTAGCTTGCAAACCCCTGTCCCCTCCTCTTTCTATGCCTGGCTGTCTTTCTGTACCACCAGAGGCCTCATGCACATGCCCATGGACCTGCCAGATTGTATGTCCAAGCTCCATGCAGCACTCCCTTATCTTAAATAACTGGCCCTGGGTCACCCAACAGGCTAGGGGTGTGTACAGCTGTGGTGTTGTTCACCCTTGGGAGGAAGAGGCCTGCACAAATTCCCTGGAACAGACTTCATGCTTTTGGGCAGAGAATTCTGGGGTTTATTTATATGGACTTTGGTCTAGAAGCTGAGAGTCTGGACTCTAAGAGGGCATGTCCTCTTTGCCCCATAGACTCCTCAGTTTAGTGGGGGAGAGGTGCAGCCAGAGGAGAGCCAGAGTGAGCTCCTCTAAAGTGTGGGTCTTAGGACAGGGCCTCTTGCCTGGGTCTAAGGCCCTACTCTTAACCTGATACTGGTATACTCAGTGAGAAAATGTGGACAGACTACTGCATTACTGTTTTTGGTCAGAGACTCCATCAACCTGTGATACAGTGTTGTGAGTTTTGGGAAAATAACTTCAATGAACTGAAAAGGAGTGGATACCAAAGACCAGCTAAGGCAGTGACCGCCTATTCCTGCTTCTTCGTACACGGCCATTCCTGTGCAGCTGAGCACAGTGGGAGGTGTCAGGATGAGACTCTAGAGCTGAAGGCTGCCCCCTCGTAGATAGTTAGGTGGGAGTAGGCAGTTTAAATGCAGTGAAGCAGGAATAGTCCTCCACAGCCTTGAGTTTCAGGGACTGTTGCCTCAGAAAGTACTGGAATCACAGTATAAAAGCTGAGCCCCACTGTAGGGCTTGCTTCATGGTGCTCACTTGGGCACCATTCCTAGCAACAGAAAAAGTATTGGCATTACTGGTGGAATGAAGGATCCCAGGAATTGACATCTTGCCTTTGCCTTTTGGAGGTGGTGGGAAGCTGAAAGCTGTATCTGTGCACAGCTTGGGCTCCTTTTCTGGTTGACCTGGTCACTGGTAAACTGCAGAGCTCAGAAGCACTCACTCTGGTCAGGTGGTGGCCACCGCATGTGTACCTCATCACTTCCTGTATCCTCCTTCTATGTTGTGCCTATCCCAAGGAAGCCAGACAGTTCACCTGCCTGAGGCATGCTCCTAAGAAGGACTGTGGGTATTTCATTAGGTGATATTAATGATAAGAGCTGCTCCCATTGAGCTCCTGGCTCCCATGATATGCCAGGCTCTGTGCTAAGTGATTAACATGCAACTTATAATTGAATTCTCACAGCAGTACTGTGAGAGTTTTGTTATTATCATCCCCATTTCACAAATGAGCAAACTGAGGTGGATAGAGGTTAAATAAGTTGCCCAAACTACATGCAACTGTAAGTTGCAAAGTCAGTTTACAAACTCAGGTCTGCTTGACTCCAAAGCCCATGTCCCTGTCTGTAACCCTAACCTCCTGGCTGTTCTCTCCTCCATCTGGCCCTGGTGTCTCTGCATAGAATTAACAATGAACTCTTCCCTACTTTTTATTTAGGAGCCAGGCTATCCACGTGCATTTGGTGAATTCTTACTGTGTGCATCTTCCTCTGTGCTGCTGCAGGAGCGTGCAGAGTAAAGAGGGGTGCTGAGCATGCTCAGCAGAGCTGATTGAGTTGAATTAGGCTCAGCATCCTGGAAGAGAGGTCTTGAAATGAGCTTGTGAAGGACAAGAGAGACATAGCTTAGCAAGGAGGACATTTGGTGTTGGGGCTTGGCACAGTGTCTGGAACAGTGCACACTCTCAATTCCTATTTGTTGCGTGCAGTGAGAGGCTTGGCAGGTAAGGGCCAGCCAAATCTTTCTTTCCTCTCCCTGGAAGGGAGATGAACCAAGCTAACCTTTACCCTCTGTGCCTAGCAAAGCACTCTTTCTCTCTCCTATAGCCTTTGTGCCTAGCAAATGGCCAGAGTGCACATAGCCAGGTCCCACCTGAATGGAAGGAAGATCACTGTTGACAGAGGGTGTTGTGGGGAGAGGCTGGGTTTCAATCTCAGTTCTGTCACTTGCTAGCTCTCTGACCTTGGGAAATTTACTAAACCTCTTTAGGCTTCAGTTTCTACATGTATCAAGTGGAGATCATAATGATATCTACCTTATGGGGTTGTCATTAGGATCAAATGAGCTATTCATGTAGCTCTGGGCCTGGCATATAGCAGGCACTCAAGAACTGTTGGATACTATTATTATTATCTTTGTTTAGAAACTTGATAACATCTAAGCAACCTTCAAAAGTCCTTATCTCAATATCCTCTTTAAAAGCAAGAATGTTTTAAGAATACATAGACACCAATTTACCTATCTTTGAACATATATAAACATATATACCCCATGCACACATGTGTATGTGCACAATGTCTAATTTCATTTGTTTCCTGAATTTTATCTTATTTTTTATACAGCAGTTTCTTATTAATAATTTCATTTTAATCAAAGTCTGTACGATTTGAAAGCTGAGTTTTGTTGTAACATGCAAAGTTACAATTGGGAGAGGGAAATGAATGAGTTAAGAATTGGATACTAGGTTGGCACAAGATAAATGCTTATTGTTACCTTAGATATAAAGGATGAGATCTTAAAAAAAAAACACAAAGAAAACACCATTTTGGAAAATAATAATATATTAGTAGGAACCACAGTTTAATTTGAAAATGATTCTTCTCAAAGACCAATTCAACAAGATTTGAGGATAGGTCCTGCATCCTAGATTCCATCTCATTAAAGGATGGACAGTCTGATCTACTATCTAAGCTGAGAAGAGTGATGAACCAATTCATTCCTTAAAGTCTTGAATATACTTCTCTGGTGAATAGTAATCACTTATCTGACCTAAAGTCTCCTGCTTTCACTGCTGTCATTAAGACTGTAAGTGAGCGAGAATATTTTTTGAATTTCCACATGAATGAGTGATTCTCACTTTTCGGAGTAGGGGCCTATTCTTATGCAGTAGATTCATGTGCAGAATACATCCACTGACAATGCTAAGGAGCGCTGACACGGTACTTGCTACATGCCAGCCACTGTCCTAAGCAATTTACATTCATTAACGCATGTAATTTTCATAAAAACCCATTTAATTTTTCACAAGAGAAAACTGAGACAATGAGAAGTAAAATAACTTGCTCAAAGCCACACAGCTGGTAATGAGCTGGGAGTCAATGAGCTGGCATTCTGGCTCCAGAGCTGATGCTCTTAAGATACTACACTACACTGCCTTACCAAAACACAGGCTAAAGAGGATTTTGCTAAATGCCTTATTAATTGGACTTGCCTGCTGTTCTAGATATTTAGTGTACTCTGGTCTTTCAGGGAATGTGGGTTGTGTTTCTTAGTGGTCTCTGTGCCCTAGAACCTCACCTGTGGATTTAAATAAAGAGAGCCCTATATTTGGTGGTTACTTTCAGAGTGTGGGAGCCCAAGCAGTTTGGGAGTTGTGATTTTTGAGTGGGAGAATAAATTGCACTGTCTTTTCTACCCAAGTTCTGAAGCAATTGAATTGTAAAGCAGTTGGAGTACAAAGCATTGCCTTTAGTCCTGAGGAAGTCTAGACTGGGAGAGATAGCTAAGGAGGCGAGCCAAACAGGCTTGCTAACTGAACTCCAGGATTAGACAGGGGTACCTATCCAGCTACAACAGACACTGTACTACCACAGATGTGTCCTGCAGGGGCAGCACCTTCCATGCTGAACTTGGAGCCTGGTCCAAAAAGTGCTCTCAGATAGCAGGCTGGTTCACAAGAGGAAGGAATGAGGTGTCAAGTCAAACCTGTTTCATTTATCCTCCCTTATTTTTACCACCCAGTTAAGAGCTCCTCTGACAGGGAATGGTGAGTGAAGAAGGTAAAGAGAGATCAGGAGTGTTTAGAGTGATGTTTTTCTCCGGGAAACTAGGAGTGGGGAAGATGGTCTGCTCTAACATGGGCCAAGTCCCATGATGCAGTATTTTGGGGAGTTCCTGCCATGGTTGCTCCTTCCTGTTTCTAGACAAACATGGGATCCATGGGTGTGTGCTTTTTAAGTGAATCTGACCCTGTCGTGTTTCCATAAGGGAGTCATTTTGAGACCACCAGGATCTGTATAGGTCAGATCTCAAGGATAGGGATAGCAGAAGTCAGCAGTTTTGTCGATCCTCCCAGGGTCATGGAACAAACTAACCACGAGCTCTACTGTTTTTGTTTTGGCCTCTGCCTCCCAGAGGTCTCATTTTATCATCCTTAGAGGCAATTTGGCAGAGTTAAACACATTCGTTTCCAATTTTAGTTCTACCACTTCTGGGCTGTATGACTTTGGATAATTTACTTTTCTAAGCCTCAGTTTCCTCATCTGTAGAATGGGTATAATAGCATACACCTATTGGGGTTGGGTTGAGAGTGCAATGCGGCATAAAGTGCTTAAGGTAGTGCTTGACCTGTAGTAAGTTCTTAATGAATTGTTTCTATGATTGCTCATATTTTTTCCTGCTTCTCTGCTTCCTGGAAGCCCCACTCCTCTGCCTATTGAAAGCCTACATCTTATCAAATGTGAATTTAGGTAAACAATGCAGTAGGTCCAGTGCCTTTCCATCCTCTTCTAGTGTATATTGGCCTTTTTCTTCTCTGGACTCTGACACTTATAGCCTGTACCAGATAATTTCATGTGATTGCTTCATCAATGGCATGTATCATTCTGTGGTTGTTTTCAACTAGAATATAGCTGGGTCTTTGGGGATAGGAAGCTCATCTCATATTTCTTTAAAATAATGTGAGATACAGAGCATGGTGACTATAGTTAACAATACTGTATTATATACTTGAAAGTTGCTCAAAGAGTAGTGCTTAAATGTTCTCACCACACAAAAAAGGTAATTATGTTAGGTGATGGAGGTGTTAACTAACCTTATTGTAATCATTTCACTATATATATGTGCATCAAATCATCACATTATATACCTTAAAATTACACAATGTTATATGTCAGTTATATCTCAATAAAACTGGAAAAATACAAAAAAATATATAAATGTACATAATATAGTGTCTGGCACATAGTAGGAGCTCAAAATATTTTTCATTCCTTCTATTCTTCCTCTTCTTTCTCTTTTTCTCCCCTCTTTCTCTTTCTGCTCTCCCTCCTTCCTATCTACTGAAGCGCCTAGTGCAGTGCTGAAGGGCCCAAGAAATGCTAAATAAACAGCCATGGTCTTGAATTTAGTGTATTTTATGTGAGGTAAGGATTGACCAAGACCCTTTCTTCTCTCAAAACTGGTGGTCCCTCTTTGTAAAATGCCTGCTGTTCATTCCATCCAACATGATTCCTTTCTTCCCTTGTTGGCTCTGGGAAGCGAACTAAGCAGCAACCAAATTAGAGCCATGTGTTGGGCTAAATTGGACCTTAACAATGTGTCTGGAATCCTGCTTAGGTTTCCTGTAAATATTCTTGAGCAACTGATGGACTGTAAATTACTCAAAGGTGGGCACTGTGTCGTGTTTAGTGCTGTATCTCCAATACCTGGCACAGTTCTTATCCACAATAATTCAGTAAATATCAAGAAACTCTGCCCTATCAGAATCTCAGCTGGCTTCATAGTAGAAATTGACATACTGATCCTAAAATTCACATGGAATTACGTGGAACACTGAATAGCCAAAAAATCTTGAAAAAGGAAGACAAAATAGGGAATTCCCACTTCCCTATTTCAAAACTTACTAAAAAGCTACAGTAATCAAAATAGTATGTTACTAGCATAAAGATAGCCATATAGATCAAGAGAATAGAATTCAGAGTCCAGAGATAAACTCATACATCTATGGTCAATTCATTTTCAACAAGGGTGCCAAGAACTTTCAATGAGGAGAAGGTATATTTTCTCCAACAAATGGTGCTGAGACAACTGAATATACACATGCAAAGGAAATTTGGACCCCTGCCTCATACCGTATGCAAAAATTAACTCAAAATGGATCAAAGACATAAATATAAGTACTAGAGCTACAAAATTCTCAGAAGAAACCATAGAGATCTTCATGACTTTAAACTTGGCAATAAATTATTTGATATGACACCGAAAGCATGAGTGACAAAAGAAAAAAATAGGTAAATTGGACTTCTTGAAAATGTTAAACTTTTCTGAATCAAAGCACACCATCAAGAAAGTGAAAATGCACTTGGAGAAGATGTTTGTAAATCATATATCTGATAAAGGACTTTTATCTAGAATGTATAAAGAATGTTTACAATTCAATAATAAAAAGACAAGTAACTCAAAATAGGCAAAGGATCAGAAAGACATTCCTCCAAAGAAAATAAACAAATGGCTAATAAGTGCATGAAAGATGCCCAACATCATTAGTCATGAAGGAAATGCTAATTAAAACCAAAATGAGATACTACTTCTTACCAATTAGAATAGCTATAATCAAAAAGACAGGGCTTCCCTGGTGGCGCAGTGGTTGAGAATCTGCCTGCTGATGCAGGGGACACGGGTTCAAGCCCTGGTCTGGGAAGATCCCACATGCCGCGGAGCAACTAGGCCCGTGAGCCACAACTACTGAGCCTGCGCGTCTGGAGCCTGTGCTCCGCAACAAGAGAGGCTGCGATAGTGAGAGGCCCGCGTACCGCGATGAAGAGTGGCCCCCGCTTGCCACAACTAGAGAAAAGCCCTCGCCGCACAGAAATGAAGACCCAACACAGCCCTAAATAAATAAATTAATTAATTTAAAAAAAAAAAGACAGATAATAACAATTGTTGGTGAAGATGGTGAGAAAGTGGAAACCTCATACATTCCTGGTCGGAATGTAAATTGGTGTAACTACTTTGGAAAATATTCTGGAAATTCTTCAAAATGTTAAATATAGAATTACCATTTGGTCCAGCAAATCCACTCCTAAGTATATACTCCTAAAAGATGAAAACATACATCAATACAAAAACTGTATACAAATGTTAATATCAGCATTATTATAATAACACAATATGGAAAGAATATGAATGTCCATCAACTGTTGAATGGATAAACAAAATGTGTTATATTTATACAGTGGAATATTATTTGGCCTTTAAAATGACTTAAGTATTGATTCATGCTACAATATAGATGAACCTTGATAACACTGTGGTTGTGAAAGAAGCCAGACATGAAAGGCCACGTACTGTATGATTCCACTTATATGAAATGTCTAGTATAAGTAAATCTATAGAGACAGAAAGTAGATTCGAATTTACCTAGTGCTAGGGTGGAGATACAGGCCTGGGGGTAGGTGACGGTGATAGTTAAAGAGTGAAGGCTTTCTTTCTTTTTACTTGCATCATTTTATTTAATTTTCACAAATACCAAATTAGAAGGTATTATTATTCACATTCTGCAGTTAAGGGTTCAAAATACTGAAGTTTAAATAACTTGCCCAAAGATACACAGATAGTATTAAGTCAGGACTGGGATTGCCTCAGGTCAGGGTTTATTTTTGGGTTGATGGAAATGTTCCAAAATGGATTGTGGTGTTCGTTGTACAACCCTGCGAACATACTAAAAGCCATTGAATTAGACACTATTTTTTTTGATAGGTAGGAAGTAGATTTATTAATATCCTTTGTAAAGAGGTTGCAGGCCAGATGGGGCGTGAGAGGAAAGAGTTCAAGAGCGAGCAGGAAAGAGGTCAAGAGCGAGCCATAGTAAAGTGAAAGCAGAGATACACATTCCATAGGCAGAATGCAGTCCATTTCAGAAGGTGAGAGCCGAATTAGACACTTCAAATGAGTGAATTATATGGTATGTGAATTATATCTTAGTAAGTCTGTTACCAAAACCCCCCCAAAGTTTATGCTTAATAAGTGATATTATTTTTATTCTTCCAATGCAAAAAAAAATCAGAAGATCTGGATATGTCAGTAACTTTTAAAAGCTCCCCAGTTGATTCTAATATGTAGTCATGGCTGAGAAGCTCTTCACTAAGGGAATGAATGACCATATTCCATGTAAACTCTGATTAAATGAATCAGTGAATGGATGTATGATGGAGGTCAGCTTTGCTTCTGTTGCCTGGACTGCAGCCATACTGTGTGGGGTAGAGGAAGCCGGGGATGTCAATTTTACCCAAAGGCCCAACTCTTTCTCAGGCCCTGGCATGATGTGCAGGGTGTGACCTTGCCAAGTTCTTCCACTACATACCTACCCACACCCAGACTTGCAGGACTGTGCTAAAGAGAGAATACACATATCTGGAGATTAGAGCTCCTTTCAAAGAAGGAGCTCTGTCAACACAAACACGATATTATTGCATTTTTCTAAAGCTGTATGAATTTCCACATACCATCTGCTTGTTATATTTACAAGTTTCTGCCTGAAGTAGGTTTGCATTTATGATGACAGAATTTGAAGGCAAAATTGTGATATTGTTCCTCGGAATTATTATTGTATTGTCTTACTAGTGGTGATTTTTATTATTATTATGAGTTTTACTTTTCTCCCAGGGAGGCCTACATGAGTGAATCTAATGCATATAAATGAGGGCACTTAGATGCCATCCTTAGCACAAGGTGGTCAGACTGTCAAAGTTAATGAGCTAATGTAGTGCTAATCAGTCCAGCTTACAACATAATTTAATAGAAATCATTGAAATATTGAACAGAACCAAGTATTTTGCATTTTGAAACATTTCTATTCTTCATTCACTTTCATTAAATAGAAGTAAAAAGTGTGTGCTTGCTATTTTACTCTTTTGTTAGCCATGCTTGGTAACAGCAAAGCTATTGGAACAGGTACATAGAACTTTTTACCCAGAGATCTCTAAGCATGCATCACTTCTATTGATCGGTTACAATTCAGTTACAGTTTGCAGCACGCAATTTTTTTTAAAAAAATCATAGAATAGGTGTGCTTCATACAATCACATGTAGAGCCAAGATACCTCGGAGCTTTCCTGACCCTGGGTTCGGTATGACCCTTTTGGAAGGGAGTGAAAGATATTTATAGCATCCTGTACCCCAGGCAGGGGCCTCACAGATAGGACTGCTCCCCTCCAAATGCCAGGCAGGATCCCCAGTGCTCTGCATAGAACCTGGCATGATCTGAAATCCTTTCTCCAGGTCACTCTTCGCTCTTTTTGCTATGTTATTTCATTAGTGGTCATCCTTTACTTCATCTGTTCTTGAGCCCCTTTGCTCTGTTAGGCCTTCAATTCTAATACCCCCGAACTCATGGTTCCTGTAGATTTGTGTCAGTGCATTTTCTTATGATATTAATGGCACAATTTCCATCTGCTCAGGTTACAGCTGAGAACTACAAGGTGCAGAGATCTTATTTTACCAAAATTTTCATTTGTGTGCGCACGTGCACAAACACACTCTTTTCTTTCCATTCTAACCTCTTAACCCTGTAGAGGAGTACACTAAGTTTGTAGAGGCAACATAGAAAAACTCTATCTAGCTAACCAAAAAACCTTCAAAATCCTGCCCAAAATGCTATATTTCTTTCTTATTTATAATGATATTATCAATATTATTATTTTGAAGTATAGTTGATTTACAGTGTTGTGTTAGTTTCAGGTGTACAACAAAGTGATTCAGTTTTTTAATATATATATTCTTTTTCATTAAAGTTTATTATAAAATATTGAATATAGTTCCCTGTGCTATATAGTAGGTCCTTGTTGTTTATTTTATATATAGTAGTGTGTGTCTGTTAATCCCAAACTCCTAATTTATCCCTCCCTCCACTCCCTTTCCCCTTTGGTAACCATAAGTTTATTTTCTATGTCTGTGAATCTGTTTCTGTTTTGTAAATTAGTTTTTTAGATTCCATATATAAGTGACATCATATGATATAGTGTCCAATACTATGGACAATGCAACTGCCAAAATTAAGAAGGAAGAAAACTAAGAACAGTGGTGGAATACACAGTGATGTATAGTAGGTGTTCAATAAATATTTACCTAATGGATTTTTATTCGTTTCACACAAAGCTCTAACAGTAATTTCATACAACTTTGGAGATAGAAAACAAAACAAAACTTAAGCAACAGGCTTTCTCTCAATAGCATGTTTTATTTGGATGTTCAGAGAAAAAGGCAGAAAGACAAATGGGCACATTTCCCAGTCATCTAAAAGGTTTATTTTGGACAGTGTTTCTTACACTGTAGCATGCATCAGAATTGCCTGGAGGGCTTGTTAAAACAGATTGCCAAGTGCCACCCTCAGAGTTTCCACGAGGTCTGGGGTGGTGCCTTTCTAACAACTTCCCAGGTGATGCTGGTGCTGTGGGTTAAAGGGTGACTAACCATCCTAGCTTGCCTGAGATTGAGGAGTTTTACAGAACTTTGGACTTTTAATGCTTAAAACTGGGACAATCCTGGGCAAACCAGATGATAGGTCATCTTCCTGGTCTAGGACAAGACTTTGAGAACCATTTGTCTTGAAGGTTGTATGGTAACTAGCAAGGCGCCTTACATGTTCAGACAATACCAGTATTCCATACTATCTCAACTCTAGATAGCCAAACTCAGTGATTGAGCCAATTCATGGAGGAGGCGCTTATACATGGAAATTCAGCATAAGTGGTCTGGTGTGCTCTCCTGACCTGGATTCTAAGCCCTTTGCCCCACCCCACCCCTCCCCCACCCAAGTTCCTGGACTAGAAGGGACCTCCAGTTCAGCTCTTCCCTGTTCAGGTGGAGTCTGCTTTGAAGCAGGGAGCATAGATCCACTGTGGGAGGCACTGTGTATAGAGCAAACTCCTGGGTCAGACAGACCTATGTTTGAATCTGCCACTTCTTAGCCATGCAGCCTTGCTTAAGGCACTCAACCTTCCTGAACTTCAGTTTCATGTAGAAAATGAGTATTAAAATATCTTTCTTAACAGGCATTGTTATGAGAGCTGTTGTGAGGATTAAAGCAAAGGTATGGATTAAGTCATATGTATGGTGCCTAGCACATAGTAGGCACAAAATAAATGGAAACTATAATCTTAAAAATCCCAAGGTCTAAGGCTCATTATTGGATAGTTTATGAACTCAGCAAAAATGGAAAGTTTTCCCCTCCCCAAAGAGTTGTACGGTCACTGATATGAGGTACTTTGACTTCATTGTGTGGCTTAAAGAGCCCAATGAAAGAACAGAGGAGATCTCAAAGAAATCAATTAGGTCACAGAAAAAAAATCAGAGAGAAATAACTCTTCTGCCTAACTGGAGAATAAGCGGGATTAATGAGTTAAGAATCATTTAAAACATTTTCAGTTAACAGACCTTCTCCCTACACCCACCTAGCCCCACCCTCAGTCATATTTTTAAGTAGGCAAAGTTTGTTTCCTCATCCTCACTGGCATCTGATATATTCAAGTTACCCTCTGCTTGTCTAGGACCACCTTTCCCAGGCCTCAGTCTAACTGTATCTCTTACTACTGACAACTGGTGGCTATAGCCCAGAGATACTGCTAAACATCGTACAGTGCATGGGGCAGCCCTCCAACAACAAAGGATTATCTGGCCCCAAATATCAATAACCCCACAATTAAGAAACTTTGCTCTATGCCTTCACTTCTCAAATTGCTGGCAGAGGACAATGCGTTCTGTTTTGCAGCCTCCGGGCAAACATCTTCCAAGAACAAGGTTGGGCCAAGATTTTGGGACCCTTTTAGAAGCATTGAAACAAACATGGATATACTATGGTCTGGAATGCAAAACATTTTAAGATACAACTCTTTGTAAAAATTTTATAAATACCAGTCACATAGTATTCTCATGAGGGTTAGAAGTATTATGGTAGGCAGGTAGTAATACTTTTTTATTATAGTAAAATATATGTAACATAAAATTTACCATTTAACCATTTTTTAATGAATGAGTTAATTATTTTGGGGTGCTGCGTTGGGTTTTCTTTGCTGCACGCAGGCTTTCTCTAGTTGTGGCGAGCGGGGGCTACTCTTTGTTGTGGTGTGTGGGCTTCTCACTGAGGTGGCTTCTCTTGTTGCGGAACTAGGGCTCTAGGCACGCAGGCTTCAGTAGTTGCGGTGCGTGGGCTCAGTAGTTGTGGCTCGCGGGCTCTAGACCGCAGGCTCAGTAGTTGTGGTGCACGTGCTTAGTTGCTCCGTGGCATGTGGGATCTTCCCGGACCAGGGCTCGAACCTGTGTCCCCTGCATTGTCAGGTGGATTCTTAACCACTGTGCCACCAGGGAAGTCCCCATTTAACCATTTTTAAGTGTACAGTTCAGTGGCATTAAGTACACACTCATTGTTGTGCAACCCTCACCACCATCCATTTCCAGAATTTTTTCATCTTCCCTAACTGAAATTCTATACCCATTATACAATAACTCCTTATTCCTCCTTGGTTCCCAGCCCTTGGCACCCACTGTTCTACTTTCTATCTAGACACCTGGAATTTGCCTATTCTAGGTATCTCATATTAGTGGAATCATACAATATTTGTCCTCTTGTGACTGGTTTATTTCACTTATAATATCTTCAAAGTTCATTCATGTGGTAGCATGTATCAGAATTTCCCCCTTTTAAAGGCTGAATAATATTATTTTGTGTGAATATACCACATTTTTTAATTCATTCACCTACTGATGGGCATTTGGATTGTTTCCACCCTTTGACTACTATGAATAATTTTGGTATGAACATGCGTGTACGTATTATCTGTTTGAGTCCCTGTTTTTAATTCTCTTAGGTATATACCCAGAAGTAGAATTGCTGGATTGTATAGTAATTCTATTTAATATTGTGAGGAACCACCATACTGGTTTCCACAGTAGCAGCCACATTTTACAGTCCCACCAATAGTGCACAAGAGCTTCAGTTTCTCCACATTCTTGCCAACACTTGCTATCTTCTGTTTTGTTTTGTTTTGTTTTTTGTTAGTCATCTAAGTGGGTGTGAAGTAATAGTTCATTGTGGTTTTGATTTCCAATTCCCTAATGATTTGTTGATGTTGAGCACTTTTTCATGTGATTATTGGCCATCTGTATATCTTCTTTAGAGAAATGTCTATTCAAGTTATTTGCTTATTTTTAATTGGGTTGTTTGTATTTTTTTCATTGTTGAGTTGGAAAGGTACAAACCTTGAAGCAAAGACATTCAAGGTGTTCTCTGCTTTTTTGGCTCTGTCCCCCAAGCACTGGGGTGAACTAGCTCCCTCACCTCTGTTCTTTTCAGTGAAGGTCCAGTGAAGACCTTGGGGAATCTAGGCCCTAGGACCTTGCTCTCAGCTCTTGGTCATCTGGTGATAAATTTCACAGTACTAATTTAAACTAATAATGGGCTAATAAATGACCTTCCAGCCCATAATTACAGTCCAATGTGTGGTTCCTGGAAAAGATGCCTTAACCCAAAGAAATGAGTTTCAGTCGGTGAAATTTCTGGTACCTGGGGGAAATTAACTTTGAGTAGGGCAACTTTCAGTTTTCTCTCCACACCGTTTAGGCAGCCCTGCACTTCACTTATTTGATTTTCACACATTGCATGCATTTTTTCCAACTCTTTGCACTTTATATAATAGGAAAATAGAACTAATAACCTCTGCATTTAGGTTGAAGAATGGTTGTGTTCATAAGCATGAGCTTGAGGATATGTTTTTACTTAATTTTCTTTGCTTAATTTTCTTTACCAACAGATTAAGAATTTGCTTACAATGTGATGCTCTGCTACTTTTAAAAAAATTGTTTGAATTCACACATGGCAACTGAGGAGGTTTGGACTGGAAGATTGTGTTTCCACAGCTCAGAAACTTATTCTCACCAAAATATGTTGGATTCTGTGCATGGGCAGTCAGTAGTCTCTATGCCTTTTTTTAGGGGTGGGACTCTGCCTCATTTGCACACATGATGCATGTCTTTTTATGAGAGGATTAATCATAGCTAAGATTTCTATTGTGCTTACTATGTACCAGGTACTGTTGTAACCTCTCTCTCTCAGTCTCTCATATCAAATGGCTTGAAACCTATTTCCAGAGTTTCATAAGCCTCTTTCTAGGGTCTGTTCTCCCAAAGGCAGACCGTACCATTAGTGTGCATACATCTAGGCCCCAGGGTGACTTTGTGGGATGTGTGGGTGGATCTTTCACACTCAGACTAGAGTTCCCACTCATATAGTACATACCAGACAGGATGTGGAGCCAGGAGTGGGCAGAGAAGGGCGGTGGGCTGGCTTTCCCTGTGCTGCCAAATTTTTATGAAGAACTCAGAGGAGCCCAAGAATTCTGCAAACCTAGACTTCCAGGTTGTTATGAAGGTATATTTATCAAGGTAAGAATATAGAACATATTTTATTTAGAAGTTTGTTCAACTTATTTGGACACATGATATATATACCTCCATTTGTACATTTGTCCCAGTTCCCCACACATGTTAGGGACAGGCTTCTTCAAGGCTATGGATACATAGGTGTAACCAGAAGGTTTGAAAAGGCTGTCAGTGAGGTGGGGTGGCAGTGGTTGGTGGGGGGGGGGTGGAAGGGAAGGAGGACACATACCTAGCTGAGGCTAAATCATCACTGCTCCTCAGAGCTACATCTGGAGAGCTCCAGTAAAATGAGTGGTTTACTACATAGAGTCTTAAACCAGACTCTCTGGGTTTTAATTCTGGCTCTACAACTTGTTAGTTGTATAACCTTGGGCAAGTTGCTTTCCCCCTGTTTCTCAGTCTTCTCATCTGTAAAATGGGGATGATATTTATCTATCTTACGTAGTACTAAAGTGCTTAAAGCAGTGTCTGGAAAATAGTATGTGCCATGTAAGTGTTAGCTCTTAAATTTATTTCCATCTTAGGCTAGCTGCATGGGGTATATAGATATCCTGAGGGAATTCTCAGCAAGAGCATCCCTATTCATCTGTCACTTTTCCCAGTTCCTAGGACAATATGAGCACCCTAGAAGATGATCAGAGTGGAAAGAGGTATTCCTGAAATGAGCATCTCTGTGAGATGGGAGGAGGTGAATTGGGCTAGGGTTTTTTTATCATTCATGTTTGGCCTCACAGCACAGAAGGAAGGCCTGGCTGATGATCCTCTGGGCAAGTGTTTGCAGTGGGAGTCCCCCAGAGGGTAGTTGTATCTGCTTGGAAGGCTGGGTAGTCACTTGGCCTATCATAGGCTGAAGACTATGGAATGGACAGCAGTGGTCCTCTATTTTTGACATCTCTTCTTAATGACCTATGTGCTTTGGAAATTAGCTTGTCAGAGGCTGTGGTAGTAGCCACATTCAAATAGTGTATATTCAAATAATGTGTGACTTAGCTCACGAAGTAATTCCTAAGCAGTAGTGACATCAGCCGGAGCAAACTTACAGGTTGAAGTGCTTCCTCCTAGGCAATTTATAGATCTTAGGTTGCAGAATCATGGATCAGACATCTGCATCAGTAAGAGATGGCTGGGAGGGATTTATGGACACCTGTTAACATCCCTGAGGGTTTCTAGAAATATTCTGCAAAAGGTTGAACTTCCTGCATTCAAACAGGTAGGATCTGAGAGCTATTGTGATTTTGGTAAGAGTATTAATGTGGCCTCATTTGTATTCACTGATTGGCAAAGGCCAAGACATTTGGGCACCAGAAGGATTTTCAGCAGTGGAAAGACATGGTTAGATTTAAGACTTCAGACACTCTCTGGTATTAGTGTAGAAATGGGATAGGAGCTTTGCAGAAGTAGCAGTTAAGAAGGGATTATGGTAGTGTTCTGGTGCTAAGTGATGAGGGATGACATTAAGGCAGTGAAAGAAGGGAAGGAATGGAGGGGAGAGATTTGAAAAAAATACTACTGAGACAGACTCAGTAGGACATCATATTTATTTTGATACAGAATATAAAGGAGAAGGAGAGGTCAAAGATGACTCTCTGGCATAGAGAGAGTTCTGTGAGTGAGAGAAGAGGTCAACCAAAGTCATTCCCATGGTGAGGTCAAGTAAGAGAATAAGTAATAAATATCCACTGAACAGGGAAATTATGGAGCCATCAGGCCTTTGGTGCTTCATATCCAATGGTCCATTCACTCTTGGCTCATACTCTTCCTTTATGTTTACCTTGCATGCTCTTGGCCTCATAGAAGTACTACAACTTGAGGCTGCCTTCTTGCTCTGACCTTTCCTGAAACCAATTCTCCCAACTAAAACTTCTCAGCCCTGGGTCCCATTCCTTTAGGACTCCCCAAGGTGACACTCCCCTATGGTTCATACTAATGGGATCATATATAACTTTCCCAGGAATGCAAGCATTTCTAAGGGTGATTTTAGAAATACTCATTCAACCTAAAGAAATGAATCTTTGGTCGTGGAAGTTTCTAGTTACATGGCATAGGGGGACATATGTTATAGAGAGGATATTTAACTACTTTACAAAAGGAAAATAAAAAACTCTAAAATCATAATGGATTTGCCTCAAGTCACACTGAGGAAGAGATGAAATCATTTTCTATTCCTTCATCTCAGACTGTTGCCGCCTCACTCTCCCTAGTTTCCTTCTGCCTTGTAGAACCCTTGCTACCTAGCATCCCCTATCCATCATACCCTAAGCACTGGCCCTCTGGGTGATTCATATTGTTTTGCTTTGGACTCCAGGCATTGTGTACTTGACTGTATCTCCTTTGTCATCTTCTGTGTGACGTGTTTGCCATGGTCAGCTTCCAGCCCCTTCTCAGGCCTGCTCTGTCTTGCTGCCAGGGAACTATTCTGATTTGAGGATGAATTCCAAAATGTGATAATCATCTGTGAAAATAAATGGGATAAAGATGGAACAAGTGACAGTTGAAATGTGTTTACTCCTGTGTGAGGTCCTGGTTTTGTGTGACAGAAGGTGCATATAACATTTAGGTTGACTGTCAGATTGAGGGTAGGAACATTAGCCTTGGAGGGATCCTATATTGAGTGGAAAGATAATTAGGATTTGGGAAAGTGGCCAAGGGGTGAGGAAGGAAATATATGGCAGCAAGCAATACAGTTTTATGTGGAGAGGGGGCACAGGAAATCTGGCTTTTTAAATGCAAACTTTGATACTTTAATCATAATAACAAGAGTAACTACTGTGTGTTAAGCAATTTCTCTGCATTGTATTTCATTTTATCCTCACAACAACTTGTAAGGAAGGTACTTATATTAACCCCATTTTACAAATGAAGTAATAGAGGCTTAGAGAGGTAAATTAGCTTGCCTGAGGGCACACAGCTAGTAAGATGTAGAGCTGGGAATAATACTTAGGCCAACTTGTCTACAGAGCTCACCCTTTAACCATTTACTACTGGCCAAACACTGTTCTAAGCAATTTACATGTACTATACCATTGAAGCCTCACAGCAGTGCTATGACATAGCTGCTATTGTTATCTTGACCTTATAGATGAGGAAACAGAGACACACAGAAGTTGTCTCTTTAATAAGTGGCAGAGCCAGTGCTCTTATCCATTATTCCATAAAACACAAGCCACACTATGTGAGGCAAACAGGAAAATTTCAAAGCAAAGAGATGGTATAAACTATGGAGATGAAGAATAGATCATTGAGAGGCCCGTGTAAGTCACAACTACTAGGGATGGGTGGCAGTAGATGGGTTTGAGAAGGCCACAGGTAGGTTCTTGAGTTAACCTTTTTTTTTTTTTTTTTTTTTTTTGCGGTATGCGGGCCTCTCACTGTTGTGGCCTCCCCCGTCGCGGAGCACAGGCTCCGGACACGCAGGCTCCGGACGCGCAGGCTCAGCGGCCATGGCTCACGGGCCCAGCCGCTCCGCGGCATATGGGATCCTCCCAGACTGGGGCACGAACCTGCATCCCCTGCATCGGCAGGCGGACTCTCAACCACTTGCGCCACCAGGGAGGCCCGAGTTAACCTTTTTTAATCATTGAATGAGCTCTATTAGCCAACTCGATTTTAAGGTGGATCCTAACATTCCACAGCACCTTCTGAAGAAGTCGACTCATTTGGATGGTTCACTAATATCTGCTATCAGGTCTTATGTAAAGTTCAATTTATGGCTTTGTCCACAATCTTGAAACAAAATGACAGCCAATGAGATTTCAGCAAACATTATTCATACGAGTCTTTCTATGTTATGGTCCAGCTACCTCTCACATCCCATATGACTTTCTCATTCTGCTCTAGCCCTGATGGGCTTCTTGCTATACTTTGAATACTACAAGTTCATACCTGCCTGTCTACCCAAAGTCTGGGAAAAGTGTTTGGCACATAGTGGGCACTTAACAAACGTTTGTTGAATGATGAGAGGTTCCTGGTATAAATGGAACAGATGGGATATTAGGCACAGGTGGAGGAATTTACCTTAGCTAAGAGGAATGATAGTTCCTTTATTATAGATGGGAGGATAGTTATAATAATATTCAAGGGCCTCCCTGGTGGCGCAAGTGGTTGAGAGTCCGCCTGCCGATGCAGGGGATACGGGTTCGTGCCCCGGTCTGGGAGGATCCCATATGCCGCGGAGCGGCTGGGCCCGTGAGCCATGGCCGCTGAGCCTGCGCGTCCGGAGCCTGCGCGTCCGGAGCCTGTGCTCCACAACGGGGGAGGCCACAACAGTGAGAGGCCTGCATACCGCAAAAAAAAAAAAAAAAAAAAAAAATTCAAAATAGTAAATAGTTAAATAGGGCTTACCATGTGCCACACACTATTGCAAACACTTTATACATATTAACTCATTAAATTTTACAAACTTATTAATTAGTAATTAATTATTACTATTGTCCAATTTTATAGAAAACAAAAGGCACAGAAAAGACATGTGATTTGATAAAATTCACACAGCTAGCAAGTGGTAGAGCTGGCTCTTAATGGTGAAAGGGCACACACAGGTGTAGGCCAGCGTTTGTGTTTATAATCAAGAAGAGTAGAGCAGTTATGTCTAATGGTTTAATTTTCTCTGTAATTTGCTGAGACAGAGGGAGGAGGATGGAGTCAAGGGATGGAGGTTTGAGGATGATGAAGAAAATTCGAAGTAGTCTGTAGAGAGTAGGAAAATGGAATTGACCAAAGACACATATTAGGATTGCAGGTGGTGTTGAGAACATATATGAGGCTGGCAGTCTTGAACACATTGTTGTCCTAGTCTTCCTCATGTGTGACTTTGTCTAGCACTTACTGATCACTCTGATACAGACCTGGTGAAAGTGGACAATAGTGTTCATCCTGGGTTAAGGTTTTGCCAGATGGGTGCAATGAAACAAGAGAGGGGCAAGGGACTTTATGATGTTGACAAGACTTATGGAAAAGATGGACTGAGGGATTGAAACTGGATAAAAAGCTAGATAAAGAAAAGCTAACTGATAGATTGGGAGTAAAGTGAAGAAGTCAATGAACTGGAGATCTTAGGTCAAAAATGGTTGTAATGGAAGTACTTGAATATGCAAAGCAGAAAGAGAAGAGGTTATGAACAGAGAGAAGGATGCTGGAGTTAGTGATATGGAAGGTGAAGCATATTCAAGAATCTTAGGGATGGGAGGTTAAGCTGGGGTGCAGGGGCAGACCAATGGAAATTCAGAAGTCAAGGAACTATTAGAAGCCAGGGGTTTGGACGAGCCATCTATATGAATGTTGACGTCACTAGGAAAGATGACAGGCTTGGGTTGGGGAGGATGATACTGAGGTCTGATAAGTAAAAGAATTGTTGATGACTACAGAAAGAAGGAGAGAGAGAGGTTGGTATAGTCAGATGACATAAGCCAAAGAGAAGTTTACAAGAGTAAAGAGCACTAGAAATAGCAATGGGGAGTGAGGATGATTTCTGGCCCTGGGATACTTGGGGTGTGAGAAAATAATCAGCTACCACTTCAGAATGCTGCAGGAGAAGTGATATCCACATTCCACTATTTATTTCAGTTCCCATATACCTAAGGGTTCTCTTCCTTGTTCTTCTCTCCCCTGGTTATTTTCATATATTGATCAGTGTCTGTGTGTGTGTTTGTGTGTGTATATTTACTAAACAAGACTAATTAAGATAATCATTGATTTTTTTAAGAAAAATTCTGGTTCAGATGATAGACTCTCACCCAGTTAAGAAAGTATCTTCTTAGATGCTCTCCAACAGTTCTCTTTGGATCTCTAGTTAGAGCAGGGTTAGATGGAAAAAGTTTTTGAAAATAATTTCTTCTACAAGGCCTGGAGGTCCTGCAGCTCTCTTCTGCCAGCCTGGAGATGTCAGAGAGCTGTAGAGAGAGCTCTGTGAATGGCTGGGAGCAGAACTTGGCCTGCTGTGTGTGTTTCACACAAATCAGAGCCTTAAGGGGCCCAGTCACCTGCTGCATTCAGTGTGATTGCTTCAAATAAGTTGTTGAAGAGTTAAATGCCTGAGAGTGTTTCCTGGCTTCCTGGTGGTGGGAAATGAAATCCTCTTATCTTTGTAAAGGTCATCATTATTCCTTTCCAGGGTGTGATGTATCAGAGGGAGGAAGAGAAGAAGGGAGGGAGGGAGAACAAACAGGAGTGAGCCAACTTATGTGCCATTCAAGCAACAGCTCTGCTCTATTTAGTCTTGTTCACGTTGAACAAGTAGGAAGTCTTGGATTGTAGCTAGATCTAATCTCCTTTAATCATGTCCTCCTTTGGGCTTTCCTGGCTTAATTAGTTCTGGATATTTGGTCAGTATGATGCAGTCTTACCTGGGAAAGCCAGGGAAGAGCCACTCCAGGTCTAGCAGGGAGCCAGGGCACTGTCTGACTGTTAGGTTTTAGGTTTTTTATCTATTCTCAAGACCCTTCTCTCTAAGGGCTTTTGTGTTGAATTCAGAAGACGGACAATTTTACACAGTCATTTTGAAACAGATGGCATCAAGAGAGCCATGTCAAACTACAAAAACACTGCTTATTTTTGATTATCAATAATGTTCACCAGAAACGTTTTTGACTGACCCTTCAGGCAGCCTAACCCATACCCCAGGCTCACAGACTTTCACCGTATAGTTTACTACTTAGCAGTGTGGAGCAATGGTTGAGCCAGCTTAACACAGACTGCTTGGGTCCAAGTTCTGGCTCTATCACTTACTAGCCATGTGACCTCAGGAAGGGTACCTGCTTTCTCTAAGCTTCAATTTCCTATTCTGTAAAAACAGTAATGATTATAGTAGTCCTACAGATGTATAATAGTCAGCATACTACCTTAGTGATTGATTAGTCAATATCAGCTCTTATTACTTTATTCTATAGTTTTAAAATTTTATGAGGAGTGGGGTAGGGAGGGTTGGAGGGAGATGCAAGAGGGAAGAGATATGGGGATATATGTATATGTGTAGCTGATTCACTTTGTTATAAAGCAGAAACTAACACACCATTGTAAAGCAATCATACTCCAATAAAGATGTTTAAAACAATTTATAAGTGCTTTAATTTAATCATCATTGAAAATAATGAAGACTTTTTAAAAGCCTATTAGATAGAATTAGGTTGGCCTCTGGTCCTGTTTTAAAAAATCACTACAAAGAGATGTACTCATATGAAATATAAGTATATATAGCAAGACTTCTGCAGGAACTGTTCAGTCTGGAAAGGAAAATAAAAGACCATGTTGTGGTTCACCTGCTTTTTCCATAACATTGTCTAAAAGATATCTGACCAGGTAAAATTTGTAGACTTAACAAACCTATAAATATCAGAGGTGTCCATCTTCTAGATTTTTAAAATGAAAAACTGTGTATTTTATTATCAAGTAGTGAAATTGATCATTAAAAGTAAATTGTAACTCTGAAAGAACTCTAGAAAAATTTGAGAAGCAGAACTTGCAGAAAGCAGGTAAATTCCCAGATGCTCTTCTCAGAATGCTCAATGGCCCTTTTTGAGATGAGCACATCCTATAACCATGAGATTCTTGGTTACATGTGGAGCAACTGCCAGATATGTCTGATCCCAAACTGATCCTCCTTCATCTCCATCTCATCTGTGATCCTATTTTGCACATTGAGTTGAGGACCAGAATAGATAAACAGCAAAATTATGAGGTGATCTTCAGTCTCCTTCTCCTCTCCTTCTCTAGCCCTTTTTTCCAGACGCCTATTCAAGGCCTTCATTCCTCATGCTTTCCCCATCTCTCCCTGGTGGTTCTCCCTCCACGTTGCCTCTCTAAAAGTGCCTTTGTCCTTTATTCTCCCCTCCCCCAGGAAAACCATACAGTTCTATCTGAGAGCTGGCTGATATGATATAGTAATTTATCCTGTGTTGGTAGTGATAGTTTTTAAATTTTATTTTTTATTTAAAAATAAGATGATCATATTATAGAAGTTTGGGAATGCAAGAAATAGGGAGAGTGCTATGAGAACATATAATGGGTGGCCTTAGCCTGATCTGAGGGCACATGGAAGTTCTGGCTGGGGAAGGGACATTTCAAACAGAAACCTGAAGGATGAGTAGGGGTTATTTGGATGAAGAAGGGTAAGAGTGAAGGGCCTTCCAGGCAGAGAGCCTATTCAAAAGCCCAGAGGTGGGAAGAAGCATGACACTTAATGTACAATTCAGAGAATTAGGAACATACATATCAGTAATTACCTTAAATGTGAATGGATTAAAAGCTCCAACCAAAGGACACAGGCTTGCTGAATGGATACAAAAACAAGACCCATGTATATGCTGTCTACAAGAGACCCACTTCAGACCTAGGGACACATACAGACTGACAGTGAGGGGATGGAAAAAGATATTCCATGCAAATGGAAATCAAAAGAAAGCTGGAGTAGCAATACTCATATCAGATAAAATAGACTTTAAAATAAAGAATATTACAAGAGACAAGGAAGGACACTACATAATGATCAAGGGATCAAACCAAGAAGAAGATATAACAATTATAAGTATATATGCACCCAACATAGGAGCACCTCAATACATAAGGCAACTGCTAACAGCTATTAAAGAGGAAATTGGCAATAACACGATAATAGTGGGGGACTTTAACACCTCACACCAATAGACAGATCATCCAAAATAAATAAGGAAACAGAAGCTTTAAATGACACAATAGACCAGATAGATTTAATTGCTATTTATAGGACATTCCAACTCAAAACAGCAGATTACACTTTCTTCTCAAGTGCACACAGAAGGTTCTCCAGGATAGATGACATCTTGGGTCACAAATCAAGCCTCAGTAAATTTAAGAAAATTGAAATCATATCAAGCATCTTTTCTGACCACAATGCTATGAGTTTAGAAATGAATTACAGGGAAAAAAACGTAAAAAACACAAACACATGGAAGCTAAACAATACGTTACTAAATAACCAAGAGATCAATGAAGAAATCAAGGAGGAAATCAAAAAATACCTAGAGACAAATGACAATGAATACACGATGACCCAAAACCTATGGGATGCAGCAAAAGCAGATCTAAGAGGGAAGTTTATACCAATACAATCCTACCTTAAGAAACAAGAAACATCTCAAATAAACAACCTAACCTTACAGCTCAAGCAATTAGGGAACAAGAACAAAAAATCCCAAAGTTAGCAGAAGGAAAGAAATCATAAAGATCAGATCAGAAATAAATGAAAAAGAAATGAAGGAAATGATAGCAAAGATCAATAAAACTAAAAACTGGTTTATTGAGAAGATAAACAAAATTAATAAACCGTTAGCCAGACTCATCAAGAAAAAAAGGGAGAGAACTCAAATCAATAGAATTAGAAATGAAAAAACAGAAGTTTCAACAGACACCGCAGAAATAAAAGCATCCTAAGAGAGTACTACAAGCAATTGTATGCCAATAAAATGGACAACCCGGAAGAAATAGACAAATTCTTAGAAAGGTATAACCTTCCAAGACTGAACCAGGAAGAAATAGAAAATATGAACAGACCAATCACAAGTAATGAAATTGAAACTGTGATTAAAAATCTTCCAACAAACAAAAGTCCAGGACCCAATGGCTTCACAGGTAAATTCTATCAAACGTTTAGAGAAGAGCTAACACCCATCCTTTTCAAGCTCTTCCAAAAAATTGCGGAGGAAGGAACACTCCCAAACTCATTCTATGAGGCCACCATCACCCTGATACCAAAACCAGACAAAGATACTACAAAAAATAAAATTACAGACCAATATCACTGATGAATATAGATGCACAAATCCTCAACAAAATACTAGCAAGCAGAATCCAGCAACAAATTAAAAGGATCATACACCATGATAAAGTGGGATTTATTCCAGGGATGCAAGGATTCTTCAATATACATAAATCAATCAATGTGATACACCATATTAACAAATTGAAGAATAAAAACCATATGATCATCTCAGTAGATGCAGAAAAAGCTTTTGACAAAATTCAACACCCGTTTATGATAAAAACTCTCCAGAAAGTGGGCATAGAGGGAACCTACCTCAACATAATAAAGGCCATATATGACAAAACCACAGCAAACATCATTCCCAATGGTGAAAAACTGAAAGCATTTCCTCTAAGATCAGGAACAAGACAAGGATGTCCACTCTCACCACTATTATTCAACATAGTTTTGGAAACCCTAGCCATGGCAATTAGAGAAGAAAAAGAGATAAAAGGAATACGAATTGGAAAAGAAGAAGTAGAGTTGTCACTGTTTGCAGATGACATGATACTATACATAGAGAATCCTAAAGATGCCACCAGAAGACTACTAGAGCTAATAAATGAATTTGGTAAAGTTGCAGGTACAAAGTTAATGCACAGAAATCTCTTGCATTCCTATACACTAGTGATGAAAAATCTGAAAGTGAAATTAAGGAAACACTCCCATTTACCATTGCAACAAAAAGTATAAAATACCTAGGAGTAAACCTACCTAGGGAGACAAAAGACCTGTATGCAGAAAACTATAAGACACTGATGAAAGAAATTAAAGATGATACCAACAAATGGAGAGATATACCATGTTCTTGGATTGGAAGAATCAACATTGTGAAAATGACTATACTACCCAAAGCAATCTACAGATTCAATGCAACCCCTATCAAATTACCAATGGCATATTTTACAGAACTAGAACAAAAAATCTTAAAATTTGTATGGAGTTGCAAAAGACCCCAAATAGCCAAAGCAGTCTTGAGGGAAGAAAATGGAGCTGGAGGAATCAGACTCCCTGACTTCAGACTATACTACAAAGCTACAGTAATCAAGACAATATGGTAATGGCACAAAAACAGAAACGTAGGTCAATGGAACAAGATAGAAAGCCCAGAGATAAACCCACGCACCTATGGTCAACAAATCTATGACAAAGGAGGCAAAGATATACAATGGAGAAAAGACAGTCTCTTCAATAAGTGGTGCTGGGAAAACTGGACAGCTACATATAAAAGAATGAAATTAGAACACTCTCTGGCACCATACACAAAAAATAAACTTAAAATGGATTCGAGACCTAAATGTAAGACCGGACACTATAAAACTCTTTGAGGAAAACATAGGAAAAACACTTTTTGACATAAATCACAGCAAGATCTTTTTTGATCCACCTCCTAGAGTAATGGAAATAAAAACAAAAATAAACAAATGGGACCTAATGAAACTTCAAAGCTTTTGCACTGCAAAGGAAACCATAAACAAGACAAAAAGACAACCCTCAGAATGGGAGAGTATATTTGCACACGAATCAATGGACAAAGGATTAATCTCCAAAATATATAAACAGCTCATGCAGCTCAATATTAAAAAAAACAAACAACCCAATCCAAAAATGGGCAGAAGACCTAAATAGACATTTCTCTAAAGAAGAGATACAGATGGCCAAGAAGCACATGAAAAGCTGCTCAACATCACTAATTATTAGAGAAATGCAAATCAAAACTACAATGAGGTATCACCTCACACCAGTTAGAATGGGCATCATCATTGGGTGTGGAGAGTGTGTGGAGACAAGGGAACCCTCTTGCACTGTTGGTGGGAATGTAAATTGATACAGCCACTACAGAGAACAGTATGGAGGTTCCTTAAAAAACTAAAAATAGAATTACCATATGATTCAGCAATCCCACTACTGGGCATATACCCAGAGAAAACCATAATTCAAAAAGACACATGCACCCCGATGTTCATTGCAGCACTGTTTACAGTAGCCAGGTCATGGAAGCAAAAATGCCCATCGACAGATGCATGGATAAAGAAATTGTGGTACATATACACAGTGGAATATTACTCAGCCATAAAAAGGAATGATATTGGGTCGTTTGTTGAGACATGGATGGATCTGAAGACTGTCATACAGAGTGAAGTAAGTCAGAAAGAGAAAAACAATTATCGTATATTAACGCATATATGTGGAACCTAGAAAAATGGTACAGATGAACTGGTTTTCAGGGCAGAAATTGAGACACAGATGTAGAGAACAAACTTATGGACACCAAGGGGGAAAGGGCAGGGGGGTGGCGATGGTGGTGTGATGAATTGGGCGATTGGGATTGACATTTATACACTGATGTGTATAAAATTAATGACTAATAAGAATCTGCTGTATAAAAAAGTAAATTAAAAAATTCAAAAATTTAAAAAAAAGTATTCCAGAAATAAATTAATAAGAAATGAAAAAAAAAGAATTCAGAGAAGGCCAGTGTGAATGGAATATATAGATGAGGCTGTGGGAGCAGGTGGGAGCCAGATGATTTGGTCTTATATGCCATGGTAAGAATTTTGAATTTCATTCTAAAAGTAGTGTGAGGCAATTGGAAAATTTTGAGCATTCAAAACACAAATGATCAGCTGTGTTTTGAGTGGAGGATTATATCTTTCTTTGGTTCAGCCAAAGCTGATGCCAGTTTACCTAATCCTGGTTATGTCTTCTTTCCATTTGAATGTGGTTCTTCTTTATATAGAGAGAAATGATATACTAATTAAGGGCAATCCAAGAGACTGCTATTTGGTTCTAGAAATGGGTCTCTTTAAATCTTTTGTGTTTTCCTGTTGGGATCATGCCCCCATCCTTTTTAAACTATTATTCTTGGAGGAGGTGACACACCAAGTCTCCTGAATCAAATTATGAAGACTGTTAGATCAAGCCTTCATCTTATGGGCTGGGCAACAGCTTCTGAATCACTAAAATGCCTCCGAAGTATTCCTCAGACAGCCATTGGATTGCCACTAAATTCAATGCTGAGAACACTCAGTATCAATACTATTGCTTTTGGCTTTGGGGCTGAATAACACATCAAAATCAGTAATTGAATGACTTACTGTTCTTTAAGGTGGTTACATTTCATGGAGGCAGCCTAAATGGAATTAATTGTGGGCTAATTAAAGTGCTCCCTGCTTCTCTCTCAAGTTCCCCTTGGGCATTGGCTGCAATGAGTTGTGCAAGCCTCAGAAAACTGTAAATTATGACTGGGCTTAAAGAAAAATGGATTGCTTTTCTAATACTTATTGAACACCTAAAACAGATGTTTAAATCTCTACAAGTTTTAGATAATTAAAATGATAAATCTGTGCTCTTTGAACAGGAACATGAGAAGGGATCAGAGGTATAAATAGTACCACGCTGAGGTGATTCATCTTGCGGCATCAGGTTTATTACTTTAACAAGGGCTGTCCCCAGGCAAAATGGGAAAGGGTAGAGGTTTGTCTTTGCTGCAACTTCACTTCCCACCATTCCAGACTCCCTGAACTGCCCTATGGCTGCCCAGTACTGTAGGACCCAGACAATACCAGGTCTTTCCTCTGTCATCAAAGCTTTATCTGTCCTCTATTTCATTTCCTAAAGGCTTTGCTGAAGTATTAGTTAGTGTAATGGAGCTGCAATAACAGTTAAACTGCCAACTCTCTGTGATCTGACACAATAGTTGATTTTTCTTGCAAAAGAATCCAAAATGGGTGCTCCTGATTGGCTGGAGGTTCTCCCTCTAGGGACTCATGCTACTTTCATCTTGTGGCTCTATCATCTTCGATATGTCTATCCCAAGGTTTCCATTCTCTTCTGTGTCAAGTTGGCAGAAGAAGGAAGGGCATGGAGAATCATGTGTGTGAGGTTTTTATGAATCAGGACTGGACGTGTACCTTGTGCTCACAGTCCATGGCTACAGTTAACTTCATCGGAGGCTGGGAAGTAGACTCTAGCTGTGTGTTTAGGATGGAGAGAAAATGGCTTTGAAGGATAACTAGTCAGTCTCATTGACTAAAGCATATCTGATAAGTTTGCAATAAGGGGTTAGTGGCTTACCCCTCCTTTGGTATTTTCTTTTCAAATGGGGCTTTCTGAAAAAAAGATATATAGTTGGAAAACTGGTTGATGTCTCTCTTGCTGTCTTGTGCACTCTCTCTCTCTCTTCTCTGTGTGACACACACACATGCACACACACAGGATGGTAATGATGATGATGATTATGATTGAAAAAGTAATGAGAAGCTTTTCTTGGGCATTTCCCCCTTGAATTCAATTAGGATTTCTGCGGAGGACTGCTGAGATCATGATTCCCGTATTTTTTTCCACTAAAGCAGTTGCTTAAATGTTCACTCATTATGTTATTAATCTTTTCTAATAAGGGATCAGTGGTTTAAGTTGTTTTAAAGCCAAGCATCTTTTAACATTTTACATTCTCTAAGAGATATGAAAATAATAGAATAAATATATCTAGTGAAACTTCATTTTTACATGATAAGTTAGGATCAAGGACATTTGAAAAAATGTAAACTGGTAATTTATCCAGAAGGTTTTATATAAGAATCCATTCTATTTTGCTTGAGCAGTGATGGGAAATTAACAAATATCTCTGTTCCTTTGCTCCTTTATCAATTTATTAGGATACCAAGAACCTTAATAGAAATAAAATAAATGTATAAGCTTTACTCATGTCTTTATTTCTAACCAGTTAGTTGATTTCACTTAAATGGCATTTTATTTCACTCGTCAGAAACTGGCTCTGACCTTTAAACTATCCTTGCTGGGGGCTAAGAATATTTCTCATGCTGAACCAATTTCATAATATACAGATACAGTGATGGCTATTATCGAGTCACTTTAGGACTAAAAGAATTTCTTAAAGCAATTGGAGACACATTTTTAGGAGCAAATACTGTAATACTCCTATTGTTGAACTGGTGAAGTTTTAAGAGCTTGACTCATTGGAGTTGTTAAGGAGGATTTTTAAAGCTGATGCCCCATCTTTGATAATGTAGGTTTTATATCTTCCCAATTAAGAGCCTTCATGATATGGCAGTTCTATTCTCTCCTCTGGCTCTCCCCCCCACTCTCCACATATTAAAAGACAAGGCTATGAAAAATTTCATTCTATAGTGCTATATCTGGTTTCAGTGTATGTGAAAGATCTTTCAGAGAAGATACCTTCTCTGACTCTTCAGATTAAGCCTGTTCTGGATATAGTTTTCAAATCTTTTTCCCTTTCACCTTCCCCTCCACACAAACTTTTCTCTCCACTTCACCCTTAAATCAGAATATGAAACGAGTTACTTTAGGCAGTAACACCTTTCCCAGTATCTGCACCAGCAGAAACTTTGTAATACTGGTTTCTTAATTCTCATGTACAGATTGCATGTGGTCCCTGCCTTCAGGAAGCTTATATTCACTGACAGACAATATCATGGCTAAACAGAACTATTGATAAGGCCTCCTTGGAATTTTTCAATGTGAACTCCCTCCAGTGATACAAGTGATGTGTCATTTAGCAGTTAAGTGTGGTCATTGTGTGGGCTCTGGAATCAATCAAGTCTGTGTTCAAGTTCAGATCAGCCAGTTCCCAGCTGTGTGATTTTGGGCAAGTTATCTAATTTCTCTGAACCTCAGTTTCCTCTTTGGTAAAGAATGATGTTGCTGCCTACCTCATGGGTCATTGTGTGGATGAAATTAGATAGTAAATGTGAAGTAGCACAATGCTTGGCACAAAATAAACACTCCATAAATGTAAGATACTATTAGTGCAGATGGTACTTATGAAATCCCCGATCATGTAGGCCCCTGACCAGGGAACTGAGAGATAGAAGAGATTTTCCCATTTTAAAGAGCTAAACATTCTTTCCCTCTCCACCCCTCTCTTCGGTTCAGATGAGTTCAGGGGACAATGGCATATTACCTCATAGCATCTTTATTCTAGGATTTTAGAATAGGGAGTAGAAGGGATCATCTCTGGAAGCTGCCCAGTGTTCTGGAATTGATTGATTCCTCCTTCCCAGGAGCTAGGGTGAGCCCAGTCTGGGTGCCAGGACCTGGGCCTCAGGGCTTGATTTGGGTCTTACAAGGTTTTATTTCCAAATTCTCAAATGGGAGTCTTATACTTATTGAGTGCCAAAAAAGAAAATAAAAGCCAAGGCTCATTTTTTTTAGGTGCAAAGAGAGAGTAGAACCAGAAACAAGGGATGAAAGCGGAGGCTCAGGAGCAGGGCAGAATTTGGAGCAGGGGAGCAGGGTCAAGGATAGAGGGAAGATGAGGGAACACTGAAATAGGGACAGAGTCCCTGTGGCTTATTTTATGAACTCATGGCCACAAAGTGCATGAGTTAATAACTCAGTACACGGTTGGTTGCACAACATTTACTCAATTTTGCCACAACTCTGCTCCTGCAAAGACACCTGGTCTTTCCATAGTCCAGACAAAGATTCCATTTTCAAAAGGGTACAAGGGCATAATTGAAGGACAGGCGTATCTTCTGTCAATGACATCATAACTCTCATGGGTTAGGGATGTACTCCAACTTTTTAGTTTCTATTAGTGTCCTGTATTGCATGTACAATTTGCAAATTATTTATATATAATATGTTTTAAATTTTATTATATATATATATATATATATATATATATATATATATATATATATTCTCTTTTGAGGGGAAAAAATTCTTTGAGCTCATTAAAATGGTGCAAAGTAGTCCTTCCTTTTGCTTCTTTTCACCCTTTTTTGAATGTGATTGGCTGTTTTTTGTTGCTATTGGATGAAGGGAGACAAATTCTAGTATTTCCAGGAAGAAATGACCGAGTTCTTATTCCCTCTAACTGGGCTATTCATGGTTTTCTGGGCTCTCATCATGTCTGTTCTCAACCTTCATCTTTCCAGTTTGAAAAATTCTCTTTGTCTAGTGTATTTTACTTGGCAGCTACCCATTCCACTGATGAATCCACAATCAACCTGGTAATGGATTTTGAGCTTCTCTTATGTGCCCAACACAACGTTAGACACTGTGGGGGAAATAATAGAAGAAAAAGACATCACCTCAGCCTACAGAAAGTCTAAGATTTTGTTGAAGATTACTCGGAGATGGAAAAACATCTAGAGAACCATTATAAATCTCATATAATCAAGAGCAGAGATGGCAACACTTCTAGATCAGTGATCTCATACATTAGTGTGCTTCAGAATCAGCTGAGATCTCTGTTAAGCACAGAAATTCCTGAACTTCAGAGAGCCTGATTCTTCAGCGTGTGGGTGATGCCCAGGAATCTGCATTTTATCAAGATTCCTAGGTTATTCTGCTGCTGGGGGTCTCTAGACCATAGTCTGGGAAGCAGTAGGCTAAAAATATCTGTGAAAGTGGGGACACATATAAAGGCGGGGGTGACCAGGAAAGGTTTGACTGGAGCCTGGAAGGGTGGGCTGAATTTGGAGAAGAGGTAGTGGGAGGAGATTCAGAAAAGGGGTGCCGGAGGTGGGGATGAGAATGGGATATGTTGCAGAGACTGTCGAGTTATTCACCAGTTCTGGTTTCTTTTCTTCCTAGACACATTGACTACATTTCCCAGCATTCACACAGTGATGCATGGCCATTTAACTAAGTTGTGGCCAATGGAATGTGGACTGAAGTTGTGTGTCACTTTTAGTCCTGGCCCATAAAATCCTCCCACGTGATCTTGTGTTCTTCCACTGTTTCTCTTCTTCCATCCAAGGGCTAGATGTTGATGCCTTGGACGACCTTGGAATCAATGTGGTGAAACTGGCAGAGACGCCACCAGTGTGCATGTCCGAATAACTCTGATTATCCCTTACCCATAAGGAACATCCGTTTTGGATTTTGCTTTAGTAAGATTTCTATTGTGTTAAGCTACTGAGATTTCAGGGTTTATCTGTTAGAGCTTCTAATGTAATGTTAACATTGAGGGGACCAGGCTAACCAAGACAGATAATTTCTGACAGTAATCATCATTGTTCTTCTTAGGAGTTTTTTTTATCAGGGTCACCATTACCCAGAGTTAATGCATGTACACTAGACATATATGCAGCCATCTAGGTAAATTCTCATGAATCATATCAACATTTCCAACATGCTTTGTATATATTTCTGTGTGATGTTTAATTATCAGGGCTCTTATCTGGACATTGCTTTACCCCCTAAATCCTTTTGCCAAGCAAGAAAGGATCTGAAAACAAACATTTCACTGCAATTGGGGAGTTCAATTTCTTGGCCCCTTTAAAGCGTTTTTTTTTTTTCCCAGTATGCAGGCCTCTCACTGTTGTGTCCTCTCCCATTGCGGAGCACAGGCTCCAGACACACAGGCTCAGCGGCCATGGCTCAGGGGCCTAGCTGCTCTGCAGCAATGGGATCCTCCCGGACGGGGCATGAACCCGTGTCCCCTGCATCGGCAGGTGGACTCTCAACCACTGCACCACCACGGAAGCCCCTAAAGCCTTCTTGATGAGGCAAAGGTAGCTGAAAGCACATTAGCACGCGTTGGGAAGGAGTTAATTTATCTTGCGCCCACATCCTGCCTTTCCCCTGCCCCACACCTGCCTAACGGCTCCTGGGAAGTAGGTTGGCTGGCTGCAATTAAACTCAAGCGCCTCCTCAAGCACTTAGTAAAAAACAGCTTGGCATAAAGATGCTTCTGCTCCTACCTCATAGGAGTGAGCTGAAAAGATATTAGCAATTGACTTCGAAATTTGTGAGGGTCTTGCAATTTGAATCCCCAGAAACTTGTGAGGGTCTTGCAATTTGAATCCCTATAATTAGTTTGTTGCTTAATTGTTCCCGGTAATGGGTGACTTATGTATATTTTTTCACAGAATTTGTCACATATTTATTAATCATTTTTTCGTAGAAAACACTGACCTTCTTTCAGTGGGGCAGGTGTCATTTAGCCTTGTGTATTTCAGAGTTTGTCTTGCTTGGCACCGTCTCACACTGCGCTATTTTTTTCAGGGATGGATACAGCAGAACCCTGATGACTGCTAATGTGAAGTGGGCTTGTGATCTGGACCAATCTTGTTATTGGATGCTGATGAAGGTATGATCTGGAGGCCACTGTTCTATCCCAAGATTTTCCTCTGACCAGAACGATCTCTCCCTGGTCTGACAAAGTGTCTGATATTTTCATTATTGAAGTAACTCTGGGGGTTACAACATTATCTCCAAAGAATTTCCAGGTAAAATGCAATTACAAGAGCTAGAGTAACCCATTATCCACCAACAAAAGTGAGCTTATAAAAATAGGACATCAGTAGAATGGTATTCAGGATGGAAAAAGCTGAGCAAATGGAGCACTCTCTGCTTCAGTGCAGTGTCCTGGTCCAGGGGAAAGGATTCCTCAGAATCTCTGGGGCCAAATGAGACCCCTGGCAACTTGAGGAAGGTGTACCTTGCCCCTCGAGGAGCCTCAGAGTGGGTGTATTCTCCAGAACCCAGAAATGGTGGACAGCTAAAGTAAGAAATGGAATTTGGAATGGGACAGATGGGAATAGAGAATGGAGAAGGAAGGAGAAGGTTTTAAGCTTTTAATGGAAAACAAGAACAAGGATTTGAAAAATGAGATGTCAACAGATTAAGACATCCCTGGAAAGTATCACTGGAGAGAATAACAGAATAATAGACCAAGCCACACCCCTGAGAGAATAAAGACATATTTGCTGCTCCTCTCCATCAAACAGCTCCTACCCTCGCTGCCTCACTAACCCAGTTCTCATTAGACACATATATAATTTAAATATTTAATGTTACCCATTGGTTATCTTCTTGATATCTGTTTTAAGCTTGCTGAAGCCACCCTGCAACCGGCTGGACTACCACTAAAGCTCACTGGGCAGGACATGGTGTCCTCACAGGGCAGGACATGGTGGTGCCTAGATAAGCAGTTCAGATACAGCCAGTGCATCCTTTCAGTGAATAACTAAGACTACAGGCACTATCACATGTAGTCAGAGATAAAAGTACATTCCTCACTAATGTCTGTCAGTCACCAAGAAATTTCTGCTGACATTTCTTTTCTTGATAGAATTCCTTTTAACTGATGGTTACCATTGTTAAGGAGTACTGGCAACTCAATAAGGTTCTCTGAGCCTGGCCAATAAACTTGAATACTATTTCCATTTTAGTTCTCAAGGCTAATTTTTAGTATTATTGCTGCTGTTTCTATCTATCTATCTAGCTATCTATCTAGCTATCTATCTATCCATCCATCCATCCATCCATCCATCTATTTTTTTTTTTTTTAATGGCTATTTTATTTATTTTATTTATTTTTTTTATTTTACAAATTTAATCAGTTATACATATACATATGTTCCCATATCCCCTCCCTTTTGCGTCTCCCTCCCACCCTCCCTATCCCACCCCTCCAGGTGGTCACAAAGAACCGAGCTGATCTCCCTGTGCTATGCGGCTGTTTCCCACTAGCTATCTATCTTACATTTGGTAGTGTATATATGTCCATGCCGCTCTTTCACTTTGTCACAGCTTACCCTTCCCCCTCCCCATATCCTCAAGTCCATGCTCTAGTAGGTCTGTGTCTTTATTCCTGTCTTACCCCTATGTTCTTGATGACATTTTTTTCTTAAATTCCATATATATGTGTCAGCATACAGTATTTGTCTTTCTCTTTCTGACTTACTTCACTCTGTATGACAGACTCTAGGTCCATCCACCTCATTACAAATAGCTCAATTTCATTTCTTTTTATGGCTGAGTAATATTCCATTGTATATATGTGCCACATCTTCTTTATCCATTCATCCGATGATGGACACTTAGGTTGTTTCCATCTCCGGGCTATTGTAAATAGGGCTGCTATGAACATTTTGGTACATGTCTCTTTTTGAATTATGGTTTTCTCAGGGTATATGCCCAGTAGTGGGATTGCTGGGTCATATGGTAGTTCTATTTGTAGTTTTTTAAGGAACCTCCATACTGTTCTCCATAGTGGCTGTACCAATTCACATTCCCAACAGCAGTGCAAGAGTGTTCCCTTTTTTCCACACCCTCTCCAGCATTTATTGTTTCTAGATTTTTTGATGATGGCCATTCTGACTGGTGTGAGATGATATCTCATTGTAGTTTTGATTTGCATTTCTCTAATGAGTAAAGATGTTGAGCATCCTTTCATGTGTTTGTTGGCTGTCTGTATATCTTCTGTGGAGAAATGTCTATTTAGGTCTTCTGCCCATTTTTGGATTGGGTTGTTTGTTTTTTTGCTATTGAGCTGCATGAGCTGCTTATAAATTTTGGAGATTAATCCTTTGTCAGTTGCTTCATTTGCAAATATTTTCTCCCATTCTGAGGGTTGTCTTTTGGTCTTGTTTATGGTTTCCTTTGCTGTGCAAAAGCTTTGAAGTTTCATTAGGTCCCATGTGTTTATTTTTGTCTTTATTTCCATTTCTCTAGGAGGTGGGTCAAAAAGGATCTTGCTGTGATTTATGTCATAGAGTGTTCTGCCTATGTTTTCCTCTAGGAGTTTGATAGTGTCTGGCCTTACATTTAGGTCTTTAATCCATTTTGAGCTAATTTTTGTGTATGGTGTTAAGGAGTGATCTAATCTCATACTTTTACATGTCCCTGTCCAGTTTTCCCAGCACCACTTATTGAAGAGACTGTCCTTTCTCCACTGTACATTCCTGCCTCCTTTATCAAAGATAAGGTGACCATATGTCCGTGGGTTTATCTCTGGGCTTTCTATCCTGTTCCATTGATCTATCTTTCTGTTTTTGTGCCAGTACCATACTGTCTTGATTACTGTAGCTTTGTAGTATAGTCTGAAGTCAGGGAGCCTGATTCCTCCAGCTCCATTTTTCGTTCTCAAGATTGCTTTGGCTATTCGGGGTCTTTTGTGTTTCCATACAAATTGTGAAATTTTTTGTTCTAGTTCTGTGAAAAATGCCATTGGTAGTTTGATAGGTATTGCATTGAATCTGTAGATTGCTTTGGGTAGTAGAGTCATTTTCACAATGTTGATTCTTCCAATCCAAGAACATGGTACATCTCTCCATCTATTTGTATCATCTTTAATTTCTTTCATCAGTGTCTTATAATTTTCTGCATCCAGGTCTTTTGTCTCCTTAGGTAGGTTTATTCCTAGATATTTTATTCTTTTTGTTGCAATGGTAAATGGGAGTGTTTCCTTGATTTCACTTTCAGATTTTTCATCATTAGTATATAGGAATGCCAGAGATTTCTGTGCATTAATTTTGTATCCTGCAACTTTACCAAATTCATTGATTAGCTCTAGTAGTTTTCTGGTAGCATCTTTAGGATTCTCTATGTATAGTATCATGTCATCTGCAAACAGTGACAGCTTTACTTCTTCTTTTCCCATTTGGATTCCTTTTATTTCCTTTTCTTCTCTGATTGCTGTGGCTAAAACTTCCAAAACTATGTTGAATAAGAGTGGTGAGAGTGGGCAACCTTGTCTTGTTCCTGATCTTAGTGGAAATGGTTTCAGTTTTTCACCATTGAGGACGATGCTGGCTGTGGGTTTGTCATATATGGCCTTTATTATGTTGAGGAAAGTTCCCTCTATGCCTACTTTCTGCAGGGTTTTTATCATAAATGGGTGTTGAATTTTGTCAAAAGCTTTCTCTGCATCTATTGAGATGATCATATGGTTTTTCTCCTTCAGCTTGTTAATATGGTGTATCACATTGATTGATTTGCGTATATTGAAGAATCCTTGCATTCCTGGAATAAACCCCACTTGATCATGGTGTATGATCCTTTTAATGTGCTGTTGGATTCTGTTTGCTAGTATTTTGTTGAGGATTTTTGCATCTATGTTCATCAGTGATATTGGCCTGTAGTTTTCTTTCTTTGTGACATCCTTGTCTGGTTTTGGTATCAAGGTGATGGTGGCCTCGTAGAATGAGTTTGGGAGTGTTCCTCCCTCTGCTATATTTTGGAAGAGTTTGAGAAGGATAGGTGTTAGCTCTTCTCTAAATGCTTGATAGAATTCGCCTGTGAAGCCATCTGGTCCTGGGCTTTTGTTTGTTGGAAGATTTTTAATCACAGTTTCAATTTCAGTGCTTGTGATTGGTCTGTTCATATTTTCTATTTCTTCCTGATTCAGTCTTGGCAGGTTGTGCATTTCTAAGAATTTGTCCATTTCTTCCAGGTTGTCCATTTTATTGGCATAGAGTTGCTTATAGTAATCTCTCATGATCTTTTGTATTTCTGTAGTGTCAGTTGTTACTTCTCCTTTTTCTTTTCTAATTCTATTGATTTGAGTCTTCTCCCTTTTTTTCTTGATGAGTCTGGCTAATGGTTTATCAATTTTGTTTATCTTCTCAAAGAACCAGCTTTTAGTTTTATTGATCTTTGCTATCGTTTCCTTCATTTCTTTTTCATTTATTTCTGATCTGATTTTTATGATTTCTTTCCTTCTGCTAACTTTGGGATGTTTTTGTTCTTCTTTCTCTAATTGCTTTAGGTGCAAGGTTAGGTTGTTTATTCGAGATATTTCCTGTTTCTTAAGGTGGGATTGTATTGCCATAAACTTCCCTCTTAGAACTGCTTTTGCTGCATCCCATAGGTTTTGGGTCGTCGTGTCTCCATTGTCATTTGTTCCTAGGTATTTTTTAATTTCCTCTTTGATTTCTTCAGTGATCACTTCGTTATTAAGTAGTGTATTGTTTAGCCTCCATGTGTTTGTATGTTTTACAGCTCTTTTCCTGTAATTGATATCTAGTCTCATAGCATTGTGGTCGGAAAAGATACTTGATACAATTTCAATTTTCTTAAATTTACCAAGGCTTGATTTGTGACCCAAGATATGATCTATCCTGGAGAATGTTCCATGAGCACTTGAGAAAAATGTGTATTCTGTTGTTTTTGGATGGAATGTCCTATAAATATCAATTAAGTCCATCTTGTTTAATGTATCATTTAAAGCTTGTGTTTCCTTATTTATTTTCATTTTGGATGACCTGTCCATTGGTGAAAGTGGGGTGTTAAAGTCCCCTACTATGATTGTGTTACTGTCAATTTCTCCTTTTATGGCTGTTAATATTTCCCTTATGTATTGAGGTGCTCCTATGTTTGGTGCATAAATATTTACAATTGTTATATCTTCTTCTTGGATTGATCCCTTGATCATTATGTAGTGTCCTTCTTTGTCTCTTCTAGTAGTCTTTATTTTAAAGTCTATTTTGTCTGATATGAGAATTGCTACTCCAGCTTTCTTTTGGTTTCCATTTGCATGGAATATCTTTTTCCATCCCCTTACTTTCAGTCTGTATGTATCTCTAGGTCTGAAGTGGGTCTCTTGTAGACAGCATATATATGGGTCTTGTTTTTGTATCCATTCAGCCAGTCTGTGTCTTTTGGTGGGAGCATTTAGTCCATTTACATTTAAGGTAATTATTGATATGTATGTTCCTATTCCCATTTTCTTAATTGTTTTGGGTTCGTTATTGTAGTTCTTTTCCTTCTGTTGTGTTTCTTGCCTAGAGAAGTTCCTTTAGCATTTGTTGTAAAGCTGGTTTGGTGGTGCTGAACTCTCTCAGCTTTTGCTTGTCTGTAAAGGTTTTAATTTCTCCATCAAATCTGAATGAGATCCTTGCTGGGTAGAGTAATCTTGGTTGCAGGTTTTTCTCCTTCATCACTTTAAGTATGTCCTGCCACTCCCTTCTGGCTTGTAGAGTTTCTGCTGAGAGATCAGCTGTTATCCTGATGGGGATTCCCTTGTGTGTTATTTGTTGTTTTTGCCTTGCTGCTTTTAATATGATTTCTTTGTGTTTAATTTTTGACAGTTTGATTAATATGTGTCTTGGTGTATTTCTCCTTGGATTTATTCTGTATGGGACTCTCTGTGCCTCCTGGACTTGATTAACTATTTCCTTTCCCATATTAGGGAAGTTTTCAACTATAATCTCTTCAAATATTTTCTCAGTCCCTTTCTTTTTCTCTTCTTCTTCTGGAACCCCTATAATTCGAATGTTGGTGCGTTTAATGTTGTCCCAGAGGTCTCTGAGACTGTCCTCTGTTCTTTTCATTCTTTTTTCTTTATTTTGCTGTGCAGCAGTTATTTCCACTATTTTATCTTCCACCTCACTTATCTGTTCTTCTGCCTCAGTTATTCTGCTATTGATCCCATCTAGAGTATTTTTTATTTCATTTATTGTGTTTTTAATCGATGCTTGATTCGTCTTTAGTTCTTCTAGGTCCTTGTTAACTGTTTCTTGCATTTTGTCTATTCTATTTCCAAGATTTTGGATCATCTTTACCATCATTATTCTGAATTCTTTTTCAGATAGACTGCCTATTACCTCTTCATTTGTTAGGTCTGGTGGGTTTTTATCTTGCTCCTTCTCCTGCTGTGTGTTTTTCTGTCTTCTCATTTTGCTTATGTTACTGTGTTTGGGGTCTCCTCTTTGCAGGCTGCAGGTTCGTAGTTCCCGTTGTTTTTGGTGTCTGTCCCCAGTGGCTAAGGTTGGTTTAGTGGGTTGTGTAGGCTTCTTGGTGGAGGGGACTACTGCCTGTGTTCTGGTGGATGAGGCTGGATCTTGTCTTTCTGGTGGGCAGGTCCACGTCTGGTGGTGTGTTTTGGGGTGTTTGCGGACTTTTTATGATTTGAGGCAGCCTCTCTGCTAATGGGTGGTGTTGTGTTCCTGTCTTGCTAGTTGTTTGGCATAGGGTGTCCAGCGCTGTAGCTTGCTGGTCGTTGAGTGAAGCTGGGTGCTGGTGTTGAGATGGAGATCTCTGGAAGATTTTCGCTGTTTGATATTATGTGGAGCTGGGAGGTCTCTTGTGGACCAGTGTCCTGAAGTTCGCTCTCCCACCTCAGAGGCACAGCACTGACTCCTGGCTCCTCAATTTGGGATGATTTGTTGTCTATTCATGTATTCCACAGATGCAGGGTACATGAAGTTGATTGTGGAGCTTTAATCCGCTGCTTCTGAGGCTGCTGGGAGAGGTTTCCCTTTCTCTTCTTTGTTCTCACAGCTCCTGGGTCTCAGCTTTGGATTTGGCCCCGCCTCTGCGTGTAGGTCGCCGGAGGGCGTCTGTTCTTCGCTCAGACAGGACAGGGTTAAAGGAGCAGCCTCCTCGGGGACTCCGGCCCACCCAGGCCGGGCGGGAGGGAGGGGCACGGAGTGCGGGGCGAGCCCGCAGCGGCAGAGGTCGGCGTGACGCTGCACCAGCCCGAGGCGCGCCGTGCGCCCTCCCAGGGAAGCCGCCCCTGGATCCCGGGACCCCGGCAGTGGCAGGCTGCACAGGCTCCCGGAAGGGCGGCGTGGACAGTGTCCCGCGCTCGCACACAGGCCTCTTGGCGGCGGCAGCAGCAGCCCCAGCGTCCCACGCCCGTCTCCGGGCTCCGCGCCCTCAGCCGCGACTCGCGCCCGTCTCTGGAGCTCCTTTACGCGGCGCTCCTAATCCCCTCTCCTCGCGCACCAGGAAACCAAGAGGGAAGAAAAAGTCTCCTGCCTCTTCGGCAGCTCCAGAGTTTTCCCGGACTCCCTCCCGGCCAGCTGCGGCACATCAGCCCCCCTCAGGCTGAGCTCTCGCCGCCAGTCCCAGTCCTCTCCCTGCGCTCTGACCGAAGCCCGAGCCTCAGCTCCAGCGCCGCCCGCCCCGGCGGGGGAGCAGACAAGCCTCCCGGGCCGGCGAGCGCCGCCCGGCACCGCCCCTCCGCGCGGGAACCTCCCCGCCCTGCCCCACCCAGGTATGTGGAGAGTTTCTTGCCTTTTGGGAGGTCTGGGGTCTTCTGCCAGCGTTCAGTAGGTGTTCTGTAGGAGTTGTTGCACGTGTAGCTGTATTTCTGGTGTATCTGTGGGGAGGAAGGTGATCTCCGCGTCCCATCCATCTATTTTTAAAAAGAAAAGAATAGAATATCATTACAAGAAGAGGATGCCAATAAAATACTGCTCACTGATGGATAGTAACCATGATCTATCGGACAATGTTATTCTTAATAGGCACATTTTCCCAGGTTAGAGATAAGCAGAGAGGTACCCAAAAGGTTCGTCCATTTTCTAGAGACTGAAGCCAGCTTAAGTACCCAGGAGCCCTGAAGACCTGTCTTTTGTCTTTACCTCAAGATCTACTTTTCTCTTGTATTATAGTCTTTGAGTACTTTATTGGCTCTTTCCCTTTGGCTTCACTCAAGCAATGAAATCTTGCACCTGGATTAATACAAGAAATATACCTGAAGTTTATCCTCCATAATTTTTGCCAGGGTAAAAAACATTCTTGCCTGTCAGGGGAATATAAGCAATATGCTCCTGTGTGAATACTTATTACTTCCCTGTCATAAAAAGGTTACAGAAATTTCCCTTTGGAGAGAATGTCATGAAGATTTTTTTCTTCCTGCCTAGTAAATTTCTTTCATATGTACCTCTCTGGGTATTGCAGCTGCAATTCCCTTCAGAAGTTCACCTGGCATAAATGCACCATGGAGGCAAATTCCATCATGGTAAAATGTTGTAAATATTTTCCTCCTGAGATAAATATAGAATGTTTTCCTACTGTGTAAGAGTACTTGAAGCAGGGTGAAGCTTTGGAATTTGATTTGGAGAGTCCTTATCTTTCACTTCTCTGTGGGCTACCTTCATAACACTGGGGTTGGGGGATAGGATCAATTCCTGTTGGACTATAAGTCTGTAGTAGGAAGGTTTGCCTGGAGTTGTTATGTTTTGAGCAACAGGATTTGACCTTTGATGTGTCTAAAATGGAGTGATATTACCTTGCCTGTGAGTACCCAGAGTCTCAGATCTCAGGCAGACACAGCATTCAAGTAAATGTATTGGTGCCCAGGGCATGGGCAGGGGGAGATTTTGCAGCTGGTAGCCAGGTTGGCATCTGCCCATCATTGCTTATAAGAACTGTGCCATGAACTGCTGCCCTAGTGACTATCACTTCAGAGGCCTTCCCCAATTCAGCATTCACTAGAGAATTATTGCTAGTTCACCAGCATTGCTCCTTTACTATGTTTCGCTATGCTGCACACAACTGATGTCATTGTAAGCTGCCATCCTTTCATATAGATTTATTGATATGGGCAGAACAACCAGTGGAGTGTTCACCAGTGAACAACGACCCACAACTATAGTTAACCCTGGTGAGCTAAGCTGACCTGAACCAAGGACCAGAAATGATCTCTTTAATATAGAATCTGCCTTGACAGAACTGAATCAATAGTGGAAATATTAGGGCCTTAGACCCCTGCAATAATAATAATACCTAGCATTATTGAGCTCTTACCGTGTGCCAGGCATTTGTATAAGCAAGTAGGTATTACTCATGTAACCCTCACCACAATGTGGTGAGGTGGTACAATTATTTCCTCCAGTTTAAAAGAGAAAACTGATGCACAGAGAGGTGGAATCACTTGCTCAAGGTCACAAAGCTAGTACGTGGTAGTGCTATGATTTATGATTTCAGTATCTTGGGAGTTTGGCTCTGGCATCAAAGCTCTTCACCACTACAATATACTGCCTTATTGTCGCTGTCAGAGAGGAAAATAAAAATAGTTTTTTACACTAGGATTTTGGACTCATATTTCATGTTACCCATATGGAAACATGCCTGGGATTAGAAGTTCTTCAACCAGTTTGGAAGCCATAATAGGTTCCACCACTGACTTGCTGTGTGACCTTTGTTCACTTGATCTCCCAAGCCCTCATTTCCACATTGAAAACTGTGACTAATAATATTTGCCACACCCACCTACCTAAGTTGTTGAGAAGATGTGAAGTAAATGTACTTCAAAAGTAGTTCATATAGATAGCTAGTGGGAAGCAGCTGCATGGCACAGGGAGATCAGCTCGGTGCTTTGTGACCACCTAGAGGGGTGGGATAGGGAGGGTGGGAGGGAGGGAGATGCAAAAAGGAACAGATATGGGGATATATGTATATGTATAGCTGATTCACTTTGTTATAAAGCAGAAACTAACACACCAGTGTAAAGAAATTATACTCCAATAAAGATGTTAAAAAAAGTAGTTCATCATTTAAAACCTGTTTCCATTGAATTTATCTGTCTGTAGGTTGCTGAGTCTCAAGTGCTAGGCAGCAGTAGAGGTAAAAAGCAGAACAGGCTCCAAATTAAAAGAAAGTGAAGATTAATACAAGTTCAAGCTCAGGAAAGGAGGAAGAGAGTTGACCTCCACACACACCAAGGGGACCTAATAAACTAGAAAGTGGACTGGCAGGTCAGGGTCAGAGGAACACAGAAGAAAGGCAGGTTTGAGAGTGAGCTGGCTCTTGTTGATCCTACTGGCTTGCCTTTTCTTGATAGAACAACATCATCTGAAGGGAGAAGGAACAGAGGTAGAAATCAGAGTGCATCATGCATGAGGCTGTGGGTGAAAGAGTACAACACCACCCTGAGAGCTACAGACATAAGAGCTCCCATCTTCAGACAGAACACTCAGATGAAATCAGTGCTTCAGGAAAATTCGCCAGAATTTTCCTACTGGGAAAATAGTCATTCATGGCATTTGGCCCTGTGGAAAAGGAATAAGGTCACCCAGGACCTCAGAGGAACGTCATGGAATTAGAGGCATTAAAAGTATTTTGTCCTGGAGAAAATCACATTAGTATATCCAAACAGTGTTTTTAAAAGATAAAAGGCCTATGTTTTCCTCTAAAAGAGTTTGATAGTGCCTGGCCTTACATTGAGGTCTTTAATCCATTTTAAGTTTATTTTTGTGTATGGTGTTAAGGAGTGTTCTAATTTCATTCTTTTGCATGTAGCTGTCCAGTTTTCCCAGCACCACTTATTGAAGAGGCTGTCTTTTCTCCACTGTATATTCTTGCCTCCTTTATCAAAGATAAGGTGACCATATGTGCGTGGGTTTATCTCTGGGCTTTCTATCTGGTTCCATTGATCTATATTTCTGTTTTTGTGCCAGTGCCATATGGTCTTGATCACTGTAGCTTTGTAGTATAGTCTGACATCAGGGAGCCTGATCCCTCCAACTCCATTTTTCTTTCTCAAGATTGCTTTGGCTATTCGGGGTCCTTTGTGTTTCCATACAAATTATGAATTTTTTTGTTCTAGTTCTGTGAAAAATGCCAGTGGTAGTTTGATAGGGATTGCACTGAATCTGTAGATTGCTTTGGGTAGTATAGTCATTTTCACAATGTTGATTCTTCCAATCCAAGAACATGATATATCTCTCCACCTATTTGTATCATCTTTAATTTCTTTCATCAGTGTATTATGATTTTCTGCATCCAAATCTTTTGTCTCCTTAGGTAGGTTTATTCCTTAGTATTTTATTCTTTTTGTTGCAATGGTAAATGGGAGTGTTTTCTTAATTTCACTTTCAGATTTTTCATCATTAGTGTTTAGGAATGCAAGAGGTTTCTGTGCATTAATTTTGTATCCAAACTCTTAGAGGAAAACAGAGGCAGAACACTCTATGACATAAATCACAGCAATATCCTTTAGGAAACCATAAACAAGACAAAAAGACAGCCCTCAGAATGGGAGAAAATATTTGCAAATGCAGCAATTGACAAAAGATTAATCTCCAAAATTTACAAACAGCTCATGCAGCTCAATATCAAAAAAACAAACAACCCAATCCAAAAATGGGCAGAAGACCTAAATAGACATTTCTCCAAAGAAGATATACAGATTGCCAACAAATACATGAAAGAATGCTCAACATCATTAATCATTAGAGAAATGCAAATCAAAACTACAATGAGATATCGTCTCACAGCAGTCAGAATGGCCATCATCAAAAAATCTGGAAACAATAAATGCTGGAGAAGGTGTGGAGAAAAGGGAACCCTCTTGCACTGTTGGTGGGAATGTAAATTGATACAGCCACTGTGGAGAACAGTGTGGAGGTTCCTTAAAATCTAAAAATAGAACTACCATACGACCCAGCAATCCCACTGCTGGGCATATACCCTGAGAAAACCATCATTCAAAAAGAGTCATGTACCAAAATGTTCATTGCAACTCTATTTACAATAGCCAGGACCTGGAAGCAACCTACGTGTCCATCATTGGATGAATGGATAAAGAAGACGTGGCACATATATACAATGGAATATTACTCAGCCATAAAAAGAAATGAAATTGAGTTATTTGTAGTGACGTGGATGGACCTAGAGTCTGTCATACAGAGTGAAGTAAGTCAGAAAGAGAAAAACAAATACCGTATGCTAACACACATATATGGAATATTAAAAAAAAAAAAAAACAAGTTCTGAAGAACCTAGGGGCAAGACAGGAATAAAGACACAGACGTACCAGAGAATGGACTTGAGGATACGGAGAGGGGGGAAGGGTAAGCTGGGACAAAGTGAGAGAGTGGCATGGACATATATATATACTACCAAAGGAAAAATAGATAGCTAGTGGGAAGCAGCTGTATAGCACAGGGAGATCAGCTTGCTGCTTTGTGACCACCTAGCGGGGTGGGATAGGGTGGGTGGGAGGGAGAGAGATGCAAGAGGGAAGAGATATGGGGACATATGTATATCTATAACTGATTCACTTTGTTATAAAGCAGAAACTAACACACCATTGTAAAGCAATTATACTCCAATAAAGATGTTGAAAAAATATACATATATATCAGAACAAATTTGGCAGAAATTATCAAAACATTGTTGTAAATAATAAAATAATTGATTAAAAAATAGTGTAAACTTAATTACAACTTAATTACAAAGTGAGAAAAAAAACTTGGGGGTTGTTTTGTTTCCTGTTAGAGGCTTGGGCCTCTAACAGTTCCTGGTACAAAATATCTGCTCAATCAATACGTGAATAAATCAAAAATAAATAATAAATAAATAAATAAATAAATAAAGTAAAAGATAAAAGGCTCTGTATTCATTACGGGGAAAAATGCTCTGTGACTCACAGGGGCATTTAGTATCCAGTACTGTTCATCATAGCTTTGTTACAATAACAAAACAACAATGATAATAATGTTTACCATTCATTTCGTGCCTGTAATATGACAGGGCATGTGCTAGATGCTTTATATGTATTGTCTCTCACTCTCATGACAACCTTATGAGGTAAGAACTATTTTTATCCCCATTTCATAGGTGAGAAAACTGACCTTCAGTGATTAGTGATTTTCCACTTGTCACATAGCTACTCATAGGCCTTCTTAGAGGCTTTCCAGCTCTCTCTCCTCACAGCCATTACCACTTAAGCATCTGAAATTATTTTTGTTTTGTGTTTGCTTCCTTGTTTATTGTCTTTCTCCCACACTAGAATGGAGATGCCATGAGGGCAGAGATTTTGTTAATTTCGTCAGTGTGTGCCTCGCGTTTGGAACAGACCCGGGCACATAGTAGGTGCTTGTTGTTCATAGTTGTTGAGTGAATGACAAAGTGGCTGGGGTGGAACTCAATCCCATGTCTAAGTACCTCCAAAGCCTCGGATCTTTTGAGGACTCCATATTGCTGCTTTCTTTCTATACTTATTTTTTAACAAGACTAAAAATTAAAAGTTATACCTCTCTGTTTTTACCCCTGCTCACTCTCTCCTCAGCAATGACAGGAAGAGCAAATAATCTGCTGAGACTTTTTTTTTGACTCAATTTAACCCCTAAAACCAAATCAAAACAAAACCCTATTACCCATAAGAAAAATTCCACAGAGAAAGAAATGGGGATATAATAAATTAAAAGGAAAAGAACTGAATATAATCTGCAGCGTGGGAAATTTGAACTGTTTGGGGGATTTTATCTGTTACTATTATTATTTGTGTGGGGGTAGGGAAAGGATTTATTTTTCATTCTTATCAGCAGGTGGCAGCACTTTTCTTAGGCTGGAGGTGAGCTAAACAGGAAATCTAGCAAGCCTGGTCCAGATGCTGATAGATAAAGAGATTTTTAAAAACCAAGGTTCTTAAGTTCACTTTTCCTGCAGTATGGTTAACTTTTAATTGAAATATAGATTGGAAAACACCATCTGTTGAACACAATATCAGTGCAGGAGAATTTCTAACAATTGCATCTATCAACTCTGGTAACTGTTTTGAAGAGTCTGATATGACTTACACAATTCCATCTTCATCATATGCAGCAGAAAAATGATAAACTGAGCATTCTCAGTCTGCTTCTGTCATCTCCATTCTCTACCCCAACTTTTACAAAATTGTTTAGCTGGTTTACCTCATGGGTATGACTAAGGTGGAATGGTCTTCCCCCATGGGGTTTTTCTCTTTTTGTGAAGGCTGTTCAGACAGTGCAGCAGCAGATATGTCTAGGTCAAAGCAGACTGGGATTGGAATTGAATCCTATTAGGTCTGTACACTTTGGCATTCTTCTGCTATACAGCCTTCATATGACTGGCTCCATGAGAGATGGTCAGTGGTTGCTCATTTACTTGTCTGTCTCTTTACTGGTATGAAAACACTTTGAAAAAATGGATCATGTTTTGATTCCTTTACCTAACTTCAGTACCCAGCACAGGACTTGAGATATAACAGATGCTCAATAAAAGTTTATTCCTTGGATGTTTGGTTGTATGGTTCTGAAGCTTGCACAGTAATGGGAACTTTGTTGGACTTTATATATTCTGGTTACATGTTTCTTTTTCAGTGCTATTTGCAGGGCATGGCTAAAGAAAGTGCCTGAATGTACAATCCTGTGTATAAATTTGTGCAAATGTAAGGTTTTATTGGGTTAATTTTGTTCTCATTTGTTGATCTCTGAGAACCTTGAAGTTCTCAGCGGCACAGCAATTCACAAACCTGCAGAGTTTTACAGGACAACTATCCTGCAGAGTTTTACAGGACAACTATTAATATACTCACATTCTCGTCATCAACATTGACTGAGATAAAATTTATGCTAGACTCTGGTGATGTAATATAGGGATATGGTTCCTGCCTATTGGGAGCTGGGATGTAAGATGTGGCCATGCAGTCATGAGAAACAGTACAACTTATCACAGATTCCAAGTGTTCAATGAACAAAGATGGACAGGAAAAACTCAGGTAGTCAAAATTATAGGCAAGATGTTCTGCTAAAGGCTATAAGCAGTCTGGCTATTTGAAACACCCTGGATAATGGAAAAATTTCACTTTTATTGGAATGTTTGTTGTTGTAGAAACATGGCCATGCTGTGCTAGGGGCTGAATGTTCACCGCTCTTAAATATCTTCAATGTATAAATTAGCCCCAAAGAGACTAAAAACCTAATGGTTTATTTTTTAAAGGAATGCTTTGCTGAATCAGTTATTTTTTCACATACTAATTATAGGTGAAAGAATATACCATGAATAGCTTCATAAAGTGATTGTGATTTTAGTTTTCATAGTTAATTTTAGCCTAAGCTGGCTGAAAAGAAGTAAAAAGCTCCAAGATCAAAACCATGGTTTGATGAAAAGCAATTGCTTGATTATTTGTACAAATGATTTACAGAAGAATCATGGTTCTGAAAGCAAATGGAACTGTATTTTAAAGATAACAGTCATTCCTATTTTCTTTTCTCTAAAAAAGTCTATGTAGTATAGAAATTTGCAAATAGAGGATAGAAAGTAAGAGTAATGCCATTTAGTGATAAAAAATATAAACTGGGATAAAGGATATCAAAATGATGATAAAACTAGATAAGCTTCATCAACTTTAAGTGATTCATTTTCATTGAACGGAAAAAATACTCAGTGATTTTCAATGCTATTTCAAATAACATTTGGGGGTGATTAATGCCCAGTGCATTTGCTACTATAAGGAATATTGCTTTATGTCTCTGTTCCTCCTCCCCCACTTTCCCACTATTCTTATCCCAGAATCTTATCCAAGATGCATTGATTTCTCTATCAGTGCTTTCTTCTGAATAGCTAACTCACTCTTCAGTCCTACAAGATTAACTACATCTCCAACTGCTATGGCCAATTTCTGAAGTTTATGGTCCATTTCATAAAGTCTTGTAAATCAGCCTTTACTTCCTTTTAATTATGTCTCCTGTAGAATGCATGTGCCAGCATTGCTTCAAATTTATATGTGAGGCCAAGAACCAGACAACCTTATCATGGGATAATTGTTTTAAATCCTATTAAGGTCTTTTCTGTATTAAAATGGCTGAGGTTAGGAATAGCAAGTCTGACAATCAACTGTGCTTCTTTTCATTCAAGGTCTGGCACAAGACTCATTTATTCTAAGAAGACTTCTCTGTTTAACTTACCTCTCCAACCATATGCACAGTCCTTCCCACATCCATAGCCCCCTATGTCCCTTAATGTTATTCTACTTTGATTTGTATTTCTTGGCATTAGAGTTCTAACTTTAATGATATATTTTATATACTTACATTCTGCATTATAGCACAGTGGTTAATAGCTTAAGCTGTGGAGTCAGACTGTCAGGGTTTGGTACTAGCTCTGCCATGTAATAGTAGTGTGATTTGGAGCAATTTACTTAACCTATTCATGTCTCAGCTTTTTTATCTCCAAAATGGAGATGATAATAATAGCACTTCCCTCATAGGATTGTAAGGCTTAAAATGTACACAAGCATTTAGCACATACTTGGCCAATAGTGTTATATAAATGCTAGCTATTTTGTTATTATGTTTTTGGATGTTTCTCATTTCTGAATTATTTTTTGAGGCTGTTTAAGGGAACGAAGTATGTTTTCAATATTCACATACCCCCTGTGATAGTTAATTTTATGTGTCAATTTGACTAGATCAGGGGGTATCTAGTTATCTAGTTAAATGTTATTTCTGCCTATGTCTGTGAGAGTGTTTCCAGATGAGATTATCATTTGAATTGGTGGACTCCTTAAAGTAGATTTCCTTCCCCAGTGAGGGTGTACATGATCCAATCCATTAAGGGCCTTCATTGAACAAAAAGGCAGGGAAAGGGGAATTCACCTTTTCTTTCTGCCTAATTGTTTGAGCTGGGACATCTCATCTCACCTTCTGCTCTTGAACTAGGACTTAAATTTTTGGCTCCCCTCATTCTCAGACCTCAGGCTTAGACTGAATTAAACCACTAGCTTTCCTGGGTCTCCAGCTTGCAGACAGCAGATTGTGAGACTTCCTAGCCTCCATAATTGCATGAGCCAATTCTTCATAGTAAAACTCCTTTTATATCTCATTGGTTCCGTTTCTCTGAACTCTGACTAATACACCCCCTCTGTGCCATGCATACAGGAAGTGCCATAGTGCCATGCATACAAGAAGTCTGTAGTGTTCCCTGACATAATGAACAAATGAATCGATCATTGTAGTGATTCCAGATGTATGTATATTATGACCCTAATATAACTGATTGTTCAGAAAAATATTTATAGTCAAGAAAATATTCAAGCAAGTATCTATATAAAAGGAGGAATTGGCCAGACACCACCTGGCTTCATATCTGGCCATGAAGAGGCTGTTGAGAAGTTTTCCTTGAAGGTTAATTTCAGAATTCAGAGAAGCTTAAAAATTGTGTCCTGAGAGGCAGGTGGAGGAAAAAATACTATGAGGGAGGTAGATATGCTAGTTTTCCTCTGATGCAAGGAAAGAATTCACCTTACTCTATGTTGCCCCAGTATATAGAGCTAAGACCAATAAATGAAAATTACAGGATAGAATATTTGAGCTCAATATAATTAAACACATTCTAACCCCTTGGGCTGCCCAACAGTAGAATGAATGGCCTCGCCAAGTAGTTGGCTGGATTCACAGGCAGCCAGCTTCCCTTTACACTGGTTAGATGCAAAGATGTCCCTTCTATGGTGGGGAACTTTGAGTTGCATTCATGGCCAGTACATAGGCAAGATCAGCTGCAGGGCCACACTGGAAAAGATAAGGAGAGTGCTCTTTTCTCTTTTAACCTCACATTCACAGAAGACAGAGGGAGGGCAAAGATTGTCAGTGCCATAATACTTGCCCAGGTAAAGTGCTATGAAAGCTCAAAGGAAGAACAGTGTGGTTTATGTCCTGGGCCTAGATCATTCAATATTTTGTGAAGCTGAAAAATCTAGGTCAGTGATAACCAAATTTAGATTTTATGAATTAACAAAATTCCCCCCACCCCACCAAATGGATGGATTGATATAGGATCACTAACATTTTATCTTGCCAAGTAAGTACATTATAAAAACAAAATTCACCTACCACCTGTTTATATTATTATTTTATGAAAAAGTGAATATTTTAAAAGAAGGACACAGGACATAATCTTACAATAAAAATATTGAATGATATTTAACATTTTGAAACACATACACTGTCCATGTTTTTCTCATTTCACAATGGCCAAGTAAAATCATCATGGACTGGCATGAGTTTACAAACAAGCACTTGGGAACCACTGTTTTGGCTTTAGTGGTATTCTTTGATTTTCCAAGTCAGAGTCCCACACCTCTCCTTTCCAGACTTTTTCTAACCCTCTTATGGGATTGATATTTTAAGCACTAATTCCTAAGGATAACATTTTATTCTATAGATCCCACAGAACTCAAAATGTATGCAATATCTCCAGGGGTAGATAGGTCTCAATCAACTTAGGCTTTGCTAGGGTTTGACATCATTGTAGGGATCCCAGGAACACTTACCATTTAGTCAGTAAGTCTGTGCTGGGGTGTCTTCTACCTACTCTAAAGACCTAGAGAATAATATGGTGTATTATTCCTATTTCAAATGCCAAAAGACCAGGAATTATAGGTGCTATTAGGAAAATAACTTAATCCACCAAGAATAGGGATTTTAGGGCTTTGATGTCTTCTAAAAGCCCTTTGAACCTGTCTGGCACAATAGTTGAGGTAAAATTCCACTTTTCTGTAACAGATAATGTACTGAGGAAGCTCCTGGGGAAAAATATTCTAAATATCTACTCTGACAAGAGAAAGACTCATATCATTTTTTAAACTTTAATTCCATTTCAGAAACATTGATATACAATTACTTGCTACTGAGTTGGAATTTATCTACATGTGAAATCACTTTTTTGAAGCATATTATCTGCTAATGGAATCATAGAGCATTTTCTGGAGAGGAAAAGAAAAACACTACTCTTGGCTGCATGGCCTAGACAGATTACCATTTGGATTAATGGTTTCTATAGTGTATTGTTTTGTTCTCAAGGGCTCAGGTTCTTATTTTAAAATCATATTATTCAGAAGCTCTTATGATGCTTTTGACAGCTTAGTTTTGAGTATAAAGAATGTAGCGTTTTTATGCCCTTGTGAAAATCCCATATCTAGTGGCATCCAAATGGGGTTTTCCCTCAAACTTAATCCACATGTTCTGAACTGCTAAAATCCAGAAAATATGTCCAGAACATTTTGCAGCTGCGCAAATCCTGCTGAGATCATTGCTTGGGGTGCTGAGAACATCTGCAGCCAAACCAATCCAGTTCTGACTAATGAGCAAGTTCCATTTATGGCCTATAGGTTGAGAAGGCTCCAGGAGAAGTTACCCTCATATTATCACTTTTCTCCTTCTGTACCACTACTGCCACCACCACCTTATTCTAGGCTTTCACTTGAACTGTTGCAAGGGACATTTAACTGATCTCTCAACTTCCATTCTCCGTAGTACTCAGGGTGATCTTAAAACTTAAATCAGATCCAGTTCCTCTCTTGTATGAAATCCTTCTAAAATGCTTTCCCACTACACGCAGAATAAGATGCAGACTCCTAACTACTGTCTGCAAGTCCTTGCATGATCTGGCCCATGCCTACCTGTATATTCATGTATTTATTTAATCATTCAACAAATATTTATAAGTGCTTACCATGTTCAAGGTGAATAACACAGATAAAAATCCCTGCCCTTACATTTTGGTTGAGAGAGGCAAACAATAAGCAAGAGAAAAAGGTGAAATATTTAGTAGGTTAGATAGTCTAAGTGCTACGGAGAAAAATAAGGCAGGGAAGACGAATAGGGAGAATTGTGGTGGGAGGCAATTTCAAACAACCAGGGTCTTGGCAGATGGAGCACTCAGATTGGATACTTTGAGAAGTGTTTCCTAAGGGAACTATTTACAAAGTTGTAGGCAAGATATAGGTAAACCATGAAGGATAGTGTACAGCAGGATTCAGTTATCACCCCTAGGTCTTGAAGGGTCTAAAGGAGGGAGAAGTCACTAGAAGGAGGAGAGATTGAGGATTGTATGGAGAAGCTTTCAAACAAACACTGTGACCTTAGACCAAGGGACTCAGCCAGCCCTAGATGACCCTGCAGGGAGGGAGTGGAGTGAATAAATACCCTGACTCTCCATCCTCTCTCAGTTCTCCTCCTGGTCTTCCCACTGGCCAGACATAATAGGAAGCCAGAAGGGTGAGGGAGTCCATTGATGTAGTCCACCTGGTCATTCCTGGAGAGAGGAACAGAAAACAGGATGAAGAAGAGTGGAGAGTCTGGAGGTAAATAGAACATATTCAGTATAAGTTTGCAATTTTAAGTAAGGTGGTCAGAGGAAACCTCAATAAAAGTGAGGGAAAATCTATGTACACAACAGTACACATTTTTGTGTGTGTGTGTGGTATGCGAGCCTCTCACTGTTGTGGCCTCTCCCGTTGCAGAGCACAGGCTCCGGACGCTCAGGCTCAGCGGCCATGGCTCATGGGCCCAGCCGCTCCGCGGCATGTGGGATCTTTCCGGACCGGGACACGAACCCGTGTCCCCTGCATCGGCAGGCGGACTGTCATCCACTGCGCCACCAGGGAAGGCCTGCAAAAACACATTTTAAAAAGATTTACAGTAACATTAAAATTCTTGGCTTTGGAGATAAGGGGTGGGAATGTGGATAAAAGGAAATAAGTAAATAAACAAACTTAGTGACCAACTATGGTAATATACCATGAACCAAGGAATATGACTAACTCTAGTATCTTTACCTGAGAATAAAACACACACAATACACAAAGATACAACCACTAGAAGATGCCCGGGTCTGGGGCTGAGGTATGTATAGCATCCCTGGAAATTCTAATGCCACCCTCCCACCCCAGCTCTACTCTTGGTTGCCCAACACTGTTTTAGAGCAATGTGGTTTCTCTACTCTACCACCAGTATCCACTTCAGAAATCTGTAAATTTGTTGGACTAATGATGGTTCAACTTAAAGTCTTCTTGCCCAGCAGAATCCAAAATAATAGAATATGGCATTTGCCCTTCACACTGCAGGATTTTCTGTCTCCTCAGATTTTTCCCCAGTGCATCTGTTGATGTTCAAGCCAAGATCTTTCTGCTACTAGTTGGTATTTGTCTCAGTCACAGATTCTCAATTATGTGCTCAGCTAGAGTTGGCTATACAAGTATTGTTTTTTACCTTCACGAGAATCATGTAAACCCTTTGCATAGGGCAAAGTAAAATGTCTCAGTTGCCCAGGTTCTTTTCATTGCTGTTGCCTTACCCCCACCCTTATTTTGTCCCTGAAGTCCTCCTGGGGTCAACCTACTTACATGCATTTTCATTTTTCCACCTTGCTCTCACCACTGATGTTTATGACTTCCTGGTGTTAATCTGCCTACTGGACTTCTGACTTCCTGAACATTCTGTGCCTTATACTGCCTTTGAGCCCCTGACTCCATCTTGCTTGGTTGATTCTGACTTGCTGCATTGCTTTGACCTTTTGTTTCTGGTTCTTCACCCTCACTCTGATTCTGGACTGCTCACAGCAGCCTCTGCCTTGGACATTGTGTCCCAAGTCCTTCCCCAGGACTGCCTCTCTCTTCTTCTAATTCCCTTTCCTCTGGCCCTGGACTTACCTCAGCACTCCTGATCCTGACTCCCACTTTTGTCCACATGACCAACTGCCATATACATTTCCCAAAGCTGACAATCTAGAAGACCTTTCTCCACCCCCGATGCCCAGCCACTACCCAAAACAACCAAGGACAGAAGTTTATATTTTGAAGCAATATCAGCACGATGTCATGAGCTGTTGGGAGGAGGACACAGGATGTGACCTTTTAGTCTAGTGGTACAATATTGCCACTTACCAAATGGAAAATAATAACAATAATTATTAAGAAGGGATTTTTTTATGAGTGCTTAGTGCTCCAGGGGCCAGAAACCCTTGCTGTCACATGAGAACGAGAGAGAGCAAAGGATTTGGCTGCAAAATAAGGTTTTAAAGGGTCATGTCACGCTTATAGTTCCAATTCTGAGCTTGGTCAAGGAGAAAGAGAGCTGAATTGGTTTTCATAATGCAAGATACATTTTTTTTTCCATTGTGGGGGCAGCAGTGGGGACAGGGCGGTGATTAAAATGAAAATCAATTAGCTGGAATCTCGGAGAGTTAATAGAATATGTCAATTGAAGTCCTCCAGATAGTATGTTTTTTTCCTTGATATAGGAGATTTACACAGTTCCAAAACTCACATTAGCATTAATGAAGATTTCACATGTAAATTTCCAGCAAATCCAAAGGAGTATTAATTCTTTACACCTGGATGGTGCTCTGAGAAATCGTTTTTCCCCCTTAGCTTTTCATAATGCAATATATATATATATATATATATATATATATATATATATATATATAATAAAAAGCACAAATTTGGAAATTTCCCATCCAAATGACATAAGTTAAAGCAAAGACAAGGTGTTTGCAAGAAGCTCCTTACTTCTAAGACAGAAGAGGCACTGGCACCAGCCTCGTTATTAGTTGCTATTCAGAAAAAAAGATTTTATGTAAGTCCAAGGCAAAGTCTTGTCATTTTCTATTATTATCACTATATGTTGTTGAATTGGTTAAATTCTGTTGATTATTGGTCTGATATTTCTGCAGGAAATGATAGCAGTTATCTGCCTTTAGTGATGAAAGAGATAGGTATTGCCTACCTGTCTTATTTCCTTGTCCACATGGATAGAGAATGATTTATTTAATATACTAAAAATCCACCAAAAATGCTTTATTACTTCCTTGGAAATGAAGAGTGGGGAAAAATATGAACCAAAGGTGAAAATTAGATGGAGGCAGACTTGAGGTCAATGTAAAGAAAAGTTTTCAAAATATTAGATCTGCTTCTAAATAGATAGGGTTCCTTTGGTAGCAAGTGAGTTTCTTGTCAAAGGAGACATTCGAATTGAATAATAATATGTTAGGGAAATTGTGCAAGGGACTTCTGTATCAGCTAATCTGGATAACTTCTAAGGTCCCACTCAATGTTGAGATTTTAAAAAACTATTTTAAAGTACCTGTTTGGAGGGAAGGCATAAAATTTTTACAAAGTTTTAAATGGCAGTGAATATGAATTTTTCAATAACCTCAGAACCATGACACATCTCCCTATTTTTAAAAATTTTGAAATAATTACACATTCATATAATATTGCAAAAATAGTACATAGAAGTCCCATGTACCCTTCACCTACTTTCCCCCAATGGTTCCATAATTGTAGTATCACAACCAGGAAATTGACATATAACTTTTATTAAAATAATTTACTTCCCTTGAAGAGTCTGAGGTCCCTAGAGAATATTTTCTTTATTGTTTCATGTACATATGATTAAATCCTATTTGCATGAATGGGAACTGGTTTAGGGCTCAGTGTGTGTGCAAGGGATGGTAGAAGAAACATACTTGCCACCTAAAATGCTGTATATTTTTCCACCAATGTCTTTTTATTTCAGCCTCATAAAAAACCAGGTATAATGAGATTCAATGACTTGGTCATTATCACAAAGTAAGTGAGGTTGCAGAGAAAGAGTTCAAACCCAGGTCTGGCTGACTGTGAATCCCAGATTTTATGGAGGCACTTCTGTATCTGCTGATTTGTGAGTGGCCTGATGGTTAACAGGTTATTTTGTAGACAGATTTCTGGTGTTAAATTGGAAGTGGGTACCCACCCCACCCACTAAATTGATTATAAGTAGTGGTAAAAGTTAAAACTCAAGATCCCAAGAAAGCATTTTAAAAATTGTCTTTGGTTTATTGTAAAATAGAAGGTCACCCAGGTGCAGAAGGGGCCTTACTGTGTACAGTGGCAGCTTATATTGGGTTATGCCTATTTTAGAAGAAAGACATTAATAGTTTTTTTAACTTTTATTTTGAGATAACTATAGAGCCATGTGCAGTTGTAAGAACTAATATAGCAAGATCCAGTGTACTCTTTATCCTGTTTCCCCCAAAGATATCTTCTAAAACTATAGTATGATGATACACTATATAGTACAACCAGGAAATTGATATTGATGTAATCCATCAATCTTATTCAGATTTCATTAGTTTTACATGTACTCATTTGTATGTGTTTGCATGTATTTAGCTCTATGTAATTTTATTACATATGTATATTCTTGGGACCACCACCAAAATCAAGTTACAGCACAGTTCTATCACCACATGGATACCTTATGCTGCCCTTTTATAGTCACAGTTATCTCTACTGTTCCCCCTCCCTAACTACAGGGAACCACTACTCTGTTCTCCTTCTCCATAATCTTGTCATTTTGAGAATGAATCATGCAGTATGTAACCTTTGAAATTGGCTTTTGCACTCAGCACAATTCCCTGGAGGTTCATCCAAGTTGTTTTGTGTCTTTTTTTTTTCCTTTGTAAAAAAAATGGTACGAGTACCACAGTTTGTGTAACCATTCATCTACTTAAGGAAATTTGGGTTGTTTCCAATTTTTGTCTATTAAAAGTAAAGCTGCTATAAACATTCATGTACAGCTTCGTATGTGAATGTAAGTCTTCATTTCTCTCAGATAAATGCCCAGCAGTGCAAATTCTTGGTCATATGGGAGTTGCATGTTTAATTTTGTAAGGTTCTACCTTACTCTTTTATATAGTGGCCGTACCATTTGCATTAATAGTCTTATATTGAGTGGTCATTTATTTTATTATAACCATTGTTAAACAGCAAATATTCAAACAAGTAATTTAAAGATCTAATTGGCTTTATTGAATGATTCACAAATCAGCATCCCATCTAGGAAACAGAAAGGAACTCTGAGGATCTGTACAAAATAGAAGGCTTTTATAGGCAGAAGAATTAGGTTAGGTATCAAATCTTGGTTTGCTGACATGGAGCTTAGTACAAGTGACTCCATTTTGGACGTATTGTTTCTTTTTTTGGCAATCCCCCCCCTTTTTGATCAGACTCTCACCTTAACCCAGAGACATGATCAAAATTTAAGACATTGGCAACACTCTCAGCTACCACTCTGTAGTCCGTGCAGTGTTTTTTTATCCTTTATGTGGTATCCATAAGTCATGATGTCTGCTTAATCCCTGTAATATTCAGAGGTCATGGCTTCACAATGTTTAAGTTGGTCATTCGCTTCATTTCTTTTCTGACATTTCAGTCTTAGGGAGATCATTTGCTTGGTGGTTAGTGGCTGCGAACATGCATTTAAAGCTTTTGAGGAAATACAATACACAGGGAAATTACTGTGTGACTATTATAAACAGGATAATTCCCAATATCTAGAGTGCCCTTTGGAGCCATGATTCCCAAGGTTCAAGCCAATCAAAATCAAATAAGTCAAAGATAGACCCTGTTGAAGGAGTCACCTTTTTAACGGAAGTGGCTTGCTCAGTGATTTTATGTAACTGAGTTTCAACTTCCCCAGAAGGGTTAATCCAGATGTAGTAGGTGGTGTTGACCACAGCACAGACACCACCTTGCTCAGCTAAAAGATAATCAAGGGCTATCCTATTATCAAGAAGGCTATCTTTTGGCCAGAGAGTATTAAGGATTTTTCTTGGGCAGCTATTATTGTTTAGCAATGCATTCTGCAATATTTTGAAGAGTTAAGGAGAGGTTCCTGATCATAGAGTCATTTGCATTTATGCTCAACCAAGAAGTAGAAATCTGTCAAAGGTAACTATTTTTGAGTCATGAACACTTCCTAGTAAATCCTGTTGGAATCTGTGACTCAGGATTTAAAAATGCCCATTATTAAAGATCTGATGAGAAGTCACTATAATGGAATTGACAAAGAAATTTGGTTATTTCTGTAACATACAATATTTTAAGATAATAACTGGAATTACATAGTTCTGAGCAAAACTTAGGTCTTTTAATATCGAGAGTACGAGGTTTAAATAATCAAAGACCTGATAAAGACAACACGGAACATAGGTGATTATACTTTTTTATTTTTTAAATGTTTTTATTGGAGTATAATTGCTTTACAATGATGTGTTAGTTTCTGCTTTATAACAAAGAGAATGAGTTATACATATATACCCATATCTCTTCCCTCTTGCATCTCCCTCCCTCCCACCCTCCCTATCCCACACTTTTAGCTGGTCACAAAGCACCGAGCTGATCTTCCTGTACTATGTGACTGCTTCCCACTAGCTATCTATGGTACATTTGGTAGTGTTTATATGTCCATATATACACTTCCTCTCTCTCACTTTGTCCCAGGTTACCCTTCCCCCCACCGTGTCCTCAAGTCCGTTCTCTAGTAGGTCTGCGTCTTTATTCCCGTATTGCCCCTAGGTTCTTCGTGACCATTTTTTTGTTTTTGTTTTTAGATTCCATATATATGTGTTAGCATACGTCATTTGTTTTCCTCTTTCTGACTTACTTCATTCTGTAGGACAGACTCTAGGTCCATCCACCTCACTACAAATAATTCAATTTCGTTTCTTTTCATGGCTGAGTAATATTCCATTGTATATATGTGCCACATCTTCTTTATCCATTCATCTGTTAATGGACACTTAGGTTGATTTCATGTCCTGGCTATTGTAAATAAAGCTGCAATGAACATTGTGGTACATGACTCTTTTTGAATGATGGTTTTCTCAGGGTATATGCCCAGTAGTGGGATTGCTGGGTCATATGGTAGTTCTATTTGTAGTTTTTTAAGGAACCTCCATACTGTTCTCCATAGTGGCTGTATCAATTCACATTCCCACCAACAGTGCAAGAGGGTTCCCTTTTCTCCACACCCTCTCCAGCATTTATTGTTTGTAATTTATTATTTTTTGATGATGGCCATTCTGACGAGTGTGAGATGATATCTCATTGTAGTTTTGATTTGCATTTCTCTAATGATTAATGATGTTGAGCATTCTTTCATGTGTTTGTTGGCAATCTGTATATCTTCTTTGGAGAAATGTCTGTTTAGGTCTTCTGCCCATTTTTGGATTGGGTTCTTTCCTTTTGTTATTGAGCTGCGTGAGCTGCTTGTAAATTTTGGAGATTAATCCTTTGTCAGTTGCTTCATTTGCAAATATTTTCTCCCATTCTGAGGGTTGTCTTTTGGTCATGCTTATGGTTTCCTTTGCTGTGCAAAAGCTATTTAGTTTCATTAGGTCTCATTTATTTATTTTTGGTTTTATTTCCCTCCCCCATACGTGATTATTTTGACGAGACAAGATCTTTGTTTTTCCTAGGCAGATTACTTACAACATAAAGAGAAACCTTTTACAATCTCCTACTATCAAGAGAAGACCAGTTGTCCAAAAAAACTTTGTTCTTTTACCAGAGAGAAAAATCAAATTCTAATTTTGCAGCAGCTTATTTTTGACATTAAAACTCATTTACTAAATTAAATTCATTCCAACCTTAGCCAGTCCTGACCACACATAAAATTTCTTTCCCAGGTAGAATAGAAGTTGTAGGTTTGCATTATATTCAATGTTGTTAACTCTAAGACGTGTCTATTTTAATCAAACCAGCAAAGTTAAAATAGATTTTTTTTTTGGACATGCTGCGTGGCATGTGGGATCTTAGCTCTTTGATCAGGGATCAAACCTGTGCCCACTGCATTGGAAAGGCAGAGTTTTAACTACTGGACCACCAGGGAAGACCCTAAAACAGATTTAATACTGAATATTTTGCCTGATCATGTGGACCTGAAAGGCTTTTGGGTTAGTTTTTATTATATTTTGAGACTTTTTATGAAACCTAAATTTATATAAATGCTTGTTTAATTTAATTAAATACAACTCTTTTACAAAATAATTTTAGTAATACTGTCTGGAAGTAGAAAATGCTACACATCTACAACATACATATATAGATACACAAAAACATACAGATAGAAGCAGAAACATTATAGTTTCACTTTAAAATTTTAGCCATGAAACAGGTATGATATTGTAAAACTCACTAGCTATAAAAAACAGTTGGAGTAATTTAAGTTAACCTGCTCAGATGACTAAAGTTTTTTCTCCTACTATTTGTGGAGAAGACACTTAAATTTTGTATTTGTCCTTGATGAATAATCTTATGGAAACTGTGGAGCAGTTGGTGTTTTTTAAAAAGCTTCTTTCTTCCTTTTTTCTTCTTTTAGTCTTAGGGATTTGGGATGGTCTAGATAAGAATTCCCAGAAGAGACCAGGTAAAATATTTATATCTTAAAGGAACAGGGAAAGAATGTATGTTCTTCCAGGAAGGATTTTGAATTGTTTCTGAAGTTAAATTTTTGGTTTTGCAAAACTTTGTAACATAAGGATAGCTCCTTTTAATTCCTCAAGGAATTGGGTTGCAGCGTAAATGACATCATAGTTTGATCTAACCATCCAACTATATTATTTTCAATTTGCTTAGGGGAGAAGGTTTAAAAAAATTCCTATCAGCCTCTGAACATCAGCTTCCAATCTCCGGCCAACTTTTGACCATAGAGGTACCAAACAAAGTCATGTTAGGGCTTCCTTGTTGTCGCAGTGGTTAAGAATCCGCCTGCCAAGGCAGGGGACACTGGTTCGAGCCCAGGTCTGGGAAGATCCCACATGCCATGGAGCAACTAAGCCCATGCACCACAAATACTGAGGCTGCACTCTAGAGCCTGCAAGCCATAACTACTAGCCCTGTGTGCCACAACTACTGAAGGTCGTGTGCCTAGAGCCCGTGATCTGCAACAAGAAAGGCTACCACAATGATAAGCATGCACTGCAATGAAGAATAGCCCCTGCTTGTCGCAACTAGAGAAAGCCCGCATGCAGCAACAAAGACACAACACAGCCAAAGATAAATAAATCGATAAATAAATTTATTTAAAATAAAAAGTCATGTTGAATATCTTGCCAGGTTTTCAGTCAGGACAATCAGTAAACAGTTTTGGCAGTATTGAACAACCCTTTGGACTCAAGAGGCATCCCCAAAGAGGATGCAAAATATAATTTATTTTCTTGCCTCTACCAGGTACTAGAGACAGAGATCTGGGAGAGCTGACTCTGGTAAGAATTTTCACCCTTAGCCAGCTTCTCCCAGCTTCTGCCAGTTTTCCCAGGATCACATTTGTATGTTCTGAGTGAGGTTTAAAGTGGAGAGTGTAGCTCTAATATTTACCAGAATTTGGTAAGGTAATTTTAAAACAACTTTTTTAATTGCATTTTTTAACATCTTTATTGGAGTATAATTGCTTTACAATGTTATGTCAGTTTCTTCTGTATAACAATGTGAATCAGTTATATGTATACATATATCCCCATATCGCCTCCCTCTTGCGCCACCCTCCCACACTCACTATCCCATGCATCTAGGTGGTCACAAAGCACTGAGCTGATCATCCTGTGATATGCAGCTGTTCTCACTAGCTACCTATATTACATTTGGTAGTGTATATATGTCAATGCTACTCTCTCACTTTGTCACAGCTTACCCTTCCCCCGACCTGTGTCCTCAAGTCTATTCCCTACATCTGTGTCTTTAATCCTTTCCTGCCCCTAGGTTCATCAGAACCAATTTATTTTTTAGATTCCATACATATGTGTTAGCATATGACATTTGTTTTCCCTTTCTGACTCACTTCACTCTGTATGACAGACTCTAGGACCATCCACCTCATTACAAATAACTCAATTTCATTTCTTTTTATGGCTGAGTAATATTCCATTATATACATGTGCCACATCATCTTTATCCATTCATCCGATGATGGACACTTAGGTTGATTTCATGTCCTGGCTATTGTAAATAAAGCTGCAATGAACATTGTGGTACATGACTCTTTTTGAATGATGGTTTTCTCAGGGTGTATGCCCAGTAGTGGGATTGCTGGGTCATATGGTAGTTCTATTTGTAGTTTTTTAAGGAACCTCCATACTGTTCTCCATAGTGGCTGTATCAATTCACATTCCCACCAACAGTGCAAGAGGGTTCCCTTTTCTCCACACCCTCTCCAGCATTTATTGTTTGTAATTTATTATTTTTTGATGATGGCCATTCTGACGAGTGTGAGATGATATCTCATTGTAGTTTTGATTTGCATTTCTCTAATGATTAATGATGTTGAGCATTCTTTCATGTGTTTGTTGGCAATCTGTATATCTTCTTTGGAGAAATGTCTGTTTAGGTCTTCTGCCCATTTTTGGATTGGGTTCTTTCCTTTTGTTATTGAGCTGCATGAGCTGCTTGTAAATTTTTGAGATTAATCCTTTGTCAGTTGCTTCATTTGCAAATATTTTCTCCCATTTTGAGGGTTGTCTTTTCATTTTGTTTTTGGTTTCCTTTGCTGTGCAAAAGCTTTTAAGTTTCATTAGGTCCCATTTGTTTATTTTTTGTTTTATTTCCATTTCTGTAGGAGGTGGGTCAAAAAGGTTCTTGCTGTGATTTATGTCATAGAGTGTTCTGCATATGTTTTCCTCGAAGAGTTTGATACTGTCTGGCCTTACATTTAGGTCTTTAATCCATTTTGAGTTTATTTTTGTGTATAGTGTTAGGGAGAGTCCTAATTTCATACTTTTACATATACCTGTCTAGATTTCCCAGCACCACTTATTGAAGAGGCTGTCTTTTCTCCACTGTATATTTTTGCCTCCTTTATCAAAGATAAGGTGACCATATGTGCATGGGTTTATCTCTGGGCTTTCTATCCTGTTCCATTGATCAACATTTCTGTTTTTGTTCCAGTACCATACTATCTTGATTACTGTAGCTTTCTAGTATAGTCTGAAGTCAGGGAGCCTGATTTCTCCAGCTCTGTTTTTCTTTCTCAAGATTGCTTTGTCTATTTGGGGTCTTCTGTGTTTCCATACAAATTGTGAAATTTTTTGTTCTAGTTCTGTGAAAAATGCCAGTGGTAGTTTGATTGGGATTACATTGAATCTGTAGATTGCCTTGGGTAGTAGAGTCATTTTCACAATGTTGATTCTTCCAATCTAAGAACATGGTATATCTCTCCATCTATTTGTGTCATCTTTAATTTCTTTCATCAGTGTCTTATAATTTTATGCATACAGGTCTTTTGTCTCCTTAGGTAGGTTTATTCCTAGATATTTTATATTTTCTGTTGCAATGGTAAATGGGAGTGTTTTCTTAATTTTACTTTAAGATTTTTCTCATTAGTCTATAAGAATGCCAGAGATTTCTGTGCATTAATTTTGTATCCTGCTATTTAGCAAATTCATTGATTAGCTCTAGTAGTTTTTTGGTAGCATCTTTAGGATTCTCTATGTATAGTATCATGCCATCTGCAAACAGTGACAGCTTTACTTCTTCTTTTCCAATTTGGATTCCTTTTATTTATTTTTCTTCTCTGATTGCTGTGGCTAAAACTTCCAAAACTATATTGAATAATAGTGGTGAGAGTGAGCAACCTTGTCTTGTTCCTGATCTTAGTGGAAATGGTTTCAGTTTTTCACCATTGAGGATGATGTTGGCTGTGAGTTTGTCATATATGGCCTTTATTATGTTGTGGAAAGTTCCCTCTATGCCTACTTTCTGCAGGGTTCTTATCATAAATGGGTGTTGAATGTTGTCAAAAGCTTTCTCTGCATGTATTGAGATGACCATATGGTTTTTATCCTTCAGTTTGTTAATATGATGTATCACACTCTTTGATTTTTCTATATTGAAGAATCCTTGCATTCCTGGGATAAGCCCCACTTGATCATGGTGTATGATTCTTTTAATGTGCTGTTGGATTCTGTTTGCTAGTATTTTGTTGAGCATTTTGCGTCTATATTCATCATTGATATTGGTCTGTAGTTTTCCTTTTTGTGTCATCTTTGTCTGGTTTTAGTATCGGGGTGATGGTGGCCTCATAGAATGACTTTGGGTGTGGTCCTGCCTTTGCTATGTCTTGGAAGAGTTTGAGAAGGATAGGTGTTAGCTCTTCTCCAAATGTTTGATAGAATTCACCTGTGAAGCCATCTTGTCCTGGGCTTCTGTTTGTTGGAAGATTTTTAATTCCAGTTTCAATTTCAGTGCTTGTGATTGGTCTGTTTATATTTTCTATTTTTTCCTGGCTCAGTCTTGGTAAGTTTTACTTTTCTAAGAATTTGTCCGTTTCTTCCATATTGTCCATTTTATTAGCATATAGTTGCTTGTAGTAATCTCTCATGATCCTTTGAATTTCTGCAGGGTCAGTTTTAGTTCTCCTTTTTCATTTCTAATTGTATTGATTTGAGTCTTCTCCCTTTTTTTCTTGATGTGTCTGGCTAATTGTTTATTACTTTTGTTTATCTTCTCAAGGAATGAGCTTTAATTTTATTGATATTTGCTTTTGTTTCCTTCATTTCTTTTTCATTTATTTCTGATCTGATCTGTATGATTTCTTTCCTTCTGCTAACTTTGGAGTTTTATGATTCTTCTTTCTCTAATTTCTTTAGGTGTAATGTTACGTTGTTTATTTGAGATTTTTCTTATTTCTTGAGGTAGGATTGTATTACTATGAACTTCCCTCTTAGAACTGCTTTAACTGCATCCCATAGGTTTGGAGTTGTCATATTTTCATTGTCATTTTTTGTAGGTATTTTTTGATTTCCTGTTTGATTTCTTCAGTGACCTCTTGGTTATTCAGTAGCATATTGTTTAGCCTCCATGTCTTTGCATTTTTACAGTATTTTAACTGTAATTGATATCTAGCCCTATAACGTTGTTGTCAGAAAAGATACTTGATACGAGTTCAATTTTCTTATTTTCCAGGGCTTGATTTGTGCCCCAAGATTTGATCAATTCTGGACAATGTTACATGAGCACTTGAGAAGAAAGTGTATTCTGCTGTTTTTGGATGGAATGTCCTATAAATATCAATTACGTCTCTCTGGTCTAATGTTTGTTTTAAAGCTTGTGTTTCCTTACCTATTTTCATGTTGGATGATGTGTCCATTGGTGAAAGTGGGATGTTAAAGTCCCCTACTATGATTGTGTTACTGTCTATTTCCCCTTTCATGACCGTTAACATTTGCCTTATGTATTGAGGTGCTCCTTTGTTGCCTGCATAAATATTTACAATTGTTGTATCTTCTTCTCGGATTGATCCCTTTATCATTATGTATAGTCCTTCATTGTCTCTTATAATAATCTTTATTTTAAAGTCTATTTTGTCTAATATGAGAATTGCTACCCCAGCTTTCTTTTGATTTCCACTTTCATGGAATATCTTTTCCCATCCCCTCACTTTCAGCCTGTATGTGTCCCTAGGTCTGAAGTGGGTCTCTTGTAGACATCATATATATGGGTCTTGTTTTTGTATCCATTCAGCCAGTTTGTGTCTTTTGGTTGGAGCATTTAATCCACTTACCTTTAAGGTAGTTATTGATATGTATGTTTCTATTACCATTTTCTTTATTGTTTTGGGTTTGCTTTTGTAGGTCTTTGCCTTCTTTTGTGTTTCCTGCCTAGAGAAGTTCCTTTAGCATTTGTTGTAAAGCTGGTTTGGTGGTGCTGAATTCTCTTAACTTTTACTTGTCTGTAAAGGTTTTAATTTTTCCATTGTATCTGAATGAAATCCTTGCTGGGTAGAGTAATCTTAGTTGTCGTTTTTTCCCTTTCATCACGTTAAGTATGTCCTGCCACTCCCTTCTGGCTTGCAGAGTTTCTGCTGAAAGATCACCTGTTAACCTTAAGCGGTTTCCCTTGTATCTTATTGCTCTTCCCTTGCTGCTTTTAATATTTTCTCTTTGAATTTAATTTTTGATAGTTTGATTAATATGTGTTTTGGCATGTTTCTCCTTGGATTTATCCTGTATGGGACTCTCTGCACTTTCTGGACTTTAGTGAATATTTCCTTTCCCTTATTAGGGAAGTTTTCAACTCTAGTCTCATCAAATATTTTCTCAGGCCCTTTCTTTTTCTCTTCTTCTTCTGGGACCCCTATTATTTGAATGTTGTTGTTTTTAACGTTGTCCCAGTTTTCTCCGAGAGTGTCCTCAATTCTTTTCATTCTCTTTTCTTTATTCTGCTCTGCAGCAGTTATTTCCACTATTTTATCTTCCAGGTCAGTTATCTGTCCTTCTGCCTCAGTTATTCTGCTATTGATTCCTTCTAGAGTATTTTTTAATTTCATTTATTGTTTTGTTCATCATTGTTTGTTTGCTCTTTAGTTCTTCTAGGTCCTTGTTAAATGTTTCTTATATTTTCTCCATTCTATTTCCAAGATTTTGGATCATCTTTACTATCATTACTCTGAATTCTTTTTCAGATAGACTGCCTATTTCCTCTTCATTTATTTTGTCTGGTGGGTTTTTAACTTGCTTCTTCATCTGTTGCATATTTCTCTGTCTTCTCATTTTGTTTAACTTACTGTGTTTGGTGTCTCCTTTTTCAGACTGTAGGTTCATAGTTCCCATTGTTTTTGGTGTCTGCCCCCAGTGTGTGAGGTTGGTTCAATGGCTTGTGTAGTTTTCCTGGTGGAGGGGACTGGTGCCTGTGTTCTGGTGTGTGGGGCTAGATCTTGTCCTACTGGTGGTCAGGGCCGCATCTGGTGGTGTGTTTTGGAGTGTCTGTGAACTTAGTATGACATTAGGGAGCCTCTCTGCTAATAGGTGGGGTTGTGTTCCTGTTTTGCTAGTTGTTTGGGATGAGGCATCCAGCACTGGAGCTTGCTGACCCTTGGGTGGAGCTGGGTCTTAGTGTTGAGATGAAGATCTCTGCGAGACTTCTCACTGATTGATATTATGTGGGGCCTGGAGATTTCTGGTGGTCTAAAGTCTTGGACTTGGCCCTCCTACCTCAGAGGCTCATACCCAACACCTGGCTGGAGCACAAGGCCCCTGCCAGCCACATGGCTCAGAAGGAAAGAAAAACGAGAAAAAAAAGCAAAGAAAATGAAGAGACAGAACCCTGGGACAAATGGTAAAAGCAAACCTGTATAGACAAAATTATATAAAGAAGCATACACATAGACACTCACAGAATGAGAAAAAGGAGAAAAAAATATATATGCTAAAAATAAGAGGAAGAGAGCAACGAAACCAATAAACAAATCCACCAATGATAATAAGCACTAAATACTAAAGTAAGATAAACATAAAACCAGAAACAAATTAGACATAGAAAGCAAACCCCAAGCCTACAGTTGCTCCCAAAATCCACCGCCTCAATTTTGGGAACTTTTGTTGTCTATTCAGGTATTCTTTAGATGCAGGGTCTATCAAGTTGATTGTGTGGATTTAATCTGCTGCTCTTGAGGCTGCATAGAGTAATTTCCCTTTTTCTTCTTTGTTTGCACAGCTCCTGGGGTTCAGCTTTGGATTTGGCTCCACCTCTCTATGTAGGCTGCCCTTAGGAGTCTTTTCCGAGCCCAGACGGGGTGGGGGTTAAAGCAGCAGCTGATTAGGGCTCTCTTGCTCACTCAGGCTGGGGGGAGGGAGGGGTACAGTAGTCATAGTTTGAATGCGGGGTGAGCCTGTGGCAGCAGAAGCCAGCATGCCGTTGCAGCAGCCTGAGGTGTGCCACGTGTTCTCCCAGGGAAGTTGTCCCTGGATCACGGGATCCTGGCAGTGGCAGACTGTACAGGCTTCCAGGGGGTGTGGATAGTGACCTCCACTTGCACACAGGATTCTTGATGGTAGCGGCAGCAGCGTTAGTGGTTCATACCCATGTCTGGGGTCCGAGCTGATAGCCACTGCTCACGCCCATCTCTGGAGCTCATTTAGGCAATGCTCTACCTTCTGTGGGCACACTGGGAAGGAATCCACTCTCCTTGCGCACCCCGAAACAATGGTCTCTTGCCTCTCTGGCAGGTCCAGACTTTTACCCGGACTCCCTCCCAGGTAGCTGTGGCACATTAGGCCCCTTCAGGCTGTGTTCACATAGCCAACCCAAGTCCTCCCCCTGGGATCCAACCTCTGAAGCCCGAGCCTCAGCCCCAGCCCCCACTCACCCTGGCGGGTAAGCAGACAAACATCTCTGACTGCTGAGTGCTGGTCAGCACCAATCCTCTGTGCAGGAATCTCTCCACTTTGCCCTCTGAACCCCTGTTGCTGTGCTCTCCTTCATGGCTCTGAAGCTTTCCCCATGTCCAACCCCCATCCCCGCCAGTGAAGGGGCTTCCTAGTGTGTGGAAACTTTTTCTCCTTCACAGCTCCCTCCCAGAGGTGCAGGTCCTGTCCCTATGCTTTTGTCTCTGTTTTTTCTTTTGCCCTACCCAAGTACGTGGGGATTTTCTTGCCTTTTGGGAAGTCTGAAGTCTTCTGCCAGCACTCAGTAGGTGTTCTGTAGGAGTTGTTGCACATGTAGATGTATTTTTGATGTATTTGTGTGGAGGAAGGTGATTTCCACATCTTACTCCTCTGCCATCTTGAAGGTCTCCTAAAATAAGTTTTAATTTTGGTTTCCTGTTAGCTGTTTAAGGAATTGTTTTCAGTTTCCCAGAGAATCCCTTCGAGTCCTGTCAAGTCAGGAAGAGGCCCATATAGGACCCCTCTCTTGGGGGTAGCTATGGTGGCACTTGAGCTGAAGAATTTCCATAGTATCTTTAAGGACAATCATTTTTCCAGTGTCCCAGTTGATTACAAATGAAACAATGATCTTTGCACCATTGTTTTAACAGTGGACCCCTGGAAGGGTGCCTTGTGGAGGGCCAGGTGTTATTTTATGTCTGTGGCCTAGGAGCTGGTATCGTTGTAAGGGCAATGGCTTGGCGGATTTTTGTTTACCATCTTGCACCAAGTGTTCCTGAAACAGCTCTGTTTGCTGGACGTGAAGCAAGCCAAATCCTGAGACACAAAGGTTTGCAGCAGTGAAAGGGATTCATGAGGCAGCCAAGTGAAGAGATGGGAGAATGAATCTCAAATCCGTCTCCCTGAAGTTGAGGGGCTTGGGATATTTATGTGATAAAGCTGTGGCCTGGTGATGGTGGGGAAAGTGATTGGAAATAAGAACAAGATGAGATAATTGTTGTTCAGTGCAGGCTCAACTAAACTTCTTCATGGGATGCATGTTTAGAAAACGGTGGCCTTAGCATGTTCTGAGGGTGGAATTTTTGACCCTCTGACATCAAGAGGTCACTGAGTGGATACTCTTGCATGCACAATTGTAGGGATGGTGGTCTTAGCCAGTCTTACCCAGCTTGATATCTGACTCCAAGTTCCTGAAAAGCAATTTGGGCAAACATCTTATTTTTAGGCTGTGTGATGCTTGGAGGACATGGAATTTTTTTTGTAGTAACGATTAAGGCAAGCTTGATCAGTGAAGGCAGGTCATAGTTTTAGTGGATCTTCCTTTCAAAGTGCTTGGCTCTAGTCGCAAGTTCAGTCAGACTGGTGACCTCCCACCATATTTTCTGCCTTTATATCAATCCACTAATCTCGGGAGATAATCTGTTTATAAATTCTGCAGCTAGAGAATGTTGGGTGACCCTATTTAATGTGTGGAACCAGGAATGTCATAGGAAGTGGGTTTCTGAATGGGCTTTAACATCTGCCACATATTCATCTTTCTTTGTATGTTTGAATGATTGGCCAATCAGTGTAAGTAAGGAAGACACTAGGAATGGCTTTTAGAAGGTCACTTGCTATTTTGTGAGCTTTCTCTGCTTAAAGGTCTCAAATATCATCCTCTGAGGTTTGCCATTTTGCTTCCTGCTTCCACTTTGGGGCTTCACCAGGTCCTACCAACACGCGCACAATCTGATAAAGATCTGGCAGCCCGGGGTCAAAGACCCCAGTATGACTCTAAATTCTTCAAAAAACTTTTGGGGATCCTCCCTAGGTTTAGGAAGTTCTTTAACTATGGCTCTTAATTCAGTTTTGGACCAAGGAGTGAAAGATACTCGAAGAGGTTCATCTGCAACCTTGGGTAGTTTTATTTTAAAAGGTTACTTTAATAGTCTCTTCGGAGAGGAAAAGCAGTTCAGGCAAAAAATTAGTGAAATGTGAGTATTCAGGTAAAGAAGGCTAGAGGGGAGCTGTAGGAGCGATGTCAGCCCTCTCATCTTTTGTTTTAGGCACTCCTTGTGTTTTTGATTTTTCACTAGCCTCTTGTAGCTAGTCTTTCAATGAATCTATTTTAGAATCCCAAAGCCTTTTGGAAGCTTCTGCATAGGTATCCCATTCTGTTTGTGTAATTTAGAATCCTTACTTTCGAGTGTACTTCTTAATGAATGATCTTGTCTAATTGGAACATTCCCCATAATGGTCCTTGTAATTTTAGGTTGTTTTTAGTAAGGTTTTGCCATTTTTGTAGATATTTACAGCTTCTGAGGGTATAGTTCTTTTTTTTTTTTTTTTTTGCGGTACGTGGGCCTCTCACCGTTGTGGCCTCTCCCGTTGCAGAGCACAGGCTCTGGACGCGCAGGCTCAGCGGCCATGGCTCACGGGCCCAGCCGCTCTGCGGCATGTGGGATCCTCCCAGACTGGGGCACGAACCCGTGTCCCCTGCATCGGCAGGCGGACTCTCAACCACTGCGCCACCAGGGAAGCCCAGAGGGTATAGTTCTTAGACATATAATAAACAGGTGTGCTGGAAGATGGTGTACTTGACTCTTTAGAAATTAAAAATCCCATCTCTGATAAATTGATACAGAACAAGATAAACATGTACACCTCAATATATTGGCAAAAACCAAGAGATGCTACTGGGTCTTGGTCAAGAGAAGGTCCTGTGTACAACACCAGCACTTCCTGTGAAACCTTGGGCTGAGGAAAGGATTGATTCAGCAGACCTCGATAAATGGGGCCTGAGGACTGGGTGTTCCACATGGATGGAGAACTGTGCACTGCCACTAACAGTTCCCATGTGGATTTTCAGATGGAATCAAGGGCTGGGGTTTTCCACTCAAAATCCTGAGAATTGCAGTCTGAAAGGCTAGGGGCATGGCTCTGGGCAGAACTGTCTGCCAGCTCAATTGGTCTCTGGGCAGAACCATTTGCCAGCTCAGTTGGGCTCTGGACAAAGCCATCTGCCAGCTCAAGCTTATGTACCCTGTATTGGAAAATCAGTTAGGTCGGGAGCTCAATACAAAGAGAGTGGAGCTCAGAACTGAGAGGAAGTTACCCACGGCTCTCAGAAATGGTGAGAAAGACAGTGAATTTAAAAAGGGGCTCTCCTAGGGGCAGGACAGGAATAAAGACGCAGACCTAGAGAATGGACTTGAGGACATGGGGAGGGGAAGGGTAAGCTGGGATGAAGTGAGAGAGTAGCATGGACATATATACACTATCAAATGTAAAATAGATAGCTAGTGGGAAGCAGCCACATAACACAGGGAGATCAGCTCGGTGCTTTGTGACCACCTAGAGGGGTGGGATAGGGAGGGTGGGAGGGAGACACAAGATGGAAGAGATATGGGGATATATATATATATATATATATATATATATATATATATATACACATACATATACCTGATTCACTTTGTTATACAGCAGAGACTAACACACCATTGTAAAGCAATTATACTCCAGTGAAGATGTTAAAAATAATTAAGAGGAAAAAAAGGGGTTCTCACAGGCACCACACCTGTGTTTTTTGTTGTCTCCAAGTGCCATCAGAAGTTTACTTCAGATCCCATCACTTCCACCAAATCTGTTAAATACAAAAATTTCAACCAAGTAAAATTTAAACATCTAAGTTGCTTTATTGAATTATTCATGAATTGGACAGCATTCCATCTAGCAAGTAGAAAGGAGATCAGAGAGGCTGTACAAAATAAAAGGCTTTTATAGGCAGAAGGGGGAAAAGAGTGGATTATTTCAGGCTTAGGTAACCTACCTATGGGGGTTGGAAGTGGGCTGTGTGACAGATTACCTCATTGGTACTGACCAGAAAATTCCAGACTGATCGGTTAAGACTGCATTCTTGAGGGAGGCTATAACTGCAATTAGGTTAGGTATTACTTGGTTGGCTGATGTGAGCTTAGCACAAATGACTCTATTTGGGGCCTGTCATTTCTTTTTTAACAACATGCTCTAGGGCCTCTGCTAAGTACTTAACATACATCATCCCATCTAATCCTCAAAAAAAAACAACCCTCCATTTTAACATATGAAGAAAATGAGACCCAAGGAGGTTAAGTAATATTTTCAAGATCACATAGCTGGGAAGTGGCAGAGCTGGACTTGATCACAGGCCAATCTGATTCCAGAGCCTGTATTTTCTCTTAACAATGACACTATCCTACCTACTTCTTTGGAAAATGGCTCCAAATAAAGCAGATGGCAAGTTCTTCAATTTGTCATATAGCAAATAAATAATACAGCATATCCTTAGAAGGTATTGGTTTGATATTCAGCCTTAAATACTCTGCCATGACAACTTAGAAAAAAGCTGGAGAACCAGTTTCTAAGTTTATAGGAACATATTGATTCTGCTTTGGTTGAGTTGGAATTGATACTCCTAGTGATTTGGCTGTGGTAGGGTAGGAAGCACAGTAAAAACATAACTAGAATACCTGAGATCACATTCTATCTGTGAGGTAGCCTCCTCCCATAGTTTCAGTTGGGGAGTAGTATTACTGTCACTTATGTTACTGTTATTCTCCCTGTAGACTCATCCGTCTTTTCTGCCCTCCTTCCCCTCACAATTTTCCAGGACTGAAAATGTTCTTTCACCCACACTAGATTGTATCCTGCTTCTGTCATAGAGTTGGCCTATCTGTCACAGGAAAACGGATTATTTTTCTGGGGCACTCTAAGATCTGGATCCTTACAATTTAACCCTTGACTTTCTAAGGGTAGAAATAAAGGAACTCGAATATATGTATTTTTTACATAAAATTACATATAATTTTTGTGTGTGTATGTGTATGTAATTCCTAGCAAGATGTTGAAAAGAGTAGAGACATTTAGGCAGTAGTAAAGATCTTATTAATTATACTATTATTATTGTCATAAGACAAAAGCCTGGCTTGAAGGCTGTTGCCCTACTGCACGATCCTATTTTGTATGTCAGAAGTGAATATTGCCCTGTCTTTCTCTTCATTTCTTGTCCTTCTGTCATAAATGCTATTGCCTCTGCCTTCCACACCCACCCTCTCCTCAAATGATTACCTCAGGCAGACTAGGGTGTAAGTTGAGTACTCAAGAAGGCAAAAGAGGAAAGCACAATAATAATTTTCAAACTGTTTCCTCTTTTAAGTGGAAAATACCTCTTGGCAGAGTTGATCTGAATATATGTGACAGTAAAATTTAGTGATCAAAAGCACAGGCTTTGGAGTCATACATATCAGGTTTTATTTCAATTACTCTACTAGAAATTAAACAACTTCTCAATGCCTTAGTTTCCAAAACTGTAAAATGCAGATGGTGATAGTAATTAATGGAGATGAAATGGAAATGTAAAGTGCTTTGCAACACTTAAGTAATCAATAAATGACAGCTATTTATTTTCATCGTTTGCAATAATAGCAAACCTATTGAACAAATGAGCTAGACTCTGCTCCTGGGTCACTATCTCAAGATCTGATCTTGGTATGTCAACCCAAATTCATTTGTTCTAGAGGAAGTGTAGGATAAAAGTTGTGCAAGTCCTAATTTGCATGTAAGACTTGAGGCAGTAGGGACAAAGCAGAAAAAGGGGTTTTCTCATCCTTTTCTCTTTTTAAAAACTCACTTTACCTGCCATGAGGGTAGAAAGGGCAAATTGGAAGTAGAAAAGAAAGGAAGAGGAGGCAATGCAGGGGGGCTTTCCCTTGGAAATCAGTCGGGAACACAGTATACGCTTCTCCCCAAACACCTTCCCCACATCCTGGTACCACAACAACTAGAGAAGACCATTGTGATTTTTGCTTAAAATAAAAAAAAACTGGAGGCTGTAGACCACATGAAGTCCAGGCAGGACAGCTGCACATGGCTATACATGGGGGTGGGACACAAGTGAAGGGAATGTTTGATGTTGGTTTGTAAAGAACTGTTTGCCCAGGGAGAGGTTTAAGGTATGTCAGGAAAGGAGAAACTCATTGATTTGACCTGTTGCATTACTTGTGTATCTTGAAAGGGAAGGAATAATTGGCTTTAAAAGATTGGGCTCTGATGAAAGTTTCTTACTTATATACTGCTTTGCTTCTATCTTTAATACCGAACATTATTTTACAATAGGCAAAAAATAGTGTCTGCAGTTTTTCCTTGCATCCAACACCCTTATTTTCATTAAAATTGTCTCTGTATCCTGTGAAGTGAGGCTCATTTCTCCTATTGCCTGCAATAGAGGAGAAAAAATAAGAGCTGGAAGAAATGGAAGGTGAAATGTCAATGACCTAAGATATTTCCATCTAACCTTGGGCAGAGGCCAGCTACTGAACATGGAAGGTAAGTAGGTAAAATCCAGAGTGTGTTGTTATAATGGGACGGCTTGCAAGCCATGCTGACAGTGGGCTGTACTCTCACAGCTCTGTTTATTTATAGCTCCCCCCTCACCCAAATGCTACAGAACAACAAATATTCTGACAAGTTGGAATGCTAACAGATTACACAGAAAGCCAATCAACAAAAACCCATTCCAACATGTCTATCTCCCCCAATAATTAGGTAGGAAATTGGAGAACAGGGGTTCTTTTTCACATCTAATGAGTTTAAGGATCAGGAGGGCAGGTAGGGATGAAATAAATGTCTTTTGACCTGATCTGTAGGATAGGATGGATTCAGTTAGATTTAGAGACTCCAGCCAACATTTGATATTTACATCAGTCTATTGTTCTGGTCAGTGCATTTGTGACCTCTAATTCCTGTGGTTGGGTGGTCTTTGAGACGAGCTGTCTGTATCATGGCCTGTAATTTATTTTTTTTATTTTTTTCCCTTTTTTAATTTTCTTTTTTTTATTCTCTTTTAATGTTTTTTTCGGCCATGCTGTGGGGCATGTGAGATCTTAGTTCCCCTACCAGGGATTGAACTCATGTCCCCTGTATTGGGATCATGGAGTCTTAACCACTGGACTGCCAGGGAAGTCCCAACGGTCCTTAAATTTAGAGGGTGCTGCATGTTCCAGCCAACAAGAGAGCAACTGCATCCTAGCTCTTTAAATATGGTCCTGATTGGTCTATCTTTCCTCAATGATTTTTCATTTAGCAAAAGCCCTTCACTGTATAGACAGGTGGGTCCAAACTGGATACATGTGGGTGTGTAATAATTAGGGACAGCTGCTTCAGGTAAAATACAGTTTTCAGATGGTAAAGGAACACCAGATTATGCTAATTTCCCCCAAATAGCTGTTTTTTTAAAAAAGCTCATAGCAGAGCAGAGTCTTCTGTTGTGTTCCTAAAACAATAATAATGCAGAGTAGCGAGAGTAATGGGCCTGGGTGGTGCCTCATCCCTCCCCGCTGCCCACCCCACTTTTGTGACTGCAGTCTTGGAGAATTTTGAAGGATAGCCCAGAAGGCAAAACACACCTAAGTGGAGAAGGCAATCTGCTTGTTTATTCTTGTTCTTGTTAAGCAGCACCATATTTTATGAGCTTCCAGCACAAAAACATAGTGTAGCACCCCAAATGATGCCAACCTAGTAGACCACAAAGTGTGTTTTTCCGTTGTCTCTTCCTGTGACTTCAGCCTGGCACCACTGAGGCATCTCTGGACAGCACTGAGGCCTGAGTTCTAATCTTAGCTCAGTCACTTAGCTTGTTGTGTGACCATGGGCAAAGTGGTCTCTAGGTTTCTATTTATTCATCTTTCAAATGGGGCAAGGTGTGTTAATAGAGACACTATTGCAGATGCAGTTTGTTAATACAAGTGCTTTGAAGAAAATGTGTACATCTTTATATAAAAGCATTGCGTAATTCACCCATTTTTCAGTGTCTCATTCAAGGAGCTATGCTGAAGATTTTATCTTTACTAAACAAATCCCTGTTTATGTTTCCAAAAATTCTAAATGCCATTTGCAGGAAAAATAATTCACTCTGATCACTCCATTCGTTTGCTAGCCCTGAGTATGTTGACTGCACCACATGAAGTGACACTTGCCTCTAGATTTTCTTATAAGCATTATTCTTTTCTCTTTCCTATGTGTTCTGCTTTTTTTTTTTTACCATTAGAACAATGCTTCTCCAAGTGTGGTCCTTATGCCACTCAGCCCAGAATCTCTTGTTAAAGTGCTAGTTCCTAGGCCAGTGCCCCACGATTCACATCAAGTGGGTCTGATGAAGACTCCTAAATCTAAATTTTCACGCTAAAGTTTGAGACCTACAGCATCAAGTTTGTCTAGGGCAGAGGTGAACTGGTAAACGCATCATTTTCTTCCTTTATCTGTCATAATCTACAGATCAGTGTCCAGCAAACATGGAATGGCTAACTACATGTTATTCCTTATTTTTCCCTTTCATTTATCACAAGTGCAATTTACCCATTCTGTGCAAATTCACATAGTTGTAGGAGAGAGGTGGTATAAAACTGTACAGTCCTTTCCCTCAGATTGGCACACATAAACAAAAGTCTTGTTTTTCTCTCTTGATCTGTGCCCTGGGAGCCATTTTTTCTTAACTTTTTTTTTTTTTTTTTTTTTTTTTTTGCGGTACACGGGCCTCTCACTGCTTGTGGCCTCTCCTGCTGCAGAGCACAGGCTCCGGACGCGCAGGCCCAGTGGCCATGGCTCACGGGCCCAGCTGCTCTGTGGCACGTGGGATCCGATTCCTGGACCGGGGCACGAACCCACGTCCCCTGAATCGGCAGGCGGACTCTCAACCACTGCACCACCAGGGAAGCCCCCTGGGAGCCATTTTTTTTGATGTATGGAGTCAGGCAGGCAGACTTGCATCAGCAAGCATCCAAGTCTCTTCACCACAGCTCCCAAAGCACTGGTTTTCAAAGTGTGGTCCCTGGACCAACCAACAGCATCAGTGTCACCTAGAAATTTGTTAGAAGTGCAAACTCTTAGCACCCTCCTCTCCGCTAGACCTACTAAATCAAACTGGTGTGTGATCAGCAATCTGTGTTTTAACAAACTCTCCAGGGAATTTTGATACAGAAGTTTGAGAACCAGTGCCCTAAAGCATTTTCTACTCCTAAACTGCATTCTGTCTAAACCTTGGGGCTGCTGGAACAAGAAGGGGAGAGTTGATTTGAGCAGAAAAATATGGGCATAGAAATGTGGAATGAATTAATTGCACAGGCCTTGTTTAGGGTATTTGTGCTTGAGGGAGATCAGATCTTTAAATAGCAACTCTCCTGAAAGTGGCTATAAATACTATATACACACACAATGACAACACTTAACCACATATGTATGTATGTATATGTGTGAATGTATAAATGTGTGCACACACATATCTAAATACATAATGCATATCTATTGTATATATAATATATTATATATATATTATATATATTCTTTAGGAAAAAGAAACAGTGGAGACTTTTAGGCAGTAAGAAAAATCTGAGCAGTAGCAATTGATAAAAAATGTGGGCAAGTGAACGAGCTTGAAATATATAGCAATCAGCAGGCCCAGATGATATGCATTCTGGGGTCTTGAGGGAATTCACTAATGATTTCACTAAACCACTGACAACTGGAAAACCTGACAGAACCCACTTGGGTATGCACCACGATTTGTTTTGTCAGCATTCTGTATAATGGTGGCATTCTGGCAGGTGCATTCACTAGGCCCTGTCTGCCTACCTACTACCCTCCTCCCAACAAGGAAAGAAAATATTCCATTTCTAGGTGCAGTTGATATCAGAGTTAACAGAAGATACTTTTTTGTATGTTATTGATTTTTTAACATCTTTATTGGAATATAATTGCTTTACAGTGTTACGTTAGTTTCTGCTGTATAACAAAGTGAATCAGCTATGTGCATATGTATATCTCCATATCCCCTCCCTCTTGTGTCTCCCTCCGACCCTCCTTATCCTAGCCCTCTAGGTGGTCACAAAGCACGGAGCTGATCTCCCTGTACCATGCAGCTGCTTCCCACTAGCTATCCATAAACTCTACCAAATGTAAAACAGAAGATACCTTTTGAAAAAAGTCCTTTTTATAAATGGATCCTCCTCAGCACTGCATGCTGTAATTTATGCCCCTGGTGTGTAACACATGACAAATGTTTCTCCCAAGGTCTACACAGGACAGTTGGGCCTATGTGGCCTTCAGCTGTTTGTGCTGAGATTTACTAGTTTACAATCTGGCAGTAAGACTGGAGAGAGCAAGCTAGGATTTTTCCCACAGAAAGGGAGTTTGAGATTGAGGCAAATTCCTTTCTGATGATGTTTTCTCCTCTTGCGTGGTCTTGAAACTAAAGGTGCTGAGGCTGAAGTGGTGAAGAGATATTTAGTTGGAGGTGTGAGCTCCTCAAAGGTGAAAGAAAGCCTCTGGTCCCTGCTGCTTCTGGAACCAAATGGTCAAGCTGGGTCAGTCACTCGGTCAGACCTAAGGCTTAGGAAGCCAAGGCACAAGTTGGGACCATTCCTTCTACAAACCAGCTAGTGTCCCTACAATACATTAACAGGCCATACTCTGGACCCTAGCCCTATGCTATATCTTTATTGCCAGCCAGTCACTTTGGAAGTTACAGAGAACGAGGATAAATGCTTCTCTGCAATCCCTTCCCAGGAAAAAGGACTCCAAATGCATTTTTTTTCATGGACAGCACAGATGTTTTGTGGAGATGAATGATTCTACGGGTTTTTGGATAGGGATTTGGTTTGTGAATGTTCTTTTCCTATATAGATTTACATACAATTAACTAGCTTTTCTCACATTTCAATGACATCTAGGCTTTTTTTCTCAGCTCATTATGATGTGCTATTTCAACCTCTTATATAACATCATGGACCTGTACCACAGAAAGGGGAAACAAAGCCATGTATGTTTAGATGGTCATATGTCAGAAATAGTGGACATTAGTGGAAAGATTCCTGATCTAGGAGGTAGGGGACCTTGTTTATTATTCCAGGACTGTCATTATCTAGCTTAATCATCTTGGGGTTATCCTTTTTCCTTTCTCTGGCTTCAGTTTCCTCATGTGTAAAGTGTAGGCATTAGATGACATGACCTCTAATATCCACTTTCATCTATAACTATCTGTGGCTTGTATATAGTAGATCCTTAACATACATGATTTTATCATTTGTTGTACTGACTCTTTAATAATAACACTTCAGTTCCATGATAGATATTTTTTCTTTTTGTTAAGGCATGAAACTGAATTTCCTAGTCAAGGGTAGAGTGTGGGAGAGAGTCAACTAGTTAGTGAGTGAGCCTAACCAACCACCTAGCACATTTGTCTCAACAGGGTTATTAGTTTCTACTTATTAGATGTAATTTCATGAGGGAAATTATATATAATGGTGAATTTGGAAACAATTCTTATTTATGTCAAGGGCCTTTTATACAGTACACAGGAGACTGAAAGTCATTGCATATGAAAGCCAGTTCAATCTTACATTCTTTTTACCTCAATCTCCTTATCTGTTAAATAGGAATGCACCGATCAGGTGCTCATTTCTCTCTTATGCAAGGCTATGTGGAGAAGAAAGACAAGGAGACAGCACACCAGCTCTTACTTACTTAGGCCTCTAAATGAATGACACATCGCTTCTGCTTGTAGTTCATTGGCCAGAACCAGTCACAAGGCCCTACCCTAACTGCAAAGGGGGCTGGGAAATGTAAGGGAGTACATTGAGTATTTGGTGGGCACTAACAGTCCTGCCACAATGGATTATTCTTCCTAATTCATCCTCTAATAACATACAGGGATGTAAAACAACAACTATTACTATTATTTATTTTGAGCCAGATACTTTGCTAAGTGCTGTATATACATTATCACTAATCCTCATAGCCCTGTAAGGTAGGACCTACTATAATCACATTTTACATATGAGAAACTGAGGCACAGAGAGATTAAGAGATTAGTCCAAGGGGCTTCCCTGGTGGCGCAGTGGTTGAGAGTCTGCCTGCTAATGCAGGGGACACGGGTTCGGGCCCTGGTCTGGGAGGATCCCACATGCCGCGGAGCAACTAGGCCCGTGAGCCACGGCTGCTGAGGCTGCGCGTCTGGAGCCTGTGCTCCGCAACAAGAGAGGCCGCGATGGTGAGAGGCCCGCGCACCGCGATGAAGAGTGGCCCCCACTTGCCACAACTAGAGAAAGTCCTCGCACAGAAACGAAGACCCAACACAGCAAAAATAAATTAATAAACTCCTACCCCCAACATCTAAAAAAAAAAAAAAGAGAGAGAGATTAGTCCAAGATCACATGAATAAGTATTTGAACCCAAGTTGAGATATAGCTACATTTGTTACGTAGCAAAACTCTCCTGGGAAACCAGCTATCTGTCCCACTGCCTTTAGGTAATGGTAAATGGTCCCTAGGCCTGCTCCTGGATTAGGATTTTAATAAGATTATATTGCTAGAAGGGGTTGTTTTGGAATTTTTCAGGGTGTTCTTGGCTGTCACTTGTTGGAGGGTGCTACTTGGTAAGAGGAAGTGTTAGGGATATTAGATGCTCCGCAATGAGAATGTGTTACATTCTCACACAATGAATAATTGTTCTGTTCACGTCCTACAAGACTTCTGAAGGTCAGTCAAGGTGTTCAGGTAGGTGTAAAATATATTTAAAATTATCCAAGCCTAGAGCCTAAGTCTGTTTTACTTATAGCCAAAAAGTATATTTTGCACAATTTTAATATATGTGAAATTTTCTAGGAATGAAATTGTTTATTGAACAAAGATTTTTACTGTGTTTTGTTTAAGACTTTAGTAACAATAATAGCTATCATTTATTTAGCTTACTATGTGCCAGGCACTGTTGTAAGCATGTTCTATATATTAACTTATTTAATCCTCACAACACCCTAAAAGTACATACTATCATTATTCTCATGTTAAAGATGAAGAAACTGAGACACAGAGACGTTAAATAGCTTGAGCAAGGCCACACAGCCTTAGCAAGTTGCATTCATTTTGGAAGATTGTGTTCCTGATGGCAATGCTTTTCGTGGTATTTACCTTTTTTTAAACCATTTCTGGTATTTATAACTTTTTTCATATATATAAGTATCTGTCTGGTATTGTACTCCTTTTGCCTGAAGAATTCCCTTCAACATTTCTTGTACTGCAGGTCTGATGGCAATGAATTCTCTCAGCTCTTGTCTGAAGATGCCTTTAATTCTTCTTCATTTTTAAAATAAATGTATTTATTTTATTTATTTATTTTTGGCTGTGTTGGGTCTTCGTTGCTGTGCACGGGCTTTCTCTAGTTGCGGTGAGTGGGGGCTGCTCTTTGTTGCGGTGCACAGGCTTCTCATTTTGGTGGCTTCTGTTGCAGAGCACGGGCTCTAGGTGCATGGGCTTCAGTAGTTGTGGCTCGTGAGCTCTAGAGCACAGGCTCAGTAGTTGTAGTGCACGGGCTTAGTTGCTCTGCAGCATGTGGGATCTTCCTGGACCAGGGTTCGAACCCGTGTCCCCAGCATTGGCAGGCAGATTCTTAACCACTGCCTCACCAGGGAAGCCCTCTTCTTCATTTTTGAAAGATATTTTCCCTAGGTATAGACTTATGGGTTGACATCTTCTTTCTTTACGAGTTTAAAGATGGCACTCCACTGTTTTCTGGTTTGCATAGTGCTTGTAGTGTTTGAAGCACCAATACAACAGTCCCAAATCAATCTGCATATATAGCTGTCACATTCACAGTAGACATCTGACCCCTTCATTATGTCTCCTAGTGTAGTCATATCAAAGCATTTATATGTTAAGATACATGTTATTTTATTTTATTTTTTCATTTTTTAAATTAATTTTATTGGAGTACAGTTGCTTTACAATGGTGTGTTAGTTTCTACTGTAAAGCAAGATGAATCAGCTATACATATACATATATCCTCTCTTTTTTGGATTTCCTTCCCATTTAGGTCACCACAGTGCATTAAGTAGAGTTCTCTGTGCTATACAGTATGTTCTCATTAGTTATCTATTTTATACATAGTATCAATAGTGTATATATGTGAATCCCAATCTCCCAATTCCTCCCACCCCCTTTTCCCCCTTGGTATCCATACATTTGTTGTCTACATCTGTGTCTCTATTTCTGCTTTGCAAATAAGATCATCTATACCATCTTTCTAGATTCCACATATATGCGTTAACATACAATATTTGTTTTTCTCTTTCTGACTTACTTCACTCTGTATGACAGTCTCTAGGTCCAGCCACGTCTCTACAAATGACCTAGTTTTGTTCCTTTTTATGGCTGAGTAATATTCCATTGAATATATGTACCACATCTTCTTTATCCACTCATCTGTCAATGGACATTTAGGTTGCTTCCATGTCCTGGCTACTGTAAATAGTGCTGCAATGAACATTGGGGTGCATGTGTCTTTTTGAATTATGGTTTTCTCTGGGTATATGCCCAGTAGTGGGATTGCTGGGTCATATGGTAGTTCTATTTTTAGTTTTTACAGAACTTCCATACTGTTCTCCACAGTGGCTGTATCAACTTACATTCCCACCAACAGTGTAAGAGGGTTCCCTTTCCTCCACACCCTCTCCATCATTTATTGTTTGTAGATTTTTTGAAGATAGCCATTCTGACTGATGTGAGGTGATACCTCATTGTAGTTTTTATTTTCATTTCTCTAATGATTAGTGATGTTGAGCATCCTTTCATGTGTTTGTTGGCAATCTGTATATCTTCTTTGGAGAAATGTCTATTTAGATCTTCTTCCCATTTTTGTATTGGGTTATTTGGTTTTTTTTTTTTTTGATAGTGAGCTGCATGAGCTGCTTGTATATTTTGGAGATTAATCCATTGTCAGTTGCTTTGTTTGCAAATATTTTCTCCCATTCTAAGGGTTGTCTTTTTGTCTTGTTTATGGTTTCCTTTGCTTAGGAAAAGCTTCTAAGTTTAATTAGGTCCCATTTGTTTATTTTTGTTTTTATTTTCATTACTCTAGGAGGTGGTTCAATAAAGATTTTGCTGTGATTTATGTCAGAGTGTTCTGCCTACATTTTCCTCTAAGAGTTTTATAGTGTCTGGCCTTACATTTAGGTCTTTAATCCATTTTGAGTTTATTTTTGTGTACCGTGTTAGGGAGTGTTCTAATTTCATTCTTTTACATGTAGCTGTCCAGTTTTCCCAGCACCACTTATTGAAGAGGCTGTCTTTTCTCCATTGTATATTTTTGCCTCCTTTGTCATAGATTAGGTGACCGTAGGTGCATGGATTTGTCTCTGGGCTTTCTATCCTGTTCCATTGATCTATATTGCTGTTTTTGTGCTAGTACCATACTGTCTTGATTACTGTAGCTTTGTAATATTGTCTGAAGTCATGTAGCCTGATTCCTCCAACTCCATTTTTCTTTCTCAAGATTGCTTTGGCTATTTGGGGTCTTTTGTGTTTCCAAATTGTGAATTTTTTTGTTCTAATTCTATGAAAAATGCCCTTGGTAATTTGATAGAGATTGCATTGAACCTGTAGATTGCTTTGGGGAGTATAGTCATTTTCACAATATTGATACTCCCAATCCAAGAACATGGTATATCTCTCCATCTGTTTGTGTCTTTGATTTCTTTCATCAGTATCTTATAGTTTTGTGCGTACAAGTCTTTTGCCTCCTTAGGTAGGTTTATTCCTAGGTATTTTATTCTTTTTGTTGCAGTGGTAAATGGGAGTGTTTCCTTAATGTTTTTCTGATCTTTTGTTGTTAGTGTATAGGAATGCAAGAGATTTCTGTGTATTAATTTTGAAGATACATGTTATTTTATTACTTATTACTGTCTTTTTCTTTCTCCTTTATATTCCAGTTAGGGCATCATGTTATTTTTTTTTCAAATTAGGTGCATAGAAGAGTTATAGGACCTATGAATTTCATTTTGGAATGTTAAAGTGAACATGGCAAATATTTGTTAGAAAAAAAAAGGATGTTGAATCTGATAGGTTGAAAATCATTATCTTAGACAAACCTATTAATTCGGGAGAATTGTTTTTTAGTTCTCACTCCCACATTTGATCTCATCTGTTGCTTGACTCTTGTTAAGAGTGCTCACTTCTGGATTGGTATTATATTTCCCAAATTTTCTATGGTGAACAAACGTTACACTTATAATAAGGAACTGAAAAAGGAAAGGCTTGAAATTAGGCAAAACAAAGAAGATAAAAGCAAAGAATTTCCCCAAGTCTTATTTGGAAGGCTTTGTAGGTAAAAAATATTTGGAAAATTTATTTTATATGAGGTATTAAGGGCCAATAATAACAATGTAACACTCAACCCTCCCCCCAATAAACAAACATTTGTGAGTGGACAATGTCTTTGAGATTTAAATACCTACTTTGAAAATTTTAGGCACTATAGGGAGATATTCTAAGTTAGGTGATGTTTTGGAAGTTGTATTGGTTATCTACTTCTGAACAAGAAATTTACCCAAAATTTAGCAGTTTAAAACAATAAACACTTATTATCTCACAATATCTGGGGGTCAGGAATTCAAGAGGGGTTTAGTTGGGTTGTTCTGTCTCCAGATCCCTCAAGAGGTTTTAGTGAAGCTGTTATCTAGGGCTGTAGTTATCTGAAAGCTTGACTACAACTAAAGGATATACTTCCAAGCTCACTTATGTGGCTGTTAGCAGCAGCCTTCAATTCCTCATCATGTGGGCCTTTCCATAGTGCTGCTCACAACATGGAAGCTGGTTTGAGAGAGAGAGAGAGAGAGAGAGAGAGAAAGAGGGAGTCAGCTTAGCTTAAATAGGGAGCAGTGGTTTTGATTTGCATTTCTCTAATGATTAATGATGTTGAGCATTCTTTCATGTGTTTGTTGGCAGTCTGTATATCTTCTTTGGAGAAATGCCTATTTAAGTCTTCTGCCCATTTTTGGATTGGGTTGTTTGTTTTTTTGCTAGTGAGCTGCATGAGCTGTTTATAAATTTTGGAGATTAATCCTTTGTCAGTTGCTTCATTTGCAAATATTTTCTCCCATTCTGAGGGTTGTCTTTTGGTCTTGTTTATGGTTTCCTTTGCTGTGCAAAAGCTTTGAAGTTTCATTAGGTCCCATGTGTTTATCTTTGTTTTTATTTCCATTTCTCTAGGAGGTGGGTCAAAAAGGATCTTGCTGTGATTTATGTCATAGAGTGTTCTACCTATGTTTTCCTCTAAGAGTTTGATAGTTTCTGGCCTTACATTTAAGTCTTTAATCCATTTTGAGCTTATTTTTGTGTATGGTGTTAGGGAATGATCTAATCTCATACTTTTACATGTCCCTGTCCAGTTTTCCCAGCACCACTTATTGAAGAGGCTGTCCTTTCTCCACTGTACATTCCTGCCTCCTTTATCAAAGATAAGTTGGCCATATGTGCGTGGGTTTATCTCTGGGCTTTCTATCCTGATCCACTGATCTATCTTTCTGTTTTTATGCCAGTACCACACTGTCTTAATTACTGTAGCTTTGTAGTATAGTCTGAAGTCAGGGAGCCTGATTCCTCCAGCTCCTTTTTTCGTTCTCAAGATTGCTTTGGCTATTCGGGGTCTTTTGTTTTTCCAAACAAATTTTGAAATTTTTTGTTCTAGTTCTGTGAAAAATGCCAGTGGTAGTTTGATAGGGATTGCATTGAATCTGTAGATTGCTTTGGGTAGTAGAGTCATTTTCACAATATTGATTCTTCCAATCCAGGAGCATGGTATATCTCTCCATCTGTTTGTATCATCTTTAATTTCTTTCATCAGTGTCTTATAATTTTCTGCATCCAGGTCTTTTGTCTCCTTAGGTAGGTTTATTCCTAGATATTTTATTCTTTTTGTTGCAATGGTAAATGGGAGTGTTTTCTTGATTTCATTTTCAGATTTTTCATCATTAGTGTACAGGAATGCCAGAGATTTCTGTACATTAATTTTGTAACCTGCTACTTTACCAAATTCATTGATTAGCTCTAGTAGTTTTTCGGTAGCATCTTTAGGATTCTCTATGTATAGTATCATGTCATCTGCAAACAATGCTCAACATCATTAATCATTAGAGAAATGCAAATCAAAACTACAATGAGATATCATCTCACACCAGTCAGAATGGCCATCATCAAGAAATCTAGAAACAATAAATGCTGGAGAGGGTGTGGAGAAAAGGGAACACTCTTGCACTGCTGGTGGGAATATGAATTGGTACAGCCACTATGGAGAACAGTATGGAGGTTCCTTAAAAAACTAAAAATAGAACTACCATATGATCCAGCAATCCCACTACTAGGCATATACCCTGAGAGAACCATAATTCAAAAAGAGACATGTACCAAAATGTTCATTGCAGCTCTATTCACAATAGCCCGGAGCTGGAAACAACCTAAGTGTCCATCATCGGATGAATGGATAAAGAAGATGTGGCACATATATACAATGGAATATTACTCAGCCATAAAAAGAAACGAAACTGAGCTATTTGTAATGAGGTGGATAGACCTAGAGTCTGTCATACAGAGTGAAGTAAGTCAGAAAGAGAAAGACAAATACCGTATGCTAACACATATATATGGAATATAAGAAAAAAATGTCATGAAGAACCTAGGGGTAAAACGGGAATAAAGACACAGACCTACTTGAGAATGGACTTGAGGATATGGGGAGGGGGAAGGGTAAGCTGTGACAAAGCGAAAGAGAGGCATGGACATATATACACTACCAAACGTAGGGTAGATAGATAGTGGGAAGCAGCCGCAGAGCACAGGGAGATCAGCTCGGTGCTTTGTGACTGCCTGGAGGGGAGGGATGGGGAGGGTGGGAGGGAGGGAGATGCATGAGGGAGGGGATGTGGGAACAGATGTATATGTATGACTGATTCACTTTGTTATAAAGCAGAAACTAATAAAAAAAGGAAAAAAAAGAAAAAAAATAGGGAGCAGTGTTCTGATAAAGTGGAATAGAGGATGGAGAACAGGTGATGTGATTTGGGAGTCAGGGAGGGAACAGTTCAGTACCTAGGGTGCTTCCTAGAGGGGACTCACCTTAGGAGGCAGCATGAGGGAAATGGGGGAGGCAAGCAGTGGGTGCTTGGGGGCACCAAATGGAAAGAAAGTTGTGAGTACAGAAAGGTTCGTTGAGAGCCAAAGACAACCTTATCCATTTAACATTTTTGCTGAAGACCTGGTGAGCACGTGTGTGTATGTGTGTGTATGCATGTGTATATGTGCGTTTATTGAATAAAAGAGCCCTTTAGTCTTCCTTGCTTCAGATGCATTGAAAAGTGCCTCATTTGGACAGTAATACTGGAAAAGCTTTTTCCCTTCAACCTCAGAGCATGGACATTTCATGTAGCTGACTGCTGGGCACTTCCTGCTTGTGCTCTTCAAAGCTATTCCTCCCTTTAGTTGGTGGTAAGTGATTGTGGACATTTCTCAAAATGCCCAGACATCTTACCTTCTATAAGAGCAGTTGTATGTACCCCCAAAAAAGCATCACTGGGAGCAAAGAGTATTGTGAGATGGAAATTATTCCTTTTCTTAATAAGAAGGAGGGGTTTTCATATCATTCTTGCACATCTGCGTGGCTTCCTTTAGACTCTGTTTAGTGTAACCTTGGCTTTCAGGATTGGAATCATCAGGTATTGAGGAAATCCCCATCTCTGTTCCAGCACAGTAAAGCAGCCCCTATGAGCTATGAGCACAAATTCCATGGACACTCAGGCTCTAGGGTCAGACATTAAATGTGATGTGAAAATAATCCATGCTAAATATAGGATATTCACGTAGATCTGAATTTGTCTCTCACTTTCCAATCCACTCTGTACTATTGTTTTAAAGTGACTTCCGACAGAAGGCCAGTCTAGAAAACCAATACCAAGTGCATAAACAAACCCCAAATTCCTCATTAAGCTGTTAGCACTGTAATAGAGCTCATTATTTTTCATCTTCCAATTATTGACTTTTTAAATTAAAGAACATGCTTAAAGTTGAACTGCACCCAGTACTTTCTGCAGAACTTCAAGCCAACTTTGCTATATTAAAATTTAACTTTGAGCCATAAAGCTTGGAAAATCCAAAGTGACTTTGACGGAATTTTCAACCCCTTCTATTGTGTGTTCTTTGCTAGGTTGACGTAAGAAACATTCACATCTTATGTGACAAGATTTACTTGCTGTATTGATAGCTAAAATGTTATCAGAGCTCAAAACTACCTCTCCCTAATCTAGGAATGTCCGATTACATTTTACTCATTTGCTATCCTGAAATTGGAAAGCAATGGGCAGTGCAAGATGTTCAAAACTATGACACGTGAGTGTGATTTGTTTTTAACCAACAACCTAGGTAATTCTGATGCACTCTAAATTTGAGGCTTTGATTATGGCAGACACTTTCAAAATCTTGGAAATGTCACTTCAGTGAATTTAATTTGTGGAATGGTGAAGATAGTAAACAGAGATGGGAATGAATGCAGCTTACTAAATGGAAAAAATACATACAATATTTAAACCGTAAAGCATCTGTGAAAAATGTTTTATGTGCATATTAAGTCAATCACAGGACCATGAAGACATTATTAAGCTCAGATTCCTGATTCCAGGAATTGAATCATCAAATCCTCAAGAGGCTGATGATAATGTGATATGATAAGCATAATGACAGCAATAGTTAATACGTGGCCTCTACTGTCATGGGACTTCCAGTAAATCAAGGAATGCAAACTTTAAGTGAATTGTATGTAGGGTGAGAGTTACAGAAGGAAAGTACAGGGTGCTATGGGAAGTCTAGCATGGAATCCTAATCTCATTTGATGGATAATGGTGAAGGCCTGACTCAGGAAGGCATCTTTACCATGAATCCTGAAGGCTAAGAGAGGATGACCAAAGGGAATGGGAGAAAAGTGTTGCAGGCAGGGGAAATGGCATGTTCAAAGGTACATAACAGAAGTGAAAAGTGCAATATGGCTAGAGTGGAGCAAAGTGAAGAGTAGACAGAGGTCTGTTAATATGTTCCTGGAGAATAATAACTGTCTTTCCAACTCATTGTGTATCTGTCTTTGTAATACTCTTCCACCAGAATGTGGCTGCTTCATTTTCGTCGTCCAGAACCCACGTCCAATATCACCTCCACAACAAGGCCTGTCTTGACCACCATGGCCATGTCTTTCTATCACTTTATCATGCTCTTCACTATACTCATCAGTATCTGAAACTATCCTTTTACTTATACATTTTCTTGCTATTACCTGTGTTTCTTCACCAGAGCATAACCTCATTAAAGGCAGGGACATTGTCTATCTCATTCACCACTCCATCTCCACTGCCTAGAATAGTGCTTGGCACAGAAATATAATTGATATTTGTTAATTGATATTTGATTTGTGGTTGGCCGCTTCTAGTCATATTGGCCAGGTGGGAGGGGGTTGCTCATACCACTCCCCCCTGGCTTTGTGTAGCTCCTCAAAGCTTTGGATATGACCAGGAAGCAAGTGTAAAGAGAAAAAAATATTGGGGTGGTCAAGAAGTTCATTCGGGTTTTACTTATGATGTCACAGAAAAAATCCGAACGAACTTTTTGGCCAACCCTATACCACCTGGGATTGAATGATTTTGTGATTAGAATTGTAACTGTACTTTTCAATACATAAAATTATATAGAAAATAGAGACATGTGACAATCTTTTAAACCATCAGTTAGGACAATGTTTTCATTACAATAGTGAAATATTTAAATTGTTCTTTTTTAAATAAGATTTAGGTTGAGATTTGTCATGGCCCTTCATCAATGATACTGGTGAATTCTCATTCTTAATCTTGCTTAAGCTACTATCCTTGTTCTAAGTCTACTCTCCCTGTCTCTTTAGGGAGAGTACCAAATGCTAAACTACAAAACTCCTTAATTACATCCTTAATTACATTGCACCTAATATTTCCCCATATCTTTCCAGAGGTTGATTCATAGGGGGATTGTTATAATTTGTTATAGATTGCTCTGCACAGAAGTAACTTCGTTGCTACCTAGAATCTGAAGCTCTTCTAAATGATGACATCATCAAGTATTCAGTAAGCATCTACCATGTTTCCCACTTTGTTCCAGGTCCTAGGGGAAGGACATGAGAGAACATGAAAGAAAGAGGAGTTCACTTTTCAGACTGTAGTGAGTAAATGAGCCACAGGTAAAGTAAATTAACCTTTTGTAAACTTGCTAATCTCCACTGTGTATTCTAGGCTTGGGCATTTCTTTTTTTTTTTTTTTTTTTTTTTTTTTTTGCGGTATGCGGACCTATCACTGTTGTGGCCTCTCCCATTGCGGAGCGCAGGTCCAGCGGCCATGGCTCACGGGCCCAGCCGCTCCGTAGCATGTGGGATCTTCCCGGACCGGGGCACGAACCCATATCCCCTGCATCGGTAGGCGGACTCTCAACCACTGCGCCACCAGGGAAGCCCTGGGCATTTCTTAAAGGGATCTCTCTACGGCTTCACATCTACCAGTTTTCTAAAATGGTCCGTTCAGCATTTTAATGTTCTTTTCAGCTGGTATCTTCCTTCCTGTGATCTGACATACCATCCTCCCTTCACTAGTGGCTTTTATTCTGGGTAACTGATAACACCTGGATGTTTTCAGAAAGACCAGGAAAACAGCTTTGCTCAGTCACCTACTCTCAGCTTTCTCTCCTGATTTATCTGAGGGCCATTGTGTTCTTTGGTCCTTCTTTCGTACCTTGTGTGATCTGGGAAGGTTTTCCTGTTACATTTTATGTCTCATATTATTTCTTTTTATTCCTCCTTAGGGGTCTAGCCTGGTTTTTCCTTTTTTGTGGCTTTCTTTTTTCCCTTTCAGATCGCTGTATTGCTCTGGGTTTTAGCTAACTTGGCATCTGGTTACCTTTTAAAACAGTGCTGAAATTTGGTATCCTAGTGAAATTATGTTGCTGTGTTGTAAATATTTATGTCCCATTAAAACTAATTTCTAAATAAGTTCTCCTATAGCCACCTAAGATCTAAGTTAGTACATGGAAATATCCTTTCTGTTTTCCTTATGAGCATTTTATCTAGAGCCAGTTTTTTAAGAGGGCAGAGGAATGAGACATGTTTATATAGTTCTGTCTTAGCTCGAGCTGCCATAACAAATACCATAGACTGGGTGGCTTAAAACACAGACATTTATTTCTCACAGTTCTGGAGGCTGGAAGTCCAAGGTTAGAATACCAGCATGGTCAGGTTCTAGTGAGAGTTCTCTTCCTGCCTTAGAGATGGCCACATTGTAACTCTTTCCTCACATGGTATAATTGTTAAGAATAAAGTCTGTGGAGCCAAATTGCCTTAGTGCCATACTCCCAGGAACCTTCCCTAATAGACCCTTATTCCTGTGCACATATTGTTCAGTTAGCTGTTCTCCTATTCCTGCCCTCAGGCCTGCCCACTAGTCCCAAAGGTAGTTTCCTGTAACCATTTGTAATAGCTGTTCGCTCATTTTCTTATCCTTTCTATCTGTTACGAACTTGGCAGCTTTCATGTGGCTTTGTGACATCAATATCCTCTTCAGAGTGATACATGTCCAGGCAGAGGGTCACATCTTGTTAAATAATATGATTAGTGGTTATGAGATCAGGCTGTAAAGTTAAACCATTCATTCATTTCTTCATTCAAAAAATACCTTTTTATAGAGAACTATAACTAAACTTTATTTTTATGACAGTTTAAAAATTAAGTAAGTAATTTTATCAGTTTTATTTTGAATTAATTGTAGATTCAGGTATACTTGTAAGAAATAATACATGGCAATCCCATGTGTCCTTTCCCCTGTGTCTCTCAGTGGTAATATCCCGATAAATTATAGTAAAATCTCACAGCCAGGATATTGACATTGATTCCGTCAAGATAAAGAGCAGTTCCATCACCACAAGGATCCATCCTGTTGCCCTTTTATAGTCACACTCATCTCCCTGTGGAGATGCCTGGCCCTTTTATAGCCACACAACTCCCTGTCCCTGATCCTGGTGACAGCGAATTTCTTCCCTATTTCTATAATTTTGTCATTTTAAGAATGTTATATAAATTGAATCATACAGTGTGTAACCTTTTGGTATTGACATTTTCACTCAGCATAATTCCCTGGATATTCATCCTGGTTGCTGTGTGTATCAATACTTTGTTCCTTTTTATTGCTGAGTAGTATTCCATCATATGAATGTATCACAGCTTGTTTAACCATTCACCTGTTGAAGGACATTTGAGTTGTTTCCATTTTTTTAAATTGGGGTATAGTTGTTTTACAATGTCCATTTTTTTTGTTGTTATAAATAAAGCTACTGTTATGGGTTGGACTATGTTCCTCCAGAATTTATGTGTTGAGGTCCCAACCCCCAGTACTTCAGAGTAAAATGAGGCTATGAATCCAATATGCCTGGTGTCCTTATAAGAAAAGGAAGAGATGCCAGGGGCACAGTGTGCATAGAGGGATGAGGAAAAACCATATGAAGAGGCAGCAAGAGGGTTGCTATCAGAAAGCCATGGAGAGTGGTCTCAGAAGAAACTAACCCAGTCAACATCTTGATCTGGGACTTCCAGCCTCCAGAACTGTGAGAAAAGACATTTCTGTTGTTTAAGCCACCTAGTCTGTGGTATTTTGTTATGGCAGCCCAAGCAAACTAATACAGCTGCTATGCACATTCATGTACAGGTTTTTGTATGAACATAAGTTTCATTCTCTGGGATAAATTTCCCAAGAGTGCTATTGCTTGGTCATATGATAATTACAGGTTTTAGTTTTAAAAGAAACTGCCAAACTGTTTTCTTGTTTTCTAAAGCAGCTTATCATTTTACATGGCCACCAGCAATGTATGGTATGAGTGATGCAGTTCCTTAGTATCCTCACCAGGATTTGATATCATCACTATTTTTAAATTTTTTCAATAAGTGTGTAATGATATTGTGTTGTTAATTTGCATTTCCATGATAGCTAATGAAGTTGTACATCATTTTATGTGCATATTTTTCATCTCTGTATCCTCTTTGGTGAAATGCCTGCTCATGTCTTTTGTCCATTTTCTAAATAGATGGTTTGCCTTTCTTATTGTTGGGTTTTGAGAGTTCTTTATATATTCTAGATACTAGTCCTTTGCTGTATATATAGCTTATATATATAGCTTACATAGCAGAGCAAATAATTTTACTTTTAAGTAGGTACAGTTGAATTTGGATGGTCTATTTCTTCTTGCATGAGTTTTAGTACTTTGTAACTTTCAAGAAATTAGTCTGTTTCATCTATGTTATCAAATTTTCAGGCATAGAGTTGTTTATGGAATTCCCTTATTATCCTTTTAATGATGACACTTAATTATTTGTTTTCTCATTCTTGTTCCTCTGTTTATCTTTCCTTGCCTTTCTGTGGGTTACTTGAACATTTTTTTTGAGGAACTCATCTTGATTTATTTATAGTTTTTAAAGCACATTGCTTTGTATAATTTTCTTAGTGGTTGCTTCTAGGTATTACAATATATATATATATAACATATCACAGTTTACTGGTATTGACATATTACCACTTTGAGTAAAGTATAGAAAACTATTTCAGTTTCTTTATCTTCCCCTCTTTAAAATATAATTGTTTTTTCACAATTATACACTGTATACCACATCAGGGGTGTTATAATTTTTGCTTCAACTATCAAACATGATTTAATAAATTCATGAGAAGTGGGTAACTTATTATATTTATCCTTATTTTTACTCATTCCAATGCTCTTTCTTCCTTTCTGAAGTTCCAGTCCTTCTATTATCATTTCCTTTCTGTTCATTTAGCCATTCTTTAAGAGTATATTTGCTAGTGACGCATTTCTTAGTTTCCTTTGTATGGGAATGTATTTTCCCTTTATTCCTGAAAGTTATTTTTGCTGTATTTAGAATTTTCAGTTGACAATACTTTTCTTTCATTATTTGAAAAATGATGCACCATTTCCTTCTGGCCTCCTTGTTTCTGATGTGACGTCTGCTGTCATTTGAATTGTTCTTCACCTATAGGTAATATGTCATTTCTTTCTGGCTGCTTACAAGATTCTTTCTGTCTTTTGTTTATGGACGTTTAGTTATAATGTGTCATATTATAAGACATTTGATATTTGGATATTTGAAAAATTAATCATGATTGGGATTTTTCTCAGCTTCTGGAATTTGTAGGGTTGATATTTTTCTTTTTTCTTTTTTGCTAAATTTGGGAAGTTTTCAATCTTTTTTTGTTGTTGTTGTTTATTTTCGGCTGCATTGGATCTTTGTTGCTGTGTGTGGGCTTAGCTGCGGTGAGCGCAGGCTACTCTTCATTGTGCTGTGTGGGCTTCTCCTTGCAGTGGCTTCTCTTGTTGCAGAGCATGGGCTCTAGGCATGTGGACATTAGTAGTTGTGGCATGCAGGTTCAGTAGTTGTGGCACACAGACTCTAGAGAGCAGGCTCAGTAGTTGTGGTGCACAGGCTTAGTTGCTCCGCAGCATGTGGGATCTTCCTGGACCAGGGATGGAACCCGTGTCCCCTGCATTGGCAGGTGGATTCTTATTCACTCTGTCACCAGGGAAGTCCCTTCAATTTTTTTAAAGACATTTTTTCAATTCCACTCTCTTAGTCCTCTGCCTTGGGACTACAATGATATGGATGTTAGCACTTTTGTTTTTGTTCCACAGACCCCCAAACTATTTATTTTTTCACTCTATTTTAGCTTCGTTGCTTAGATTGATAAATTCCATTGGTCTGTCCCCAGTTTCACTGATTCTATCCTCTGTCATCTCTACTCTACTTTTGAGCCCATCAGTGAATTTTTAATTTCAGTTATTGTATTTTTCACTTCTATAACTTTCATTTGGTTCTTTTTTATGACATCTATTTCTTTGCTGAAACGTTCTGGTTTTTTGTTTTCATTTGTTTCAGATAATTTGTAATTGCTTGTTCAATCATTTTTATGATGATTGCTTTAAAAGAGTTTTCAGATATTTCCAACATCTGATTTATCTCAGTGTTGGCATCTGTTGATTGTATTTTCTTATTCGTGTTATGATTTTCCTGGTGCTTAGTATGACAAGTGATTTTCTATTCTATCCTAGAAATTTTGGATATTATGAGACAATCCCATTTACTCTCTTTTTTTTAAGTAGGTCATCCCCTATTGAAGTGTAGCATGAGAGTTGTGTGTGCGGTGTATGTTCAGTTTCCCTCTTGGCCCCACTGATACCAGCTGGCAAAAGTGGCTTACTGACTCACACTGCCTCATTGCAGATGGCTGGGGTGAAAGATCAGTTCCCTGCTCGACTCTGCTAACACTTTCTGGTAAAAGTGGGACACTGACTTGCCATCTCATGGCCTCCAGGTTGCAGATGTAAAATCAGCTCCCTGCTGGGTCCTGTTGACACCAGGGGAGGGAGAGGAGGAAGTGGAATACCAACTAACCCTGCCTAGCACTGCCTAATTCTGCCTCGTTCATGCCAGCTAGGTGTTGAGGTTCAGGTCCTCACTGGTTCTGCTGTCACCAGGGAAAGTGGGAGGTGGAATGCTAATTAGTCCTGCATCACATTACCTCATTTAGTCTTATTGCTACCAGGTATGTGTGGAGGTTCAGATGCCCACTGGGTGTTGCAGGTACCATGGATAGGGTAGAGAAGAGTGCTTACTAGTCTTAAATCAAAGCACTTCCTTCAGTCCCATTGATGTTGGGTGTGGGTGAAGGTTCAGCTCTCCACCAGACCCCAGTGACATCACCCAGGCAGAGCACCACCTGCTTCCCCTGGGCAGGGTATGGAGGAACAGCTCCTCGCTTGACCTGCCAACACCACTAGGTGGGGGAAATCAGATTTGCCTGATCAGGCAAGAGATGGAAGATTAACTACCCAATCTGCCCCCACCAACACCACTGGGCAAGGGGATCAGAGTTCTCCATTATTTTTAATGATTTTTTTTAAGTAGAGAAGACTTTTTTCTTCTTTTCAAAAATTTTTTATTTTGTATTGGAGCATAGTTGATTAACAATGTTGTGTTAGTTTCACATGTATAGCAAAGTGATTCAGTTATACATATACATGTACCTATTCTGTTTCAAATTATTTTCCCATTAAGATTATTACAGACTATTGAGCAGAGTTCTCTGTGCTATACAGTAGGTCCTTGTTGGTTATCTATTTTAAATATAGTAATGTGTTCACCCATTTTTAACATCATGAAGTTTATAGTCTAGTGGGAGAGACAGACAATAAAGAAGTACATTCAGACAGATATATAAGTGTAACTGTGAAACAGAGGAAGAACACAAAGTCCTATGAGAAAGAAGAGGCTTTTTTTGAGGAAATGACATTTAAGACCTTGAAGGTTGAGAAGGAGACAGCAATGTGAAGTGGAAAGTGTCTCAAGGAAAGGAAACAGCAAGTAAAATGGCACTATGGCAGGAGAGAAACTGGATATTCAAGAAAGTGAATGCAAGATGGAGAAATTGAGGTGTCTAAGTAGTGAGAGGGTGAGGCTAGAGAGTTAGAAAGTACCGGATCATGAAGGATCATGAGGGCTACGTTAAGGATATGGGATTTTTGTCCTAAATGCAGAGAGAAGGAATTAAAGAGTTTTAAGAAGAGCAGGGGTATGTTTTGATTTAACCATTAATAAAATATCACCCTGACTTCTCTGTAAAGAGCACATGGGAAGGGAAGAGTAGAACAGAGAGACCAGTTAGGAGGCTGCAATAGAAATCAAGATGAGAGATGATGAAAGCTTATAACTGGGTAGTCGCATGGAGATGGAGAAAGGTGGAAATATTTGAAATACAAGATGTACCTCATTTGTCAATGGGGAATATGTTTCTAGAAATTCAAGTATTTAACTGCATCAGCATTATATGAATTCATTATAGCACAGTGCCTATGGAGAAGGTCTATATTTCCTACTATCAACATGCAAGTAAGGGTTTACTCCCTTCTGAATTTGCTTTCTCTGTATTGTTTGTGATACTTCTAATGGTAGGATAGCTAGGCCTACAAATGAACCCAAATCCATAGAAGACTGTACCTCTTCAAGCTGCAAACACACTTTTGTATGCTTTAACCATTAAAATAAACCCATGTTAGTCTTTGGAAAATAAGACTATTTTCTGGGGATCAAAGATCTGTGGTAAGGAAGAAAAAAAAAAGAAAGCAGGATGATGGAACACTGCTTAGCTCAGAATAAGCCCTCAATAAATATAAGCTGATATTAGATGAAGTTTAATTCAATTTATTTTAGTGAAAATGCATGTATTTTAAAAGCTTAGTTTAAACGACAGGAGTAATTTACAAATCCATAAATATTTGGAGCAGGGTCTTTTCTTTGTCATGTGGTTAATTATTTATTTTATGAAAACATGTCTGCATATATAATTAAAAGCTTGATAGATAAGCTGGATGTTAGAGAAATTTAAATTTAACATTTTATAAGCCAAACATTCCTCTGAAATTCAATCAAAATGAAACTAGGGTCTTATACTATTCTCTTCAATAAGCAAATAAGGATTCATTGTAAACATTATTTCTGAAGAGTGCACCTGTATCAGTGAGGACTCAGTTGTAGGAAACAAAAACGTCTCTCCCTTTCTAGGTATGTAATACATGGAAGAGGGGCCTTCCAAAATATTGGCTGGGCTAGAGGAATGAGTTCTGAACTGGACTCCAGAGATGAATCTGAGAATAACACTGAAGAACTGGTCTTTCAGAGTACAGGCTACCTCTGCTCACATCAGGAAGGCAGAGAATCAGGAACTTCCCACTGGAACTGTTGAGTTCAAGGACATAACCATGACTGTACTTGAGGGATCTGGAAGCCACCACTACAGCAGCTACCTCTTCACCTCATGAAGATGATGCCAGGGCATCCAAAGCTGAGTCCACCCTTCACCCCAATACAACTGCCTCTCAACACCAGCTAAGCTAATGGGAGCTAGAATGCTGCTGCAGAAAAATCCAAGGTTTTCAAGACTGCTTGCCAGCAACAATCGTCAAAGCAGCAGGAAAATGATCCTCAAAGCACTTCTCTCCTCTAAAACTCATGAAAGTACATCTAGTTTGTGAAACCTAATTTACATCCAGAAACATGACTGTAGGAGAGTCTCAGAAAGGTAGATTTTATTTTTCCAGGATAAGCGGTACAGGTAGGCATGCTAGAAGGAGGTGAGAATGGGTGCTGATGCAATTCACCATCTTCACCACCTTTTTTTGCTACTAAACATGATGTACATTTGTCCTTCCATACTTACAAAAACAGCAATGATAATATGGTAACACCTAATATAATGCAACTCTTTCTGGTAAAAACAAAACTGCATCCATCCTCTTCCAAAAGGGAGAAGATACAGAGTCTCATTAGTAACTGAATGTATCTTTGCATGATGTTCATTCATCATATGCTTTTGTCATAATCCCGCCTCGAGATGATATAACTTAAAGACTATAGTAAACTTAATTATTACCAATAAATTTTTGCATAAAATGGTTGGGGAAAGAGAAAGGGAAAGGAAAAAAATGTGTGTGTGTGTGTGCGTGTGTGTGTGTGTAAACAAGGAAGAAAATAAGATGACTGTAGCAATTCTCATTTTGAAACTGGTTACAAGGCGTGGTCTCCTAAGTATTTATAAATTGCATCTTCCTGTATCTTTACTGTGTTCTTTTGCCTTCAGCCAGCACCTCTGCAGGTTGGGCTGTTAACTTTGTGAGGTGACTTAAAACTGTTCCTAAGGGGCATGGGTCCTTCATGGTTCTGCTGGCTTGGGTTGCTGCAGTCTTCTATTAATTCCATTTTTTTTTTTTTTTACTGTACTTCAGGAGCACATTTTTGTCACTGGTTTATATATAGCCTGCCTTTATTTAGTTTTTGGTTATTTAATTAAATGTACTTGTTTTTAATAATGTAATAAGCATTCTCAACCCAACCACTCGAAACAAAAGCTAGCGCCTTAACAATAATCTCTCCCAGCACCACATTTCCCTCCATCTGAAATAGCACCAACCTGTTTCTCCTTTTCATGATCTCCTTGTTCTGTTTTTACATAGTTGTGTTGCATGGAAATATATTCCTAAAGAGTTTAATTATTTAGTTGTGTTTTATAGAATGGATATCATGCTGCATGTAATGTTTAGGATTTATTTTGATTTTTTAAACTTATTTTTCTATAAACCATACCTATTGCTGTATGTTACTGTTATTTCATTCATTTTGGCTGGTTTATACTAATCCATTATGTCTATACTGCGGTTTATTCATCCTCTCTCTCACCGATGGGCATTAGGGTTGTTTCCAGGCTCTTACTATTGTAAGCAGTACTGCTGTGAACATTCTTATACATATTTCCAGTTGTATATATGGAAAAGTTTGTCTTTGTTATATACCTGGGAGTGGAATTGCTTAGCCACAGGCCATGTAAATGTTCAAATTTAGGAGTCAATGTGAAACTGTTTATCAAGATGGTTGCAGAAATCTTCATTCCAGAGGCAATATGTAAGTCATACGATGGCTACACATCATCTCCAACATTAGGTATTGTTAGACTTTTACTTTTTTGCTAGTAAAATGTATATAAACTGGTATCTGAATGAGGTCTTGATTTGAATTTCCTCAATAACCACTGATGTTAAACTTGCTTCATACATTTTTGGCCTTATGTGTCTCCTCTTCTGTGAAATATCCCTTGCCCATTTTTTCTATTGGGTGTTTGTGCTTCTCTTATGGTTATATAGAATTTACTTATTTTAATACTAATTCTTTCTTGATTGTATGTTCTGTGAGTACAGTTTTCCAGTTTGTAGCTGTCCTTTTCACTTTATTTTAGGTGTCTTTTAATGAGTTTTATTATAGTCAAAATTATCAATATTTTAGTGTCTTGTTAACAAAAAAATTTCCCTACCCCAAGGGCTAAAAGATTTTCATGCATTTTTTCTACAAAGTGTTTTAAAGTTTTATTTTTGACTTTTAAATCCTTAATCCATCTAAAGTGGTTTTCTGGATGTGGTGTGAGGTAGGGACTGATTTCATCTTTTTCCACATGGTAGCCATTTTACCAGCTCCATTTATTGAATTGCCCCTACTTTCTCCACTGAGCAGATGTGCCATCTCTGTCTTATATCAGAGTTTCATTCATGGGTCTGTTTCTGTAATTTTCCCTATAGATGTCTTATACATCTTTTATTAGATTTCTTTCCAGATACTTGATATTCCTGATATTATTGTAAATTTTGTCTTCTCTTTAAGTACATTTTAATGGTTTGCTACTGGTGAACAGAAATGCAAAATGCTCTTTATATTGATCTTATAGGAAGCTACTTTGTCAAATTCTTCTGTTATTTCTAACGATGTGAGTTATTTGGGTTTTCTAAAGACATTATCACATCATCTACAAATAATCTTCAAATAATCACAATTTCATTTCTTCTTTTCCAATCCATATATTTCTTATTAAAGTCTTACAGTCTTATTTTACTGGATCAGACTTCAAGTACAATATTGATTAAAAGTGGTAATAATGGGTCTCCTTGTCTTGTTCCTGATTTTAAAGAGAATGCTTCCAGCGTTTGCTCACTTTAGGCAATGCTAACTTTATGATTATTTTACAGGTATTTTATCAGGTTAAGACATCTCTTCTTACACTTCTAATTTAAGAACTGTTATCTTTTTATCATAAAAGCATTTTTAATTTGATGAAAGACTTCATATCTACTGAAATAATCATGTAGTTTTCCATATTAATCCAGTAATATAGAAAGGTACATTTATAGATTTTTCTAATATTAAACCATCCTTGCACATCTAGGATAAATTCATTTTGGTTATGATATACTGTCTTTTCTATATGCTGTTGGGTTTGATTTACTAATATTTTCTTAGGAGTTTTGCATCTGTATTCATGAGTCAAGAGAATCCATAATCTTCATTTCTCATAATTTCTTTGTTCTTGTGTCTGATTATACTTGTCTTGAAAAATAGGTTGGGTAGTATTCCCTGATTTTCTATTATCTGAACATATTTGTATAAAACTGAGACTATCTATTTCTTGAAAGTGTGGTAGGACTCATCTATAAAACTGTCTTGATCTGATTTTCATGGATTTTATTTCCTAAGCACCAAGGTATTTGGAGTTCCTGCTCATCATGTCCCTATCAGCATGATGTCATCGATAATAGTAGACTGGTATGATGTCCTGTGGGATGATCAGGGTTCCAGTGTTCTAAACTTTTATAAAAAGTTGATGTAACCCTGAAATAAAACAGTGTCAATCTAAGAGCAGTTCTTGTTAGATTAGAGGAAATTGCTTCTGGTCTTTCTTGCTGAGTGGTACAAGGGGTAAAAAAAGCATTTGCCAGGTTGATAACTGCATACAAGGTGCTGGGGACTGTGTTGATTTACTTCAGTCTCTTTAAGGGACTACATGTAGAACAGTAGCTGCAAATTGGAGTTTCTCACTGATTAAGCTGAAGATGATTTCTTGTCAGTCTCTAAGACCTGACTCTTCAACAAAGGCAAAATAGGTCACTTAAATGGGAAGTGATAGGAATCACAATCCCTGCACGTGTGTTTGATGGTGTCACTACTGTTTGTGCTTCTCCCAGTAATACAATATTCTTTTTGGTTTACTCTTCTGGTAAAGAGTGAAGTTCCACAGGCTTTCACTTGGCTCTTTTTTCCATAATAGCTCTTGTTGTATAGGTCAGGGAGCCAATGTGGGGGTTTCAGCAGTTGCCAAATAATAATTCCAATTTATGCATTTGGGACCTGTAAAAATAGCCACATGATTGGTTCACAGACATACTGAGCCCACTGTGAGATGCCCCAAATCCCATTTTGTCATCAGACTCCTATAAGTCCTTGCAGTTACCAGTAGACCACAATGACATTTTGGATCTCCAGGGATTAGCATAGCTCAAAACCAGTGTCCAATGATCTCTAAAGGTTTTAGGTATTTCTCTTTCCCCAGTATGCAGTTTTCCTGGTAAATGATTACAACTTCCTTTTGGTAAGTCTAGGAATAAAGGTGTATAGTACGTACTTATGGTCATATTACAAGATTCTCCCTAAAGGAGCTTTTGTTTTGTCAGTTGTCTCAGGTTTGGGAATTGGGTAAGGGACTGTGTTATATAGATCCAGTAGGAATTTAGTAGGTTGCTCATATATTTTAGTCCAAGGGCATCATAAATAATTAGCTACTACCTAAGTCCTCTGTAGGTCAAGCCATTCTGAATGTTACTCTAGCTCTGCTGCCTATCACACTTAAGCATGCTGACCTTGCATCTGGTGGTTCGGTGCTGCCACTCAGTATCTTTGATACCATTATTCCCATTGAAATAAGGGAGACCATTTCAATAGTGGATCTCCCACCTTCTTCTCCAAACTACAGAGGACAGCCACTATAGTGGTTACTTTAAACTCCCCCCCACCATTTTTTTAGTGAAATATAGCACACACTCAGAAAAGTGCATAAAACAAAAATATACAGCTTAGTGAGTTATTATAAAGTGAACATTTGTATAATAATCGTTCAGATTACAAAATAGAGCATTCCCTACACCCTAGAAATCCTTTGATTGCTACTTTCTGGTCAAATAATTCTCCCTCTTTCCAAATTATAACTATTATCCTGCTTTTTATGGTAAGCATTAAATTACATTTATATATAATTTTTACTACCTTAATGTGCATCCCTAATCACATAATATTTGACCTGTCTTTGAACCTTGTTTAAATGAAAGCATATATTGGGAGTATACATTAAATGGGAATATATATATATATATATATTATATATATATATAATATATATATAATATATATATATATATATATATAATATATATATATTATATATATACTATTTTATCTGGTTTCTTTTGCTTATTATTATAGTTGTGAGATTTACCCAAGTTGTCACATGTAGCTATAGTTCATTTTGATTGTTGTATATTATTCACTCTATGAATATACTCCAATTTATCCATTTTGTTGAAAAATGTCTGGGTTATTTTTGGTTTGATGCTGTTACAATAATGCTGTAATGAAATTCTTATATATGTCTTTCAATGTACATGTACCTGCTTTTCTTTTGGGTATATACTCAGAAGCAGAATTGTCCTCCCTTCTATTTACCCATACTTCATACCCTCTGCATGAATCTTTCTGGATATTTTCTTCAGAACTATATTTTAGTTCATGAGTTCTCTCTTCCTCTGCATCTAAGCTCTGTTTAACTCAACTACTAATTCTTATTCTCAGTTATTGTAGTTTTTACTTCTAGAATTTCTGCTGTTTAAAAACCTGCTGTGTTTCTCTGTCCCTGTTCTCTGTTTAAATTTTCCATCATTGCTCTTATCTCCTAGAAGCTAACAAACATAGTTATTTTAAATTTTGTGTCTGAAAATTTCAATATCTGGAATCCTGTGGTTCTGTTTCTATGCCCTGTCATTGCTTTTATTTCTTGTTTGTATTGCCTGGCTTGGTTTATCTTTCATGTATGCCAGATACTTTATTAAAGCATTTGTTTTTAGAAATAATATGAAGCTTGAGATAATGTTATCTTCCAGAAATGAAGTATTTTCTGTTGCTTCTGCCAGGTACCTGAGAACAGTAGCAATCTGGGATCATCTTAATCTAATATTAGGATTGAGATTTTCTGGGTCACCAAAATGACTCAGAACTGAGCTGTAATCTGTGTGAGAGGTTTTTTACTTCTAATTCATCCTGAATCTTAGGGTGCAATTCTGTAGGGGTGCAGCCCAAACTGCAGGAGTTTTACCAGAGCTTCTACTCTTTTTTTTTTTTTTTTTTTTTTTTTGAGGTACGCGGGCCTCTCACTGTTGTGGCCTCTCCCGTTGCGGAGCACAGGCTCTGGACGCGCAGGCTCAGCAGCCATGGCTCACGGGCCCAGCCGCTCCACGGCATGTGGGATCTTCCCGGACCGGGGCACGAACCCGTGTGCCCTGCATCGGCAGGCGGACTCTCAACCACTGCGCCACCAGGGAAGCCCCAGAGCTTCTACTTTTGATTGGCCATATTGATAAATCATGTGTGCTCTCTGAGCTAGTACATTTTAAATCAGGGATTATTTTAAGTGTAGCTGTTTCTACAAATCCTATCAAGAAGTATGTTCTTCCTTTGTGTAAGAGTCTTAATCCATCCTTACACATATTCCTCACGTTATGCAGACAAAAATTAACAGAATCTTGGAATACTTTTTGCATGTGATTCTTCTCCCTCCTCCAGTCAGACTTTGAGGGGTGGTAGCACTATGGGGTATTTCAGCAAGGCAGGACCACATTTACCAGCTTATGAGGAGGGTCTTCTTCTGTTGGCAAAGGAAATTTAGTGGACTTTGGAGGTTCAGAATATTCATATTGTTATGAATTGTTCCAATTTCTATGTGTAATATTCAGTAACTTTTCCAATTGGTATGTCAGAGGCATTGACCAATTAGAATGGACATCTGATCAATTAGTATGGCTACTCATTACTTTCAAGTCTTTCATCAAATGTTACCCTCTTAATGAAGAATAATGTGGTCACTTCATTTGAAATTTCATCCTCTCCAAACCCTGGCACTCCCTATCTCTCTTATTTTACTTCAAAAGCACTGTCAATTTCTAGCATACTATATCATTTACTTAAAACATATGTTTATTCTTAGTTTCTGTATCCTGCCACTAGAATATAAGCTCTATGAGGGCATGGATTTTTACTTGTCATGTTCACTGAAATAATTGCTTAACAAATATTTGCCGAATGTTTGAATGGTACCTAATACTGTATCAGTTAGCACTCATTTATACGAAACAACCACTTGGGCTATTTTAAGCAGATAATTGTTTAATACAGGGAAGCAGGTGCTTATAAAATTCTCGGCTAGAGAAGTGGACTGTAGGCTAGGCTTCTAGGAAGGACTAACTGGCCCATCAGGGTACTGTTAACACTGCTACATTCAGGAAGGTGAGGCATGACAGCAGCGAGGAGGTCATGACTAGAACATTAAAGTTGACCTTAAGACCACATTGCCATATCTGCAACCCAGCAATAAGGAGTTCACTGCCATTACTACAACTACCTCTTTTTTAAAAACATCTTTATTGGAGAATAATTGTTTTACAACTACCTCTTAATAAAGATCTAGTGACTGGACCCTGGAATGCTGCTGCAGCAAGGCCCAAGGCTTCCAGATCTTGCTTTTGGTTATTAGCAATGGCCAAAGCTGCAGGAAGATGTCCTTACCTCACTGAAATTTCCCTAATTTGCATCTAGAACCATGGAGTTTTCAGCCTTCTAGTATCTGTATTACAGGCAGGCACACTAGAAGGAGGTGGGAATGGATGCTATGTTCCAATTCATCATATCTACTACAACAGTTGTACAAAGAAGTGTGTATGGATATGATATTTAACCATCTATCATGTGCTCTTATTCAAACATCACTATTTCTTTTGCAAAAAAAAGAGGGGGCTTATTATGCAAAGCTAGTATAGTTAAAGAATGCCTTTTTTCCCTAAATTGCTTTAACAACTCTGGAAGATTCTTTTTGTAAAGATGTCTTTCTTGTTCTCTCCTTTGTGAAATTATAGTTGAAACCAACTTATAGCAATTGCACTTCCCACACCTGGTTACGAAAGTGATTATGTTAGCAGAGGCGTACTAAGAGGGGAGAGCAGTAGGAGCGATCTGCCTTGTGAGGAGATTTTATCACTAACATTGTTTAGAAATGATGGCATAATAATTGGTGATAATAAAAAGCAAACTGACTTTTAGTCAATTTTATTATTACTTTAAAATTCTCTAAAGAAAATATACCCCTTATTGTCTCCACCCAGGGCAATTGCTCCACTTCCCTATCCTCGTTACATCACTGTTTGTTAGCATTATTAAGGTTATTATTTCTTAGAATAAGAGATTTTCATCTTGCTCCCTAGGTACACTCTAGAAAACAGATTTGAAGACAAAACTGTGAGGTGTAACGTTAGAGGACTGATATTAAAAGCACAGATATAGAACAGTGATTCTCAGCTGTGGCTGTACAGTCAAAAAAGCTGGAGAGCTTTTGAACAAATGCTGATCCCTGAGCCCCACCACCATATATTTTGATTAAATTGGTCTGGGGTGAGGCCTGAGCCTGGGTATTTTTTTAAAAAGCTGTGTGATTCTAATGTGCAATCAATGTTGGGAATTACTGCTTTCATAATAGTAAAGCACTTATGAGGTGTATTTTAAACTCTAAGTGTGAAAATTTGTAGATGGGGTAGGGGGAGCATTCTGCTGCTGTGCATTAAGTGATCAAAACTTGCTAGAAGCAGCAGCCTTGGTATGTGGTATAGGGTAGAGCAATTGTCAGCATGGCAGCTTCAGTCTAGGTTTGCAATTGGATGGCCATGTGAAAGCAAACTTCAATGGAAGAGAAGGAACTAGCTGGGAAAGGGGAGCTGGTGATAAGCAATTTTGGAGGGATTTGGAAGCACCCGATTTGTGGCCACATTCTGAGGTTATGTATCAGATAGATGATCAAGGCAATGGATTCAACTAATCCATTAGTATTACCAGGAGTGGAACCCATCTGGATCTCTTTCTAAAGTTGAGTGGCAGGGCCAGACTTGTATTCTAGGTCAGTGGTTTTCAACCTTGGATGTATTTTAGGATTACCTGGGGAGTTGTAAAAAATACTGATACCCAGGCCCTGACCCTCACACATTCAGCTTTAATCAATCTGGAATGGGGTCTGGGGAATTGATGTTTCCTGCTTTTGTTTTTGTTTTGTTACATTAAAAAAATCTCTCAAGGAGGTCCAATGCACAGAGTTGAGAACAATGACCTAGATGGGTCACAAAGCCCTGTAAGGGTGTCTGCTTCAAATCGATTTTCTACTTATTTTTCCAGCAATGTCGTCCTCCTTCCCTGCAATGTGTTCTGTGAGCATCAGACTTCGTGACAACTTTACCCAGAGCCCAGCAACCTTTCCTCCTTACACTAAGTTAGTATTCTCCCAAGCATTTACCACCATTTGATATGGGTAAACATATCATAACCAGTCTACTTCTCTTCATCTCCACTGCTACCACTCTAGTCTAAGCCACCATAATCTCTTGGTTGGTGTTGGATTTGTGCTTCTGCTCTTTCTCCCCTTCTTGTCTATCTCAACAAAGCCACTGACTCTTAAGATGCATGTCAGATCGTGTCACTCCCTACTCGAAAACCTGCCAGTGGCTTTTCATCTCACGCAAAGTAAGAGTCAAATTGCTTGCTATGATCCATGCGGTCTACATGATCTGATTTCACAACTTACCTCTGTGAGATTCGTTAGTTCCCCTCATTAACACTGTTTCAGCCCCCTGGCCTCCTTGCTGTTCTCTGAACATACCAGACACACTCCCACCTGACAGTTTATACTTGTTTTCTTTGCCTGGGATGAACTTCCCTCAGGTATCTATATAGAGCTTTCCACATTGAGCTCCCTACTTTTTTTTAACATCTTTTTTGGAGTATAATTGCTTTACAATGGTGTGTTAGTTTCTGCTTTATAACAAAGTGAATCAGTTATACATATACATATGTTCCCATATCTCTTCCCTCTTGCGTCTCCCTCCCCCCTACCCTCCCTATCCCACCCCTCTAGGTGGTCACAAACCACTGAGCTGATCTCCCTGTGCTATGTGGCTGCTTCCCGCTAGCTATCTATTTTATGTTTGGTAGTATATATATGTCCATGCCTATTTTAAATTGTAACTCTCCCTGCATACCCCACACAATCTATTCCCTTGCCACTGCTTTATCTCTTTTCATATCACTTATCAACATCTGATATGTTATATACATATCTATTTATTTTTTAGGATCTATCTCTCTCTACTAAAATATAAGCACCATGAAGGTGTAGAATTTTGTCTATTTTGTTCAGAATCCCCAGAACCTGGAAGAGTGCCTGCCACATAGTAGATGGTCCATAAATATTTTGTTGCTTGAATTAAAAACCAAAGACATTGGGTTGTAACCTCACTATGCAAATATACATGTGCTTCTTTTCTCGTTAGGGGAAAAGGAACTAACACTTTCTGAGTCTCTATCTGCCAATATAAATATTTTTCATATAATATATTATTTAATTCTCAAAACAATCTCCAATGAAGTGGGTATGATTATTATTTACCCAATTTACAGCTGAGGAGCTGAGGCACAGTGAGGCTGGTTACGTTGCCCAAGGTCATGCCACTCATAAGTACTGTATTGGTGCTGCTAGAATTCGAATCCAATTTTATCTGACTTCCAGGCTCATGTTATTGCTGCAAATGATCGCCCTCTCAAACTCATTATTAGAAATGAGTTTACCAAATTAGTTCTTACTTTAATGATTTTGCGGGAGGGCAGGGAGCAGTGGGGGGAGAGTCAAGGACAGAAAGAAATGTAAACCTGATTGGCTGCTGAGCTTCAGTGGAGCAGTTAGGGACAGTAAGTTCTGGAGGGGATGGGCACTTGTGGGGAAGGGCCAGAGTTAGCATCATCAAAGAATCTTCTCCTTCACAGTTGTGCTGATCATTTTGGCTTGCATTGACATATATCCCAGGAGAAACGTAGGGCCTCCCAGGCCCTCTAATGAGAGTGAGAGAGCCTGAAACCATTAAGAAGGCTAGAGTTATTGTTCCTTCACTTGCACCTGGTCCCATGTGCTACAGCTTACATTCTCTTCCTCCCTGCATCCTAGCTGTGCTTGACCTTACAAGGCAGAAAGGGTTGTGGCAATGGCAATAACAGTCCACCTAGCCTTGGGGCAGGGGCAAGATCTTCAGAGGTTCTAAGCTCTAAAATTATGCCTCCACCTGTAAAAACTCCAAACCTTAAAATAATTGAATGTTTTTAAAGTTCTAATTTTCTCCTGTATGACTAAATCGTTGCTTTCCCCCCTTTATTTATCAAATACCAACATATTTCAGAATTTGTTCTTCTTGGTATGGGAGTGGGTGGGAACAGCTGATTTGTTGGTGCCTTAAGTAGTATATTCTGTGCCTTTGGGTAATCTAGCACTGTGGTGGATGCCATTGAAGGGGTCCGATTCCCCACACAATGACTTCTCTTCTTGCTACAGAGCTGGACATTCCCAAGCTCTTCTTGGGGATAAAGAAAGGGCTTCTGTTAACATTCAGTACTATACATATTACTACAACAACCCGTTATCGCCTGAGCACTTTCTCAGTTTGCAGATAGAGAGCAAAGGTCCAAAGGGCTGGATCCAAGGGAAGTTTGAAGGGCAAGAGGAGAAGGAGAAAGGTTTAAAGTGTGGAGTGCTGCTGGGAAAGAGAAGGCTCAGGTGAGGTGACTAATGGGAAGCCTTGTGCAGCTAGAGGTGCAGCCTGGGCTTCTAGGTACCAAAAGGAAGAAGGAGCAGAATCAAATTGACAGTTTTTGCTAAAGGTACCCCCACCTGGGTAGTGATAGAAGTGGGAGAGTTCCTGTGGCAGGGCAACTGGTACTGCAGAGAGGGATTAAATAGGACCTTTGCCTCATCTCAATTTCTCTGCCAGCCTAGGAGAGCACCAAGGAGACAAAACCATGACCTTGTAAGGGGCTGGATCCATAGCTTCCATCACACCACTGATTCCTGGTCCTCACTCTTGCCTGTTATTCACACCTAATGAGGCATAAAGTGAAAGTTCTGTGCTCACCCAAGCCCTTAGGGAATAGGAGCAAAGTGCACAGGCGACTTGGAGCAAACCAGGAGGGAGAGGGAGGTCCGTAGTGCGATGTTCTCAAATAATGAGATAAATAAGAAAACCCCATAAAATCAATAAACCTCAAAGGACAAAATCTAAAATATTTGGATGTCTAAATTCTCCTTTAACCAACAGTAACATTTGTGAGAACTCATTCCTTATTCTGTCATTGTGTAAATGCTCAGTTTCGCTGGAAGGATGTTCTCATCTTATGTATATTCTACAACATTGACATTTCTCTTTTCATTCACTTTTAAGCCTATTCCAAGTAAAGACTGCCAACTGTGTCATATTAGCAGCGGCTGTGAAATGGACTATTTTCCACTAGTGGCTAAGATGAGACCAGAACATGGAAAATAAAGCTAGTTTTAAAAATTCAATTTGCAGTAGATATGTATGAATAATTTACGTGTCCTTACTTTATAACATAGTAATTAAGGTACCACTGATTTATTATAAAAAGTTAAAGTATGTTTAATGATGCCACTTTGTGCATTTAAAATTAAAATATAAATCAAAGGTATCATTAAAAATAATTTCACCTTACTATATATTTCAAAGCCCATGGGTTATTTTATTGCAATGTGCCTAATCTCTTAATTCAGCTAAAAAAAGAGATAACTCTAAGAAGTGACATGATAAATAATTTAAAGCATAACACTTTTATGCCACAATCCTGACAAAAGAAGTGAAAGATGATCTAAGGTGTCAGAGGTTCTAAATTGCTGAAGAGGTCTTAGCAGACTTGTATGAATTTTTGGCATATGAAAGAGAAATTTCTGTTTATTGACATTTTCTCACTGAAAGATTTAGAAAGATTCAACATTGATAATGGTTTTGTTTATCTGAAGTGAATTGATAGGGTCCCTGTTGTGTCTACAGCTTGCGACCACGACAAGGAAAAGAGAAACAAATTTTGAGTCCTGGTCATCACATAAGGAGACTGACTCAGAGGACCTGAGAATGGATGTCCAGTATGATTCATGATGGAATGGCAATACTAGGAAAAAAAGAGAAAGAAAAACATCAAGATCCAAATCCATCCTTTCTGCTATGAAACAGTGTATTTTATGTTAGCACAGCATTTCCACTAACTGTGTCCGATTATTATTTTTAGCTTATTAATAATACTATACTAGCAGCTAGTTGGTATTTATCTCCAAGGCATTCTAAATGATTTGCAGGAACTTTTTTATTATTCTGTATCTTATCCCTGTCAGGTGACAATATCACTCCCCACCCCTCCTCCCAAGGCAATTTAGAGAGAGAAAAACAGAGATACCAAAAAAGGAACAGATGATTTTAAAGACAACCACAACAGCAACAGAAAAATTTCTCAGATTTTCTGATTCCCACCCGGGTATGTTCTGCACGGAGCTTTGCTGCTTTGCTTCAACATGTATGATCTAAAATAACCAGCATGCAGTGAAAGTCCAACAAAATGAAATTTTACTTTTTGAGAATTAATTAGTGATGTTTTTGACAAGTGTGAATTTTCTTTGGTACCTTCACGGGAAGTAAATAATAGCTACCCAGATCCCTAAGATGTTGTCTTATATTCTAAGAAGTGAAGATTTATATTGGGGGTGGTATGGGGCTAGGTGTTGGGGGTAGTTCTTATTGGAGGCTTTCAATGGCTCTTGGTGTTTTTAAGTTAAACTGCCTGCTGAAAGTTGGCACTCTTTTAGAGAATAGGGGTTTGTTATGGACCGAATGCTCGTGTCCCCCTCAAAATTTGTATGTTGAAATCTGAACCCCCAGTATTAGGAGGTAAGAACATTAGGAGGTAATTAGGTCATAAGGGTGAAGCCCTTATTAATGGGATTAGTGCCTTTATAAGAAGAGACACCAGAGAGCTCCTTTTTTTCTCTATATCTCCCCCCTCTTTCTTTACCACCCCCCTCACTCTGTCTCTCTATCCCCCTTCCTGTCTTCCTCTCTCTCCCTCTCTCTCCATCATGTGAGGATACAAAGAGACCAGGAAGAAGGCCATCACTAAGAACCCGACCATGTTGGCACCCTGATCTCAAATGTCCAGCCTCCAGAATTGTGAGAGATACATGTTTGTTGTTTAAATCACCAGGTCTATGGTATTTTTGTTATAGCAGCCTGAATTGTCTAAGACAGGGCTTTGAAATTTTGTTAAAAAGATCTTTGTCTTAAAGTTTAGAGCAGATCACAAGGCCATGGCATGCAATGATAAAGCTACTCCTGGTGTTTATTCTTGTTCTGTAACAATTTCTAGTAAAGCATGATTTTTATTGTGTTAAAGTATCAGCTATTGGGTATGGCTAAGGAAAATGATGTTCTGGTTAATCCAGCAGTCTGGTTAATCAAAATTATCATTCATATACCAGTTTTCAATTACTGAGACAACAGTATCATATACTTGATGGTAAACTGATGTAGAGGATACTTCAAATTTTCTCTGATGGTCTAGAACACATTACAGAATCGCACGATGTTGCCAGGGCATCTCAATAAGAGGAGCAGTTTTCCTTGTGCCATAAATGAACTGAAATGACAGATGAGAGTTTCAATTACTAGAATGCTGTATAAGAGTGTTTATCTAGAAACACACTGTGATAATTAATCACCTTATGGCACTCTCTTTCTTTAAGATTGGCCCCAACTTCTCAGTGCTTTAAAAGTACTCATGTCAAAGCTAGAAACCTTAACCTACAGCATTGCTATTTGAAGTACAAGTCCAATTTAAAGCATCAGTATAGAGACAGTCGTGGCTCCTGATGTAGCAAAACCATTTCCCTAAGTGTCAGAGGTGCTTCTTTAAGCACGGGATTACCGTTTTTTGTTGTTCTATGATTGGGATTTTCTTTTATTACAATACAGAGGATTTTCTTCTTTTAGTGACAAAAGCCCAAACTCCAATCAATTGATTTAGGAGGCTATATATAACTGACTTTACCCTTTCTGGCAAATGTGCTGATGCTTAGTGATATCTGACTTTCCTTTGACAAGGGGTTTCTTGGTGATTATAAAAATAAATAAATATTGACTTCCTTTCTTTGAGGGCAACAGAGGTTTTTCAGTCAAAGTCTTATTTTTTTCCTGTTCTCTTCAGAAACCCAAGCTGATGAAAGAGTTGCTTGCTTCTCTAAGGTATGAACCAAAGGTAAAGGGATTTAGGTGACATGTAAGGAGAAATTTCCTGACAGTGTAGTAAAACATGAGAACTAGTTTTGTCAAAGAATGCTGTTGAGTATTAGACAGGGATCTCCTCCCCACCAAGAAGTCAGTCAAGGCTTGAGATGTGAAAGGGGAGAGCCAGCTCAGTGGTTATCCCTGGCCTGTACCTGCCTTCTGGTGCTTGAGCTTGCTGCTTTTGCCCACTTCTGGCCTCAGTAGGGAGATGGTGATAAAACAAGGAGGAAGATGAGGAGAGAAGAGAAGACATATATTGCCTCTTTATGAGTCTGGGTTCTGAAGGTTATACCCATGAAGCTCTGTCTTTCCCACTGAATTAAGTACAAGATCCTCAGCCTGACATTTGAGGCCCTTCACATATTGGCTCCAGTCTATTGTTCCAGGTCTCTCTCTCACTCATCCTTTCTAGGGACTCTAGGCCACAAACCACATGGCCCCGTTTTCTCATAAAATGCACCACAGAGTTCTGCCATACACACTTGCTCATGCTTAGCCTCTCTGGCCCTCTTGCTATTTCATGAACTTGAATTCTACCACTTTGAATCCTTACTCACTTAGTCCTGGCCACACTTGTCTATTTGCTGTTTTCCTTTGCTGAGCATGCTCCTGCCCCAAGGCCTTTGCACTTCCTATTCCTTCTCCCTGGAATATTCTGTCTCAGTTATAGAATGGGGCTTGTTCCCTTATCTCCTTTAAGACATTCCTCAAACCTTGATTTTCCTGTGAGGCTTCCTTGACCACTCTGTTTAAAATTAAAGTTTTCCTGGCCCTCTCCATATCACCTACCCTGCTTTACTTTTCTCATAGCACCATTCTCTGCTATATTATACTACTTACTTATAAACTAAATTTATTTTCTGTCCCACTCCCCCCACCCCTTTACCACCAGAATTTGTTTCATTCAGGCAGAGATTTTTGTCTGTGTTGTTCACTGCTATATACCCAGCACCTAGAAATGGTGTCTGACATACAGTGCGCTCTCAACAAATATTCACTGAACAATGAATAAATGGATGCTATGTCTTCTGCCTGAAATTCCCCTCTTCATATCCACCTATATTTTAAACCATCCTCAGATGCTACCTCCTTCATGAAGCCTTCCTTGGTTCCTCCCAACATTATTTTCCCTCCTCTGACTCCCTAAAATTTCTCCTGTTCGAAGTGAACTCACTGTATTCTCACCTGTGCCATTGTGACCTGTGAGTGTTCTTCTTCCTTCTGATATATATTTACTTCTTAAGGGCAGATTTTGTGTTGCTATCCATACCCCTTTCACAAATATTTTAACTTTAAAAACTCATTTAAGAGTTCCACTTCCGGGATGGCAGTATGAGGAACTCCACAGATCCACTTCCTGTTGAAACAAGCATAACTGATGAAAACTTTAAAAGAAAAACTGGAAATTGTCCTAAGGCATACAGTAAATAAAGCAATATTTATTCCACAAGAACAGAATATTCTGAAGCTTCCTGAAATGAAATGACTTATTTGAAATAGAATATGAGGGAACTTCGAGCCTAAGGGAACTCAAAAACAGTGGAGATTTTGGTGGTAAACAAATCAGAGGAGGCTAGTAGCTCTTTTTAATTCAGAACAACAAGATAAACCATAGGATAGCTACTTCACTAGAGAACCATGGTAAGAGACAGCAGTGAAAAGCCATCCTGGGGTCAGAGCAAACCTTGAAGACTGGCTCCCAAAACTAGTCTTGGCCAAATTTAACTGGTGCAGACCATGGAACAGTTTATGCATGGAATATTGTTGAAAACAATAGAAAATTCAACCCAGTTCCTGGAGCATAACAGCTGGGTGTGATACCTAATGAAGCACACAGCCTAACAGAGAGGTCAGGGAAAGAGACAATTAAAGAGAGCCCTGCTAAAACTACAGTCATTCCAGGATGATTGTGTGCATGGCCTAGGCTTTGTCCACTGAGGAATGACACCAAAGCCTTCACATGTGGGAAAAATAGACTTCACTAAAATAGCCTATCCAAGTTTTTAAACAAATAAACAATAAGCAAAAACAAAAACAAGCCTCAGAGAGTGGGGAGGGGAATCATTGTCCAGAGTCGCTACATTACCTTAAATCTCCAATTTTCAACTCCAAATAACAAGATATGCAAAAACAAACCAGAAAAGCATGACTCATTTACAGTAAAGAGAAAAAAAACAGTGACCAGGCAATAGAAACTGCCTGTAAGAGGGCCAAAATGTCAGGTTTAACAGACAAAGACTTCAAAGATGTCACTATAAATATGTTTAAATAATGAAAGTAAACTATGCTTAAAGAAGTAAAATAACTTATGATGAAAATGTAATCAAACAGAGAATAACAATTAAGAGATACAATTTTTTTTAAAAAAGAACCAAATGCCAATTCTGGGACTGAAAAGTACAATAACAAAAGTGAAAGATTGTTAGAGGAGCCCAACAGTAGATTTGAACTGGCAGAAGAAAAAAAGTCAGTGAACTTGAAGATAGATCGTTAGATATTATGCAATCTGAAGAACAGAGAGAAAAATATAATGAAAAAAAGAATAGGGCCTTGGTGAAATGTGGGATGCCATTAAAGCACACTAAACTATGCATAATGGAAGTACTTGAAGGAGAGGAAAGAAAGGAGTAGAAAAAACATTTGTGGAAATAATGGCTGAAAACTTCCCTCATTTGATGAACATTAATCTACATATCCAAGAAGGCCAATGAACTATAAAAAGGATAAACACCAAGAGATCCACATGCAGACACATCATAGTAAAAATGTTGAGAGACAAAGAGAAAACTCTTAAGAGCAGAAAGAGAAAAATGACTTATCACGTACAACAAAACCCCAATAAAGAGAAAAAGATGGTTTCTCTCAGAAACAATGGAGGCCAGAAAGCATTGGAATGACATACCCAAAATGCTGAAAGAAGAAAAAAAACTATGAATTAAGAATCCATATCCAGCAAAAGGAGCTTTCAAAAATTAAGGCAAAATAAAAACATTCTCAGATGAGATAATGATAGAATTTGTTGCAAAAGATCCATTTTATAAGAAATGCTAATTGAGGTTCTTCAGTATGAAAGCAAGTGACCCCACAAAGTAATTTAAATCCACATGAAGAGAAAAAAGGCACCAGCAAAGGTAATTATAAAAGACAATATAAATATTTCTTTTCCTTTATTCTTTTCACTGATTTAAAAAGCAATTATATATTTGTGCTGCTAGGATTGTAACATGTAGAAATGTAATATTTGACAATAACAGCACAAATGAGGTTGGTGGAAGCAATGTTATATTAGAGTAAGGCAATAGCAGCAGAAGGTAACTTATAGCCATTGGAAAAAATGAAGAGAATCAGAAGTAGTAAATAAGGCTAAAAATGCAAACAACATAAATATATATTTGATTTCCTTTCTTCTCTCAGCTTCTTAAAAAGACATAAAATCATATACTGTAATAATTATAGCAGTGCATTCTTGGGTTTGTGACATGAATAGATGTAATATGTATAATATTAATGGTACAAAAATGGGAAAGTGGGAACACAGCTATATAGGAATAACATTTATTTTTATCACTGGAATTAAGTTTAATATAAATCTGAAGTAGAAAGTATGTACAGATGTTCCATAGTTTATCCTAATGATAGATAATTATTTATGATTTAAAAAATACTTAGGTGGAAAATAATAGATGCATATGGTGAATATTTCTAAGTGTAAAGGGAATTGCATTAGTCAGTTATTGTTGCAATAATGCATTATGATAAGGACCCCCACAAAGTATCAGTGTCATACCATGACAAACATCTGTTTCCTATTCACAAGTTTGTAAGTCAGCTTGGTTTGTAAGTCAGCTTAGGTTCACTGATCTCATTTGGGCTTGCCTGGGCTTGGTCCCACTCTGTGGGCTGGTTTCAGGTTTAGTCCATGTATCTTATTCTCTTTGGACCAGGAGCTACCCAGGACTATTTGTGGGTAGCAGAAGCACAAGGAGCTAAGCCATTAGCATCAAGCCTGCTAATATTCCTTTGGTCGTAGCAAGTCATGTGACCAACTGCAGTGGAATAGGGGAAATACACTCCTCTTACTCTAGTGGGAGGTACTCAAAGTCACAAGATAAAGGGTGTAAATGGATAATTCTTTAACAGTGAGGGTGTGACAAATTCCAATGTACAACATAATATGTAGTAAAACAATAAAACATAATCTCACTTCACATTGCCAGTAACCCCCTCTTCCAAAAAGAACCACTGTTGCTAATTTCTTAAATATTCATACAGAAATATATTTTTACATATGAATATTTGTATGGTGAATCAGTTCATATCAGTAGTTTCTATAGACATTGCCATATTGTTCTCCAAAGTGGTCGCACTAATTTACACTCCAGCTGTGAATGAGAGGATCCGTTTCTTCACATGCTTGCCAACACTAGGTACTAAGAAACATTTTTATTCTTTGCCATTATGGTTTAGTTTGCAGTTATTTCCCTATGTATACATGTCCATTCACATTTTAAATTCTATATCCTTTGCCTATTTTTCTGTTGGGTTATTTTTCTAACCGATTTGTAAGAGCCCTTTATATATTAATAAAATTCTCCCTTTGAGTTGTTGCAATTTTTCTCCCAGTTTATGGTTTGTCTTTCGACTTTGCTTATTGTGTTTTTTTTTTGCCCCTTTGGAGAACTGTTTAATTAGTATGTACTAAAATTTATCAATCTCTTTCCTTATGGTTCATGGGTTTTAAGTTTTGTTTAGAAAGATGCTCCCTACCTGAGGAGGTTGACTCCTTGAGATTCTGATTTAATAGATCTGCAGCATGGTTCCAGGAATCTTTAACAAGGTGCTAAATGAGTAATTTTGGCCATCAGCCAGGTCTAGAAACATGGATGAAATAAGATCAAGTATGTAGGGCATCTGGTAAATGAGCAGACCTTCAGTAACTATTTGTTCTCTAGTCTCACCTTATTATCCTAATAGGTAACTTTGAAATTTGCCTTGGGAAGAGATAAGTTTAAGTTCAGCATATTTCTTGCTTATTTTTTTGCAAAGCTACTTATCCCAATTGTTAATTTTGTAAAGACTTTTGGCTTCACTAAATGATTATCAGCTCTTCTCACCATTAATCAGCGAGCATATACTGAGTGCCCATAATTTGCCGAACTCTGTAAAGTCCTGTTCTTAATATTACTAGGAAAATGATGATACTTACCCTTCCCTAGTGGAACATGGGAAGCAATTTTTTTATTCAACAGTAGCGATTGAATTATATTAAGCTATGCCACACTCTCACCTATTTCTTCATGTAACTAAGGGCAGTTTTGCAAAAAGACCATCTGTAGGTAGGGGTGCTAACTATAAATTGATATATGTCCCTAGTCATGAAATAGATTGGGCCTAATTGGCCTAAACAGATGAGTCTGGCCTTGTTCTTTGGTGCTTATCATCTGACAATGGTGGTGCCAGACACTATTATTAGATCCTTGGGTGATCACACTAATTGCCCTTTTTCGTCTCCTGGGCTAGGCAGAGTTGAAAAATTTTATATAAAATGCTTCTCAATTGTTAATATGTGTTTGAAATCACCTGAGGATCTTGTTAAAGTGAAGTTTCTGATTCAGTAGTTCTGGGGCTGTGGCCTAAGATTCTGCATTTCTAGCAAGCTCCAAGGTGATGCTGCAATGCTGCTGGTCCATGCATATCACTTTGAGGAGCAAGGCCCTAGACCACAAAGTTTCACTAAATTGTTTTTGAGAAGTCAGTGGTTCCTTCTCCATTTTCTTGGCATTTTGTTCCTATTTGGTCTCTTTATTCCTATATTCCTCAACTCTTTTGCAATTACTTCATTTAACCATAAGCCAGACCGTAGGATAGGTCAAAGAGCAGCCCTCTTTGATGGGTACCGAGAGCCCTTTCTCCATCCAAAGAAAATCCACTGATCTGCCATAGTGCCTTAGTTCCCCAACTCTGGAAAGTCTTCTTAAAGCCTCTGGTGAAGGGTGATATTACCCAGGGGAGTAAGGTTAGCTAGACTAGTTAGGCATTTATCACACTGGGACACCAACACATTGTCATCAGCAGGAAGAGTACTGAAAGAATGGTCGGTACACAGGAGAGTAAGTTTTGATGGGGCAGCAGGTACAGAACTTGGATACATAAAGACACTTAGTGTTAGAGTGAAGTTGGGTGGACTTGGGCATAGAAAGATGATAAAAGGAATCAACAGGACAGGAAGAGGGTTTTTTGGGGGGGTTGTTTTATTTTTTTTAACTGTGTTGACTACTTGACAAATTGCTTAGGGATATTATTGGCTGCTATCCCCCCCGAGATCCCTTCACCCTGACTGCTGGCTCCTTAACATCCTAATGTAAGTGAGATTTCCTGGTTTGGCCAAATGGCCTCACCTATGACAGCCTAGCTGCTCAGCTCAGGCCCAGGACATGAGGGCTTGGTGCTATGCTAAAGGCAAGACTGGAGTCACCAGGCAGGTGAGATGTGAGGAGGACGTGTTCTTCCACCCTGAGTTGCTGCAGTCCCTGGCTTGTTGGAAGCACTTGGCATTGAATCCGAGTAACATTAATGTAGGCGCGGATGGATGGCTGGAAGTGGTGATTAGCCGGCTCAGGGCAAGCACACAAGCAGAGGGACGTTTGCAGGAGCTCTACAGCAAAGAGCAAGGGAGAACTGGCTCCCTAGTCCCCATCGGAAGAATGAGTTTTTATCTGAAAAGAGGAGCTGTTATAAAACAGAAGCAGAAACTGTAAGACATTTTCCGTTTCAAAATACAGCCCTTCCCCCACCACCCCGTGCGTATAAACAACAAAATCCTGGGAGGATAACTTGGTTCCTGCCAAAAGGACCTTACCTTCCACACCTGACCTCTCTTGATTCCCCGACTTAACCTCAACTGCAGAAAGAATTTTTCAGGGTGGGGTTTCGCCAGATCTGATGAGATGGTCAACGGGAGAAAAGTATGAATAAACTTGGCATGAGAGGGGAGAGAGGGACAGTAACTTTAACTGTGCACAGGCTCGGCCTTAACAGTCCAGGGGATGGTGGATCAAGGCCAAATGGCCAAGGAAACAGAAGGAAAGCGCGGGTCTGCGCTGCGAGCAGCGCGCAAGGAGCGCTCAGCTGCTCTCTCTCGGTCCCGGTCCCCTTCTCCGTCTTTGGCTCGCTCGCTCTCTCGCCGCGCTCTCTGTAGCTAATGCAGCGCGATGGAGTAGACTCAGGAGAACAGCTGGAGAGAGCTTAGAGAAAGACAAATTAATAGGAGCCTAGCACAGCAGCAAATGCTGGAGCATAGCATAGCGCTCAGCTGACCCGTTAAATGAGCAATCCTGTTAAGTGCGTTAATCAGCAAAGGCGCCCGTGAGCCGAGCAGAACGCTCTGGCAGATACCTGGTGTGGAAACGGTCTCTTCATCCGCTGCAATTCAAACCCTGTCAGTTTCTGAGTCGTAGTACCTCTCTCCCATCACTCTTAAAGAGAGGAGCTCCTGGGTTGCGTGACCTTGGAGGCTCAAGTGGTCAGGAGCACCGCTTGCGAGCCTCAGGCGCGCGGCATAAACAACCATTGCCTGGGTTCGCTGCCCGGGTTCTATCTCCGAGCCCATCCTGGGGTCCCAGCCCTCCCTGCCCACCGTATGATTGGCGAGGCTGGAAAACCCTGAGACTTAAGGATCTCTAACGTGGGACGTGTGGAAAAGAGTTCTCTCTGGTACTAGGAAGCTCACATTATGAATACAATTAGGTGGCCTGCGTCTTTAATAACATTAAGTTCTGGCCTGGGGGTAACCAAGCAGGTGAACTCCTGGCTGAACTAGATACCTGCTCAGTGGGTGCAACTGGAGACCAGGATAGCTGAAAAACTTTGCTTAGCGGCTTTCCCCGCCTTCCCTCACCCAGTTCAGCGCTCGCCCCGACCCTGTAGGCGGGCCTACTCCGGTTACGGACGCTAGACGGCGCTGCTGGGACGCGCTTTCTTTCTCCCGGGAAAGGTAAGAGGGAAGTGCTTTTTTTTTTTTTTTTTTTTTTTAAACCAGGGGATGGGGGAACTCGGGGTTGGAAGCCTTTCCCACTCTCCCTCCCCGCGCTCCCAAATCCGAAGGGGTGTGGAAGAGGAGGAGGAGCAGCAGTAACCCTTTTCCGTGACGTGCCGGAGCGGTTTTCTCTAATCCCCACCTCCTCCCCCGTGTAATCAGTCAGCCCGGAGGCATCAAACTGTTAGCGACCGAGACGCAGCTGTAGGTGATTTCCACTACCCTCCTACCCCTACTCTAGGCGTATTTTGGAGCGGCAGCAGCTGTGGCAGGATGTGAGGAGAGCCTGGAGCACGCTTCCAGGGCACCGCTCCTTCTTCGGAGTTAGGGGAGATATATAGGCTTTTGCGCACTGGCTGGAGAACGTTCCCGGGCAAGGTTGGAGCAGCGAACAGGCAGGAGAGCGGAAGTCAGGCAGAGTTCGCACCTGCCGCCTGTGCTGCCGTCAGGGCGATAGGGCTGCTGCCCTCTGGGGCATGCGTGCCTCCTGAGGGGCGTGAGGGCCACAGGCTGAGGCGCCTGCCTCCCAAGGTGCACCATTTGGCCAAGACGAGGTGGGGCTGGAGCAAGTCTGTTCTGAAGCAAAGTCTCGAAGAAGGAAGAGGCTGGGAGGCAGGAGACTTAGGAGACTCTGGCCACGAAGCCAAGAGGAGGCACCTGCCATTCTAGCGATTTCGGAACCCTCTTTAACCTCTCCCTGGCCAGCTCCCCCTAAAGTCCACAGAAGCTCTGCTGAACTCTAGAAATCTTCCCTGGGTGGGGATAAGTTTTCTAGCATCCTCTTTGGCTACGACAGGGAGTGGAGAAAACGGGCGGGGCTGCCCTGTTCGCTGCTCTGGAAGACATCGTCTTCCCCACAACTCCTCCAGCTCCCTCGCCTTTGGGCAGCCTCCCTTGTCACCCGGGAAGCTCGAGCCAGCTCTCTCTGGAGCCCAGCTCTCCATCTCGCCCTGGACCGTGATCTACCCAGACATGGAACTGCACGCTTGAGCCCTGCTGGACGTCCCCAGAAGTTTTGCAAGACTCAGACAGGTAATGTCCATTCTCAAAATCGGACAGTTGGTTGGCGAGGGCCAGGGGATAACGTCCTGGTCTCTCAAGTGATGGCAGGGAGCAAGAAGGCTGAGGCCAACGGGGACTCTGCCTCTCCTGCATTTCTTGTCCCCGCGTCAGGAAACACTAGCCGGTTTCCTTTCCCTCCTTTAGCCCTCCCAGAAAGTTTAGGGACCAGAGCTCCCAAGGCCAGGGGCTCCTCGCCAAGGAGGAGCTCGCGTCCGCCTGCCAGGTGCTGGCCAGCCTGTGCGTTGCATTTCCGCTGCTGGATCTTTGTGGTCTCTGCGGCTGGAGCGCGGGCTCTGTAGTCTGGAAGGCACTCTCCTGCTGGGTGCTTCTTTCTGACTCTACCCACATTTCTGCCCGCAGCCAGGAGAGCAATCGGCTAGAGGATGGGGCTGAAGGTGGCTCCTGGGCGGAGCAGCGAGGGGTTCCCCGGCAATGCTCTCCCGCTCCTGGGGATTCCCAGCGAGCATGAGACAAGGGAGAGCTCTGGCGATCTGAGGCCATCTCTGCCCGCCTGCCTTGAGAACCTGAAGGGACCCCAGCTCAGACCCTGGGGCGCCACGTCTCCTTTCCCACAGGAATCCCTGCTCCCCCTTGAGCTGGTTTCTCAGGTTGAGTGACCCTCTCTGAACCATTGCTCAAGGGAGAGGACCCACACTTCAGACCCCAGAGAGGGAGAGGAGGGACAGCCACTGCGTGTGACCAGCCTTGCCACTCTGGGTCCGCAGTTGGAGCAACTAGCTTCATTTGTTACTATCAGATGTTTAAGAAAAATGCATTAGCATAGAGACCTGGCAAATGAATTGTAGGTTATAATAATTCTCTGTTCCAGGGTTTTCTCCTAGTTCCTGCACCAGCGCCCCCTCCCCATCTCTATGATCCAGGGACTTTTAAGGAGATGTTAGTAAACAGGTATTTAAGGTTTCCCCCATGCCACCCACAAAAGTGGTGGCTGGGCTGGAGTGCTGGAAAAATACCTCTTGGCTGAAAGCTACTCTGGAGTCCACCTTGGGTGTGGGTTTTTTTTCTTTAGTGGGGTGGGGATCTATTCAGGAATAATTTACCCCCCACCAGTACATTCAATCTCATCTTTTGTTGACTTTCAAGAAGAATGCTTTCTGTTCCCAGCCAGGGGAGCCAAGTTGTAGATTATTAAACATGCTGCACAGCCCCAGGGTCAGACTTCTAGGGAAGAAGAGAGGGAGGGAGGAAAGGACTTGTCCCTGAAACCTTGCAAGTTCAGCAGGCACGTACTGCTCAGGAAGGCTACCTTGGTTACAGGGCCCCCGGGAAGGAAGGAGTTAAGTGTCCAGGAGAGGTGTGGAGGACTGAGGGCCACTTTCCCACTTACACCCCCAACCCCCCCACCCCACACGGTCTCTCCCTGAGGACTCAGGGGCAGTGGTGCCCATTGGATGCTTTGCTACTGGGCTCTTGGCCAACAGAGTAGCAGGCACTTCAGCTTCTACCTGGTCTTGCGGCTCAGAAGGCATTTTTCTCAGTGCTCCTTGCTTCCCCAAACAGGAATTAGGCAACTACCCTGGGGCCTAGGGTGAGTGAAATTTCCAGTTATACCTGAGCTGAGGTTTCAGCAGAAGTGCCTACCTGTGCCCACTCCATCCTTTGTACTCCTCCGCCGCAGAGCAGCCCGTTTTGGGGCCACTCCTCTCTGACTGGGCTGTGCTGTGGCTGGACCCAATGAGGTGGCTCTGGCTGTGTACTGCCTGCTCACCATGTGAGCTCTAAAATTTGGGGGCTGCCTTGGGCTGGACAGCCTGCAATTACCTGCGGTTGAAGCAGATAATTTAAACAGAAAGCATTTAAATACAGGTAAAAGGCTGTGGCACCGAAGGCTCCCGGTTCACCCTCTCTAGCCCTGGCTGGTCAGAAGGAGGAGCAAGTGGTGAGCAAAGCTGTCCCGGTGACTGAGAGCCATGGCCATTTATGTTTCTGTCTGATAGGTCAAGGCCAAGCCTTCGGAGTAGAAGGACTGGGGATTTAAGCCAGTTTTGCAGTATGGCCTCTGCTGCCCTCAATGATTTCTGGGTGGTCTTATCTCAGGTTGGGCAATCGGGCCATTTTCAGTTTTTACGAGACTCCTACTGCTAGGACTTCTGGATGTAGAGGATAAAGGCACTGGTCAGGCATGGGGAATATAGGGGTGCTTCTGGACTGTAGTGTTTACAGGCCAAGTAGAGTCTGAGTCTTGATCTACCTATTCATTTCCTGAGTCACGGTTCTTTAATTCAGTAGAACTTCCTTGTTTGCCAGTAATTGGTGATAGAGTCCATACAAGCATATACTGCTTGCCAGGGTGAATGGATGGTGTGGCTACCTGGGGAAATAGCCCAAATTACCCACCTGACACACTTCTCCACAGGTACTAAGCCATTGAAGTTTTATTTAGCTTTAAGAAGACATACTCTAAAGAGTTCAACCTTATAAGAGAGATGAATTATGAAGTGACAATTCCAGTTTTGTTTAAAACAAACTTCACTTTATCAATTATGTTGGCTTGCATATTTCTTGAAGTGGCTCGGGGCAAAACATTTGCTGTTTGAGAAGAGGATAGGCTGGAAAAGTGAAATGAGTTAAAATATGGTTAAAATGATCATACACTTTGGTAAAACAGAATTGTGTGTTTACATCTGTTCCTTAAAGGAAGTCATCCCTGTGTGCAGTTTGGTGGTCTGAGTAGATTCTGTGACAGGTTGCTGTAATATGATGAAATTTAAAGGAGAAAAAATACATTTTCTCCCTTGTACTTGGATATTTCTGTAACTGTAGCAGTACTGATGGCAGCCAGAACAGTTAGAAGAATGCACACGTTGCCTTCTACATTTGAAAAGGTACTGTAAGCTCCTTGGTAAAAATGCACTGTGACCAGGTGGAAGAAATTTTAAAAAAATCCCAAGTTTCAGCTGTTTAGTAATAAAAGTAAGACAAATCACCACCCGACCTCAAGGTGTGGGCTAACAGGGCTTTTCAGGGCTGGTTTCTAGTCAAAGCCAGCAGCCCACAACCCTTAATCCCTGAGGGTTTTTTTTTTTTTTTTTTCTTGAGCCTACACCAGGAAGCTGTGATCAGAGCCAACTTGGTGGAGAAAGATAGATGAATGCTGAATATGCAATGTGTGCTTTGATTATCTTGAACTAGGACTTGAAAATAAGCCTCTTATTAAGTTTAGACTCTAAGCTGTCAGTGTCAAGGGATTTCAGAGTAAAACATGCCTGACCAATATAAGGCCTGATGCAAAGATGTGCTACATGGGTCCATTTGGCCAAAGTCACCAATGAATTCAGACTCTTTGGGCTGGTTCACTTTGAGCTGGCTCCCAATGAGATCAGAGGCACTGGAGTGAGTCCATCGTGGGTCAGTTTCTCTTGGGCTTCCCCAGCCACAGCTATTGCTCCAAATCTTTGATCAATCAACCTAAACAGATATTCTCTGTGCCAAGGAGCCCAGCTTTAGCTGTCTTCTTGCTTTTTCTCCTTAAATCTCACCTCTTCATGTAGCTGTTTCTTGGCTTTTCTCCTGAGTTCCAAAATACTTTATATCTGGCTTGCTGTATTCCTTTATCTGGGTATTTTATTGGCATGTAAAATGTATTCAAAGACTAATTTGACCCCCCCCACACACACCAATGTCAGTGTCAGTCATCTGTGACTCCTGCATGCTCTTCCATTCCTGCCTCCTGAGTCTTATTAAATGTCCTGAGTTCTGTCTCTGAAATACGTTTTCTCTTTTTCTCTTTTCCTACTGCTACCCCTCCCTGTCAAACCCTCTGGATTCTTTTCTTTCTTTCCTTTTTTTCCTCCCCTTCATCTCCCCCCTCTCCCCTTGTCTCCTCACTCCCTTCTTCCCTCTTTCCCCCTCCAGATTCTTGACCTCATCTTCCATAAGAACGTCTCCTTATTGTCTTTGGTCTGCTCTCCAATATATTCTGCATATTAGAACTAATCTTCCTGAAGAGATTTTAGCTCTTTAGTTAAAAGTGTTGGGTACGTAGTGAGTGGATTAAGTGGTATAGATTGTTATTGAATCTGAAAGCCTTTCTAACAATTCGAGTTGCCTGATACATTCAATATGTTGCATCATAACCCTAGGAAGTTCTTCACCACTGCAGGTATGTACATAGTGTGGCCAATCATTTGGTATGAGTTCAAATATCAGATGTGGGAGATTGAACTGGATGACCTGTTACTAATAACCCAGGGATTCTATCGTCCTTTAAACATCCAGGAACTCAAATAGGGTCCAAATAGGATAGAGTCTCCTATCAGTTTGCCTGCTGAAGTTATGCCTTTATAAAAATTATGCTTGAGGCTGTGTTTTAGAGTCTTCTCTGTTTCAGTCTGTTACTATGCCTGAATAGATTGCTTTGTCCTGGCTTAACTGGGTGTGTGTCACTATGAGAAATATCTAGATCACTATACTTTGTTAAGAAGTTTTAACATTTATATTGTGCTTGTTTTATACTTTGTTAAATGCTTTTCCCCTTTCCTTATCTTGCTTAATGTTCAAGATCTTGAGATGGATGATTTTTCCATATTACATATGCTAGAAACCAAGCATCCAAATATTTAAGTGATTTCCCCAAGATAATACATTTAAGTTGGGAAACATTATTTTGCTTATACCAAAATCTATTATTGCTCTGAGGTCCAGAGCTTAGATGACACTAGTCTAAAATGACTTCATTATCTCTCTACTAGGTATAAAGTCAAGACCAGATTCTTTGGACAGAAATCTGAGGCCCTTTGAGATTTAGCATCAGCCTACATAGTCAACCTTATTTCTCACTACCTTTCTGCTCACGTGATGATCTAGCTGAACCAGACCACTCACCATTGTTCAACATAACTTTTTGTTATCCATAATTTGTACCTTTGCTTATGCCATTCGTTTAACCTGGAATGTCTTCCTCCTGCCCTCCCCCATCTCTACTTCTCTGCCTGTTGAGAATGAACCATATTCAAGAAGCAGCTTAAGTACCACCTCTTCCATGCATCCCTCCCCAATTTCTCTCATGCTCCATAGCCAAAAGAATTTCTCCCTTCTTAGAACTCTCTTGACACGTTGTTGATTCCTCTTTTATGATAGTTGCCTTGTTTTAAAACTGTTATTGTTATTTATCACTTTATCTCCTCTACTAAAGTTTAAACTTCTTGAAGGTTATCTAATCTGCCTCTGATTCTGCAGAGTGCCATGAATACAGGGAGCGTACATTACATATTTATTTAATTGAGTTGCCATTGAGATCTCAATGTTAGCCTTAATATTTTACTGAAAATCTCCATCAAAATGATAGGTACAGGTTAAATAGGAAATTGCCAAATTTATTATCAGCCAATAATGCTATGAAGCAGTATAATAGGGAAGTGATTTTTTGTTAGTGTTTATTTTTTTAACAGCTTTATTGGAGTATAATTGCTTTACAGTGGTGTGTTAGTTTCTGCTTTATAACAAAGGGAATCAGCTATACATATACATATGTTCCCATATCTCCTCCCTCTTGCATCTCCCTAGGGAAGTGATTTTTAAAATAATTCTGCTCTAGAAGTGCTTTCCAATAAACATGTGATTGTATAAATTTAAATGGATTGCAATTAAATAAAACTAAAAGTTCAGTTCCTCAGTCACACTAGTCACATTTCAGGTTCGCAAAAGCCACATGTGACTAATGATTACTGTATTGGAAAGTTCAACTCTAGAGCATTCCCATTAGTGTGGAAAGTTCTATTGGACAGTGCTGTTATGCAATAATGGTTCTCCACATTTATTTCCACCTAGAAACGTATTCACAGAGGCAACTGATTTCATGGGTTTATGCAGACTTATTCACAATCCCCAGTGCCATAGTGCTGCCACTTTCCTTCCCTCTTAGAACACAAATCAGATAGTAACATTACAGGAATCACTTTGACTCTATTTGAGGGAAAAATGAGATATGTACATCACATGAAACACCTCCCAAAGATATCCAGATGAAATTCTGAAGAAGAATTATAAGTAACTTTCCATTCCGCATATAAAATATAAATTGTACTGGAAATTAGAAAAATATTGTGGTACTTGTGTTGGAACAGACAAATCAATGTAACAGAGCAGTGTCTATCTCTTTGGAAATAGTAAACTATTTCCAAATATGCTATGGATTTTAAGATATGATAAAGAGGCATTTCAAACCCATGGGTTGGGAGAAAAGACAGGTTTTTCAGTAAATGTGGTTAGGACAACAGGGCTAGTCTTTTGAGGGGAAGTTTAATAAAGCTACATCTATACTCACTGTTTAAATCAAAGTCCCAGCTGGGTCAAAGATTTAAATGTAAAAAAACCCCACTATAAATGTACTTGAGAATATATTATTTTAAAGTTTATATATTATAATTTAACATATTTATAATATTTTTACAGTTTTGAGATTAAGGAAGATTTTCTAATCACTTTATGAAGACTGATGGCTTAAAGGGAAAGATAAATAAATTTTACCTTCAAAACCACTATATGGCCCAAAAAGTACTGTAATCAAGATTGAAAAAACAACAAACTAGGAAAAAATATCTGACATATAACAAAGATTAGATATTCGCAATATATAAAGATCCTACACATCAACTACAAAGTAAATGTCCTAACAGGAAAATGGTGAAAAGTTATGAGCATAATATTCATAACAGAAAGAATACCAATAGACAAACTCACTTTGAAAATAAAAACTAATAGTTTTCACCTATCAGATTAGAGACGATTTATGAGATTAACCAAACACAGTGTGGGGATATGGATGATCTAACGTACTGTTTAAACTGGTACAGTTCCAGAGGGTTATTTAGCAATCTGTATAAAAATGTGAAATGTACATACCTTCTATGAGCTAACGATTTTACTAAGAATTTTTTGTTAGAGCATAAATGCAAATGCTAAAAGATATATATACAAGAATGCTTGTTAACATTATTTTTTTGCTTACTTTGTTTATAGTAACAAAGCTTTGGAAGCAACCTAACTGGCTATAATAGTGGATTGACTAGGTAAATCGGGCTGTGTCAATTTAGCCAATTAGTACATACAAATTAAAGATAATGTAGACCTACATTTATTGATATGGCAGTATATCTATATATACAATTTAATGGAAAAGGTAGATTACAAAGCAGCATAATTCATTTTCTGCATATTTCTATGTATTTCTATATAGCTACATGTGCATATAAACATATGAAAATGCATAGAAAATTGTTCACCAAAATGTTAATTATTGGTGGAGGGATTTGAGGTTTTTCTTTTAAAAATTTTTGTGTTTTTAATTATTGTTTGTATTTACAGTGAGAATGATAAAAGCACATATGATATAATGCAGGTAAAATACTCAGTACACAGCCCTCAAATGCTTGGTGCATGATGGTAGTTATTCTTCTTCTATCATTTACACAATAAGCTAGTCAAAGTTAGATGCAAATTTCAGAAGGATTCAAGTAATAAAGGTGGAAAAAAGGAAAGCATATAACAACTTGAATAAAATAAAATTGGAAAGAGTTCCTGATAATAAAAAGAAAGAAAAGTCAAGAAAAATCAATAAATCATTTTCCTTAATATTGAAAATGTGTATGTGTAAAATATACAACAATAACAGATAAAGATTAATTGGGATAAGTAATTGCAATATATGACAGATAATGATCTACTTTTACTCTGAAATACGACTTTCCATCAGCTAACCACACCCAAATAATTGTGTTATTTGGACTCTTATTTTTTATTGGGGCACTCAATAACTGTAGGTATGCATACCTACAGTTATTGTAGTATTTCACATCCCACTTCTGATAACACCTACATTATTTCTGGTGAGTTATAGATTGGTGGGGAAAGGAGCACACTTTGTAATATCCTAATTTAATTAGACAAGGAGAAAGCCTCATAAGATGGGAACAGATGCAGCATATCTTAGCATGGACTTAACCTGGTCCCTAGTTCCCTATAGATTTACAGCTGCCAGTACCAGTATCTATACAGGGAACAGTCCTGCCAGACTCAAAAATATAGCTGATTTTTCTCCCCTGCAACATTAGTTTTTTATACTCATAGTCTAGTCACCATTCTGGAAAAAAAAAAGCTTGTACTAACAAGCTTTGTACTTCTATTTAAGGGGTGTTTAGCACTAATAGGCTCCACTGGTTCTTGAACCATACTCAGCATTAACAAGGCCAAATCCTGAACTGGGGAAAGAGCCAGATCAGTGCCGAGATGTCCCTGGACTAAATATCTGCCTTCAGCTTTCTAGGATACAAAAATGTCCATTTCCCTGATGTCTACTCTCTGGTTCTTATTTGATATCCTTTTAAATGGGTGGTTCTGACACTGAGTTTGAACCAAGGACTATGACGAAAAATCTCATATATACACATAGTAATGATAGCTAACCTCTACTAGGGACTTCTTATTACATTCTGAGCATTGTTCTAAGAGCTGTATATAAAATCATTTTCTCATAACCTATCTCATTGGAAGGTAGGCAGCATTTTTATTTGTATTTTAAGTAGAGGAAACAGACACAGAAGTTCAGTAATTTGCCTAAAAAGTCACAAAGCTATTGAAATGACTGTTCTGGGATGAGAAACTAGCCAGTCTAGCTCCAGAACCCATACATTTAAACATGATACAAAAGTATATATACATATGTATGCTAAGGTAGTTATTTTATTTTTCCTGCATGCTGTTGTAACAGGTTATTTTTTTAGTTCTTTTGTGTAGCTTTCAAATTTTCTACAATTAGGATATGTTACTTCTATAATGACAAAGATACATGATATTAAAAATTGAATGAATGCTTCGGATTGAGTCATGGACATAGCCCTCTCAACTCTTTGATTTTGTATTTATTAAAGTAATCTAAGGCATTGTTACCATGGTACATATTAATCAAAAAGCCCATTTATTATTTGAAGGTGGTACTTGCAGTCTGTTGATAGGAAGATAATTGTATTTTACAACTGAAAGGCATAATGGGAACATCCCTGAAACGTTTGCTTTAAAGCCTAGTATGTATAATTATTTCCAAGTTGAGCCTAGTGAGAAGTCTTGTTAACTCCTTTGTGATATTGCTTTCTTTCTTATCCAACCTAAGCCTTCTAGTATGTTCCTCTTGTTGCCTTATCTAACTCTAGAATCATCTTGTCATTAAATCTGCCCAGAACACACCTCATTCTTGGATCAATCTAACCATCAATTTCTATGCCCCAATATCTATGGCTGAACTCCTCTAGAAAAAAAATCACAACTTCATCAGGACCAATGTCACAACAAATGCATGGTCTACAACCTAAGCTGGGACCTTCAGAGCTGCTAGGAAGACTTTAAAGTTTTTATTGATGTATATCTGATTTACAGTATTATATTACTTTCAGGTATATAACATAGTAATTTGATATTTTTATAGATTATACTCCATTTAAAGTTATTATAAAAGACTGACTATATTCCCTGTGCTGTGCATTACATCCTTGTATCTTATTTTATACCTAAAAGTTTGTACCTCTTAATCCCTTTCCCCTACCTTGCCCCTCCCACCACCACTCTCCCCACTGGTAAGCACTAGTTTGTTCTGTTTCGGTGAATCTCTTTCTGTTTTTTTATATTCATTTGCTTTTTATATTCTACCTGTGATATCATGCAGTATTTGTCTTTCTTTGTCTGACTTATTTCACTAAGCATAATAACTTACAGGTCCATCCATGTTGTTGCAAATGGCAAAATTTTATTCTTTTTATGGCTGAGTAATATTCCATTACATATGTGTACTGCATTTCTTTATCCATTCATTTGTTGATGAACACATAACGTTGCTTCCATATCTTAGCTATGGTAAATAATGTTGCTATGAACATCGGGGTGCATATATCTTTTCAAATTAGTATTTTTGTTTCCTTCAGATATATACCCAGAAGTGGAATTGCTGGATCATAAGGTAGTTCTATTTTTAACTTTTTGAGGAACTGTCATACTGTTTTCCATAGTGGCTGTACCAATTTATATTCCTACCAATAGTGTACTAAAGTTCCATTTTCTCTATAACCTCACCAACATTTATTATTTGTTGTCTTTTTTAATGATAGGCATTCTGACATGTGTGAGGAGATTTCCCAATGTGGTTTTGATTTGCATTTTCCTGATGATTAGATTTTGAGCATGTTTTCATGCACCTGTTGGATATCTGTATGTTGTCTTTGGAAAAATGCCTATTCAGGGAAAATGCCCATTTTTTAATTGATTTGTTTGTTTTTCTGATATTGAGTTGTATATGCTCTTTATATATTTTGGATATTAACCCCTTATCAGACATATCATTTACAGATATCTTCTCTGATTCAGTAGGTTGTCTTTTCATTTTGTTTATGATTCCCTTTGCTATGCAAAAGTTTTTAATTTTAATTAGGTCCCATTTGTTTATTTTGTTTCCCTTACCTGGGGAGACATATGCCCAAAATATTGCTAAGCCTTTTATCAAAGAGTATATTGCCTATGTTTTCTTCTAGGTATTTTATGGTTTCCAGTCCTACATTAGGGTCTTTAATCCATTTGAGTTTATTTTTGTATATGGTGTAAGAAAATGTTCTAATCTCATTATTTTACTGGTAGCTGTCCAGTTTCCCCAGCACCACTTATTGAAGAGACAGTCTTTTCCCCATTGTATATTCTTGCCTCCTTTGCCATAGGTAACTGATGATATGTGCATGGGTTTATTCTGTGCTCTCTTGTCTGTTCCGTTGATCTATGTGTCTGTTTTTGTGCCAGTACCTTACTGTTTTAATTGCTGTATCTATGTAGTATAGTCTGAAGTCAGAGGGCATGTTACCTCCAGCTTTGTTCTTTTTTCTCAAGATTTCTTTGGCTATTTGGGGTCTTTTTGGTTCCGTACAAATTTTAAGATTATTTGTTCTAGTTCTATGAAAAGTGTCATGGTTTTTTTTTATAGGGACTTCATTAAATTTGTAGATTGTTTTGGATAGTATGGACATTTTACCAATAGTAATTCTTCCAATCCATGAAGACAAGATATCTTTCTGTTTATTTGTATTGTCTTCAGTTTCCTCCATCAATGTCTTAGAGTTTTCAGAGTATAGGTCTTTCACCTCCTTGGTTAAGTTTATTCCTAGGTATTTTATTCTTTTTGTTGCAATTGTAAATGGGATTATTTTCTTTCTCTTTCCAATAATTCATTATTAGTGTATAGAAAAGCAACATATTTATGTATATTAATCTTGTACCTTGCAACTTTACTGAATTAATTCTTTACTTTTTTTGACAGAGACTTTAAGGTTTTCTACATATAGTATGATGTCATCTGCAAATAGTGACAGTTTTATTTCTTCTCTTCCAATGTGGATGCCTTTTATTTCTTTTTACTTGTTTGATTCCTGTGGGTAGGACATCCAATACTATGTTAAATAGAAGTAGTGAGAGTGGGCATCCTTGTCTTCTTCCTGATTTGAGGAAAAGCTTTCAGTTTTTCACCACTGAGTATGATGTTAGTTGTGGGTTTGTCATAAATGGCCTTTATTATGTTGAGCTGTGTTCCCCCTATGCCACCTTTGTTGAGAGTTTTAACATAAATATATGTTGAATTTTGTCAAATGCTTTTTCTGTGTCTATTGAGATGATTATGTGATTTTTATCCTTCCTTTTGTTAATGTAGTGTATCACATTGATTGATTTGTGGATATTGAACCATCCTTGCATCCCTGGAATAAATACCAGTTGATCATGGACTATGATTCTTTTTCTATATTGCTGAATTTAGTTTGCTAGTATTTGGTAGAGGATTTTTGCATGTATATTCATCAAGGATGTTGGCCTGTAATTTTCTTTTTTTGTAGAGTCTTTGTCTGGTTTTTGTATCAGGATAATGATGGCCTCATAGAAAGAATTTGGGAATGTGCCCTCCTCTAAAATGTTTTTGGAATACTTTTGGAAAGATAGGTATAATTTTTTGTATGTTTGGTAGAATTCCCCAGTGAAGCCATATGGTCCTGGACTTTTGTTTGTTAGGAGTTTTTGGATTCCTGATTGAATTTTAATACTAGTAATTGGTCTTTTCAGGTTATCTATTTCTTCCTGATTCAGACCTGGAAGATTGTATGTTTCCAGGAATTTATGCATTTCTTCTAGGTTGTCAAATTTATGCATTTCTTCTGGGTTGTCAAATTATGCATTTCTTCTGGGTTGTCAACAGTTGGCATATAACTGTTCATAGTATTCTCTTATGATTGATTGTATTTCTGTGATATTAGTTATAATTTTCCCTCTTTCATTTCTTATTTTATTTGTCTCCTCTCTCTTATTTTCTTAATGAGCCTGGCTAAAGGCTTATCAACTTTTTTTAATCTTAAAAAAAAACTAGCTCTTGGTTTCATTATCTTTCCTGTTCCTATTTTTTTTGGTCTCTGTTTTATTTATTTCCTCTCTGATCTTTATTATTTCCTTCCTTCTGCAGACTTTGGGCTTTGTTCTTTTTCTAATTTTTTTAGATGATAGGTTTGGTGTTTTATGTGAGATTTTTCTTCTTTCTGAGGTAGGCCTGTATCCTATAAACTTCACTCTTAGAACTGCTTTTGCTGATTCCAAAAGATTTTGGCAAGTTGTGTTTTAATTTTCACTTGTCTCAGGGCATTTTCTGATTGCCTGTTGCCTTCCTCATTGACCCATTTCTTTTTTAGTAGCATGTTGTTTAGTCTCCTCCTGTAATTGATTTTTAGTTTTGCAATATTTTGGTTGGAAAAGATATTTGATATAATTCCTATCTCCTTGAATTTATTGAGCTTTCCTTTGGGGCTTAGCCTGTGATCTATCCTGGAGAACATTCCATGTGCTCTTGAAAAGAATGAGTATTCTGCTATTTTTGGATGGAATGTCCTTTAGATATCTATTATGTCCAAGTGGTCTAATGTGTCATTTATTGTCATTTATTTATTGACACATTTCCTTATTGACTTTCTCTCTGGATGATGTGTTCATTGATGTGTGTGGAGTATTAAAGTCCCTCATTATTATTGTATTACTGTCAATTTTCCCTTTATATCTGTTAATATTTGCATTATATATTTAGGTGCTCATATATTAGGTACATGTATGTTTACAAATGTTATATTCACTTCTTGTTTTGATCCCTTTTTCATTATATAGTGCCCTTTGTCTCTTATTATAGACTTTTAAAAAAGTCTACCTTGTCAGATGAGTATTGCTACCCCATATTTCTCTTCATTTCTATTTGCATGGAGTAAATTTTTCCATCCTGTGTGTGACTTTATCTCTGAAGTGAGTCTCTTGTAGCCAGCTTATAGTTGGGTCTTGTTTTTTTTTATTCAATCTGCCACCCTATGTCTATTGATTGGGGTATTTTGTCCATTGACATTTAAAGTGATTATTAATAGGTATGTACTTATTGCCATTTTGTTACTTGTTTTCTGATTTTGTGGTTCTTCTCTCTTCTTCCTTTAGTCTCTTTCCTTGTGGTTTGATGACTTTCTTTAGTGTCATATTTGTGTTCCTTTCTGTCTAGTTTTTTCGTATCTATTGTAGGTTTTTTTTTAATTGGTATTTTTTAATTGAAGTATAGTTGACTTACAATGTGTTAATTTCTTCTGTATGGCAAAGTGATTCAGTTATATATATATATATATATATATATATATAACTGAAAAGAATATAAAAAAAGAATATATATATATTTATATATATATATATATATATTTTTTGCTGTACGCGGGCCTCTCACTGCTGTGGCCTCTCCCGTTGCGGAGCACAGGCTCCGGACACACAGGCTCCGCGGCCATGGCTCGCGGGCCCAGCCGCTCCACGGCATGTGGAATCTTCCGGGATCCGGGCACGAACCCGTGTCCCCTGCATCGGCAGGCGGACTCTCAACCACTGCACCACCAGGGAAGCCCCTATATTCTTTTCCATTATGGTTTATCATAGGACATTGAATATAGTTCTGTGCTGTATAGTAGGACCTTGTTGTTTATCCATTCTATATTGTAGGTTTTTGACTTGTGATTATCATGGGGTTCATACTTGTCAACCTATAACTGTATCTATTTGTTTTGAACTAAAATGCTCTCAGTTATGAACTAAAATGACTATCAGTTTAAACACATTTTAAAATATCTGCATTTTCACTTCTCATCCCCCATGTTTTGTGTTTTGGTGGTCATATTTTTCATCTTCATGCTTATTCCCTAACTGTTTATTGTAATTATAGTTGATTTTATATTTTTCTCTTTTAACCTTCATAATATCTTGTTTAAGTAGTTGATCTACTGCCTTTACTATATATTTGCCTTTACCAGTGTGACTTTTCCCTTCCTATAATTTATTTCTTGTTATAGTCTTTTATTTTTCACTTAAAGAAGATTGTTTAACACTTCCTGTGAGGTCAGTTTAGTATTGATCAACTTTTAGTTTTTGCTTGTCTGCTAAGCTCTTTATCTCTCCCTCAATTCTGAATAATAACCTTGCTGGGTAGAGTATCCTAGGTTGTACGTTTTTTCCTTCCATCACTTTAAATATGTTATGTTACCCCCTTCTGGCCTACGACATTTCTGCAGAAAAATTAGCTCATAGCCTTATGGGGGTTACTTGTATGTGACCCTTTGTTTTTCTCTTGCTGCCTTTAAAGTCCTCTGTTTTAACTTTTGCTGTTTTATTTTAATCATGATATTTCTTGATGTGGGTCTCTTTGGGTTCATCTTGTTTGGAACTCTCTGTACTTCTTGTACCTGGATATCTCTTTCCTTCTTAAGGTTAGAGAAGTTTTTAACCATAATTCCATCAAATACATTTTCTCTAATTTTCCTTCTTCTCCTTCTGAGACCCTTATAATGCAAATGTTAGTATGCTTGATGTTGTCTCAGAGGTTCTGTAAACTATCCTCATTCTTTTAAATTAGTTTTTTTTTTTTTTTTGCTGTTCTGATTGGGTGATTTCCATTATTCTATCTTCCAGATCACTTGTGTGCTCTTCTGTATCCCCTACTCTTTAATTCCTTCTAGTGCATTTTTCATTTCAGTTATTGTATTCTTCAGTTCTTACTGGTTCTTTTTTATATTTTCTAGTTCCTTGTTAAAATTCTCACTGTGTTCATCTATTCTTTTCCCAAGTTCAGTTAGCATTTTTATTACTAATTCTTTGAACTGTTTTTCAGGTCAATTATTTGTCTCTGTTTCATTAGGGAATTTTTTCAGGTTTTTTTTCCCTCATTCTTTCATTTGAAACGTATTCCTATGTCTTCTAATTTTGTTTAACTTTGTTTCTATGAAATTAGGTGAAAGAGTTACTTATCCCCATCTTGAAGGAGTGTCCTTCGTGGGAGCATCTCTGTGAAGTCTGTGTGTGCCCAGTGGCTTTGGTGGGAGAGCTGGATCTGAAATGAGCATGGGTCTGAAATGAATGTGGGTCTTCCCCTGGGGTGTGCTGGCAGCTTCCAACTTGGTGGGAGGTAGGGCTGGAGATGGAGTGACTAGAGCCAGAGTCAGGTGTGAACCAGGTATTCTCTGCTCAGTGGCAGTCACACTCCTCTGGGGGCAGAGGTGGGGCCCAACGTGCTGGAGAAGAAGCCCTGAAGGTCAGGTCTGAGCTGCTTCCATTCCCTCTAAGTGTGTGCATTCTCCTTGGCAACATCAGCCTCCACTCTAATTGAGAGCAGCACTGGAGCAAGAGGCTCTGGATCAGGTGCTTGATGCAGGCTCTGGTGCACTCTGGCATGGTCCCAGAAGCCAGTCAGAGCCTGAGGCCATTTTCAATCTACTGCCTCCATGCTGTGACCGGGAACAAGCAAGTCTTGCACTTTCTTCAAGAGCGGAGTCTTGGTTTCTTATAGACCTCTGGTAAGCCCCATTGGCTTTCAAACCAGCTAATGGAGCTCATCTTGCTGGTATTGGGCCTCAGGGCTGGGGTACCTAATATATGGCTTGAACCTCTTGCTCCCTAGGGAGGGTTCTTGAGCCTGTGATATCCCCCTCTTCTCTGAGTCCCTCGCAAGGAGTGTGGGTCCTGACTAGGTCACATCTCCTCCCTTCCTACCAGACTGTGTGTGGTTCTCTCTTTTATAGCTTGGTTGTAAAAAGAGTCATTCTGCTAGTCTTCAAGTCAATTTCAGTGAGAGTTATTCTATATGTAGTTGTACGTTTGATATGTTCATGAGGGGAGTTGAGCTTGGTGTCCTCTTACTCAGCCATCTTGATGCCCCTCAGTAGGAAGACTCCTTACATGTACCTATTCAGCTTTCTCTCCTATCTGTTTCCCAAGGTAACTATTCCAAATATTCACCACTCATCTCAAGTTGCATTCCCCCATTCAGGTAGATTTTCTTGCCATTCACTTTGCTATCAGACTTGACTTTTTAGCTCTAAACTTGCATGTGAGTGTGTCTCATTCTCCTTCTCTTCCTCCCTTCTGATACTCATTTAACTTCCTAATGAATGTTTTATTCAAAGTGAATATTTCCACAGGATCCCATGTTTAGGAATCTCATGTCCTCCTTTTTCCTCATAGGTGGAGAGGTTGACATTCAACAATAAGAAGGATTTTTCCCCCATTTTAATGAGGGAGAAAGATGAATATGGATATATATGGGTTGAGGGTTTGGTGGAAGTAAGTTGAATGAGTTTTCATCTGACTTCTGTTTTCTAATATCTTCAACTTCTTGTTCCATTGTCCTTCCTTCTGTTCCATTGAATCCTTCTGGGTTGAAACTCAGCCATTGCCTCCATTCTTACAACTGAGCACAACTGGAAAAAAAATCACACAGCTGTGTAGACTGGTATCATTTATAAATTCATGATCTCTAACCTCATTTGAACCCTCAGTGTTGCCTAGATATTCTTCTGTGTTTACTAATGACCTCTTTCCCTCGATCTCCAAACTGGTCATTTCAGACTTCTTTTTCAACTACCTCCCCACTCACTCTCAACAGATGATACTCTTTGTTACTTTACATAGAAAATAGAAGTAAAATGAAAGCTCTCTCAAGTAAAAAAGAGACAGTTGTTAATTTCAGGGAAAACAAAAAGTTGTACAAGAAAGGAAATGAAATCATAATACACCATTTCACTCAGAAGTGAATATTCATAATAGTGTAAAATTGTGGCAAATCTATATTTGAAGAACTGAGAGTGTAACTGGTTATAGTCCATATTAAGAACTCAATAGGTAATATATAAAATAAGCTAATAAGTAGAAATATGAGCATATTATTTGTAAACATGGAGATAAAGAACAGAAGAAACAGCTTGAAAAGTTGGAAGTTGTCTTTAGGAAGGACTCAGGAGTGGGAGGGGCAGAGGACTGCTGTTTTATGTTAATATGTCTTACAGTACTGTGTAACTCTTAATTTGAAAAAAAAATAATTTTCAAAAAGTTATGGTACAGAGAAATGAGTAGGGCATGAGTCTGTTAAAGTATATCATGTGTGTGTGTGTCTTTGTGTGGTATACAAGGTATGGTTTATATAAGGATAGAAAAAAGTGTGAAGAATTGATTGCAAATTCATACATTTTTGCCAAGGGGAGATTGGAAGGGGGTAGGAGATATTTTGAACTTTTTCTTTATTCACCTCTTTTGTTTCATTCATTATAACAAACCACCACTTTTGAGAATTTTTTTTCTGTTTCGTGATAATGGTTTTGCACTGAGTCTATCTTTTTGATAGGTATATCAACTTTCATTTAGAAAAATGTCCACTACCATTTAGTCATGGCTGAAGTTCTCCTACTTTGTGATTTTCCTCAGATAGAAAACTTGGCAGAAACTGTTTTCTAAAAAGACATGGCTCCTTTAAATAGATCACATGGGTGTACAGAGGGGTTTCACAACCATGGATAGGAAATGTCACTACACAGTTTCTTTAGCCACCAAAGCCCATGGAGCCCATGGTTGGAGACAGTTTTCCAGTTAGGGTCTTTTTCAATATTTGGGTCAGGAACCACAGAGACCTTCCTCCTGGGTCTGTTATTCTCTTCTTGGGCCTTATAATTTTTACTGTATACTGTTAGAAAACACTGCCCAAAATAGGAGACCTTTTCGTTATCTAGTTCACATAGGACCAAACTTAAGAAAAAGTGAGAGCTACTATTTGTTGAGCACTTAAGGTGTGTCAGACACTGACAGTTATCGAGCAAGTCTGTGAGGGAAGTGTATGTTCACAGGGAAAACATGACAATGTGATAAAGGAGGATACATGAGGTAACGGAAAGTGCTATACTGGGATTCGTAACCTCAGATCCCCGTGACCCTACCTCTACCGTACTGTGACCCTGCACATGTCAGTTCCCTATACTAGTCCTAAATTCCTGCCTCTATAGAATGGGAAGTTTCAATTAGATCAATAATTATCAAATTTTAGTATGCATTGGGATTACCTGGGGTGTTTGTTACAAAGGTGGCTTCCTGTGGCCTCACTCACATGATTTACTATAGATTCCCTGTGAATTATATCCTCTGTGACTTGGATTCATTCTATGTGTGGGAGAAGAAACAGATATTTTTAATAAGCACCTTTGGTGGTTCTGATACATGTGGTTCTTGAACCACACTTGGACGAATCTTGGGCTCCATGATCTTTTGCAGCTTCAACATTCCATGACACAGTACCATGGCACTGGTAGGGATTTTTTTTCAATATTTTTGAATTAATCAATTTATTTATTTTATGCAGCAGGCTCTTTTCTTAAAATTTTGTTTATTTATTTATTTATTTAGTTAGTTAGTTAGTTAGTTAGTGGTATGCGGGCCTCTCACTGTTGTGGCCTCTCCCATTGTGGAGCACAGGCTCTGGACGTGCAGGCTCATCGGCCATGGCTCACGGGTCCAGCCACTCCGTGGCATATGGGATCTTCCCGGACTGGGGCACGAAGCCGTGTCCCCTGCATCAGCAGGCAGACTCAACCAGTGCGCCATCAGGGAAGCCCTATTTTATTTATTTTTTTATACAGCAAGTTCTTATTAGTTATCTATTTTATACATATTAGTGTATATATGTCAATCCCAGTCTCCCACAGGTAGGGATTTGATTGAAAGGAGAAGCAGGGATTGAAGGAAAGATTTCTCTCTTTCATTATTCACTGAGTCAGCAAATATTTAAGTGTCTATTATGTGTCTATTGAAGACCTATTGTCCAGTTTTTTCCCTACATGTTTTATCGATTTTGGTGACCTGGGAAGGAATTGAGGAATGATCAGCCTGCAAAAATAGTGTGTTTTATTATCTGGACCGGTGCTTAGTGATGTGCACATTAAATTAGAAACTGATTTAAGAAGTTGTAAAATTACTCACAGTAGCTAAAAAGTAGAAATGACCCAAATGTCCATCAGCTTATGAATGGATAAACAAATGGTAGTATATACTTACAATGGAATATTATTTGTCAGTAAGAAAGGAATGAAATACTGATACCTGGTACAAAATGGGTGAGATTTGAAAACATTATGCTAAATGAAGGAAACCAGACACAGAAAGCCACATATTATATGATTCTTTTATATGAAATGCTCAGAATAGGAAAATCAACAGAGATAATAAGAAGATTATTGCTTGCCTAGGACTGGTCTTGGGGCATGGAGTTGGGTCAATGGGGAGTAATTGTTAATTGGTATGGAGGTTCTTTTTGGAGTGATAAAAATGTCTAAGATTGATTGTAGTGTTGATTGCACAAAGCTGTGGATATACTCTACATCCACATATGGATTTGGGGATATATATATGAAGAAGCTGTAAGATTACTTACGGCTGTTCACCAAGTTGGTAGAAAATATACCAACTCTTAATATAAATGGAAAACCAAACTCATGCTGGTTCTGTCTTTTTTATGCACACACATTTAAAATCACTATTTGTTCCCCATTTCAGATTGGTTTTAAGGGTCCATCATGTGGGCTAGTTGGATATGCCAAAGCAATTTGGTAGTTAATAGTATGTAAACCTTCGTTGTGTTTGCTTTAATTAAATTCAAGTATTTTTGTCCATTAAACCAGAGCAGCTGGTATGGTTGCTCCCTGCCTAGTTTGCTTTTTTAGTTGTGTAAATAGTGGCAGAGTGTGCATGCCTTGAAAAGACATTTTAAAATAAAGAGCGCCCCAATGTCATATTATTTAGGCAAAAAGTGGTATACTTGAATAAAAAAATTCAAGTATATTCTTTAAATTCCCTGTCTTCCCGGGGTACTGACACCCCTACCACCAGCCTAGGAAGAATTTGGATGTTTTTATTATACCTTCCATTCTTCATTCTGGAATATAAGGGAGTTGACCATTGTTTCTCTATTTTAGAATGCATGAACTCTTAAAGGGCGTCTGTTTTTCATCTCTGTGCTCCCAGCAATTTAGTGCAGTGTGGCACCTATTGAGTTGTTAATGGATGTTCGTTTGCTGAAATAATGCCTTCTGAAGTGTTTCTCTTGGGGATCTAGAGAGGCTCTAGCTAGGGTCCTTTGTGCAAATAGGATTCTGGACTCGCTTTTTTTTTTTTTTTTTTTTTTCGGTATGCGGGCCTCTCACTGTTGTGGCCTCCCCCGTTGCGGAGCACAGGCTCCGGACGCGCAGGCTCCGGACGCGCAGGCTCAGCGGCCATGGCTCACGGGCCCAGCCGCTCCGCGGCATATGGGATCCTCCCAGACCGGGGCACGAACCCGTATCCCCTGCATCGGCAGGCAGACTCTCAACCACTTGCGCCACCAGGGAGGCCCTGGACTCGCTTTTTGATCCCAGTGTTCTTGAGGTTAATATGAAGATTCAGCCCCTTGCTACATACACACGAGGATGCAGCACATGAATTTTCAAAGACCTAAATATTAATCACATGACAAAACCTATTAACTAATAGCTGGTCTATAAACCATGTAAAGAGATTAGAAGCATATAGGAAAGTATTTCTGCCCCCCCAAAATACATTGAAGAATATAGATTGAAATTTAATCTAATTTTGCTGTTTCAACTATCCCATTATTTTTATTAGTCTTTACAGTAAAAGCTATTCAGGAGGCCCATGTATCAGTGAAAAAAATTGTCCTAATCACATATGTGCCCAGCATTAATTAATAAAGATCATAATTTGAACCTTTTGCTCTTTTTGCTTATGAAAATTAGAACAAAGTAAAATCATATGTCCTGGGACTAATTGGAAATCAAAGCCCAGAAGCCCATTTGCTTTGTTTTGGAGAGCCCATGCAAGTTCTTGGTTATACTTAGAGGTGCATAATTTAAAACACTTTTACATTTGTATAGCACTTTTAAACTGATGTACTGAATATTTCATTTGAGCCTCCGAAGAGCCATTTGAGATAAACCAGAACATGGTACTAAGACACCCAAAAGGCAAGTAGTTTAAGTGCTCACCCCACTTCGGCAGGTGCCAAAACTGAACACAGAGAAGGTCACTGGTTTGTTCAAGGTGGCATTGCAGGTTTTCCTATGTGAGGCATTTGGCTTATAAATGTCTAATGACACTTGGAGGTAGAAAATAAATATCATTGAAACCATTGTAGTGCTTAAGGTTGGCAGGCAAGGATTAAAACTTGGAAGTCCCTGCCTTAGGGTCCAAAGTGCAGACTTCTCTCTTTGTACCTTTAATACACATCAGTTTGACTCTTTCCTATCATTGACTTTACTATAGTCTTCTAAATATATAGTCTTCTAAATATATATACCTTCTGAAGCCTCCAAAGCAAACTCCCGTCGGTGGACATAAAATTTCTTGGTCTGACAATCCGACTTTTATGTTGCCTTCAGTATTTCAGGTTGCCTGAAGTGCCATACTGATTAAGCTACATTCAGGAGAACTAAATATATGTAGAATATTATATGGCTCCCCTACTGAACACAAAACTGTAAATTAATGGATCTCTCTTGTTGACATCGTAAAGTATGCAGGCCTGAGGTGCAACTGTAATATTCCTTGCAGGACCATGTATTTTACTTGTAATGTCTATAAAATAAATGGTTGTTCAAATGTAGAATCTATGACAAGACATGGATGTTTATATAGGAAGTGACACAGTGGAAGAAGGATTACAGTGATGACATGTAAAATGAGAGACCAAAAAGGGCTAGGGGGAAGAAAACAATAAAATGGACTAGTGGCAGGACAACCTTCCACTGTGGAGGTCACAGTGAGGTTTAATCGATACATCAATCCTGAATATGGTTAGAGGTGATATAAATGTGTTTTGCTTTGTCTTTCTATTGGTGTTTTGTGGCTGTATGTGTTATAGGGTATAACTGAAACTGGCAGAACAGTAGACTGAGATAATTTGGCAGATTAATTAGAAGTGCTGCACATCAGAGGGTTTTTGGAAGTTGGGAGGGGGAGAGTGATTCTGACACATATGGAGCTGAAAGCATCATAGAGTGAGCCCTAATTTGAGAAAAGTGGCTAATGGAGATATCAGTGCACATTTTTCCCTCTTGCTTTTTTGACACCTCCCTCCAAATCTCCCCAGTAGATTATTCTGCCTTTAGCATACCCGTCTTCCCCACACCCCACCCTAAGTTTCAATAAACAAGTTTCTTAAGTCAGTATTTTGAGAGATGTTGCTTAAATTTATTTAAATTTGCAGTGTATATGGCTCCTCCCAGTTCTTAAATTATTGCTACTAAACTAAACTGCTGTTAGGACTGTGAAATTTCATCTCCTGCACTAGCCAGCTGTCAGGTCACAAGCAACTTATCTGAACACCCACGAGAATTTTCTTTGGGTTGTAAAGTCAAGCATCTTGGTTATCATGTAAGCATTCATTTTTAATGCTTTAATTTGACCCAAAACATTTTGTTGTTTATCATGGGCCTCCCACTTCTTCTTTGGAAGATTCTAGAGTCTGAGTCCAAGCTTTTTTCCTTTCTTAATTCTAAAAGCAATTTTCTCACTGTTCTTTTTTTTTCCTCTTGAGTAGAACTAAAAGTACTTGACTAAGAACCTTGTGCACTTCTTCTATTTTGAGTTGTTTTTCCTCTTCATTTGTGGGTTAATCCTTATTAGGTTGTTGAAAAATAGCTCCCCAGTTCTGAGCACAGTGAAGGGAAGGACAGCATCCTTCCAGGTTTTTTAAGCTTTGTCATGTGAGAGGATCAGAGCACTTTTAAAATGTGGTGGCCTTGAAAGGACTGGAAATAAATCTCCAGGAATGTACCATCGCAGAATCACCACTTACTAGTTGTGTGATTCTGGGTAAGTCACCTAACTTCTGTGATCCTGCTCCAGTTACTATCCATGCACAATGAGGCATAATAGTACCTACCTCAAAGGGTTATTGTGGGGATTAAATGAAGTAGTGCATTTAAAGGGTTTAGGGCAATGTCTGGTTTACTAGCATCACGTTAGCTATCTTCTACTATCACCACCACAGATGCTCAGGTCTATCCTCAGAAGAGATCTTGACTCAGTACACTTGGGGCTGTAGGACAGGCATGCGCATTCTTTTTTTTTTTAATAAATGCTTTTTTATTGAATGCCATTAATGGGAACAGCACTATGAGTTTGGGTTTTTTTAAATTTTTTTAATTTTTGGCCATGCCTTGCAGCTTGTGAGATCTTAGTTCCCCAACCAGGGACCGAACCTGGGCCCTCAGCAGTGAGAGCGCGGAGTTCTAACCACTGGACCGCCAGGGAATTCCCAGGCACGTGCATTCTAATAAAACTCCTTGGGGATTCTGATGGCTACTTCTTAGTTAAGAACTACTGCTCTAGCCAGTGATTCTCAAACTTTAATGTATATCAGAATATTCTGAGGGAAGGGGATTTATTAAAAATGAAACTCCAAGCTCCAACCCTAGAAATTGTGCCACCCCTGTAGATCTGGTGATGAGGGCCCAAGAATGTGCATTTTAACTGGAACTCCTCCAGGTGATTTTGATGGAGGTGATCTGCCGATCACCCTTTGGGAAACATGGCTACAGAGAAATCACATTAGCACATTGTTATGTACTGCAGGTTTGTGTCCCCAACCCCAATTCATGAAGCACAACCCCCCTCAGTGGGATGGCATTTGGAGGCAGGGCCTTTGGGGGGTAATTAGGTTTAGATAAAGTCTGATGGGAGGCCCTCCATGATGGAATTAGTGCCCTAATGAGAAGAGGAAGAGAGACCAGAAATTCCTATCTCTCTTGGCCATACAAGGACACTGGGTGAAGGCCACTGCCTGCAAGCCAGGAAAAGGGCTCTCATCAGAAACCAAATCTACTGGCACCTTGATCTTGGACATCACAACATCCAGGACTGTGAGAAATAAATTCCTGTTGTTTAACCCACCCAATCTATGGCATTTTGTTATAGCGGCACAAGCCAAGACACACCTCTCCTTCTTCACTGTGTTTGCCTATAGCAATAATCTTTTAAGATTGCCCAGGTACTACTGGAGTGTCCCACACCACACAGTTAATGCTGCTGACTCACTTTTAGTGAAATAAAAGAACCAAATTACAAAGTGTTTTTTCAGCTGTAGTAGGGAATTAGCACAAATATGCATCCTGACCAAGAGCATGTAATTGTAAGGTGGCTGCAGGGGGTTTAGTCTATAGCCATAGGACAAACAAAGGCCAATTAACCATGAGGGAAGAGAACCTTTGACAATAGAAATCATACTTTTGACCCTTGGGTCATTAGTATTGTGCCCTAATCAACTGAACTTACCCACCAATAGCCACAAGAAAACTGGGGGAAGAAGGAAGCAGGATTGCTTCGAGTTTGTACTAGGTATTCATTATGTGACTAGTGCTTAATGAGCCTGGTGATTTTTTTTCTTTTTAGTGACAAAGTGTTCTATTTGATTGCTTTGAAATACATTTCCATTCTATCATACCTGAAAAGAGAAAAATCAGGGCTTTGAGGAACTCTGAATCCTCATTTGTCCTTAGCCCATGCTGCACAACACCTGGCTCTCCACTCATTGTAGAAATCAAACCTTCCATACATTGTGATTTTCTAAGTCTCTACAGCATTTTGAAAACCCACTAACTTCTAAATAGCTTAATGCCTCCCCCCCCCCACATTCACTTAGGCTTCTTGTCTCCTCTATTTTTTGAGGCCTGCCTTTTTTCAGTTCAACAGTACAACCATTGAGCTTTCTGACAAATGTGTAAAAGACAGCAATTCCCAGAGTTATATCCTCCACTTTCTTGTGGTCCAGACCATATCCAGAATCAACCCTTGTGTTGGTGCTAGGAATTGAAAAGAAGGGAATAGAATTCTTGAAAGTCCATAGTTTTGAAATGCAGCAGAAATCTCCAGTCTTAAACTTACTTCTGGAACCTAGAAACCTAAATTATCTTAGACCAGATAACTTTTGTTCACTCTCAGGTTTTTCAAGTGTTGTAGAAAAAATTGTTTGGAGGTTTGGGTGGATAACTCTTGCTTCTGAAACATGATCTATTCGGAATAGTGTACTAAGCAAAGTTCACTGAGCTAAATTAGATTAATGATAGACAGGTTCCTGAAGACAAGCAAATAACTTATTAGCTTCTATATTTCTTAAGTCTGTGGAGTCTTGACTTCTAAATATTCTTTGCTTGTGACTTTAGAGAGCAGAGAGCCTTGCTATCTGAATGCCTGAATGTTTGCTTTGGGGTCACCGTATTTCTTGAGCTATGCATGCCATTTGAGTCTTAAGAAGGGAAAAATATTTCCAAGACATGACTTCTACAAATAGAGAATAAAAGTTTAATTTTTTCATTTTTATAATGGCATGAAATATAGCTGTGCAGTCTGCCTTTTGGAGGTATTGAGAAAACACTCCAAGGTTAATTTTATATTTTTGTGCCATATGGATATAACCTAATCTCTTAATACCACATGATCATAGGATGTATTTTTCTACTTTGTGACATGGAGTTTTGGGGGATAATTATTAGTAAATAATGTTATGTGTAAAGACTCAAAAAGGGCTAATATCTTTAGCAAAGACAAACCATAGAAGTTGCATGAACCAAGATATAGCCTACAGCTTAAAAGGTTTAAAAAATTTTAACGATTGCAAAAAATGAATAAAGAAAAAGAAAAACAACACCCTGACATAGTTTGTGTTGTGAAAATAAAGCACCCGTTTACCTTAATAAGACCCTCTACTTTGAGACCTGTTATGAGATTCAGCCTTTATTCCTAGAGTGAAATAAAAGACTCATGGAAATTTTAAAAAGTTATCATGTGCTCACTGACAATAATGAAGGCAGGAAGCTTTATTTCACATAAGTTTTTAACATTGACAGTAGAAAGAAAAGTAAATTCTAATTAGTATACTAGTCACCCTTTCTGTTACATGTGTTAGCCCATGTTGGGTCTTTATCCTTGACACACTTATCAGACTAGTTTTGAATATTTTACTACAAAGCTTTTGTTATATTTTTTGAAAATCACCACTTCTTGAATGAATGAACCTATTGTTTTTAACTAGATGGAGCATTCTCAAAAAGATGATGGGAGCTCTAAATCACATCCCCTCTTTCCCTATCTAGCAAGAATCAAATGTTGTACCAGCAATGATCAGAAAAGGGACATCAGTACATGAGCTTCTTGCTTTTAAAAAAATGCAGCACATATCAGGGAAGACAAACTATGATCTGAATCTCATTAGCATGATCAAGGGATGACAAAAGAGTACTGGGCTGTGGGTCAGGAGACTTGAGTTCTAGGCTGGGCTCTGCCACTACCTGTGTGATCTCACACAGATCCTTTTTGGTCTCAGTTTTCTGACTTGTTTTCAAAGAGCTAGATTGGTGTAGATGACTACTTAGTTCCCTCACAGTTCTAAAAGTTCATGATTCTGTGCTTTACATTGCTATCTATGAGATGGTTTTGTTCCCTCAGTTTGTTCACGCCCCTTCCTCTAATCTCACTGAGTGTCCTTAATATACAGGTGATGGAACACCTTGACCTTTATTCTGGAAAATAGACCCAGACCAGGAAATTTTTCATAGTGCCAATGATTTTTAAGGGTACCGGACTCTTCTGCATCCCATTACCAGGAAACACACACATATACACAAAATGAAAGTAACTGTATTCTACAGACTGCTGGACAAATGTCTGAAATTATTCTGACCTACCTAGAAACCATCTTACCTTCTTCTTTCCTCTTTGCTTTATGAGTTTGTTGTCTGGATGATCTGCTTCCATTCCTTTCATTTTGAAAATTTTCAGGAAAACACAAATAGTATTAATATTGGGTTAGCATTAAATAGTAAAGAAGGAGAGGCTTGAACATCTACATCTTCCCACTCCCCTCAATCACCATCACCAAAAAAAGATAAAGAAACACAAAAGAGACAAGTGCTACAGTAAACCTCTGTGCCCCCCCCAAAGTATGCATACGTAATATACCATAGCCTATCAGATTGTTTCCATATTTGTCCTAGCTGTAAGTCACAAGTCGTTTTGATACAAATAATACTTGTGAATAAGCTGTAAAAATACTCACCGAGTAACATGGAAGCTGTCCCTGGAAGTGACAACTTGCTGTCATGAATGATGAAATATCCTTTTTGTAAAAGGCAATTGTGTTGATTGTAAAAAAAGAAATGAGCTTTCCTAGGTTTCTTCCATCTCTGATGGTGTTTTTTTATTTTTATTTTATTATTTTTTAAAATTAATTAATCAATTTTTTTTTGTGGTACACACGCCTCACTGTTGTGGCCTCTCCTGTTGTGGAGCACAGGCTCTGGACATGCAGGCTCAGTGGCCATGGCTCACGGGCCCAGCCACTCTGTGGCATGTGGGATCTTCCCAGACCGGGGCACGAACCCGCGTCCCCTGCATCGGCTGGCGGACTCTCAACCACTGTGCCACCAGGGAAGGCCCTCTGATGGTGGTATTTTAAACAGGAAAGCTCCTGTACAGTGATGCTAGGCCATATATTTCATTTCAACTTTCATTTACAGTTGTCGTTGTTGTGGGGGGGAAAGCATTTTAATCAGTTTCTGTATGAAGGTCAGATAACACTGTGAACAAAAGTAATTTATTTATGATAATATCAAAACAGAAACATTGCTGCACTTAAATTATGAAGCATGTTTCCTTTATCTGCAATACGATTGTGTGTATGACTTAGTAGAATCTGGGATTATGCTACTGGTGAACTCAAGGAACTCTCTTCTCCTCAAGGCCTGAAGTTCTGACATTGGCTAAGAATAACACCAGATGATATTGTGTGATGGGGTATACATTAAGCTATTTTTAAAGGAGGTATGGGAACTATTTTATGTGTTTGGGGTTTTATTTGCTAAACTGAAGCAGCGTTGACATCATTTGTGGCTTAGAAGATGTCATGTGATTTTTAAAATGTCCGTGTGTGTGTATGAATGTGTGTGAATTATTTGAAGTAATGCAGTGAGGCAGAAGTATTCATAATAAAAATCTTTCTTTATCTTGTTTTGGATTATAAAGACACCATTTAGTAGACACAAACACATACATCCTGACTGCTGCCTGCACGCATCTTCCCATTCCCAGCTATCCCAATATAGGTCTCCCAGATGATGGACAATTGATTGTTAGAGGCAACTGCAGACTATCGATTGAACACATTTAGGAGCACAGTGTAGGCTAGGTGATGTACCGTGATAATTCACACATATTCATACACAACCACTTACTCACACCGATACCCACCCACACACCTTCACATTCCCCAATAACCTTTCTGGTCCAACATGTTAAGATGTTCCACTAATTTACGTTGCACACTAAAGCACAGAAAGAGTTTAAACGTCGCCCAAGATGTCATAGAAATTGTAGCACTTCCAAGAATTTAACCAAAGAGACCTTAATTCCATTCTTACACTGTAACCGCAGGTATTTCCCCAGACCATCACATAAATTCCATATCTTTATGAAGCTATTGGTTTGGCCAAAAAGCACCTTCAGCTTTTAAGTAAAAATAAAAGACATTTTTCATTTTCACCAAGAACTTCATTGACCAGCGTTTTCACCCTTTTTTGTTCCACTACCTTCTGCCATTTTTCAGGCAAATGCATAATTCCATCTTCCCAAAACTTTTTATCTTTTTGAGCAAAGAACTGTTCCAGGTGCCTTTTACAGTCTTCCAAGGAATTGAAATTTTTTCCATTAAGAGAATTTTGTAAAGACTGAAATAAATGGAAATCTGAAGTTGCAATGTCTGGTGAATACTGTGGATGAATCAGAACTTCCCAGCCAAGCTGTGACAGTTTTTGCCTGGTCATCAAAGAAACACGTGGTCTTGCATTATCCTGATGGAAGATTATGCGTTTTCTTATTGACTAATTCTGGATGCTTTTCGTTGAGTGCCGCTTTCAGTTGGTCTAATTGGGAGCAGTACTTGTTGGAATTAATCGTTTGGCTTTCCGGAAGGAGCTCATGATAGAGGAGTCCCTTCCAATCCCATCATATACCCAACATCACCTATTTTGGATTAAGGCCAGCCTTTGGTGTGATTGGTGGTGGTTCATTTCACTTACCCCCCAATCTCTTCCATTCTACATTATTGTACAGTATCCACTTTTCATTGCCCATCACAATTTGTTTTAAAGACAGAACGTTTTCATTACGTTTAAGTAGAGAATCGCATGTGGAAATATGGTCAAGAAAGTTTTTATCACTTAACTTATGTGGAACCCAAACATCAAAGTGATTCACATAACCAAGCTGGTGCGAATTATTTTCAGCGCTTGATTTGGATATTTTGAGTATGTCGGCTATCTCCCGTGTGGTATAATGTTGATTGTTCTCAATTAATGTCTCGATTTGATCGCTATCAACTTCAACTGGTCTACCCAACTGTGGAGCATCGTCCAGAGAGAAATCTCCAGCACAAAACTTCACAAACCACTTTTGACACATTTGATCAGTCACAGCACCTTCTCCATACACTGCACAATTTTTTTTTTTTTTTTTGCATTTCAGGTGCGTTTTTACCTTTCTTGAAATAATAAAGCATAATATGCCGAAGACGTTGCTCCTTCTCTTCCATCTTCAATATTAAAATGACTACACAAAAATTCACCAATTTTGATGTCTTTTTTAAATGTATACTGATATGACAGCTGTCACATACAATCTAACATTTGTTTTGAATGAAGTTAAAGACAACTTGCTGCTAGAGCCATCTTATGGAAAAAAAATGAACGAACATTTTGGCCAACCCAATATATATATGCTTCTAGAGGTCACAAAGATTGCCAGTTTCATTTTGAAAATCTTCTTGCGCATTGTGACTACATATCTCACTAGTGGGAATGCTGGGGAGAAATAACATTTAATCTTTCATGAACATTTCTAGGATTATGTGGAGAGAAATGAATATTTTAAATGTTCTCTAGCCACTGAAACATACTGTGGCAATCAAGCAAATCCCATATCCCTATGATATGTAAAAGTGATACAGAGACTTATTACAGTAATTGCACGTGGGATCTGTGAACCACAGTGGTCAGAAGAAAAGATTATCTAGTAATGTGGGCCAAAACATTAGCTGTCCTTTATATCTATTTGAAATTCCTAAAAAGCAGAATTACTGTCTTTCAATGTCTGTAAGGCTGTTGACATTGGAAAATTATAATGGTGACTATATATTTTTTTATAATATTATATCACCAGTCCTCTGGGCCACTCCATCTCAGATGTGCTTAATCTCCTTTGATCAAATAACAATTTTAAAAGAAATTAGTAGCATTCCAGCACCTGATAGCCTGTAGAAACATTTGAAACCATTTTCATCTTGTCTTTGAGGATCAAATATAAGGACTCTTAAAAAATATTGGTGAGTGTAATATACAGCACAGGGAATATAGTCAATGATAGTATAATAACTTTGTATGGTGCATAATCTATAAAAATATTGAATCATGTTGTACACCTGAAAGAAATATGATATTATAAGTCAACTATTCTTTCATAAAATCTTATATATATGTCTAGTGCCAGAAAGGGAACTTCAAATCTGAAAACGTGGATTCCATCAATAAACAATTGAGTAACTTTGAGAAAATCAACTAGAAGTTTGAACTGCAATTACCTTGTCTGTAAAATCTAGGAACTACTATGTGAGGTATTATGATAACCATCTGATCTGTCTCAGGATTCAGCCCCACCTTCCATTTTGCATCCTTGTTGCCAAAAATAACATACCGATTTATTTAATTATTTCCAATGGCTATTAAAAATTATTCACCATAGTTCTTTCCCTTCGGCTTTATTTCCTACCACCTCACTACTCCCATTTTATGCTCCTGCTATACCAAATGGTTTGAGATTTTCTAAGTATAGCACACCATTCTTTTTTCTTGTTGTTTTTGGTTTTGTTTTTACTCTTTTATGCATCTGAACATATGCTATTCTCCCTGCATGGATAACCCTTCATCAGAATCCCCCACCCCAATACTCCCAATAGATTTAAATTAGTCTTCAAATCCCGGCCCAGATAGGTGCTTCCAAATGAAGCCTTTTCTGTCTGCTGACACCTTTCCCTCTTCTGGGCTACCTCTGCATTTTGTTCACACTTGTATTATTGTATGTATCCTGACTTGTTGTAATTGATTTGTTTATTATCTGTCTCCTCTTTGATGTTCTTTATGACAGGGTTCATGCCTGCCTTCTTCCCTGAATTTCTTCCACAAATACTTATAGAACACTTACTTTTGCCAGGTACTCTTCTAGGGCTAGAGAGATATAGCAGTGAACAAAGCAGGCAAGAATGCCTGTCCTTATGTAGCTTCCCTGTCTCATTCCTCTCTATATCCCTAGAACATAACATAAAGAATAGCATTTCTTGTTCTAGCAGGCAAGAAACACTTGTTGGGTTGAAGTCAAGAAAATATTATGGCTATATTTGAAACTCCCTTATCTTCCTCTCCCTTATTGCCAACACTATGTGAATAATTTCTATTTGTACATACATTAATATTTAGTTCTAACATTCAATCAGTGTTTCTTCCTTTCCTAAGTTTCTATAACTTTGTCTCCATCACTGGTGTCTATCTAACACCATTGTATATGAAACAGCTTTTGAGAGTGCTATGATATCTTGGTTGCCTTGTTTAGACTTAGCACACTGAATGAAGTGCTCTTTAATCCAATCAATCAATGTTTACTGATCGCCTAGGATTATGGGGCACTGTGAAAGACACAGTATAAAATATCAAGTAAGACAGGTGTACTTCTGCCTTCTTGAAGCTTACAGTCTATTGGTGAAGACAAGCAGTAAACAAGTAAATAAATATATTATTACAACATACGATAATTGCTGTGGAGGCAATGAACAGGCCGTTTGATTGAGAGTGAAGGGAGGAGTGGCCAACTAAAGTAGAATGGTTAAGGAAGGCATCTCCAAAGAGGTGACATTTAAGTAGAAATCCATAGGATGAGCAATAGCCAACCATGTAAAAAGTTGGGGGACCTATCATTAAGGGAAGAAGGGACAGCATGTGCCAAGCTGCTGAGGTGGCAAAGAGCACCTGGGGAGAAGGCAGTGTAGTTGGAGTTTAGAGAATGAGGAGGAAGGTAATTAAATTAGAGAAGTAGCAAGGGGGCAAGATAATGCAGCATCTTACATGATGCCATGTTAAGGCACTTAGAGTGTATCCAGAAGAAATGAGGAGTCATTGAAAGATTTTAAGCTGGAGAGTGACATGAGCAGACTTATGTTTTGAAAATATTACTCTGGAGGCTGTATAGGGAACAGAGTTGGGTGTAAGTGAAGATTCATGGAAAGCAGTTGGGGGCTGCTGTGGTGGTCTAGGAGAGAGACGGTAGTGACTTCAACCAGTGCGATTCCAGGGGAGGTGAAGGGAAATGTCAGATTTGGGAGATATTTTGGAAATAATGTTAATTAGACTTAGCTGGATTTAATGTGGGAGTTGGAAGGAGGAGTCAGTTGTGATGCCTAGGCATTGACTGGCTGGCTGGAAATGCCATGTGCTGAGATAGGGACCACACAGGGCATGGGAGAAAGTTGGATGGATGTGAAATGCATTTTAATGATGATAATCATGGTGGCAGTGGTGGTAGACTTACCAAAGTTGGAGAGAAGATAAAAAGGAAAATCTGGCAACTGTCAGTGATTTTTCTTTAGCTTGTTGGAGAAGGTCCAACATATTTCGCATATTTCAACTCTGCAGGCTATCTTGATGCTTGACCTAATTTGTCTTTTTCTCGTACACTCCACCTCACGAAAGTGACCAGGATTACATTTTCTCTGAATATACTGTTAAGAATTAGAAAATTTCTCTCTCAATCCAGGAAGCTATGAGAATATTCAAGTCTTAAAGAGTAGAGAGAGTAATTCTCAAAAGGCAACAACTTTCCATTTGTCATCAGATTGTGCAAATGTTCCAACTAGGTAATATATTCCTAGATCAGTATCTATCAAACTAGTGTCCAAGGAGCTCCTATATAAAAATCACCTGGGAATGCTCGTTCAAAATGAAGATCCTTATCTAGCAAACTAATCAGAATCTCTGGGGATAAAGCCCACGAATTTCAGTTGTCTCAGTTGTATTACAGGCTGACATATGAAAAACATTGTTGTAAAGGAGGTATTCTTAAACTTTTTGATGCTTTGGTTCCTTTTGGTGGTCTTGTGAAACCCACGGATCTCTTCTCAGAAAAATATTAATACTTGGTTCAAATAAAATACACAGGATCACAAAGGAAACCAATTATGTTGAAATAGTTATCAAAATAGCTTTAAAACAAATTTTATATAGGAATTTACATGCTTTTTATTAGCACATTAATGAGATCTAGCAGCAAGTATTATATTACCATAATTTGAAGTACTAGATGAATGTAAATATTTCGAGAGATCTGCCACAATTATAATGTGATCTAAAATTATCTGTGATTTCTATTAGTGACAAAGTTACAGGTTCAGTTAATACTACTATGGTTTGTTGCCTAGATTCATAATGGAAAGAAATGCTAAATTTCCATCAGAAGCAAGTGAAAAAAATTGTTTGGTTTGGCTGTTATGCCCCTGAGTCTACCTGGCTAGGCTTGTCTGCACGCCCTTGTTATTGTCCCCTCCTTTTGTACCTAGGCTCTTCCAGAGGGTGGCTTTGGAGAAGACTTTAGATTGTTACTATTTTGTGTCTCTAAAGGAAGAGCATTTTCAGGATGGAGAGAGGCATTGTAGGATGAGGGACTAGCATGTGCAGTAACTACAGAGTCAGAAAAGAGGCTGGGATTTTAAAACAGTAAGGAGTTCAAAATAGCTGAGGCTGAGGGTGGGTGAGTAGAGAGGCAGAAGATGAAGCTGTAGAGGTGGGTTGACCTAAGTCCATGGAAGGTTTTCCCACTGCATGTATGAGCTTGCATTTCATGATGGAATTAACAGGTAGCTAGAGAGAACTTTATAATGAAGAGAGACCTGGTAAAGTGTATTTATTAGGAAAATACAGTTGACCCTTGAATAACATGGCTTGAATTGCCAAGGGTCCACTTGTATGCAGATATTTTTTCAATAGTATATACAATACTACAGGATCCATGGTTGGTTGAATCTGCAGTTGCAGAACCGTGGATACAGAGGGCCGACTATGGGACTTGAGTGCCGTGGATTTTGGAGTCCCTGTTGGGTCCTGGAACCAATCCCCTGAGGATACCGAGGGATGACTGTAAACCTGAAGGCAAAATGAAGGATGGATTGGAGGAAGCCAGACCATTTCCGAGGCTTTGGTAAAAGCCCAATTGAGGAAAATATGGTTCTCTGAAGTAAGGCAATGGTCATGGAACAGAGAAGATGGAAATTATACGAGAGATTCATGTGTCGTGAAGAAGCAAAGTTTGGGGTGACTTTGAAGGTTCTAGCTTTGGAAAAGATGTAAATGGAAACACCATTAACAGAGGTATCAATCATGATAGGAACAACAGCACGTTTTGGGGGGAAGGTTTTTAGTTCTGTTTTGGATAGCCTGAGTTTTAAGTGCCTATTGAATGTCAAATGAGAGATGAATGGAGTTTGTATTTTTACCATTATTCATAGTAATATTTTAGGTAAAATTTTTAAACATTCTTTTTGTCTAGAAATTGACAAATTGTCTTCACAGAAATTATGGGGTAATTAGGTTTCAGAAATATTTAGGATTAGGCATTATATTGTTCTTTCAGTACTTTTTTTCTTTTTGGCGGTACGCGGGCCTCTCACTGTTGTGGCCTCTCCCGTTGCGGAGCACAGGCTCCAGACGCGCAGGCTCAGCAGCCATGGCTCACGGGCCCAGCCGTTTCGCGGCACGTGGGATCTTCCAGGACCGGGGCACCAACCCGTGTCCCCTGCATCGGCAGGTGGACTCTCAACCACTGAGCCACCAGGGAAGCCCTTTCAGTACATTTTTAATGAAATGTCAACCAACGGCTGTCCTCCAAAGAGTGAGTGAGTTAGTTCTTCTGGATAAAAAAAAATATATCCTTCTATAATTATAGTAATGGATCCTGGTAATGGAGAATATCAGTGGTCTTGTGTTCCTGTACCAAAGGCTTAGATGTTTTTTGTGTTCTCCACTTGCCCATCTATCATAACTGCTGGAAGACAGAGGACTATAGGTAGGGTGGGAGCAGCAAACAGCAGAAGTGGTGTGCAGCCAGTTTTTATAACAGCTCTGTGGCTTGCACACGATTCTCAGCAACTGGTATGGACACATAGGGAACTTGCTAGTTGTGGCCATCTCCATATTCATTGCCCTTTCAGGTTTTGAGATCTAGGATAAGGGGAGAGTTTTCCTGTGAAAGTGGGATTTTGAAATGCAGGATTGACTTTTAACAGAATTGTGAGAGAAGTGATGTTTCCCTTTGGTATTCTTTTCTCCTCAGCCTAGCTATTTCAAATCCCTTTACCTGGTGTTTTTGTGTTAGGTCCTGGTTGGGTCATAGACCCCACTTTAGCATCTTTCCTAGACTTGTGCTTTCTGGTAGGCATTGTTCCTTTGAACTTTATCCTTCCATGATAAAAATCCCTTGTTCCTATATATATATATATATATATATATATATATATATATATATATATATATATATATATTTTTTTTTTTTTCGGTATGCAGGCCTCTCACTGTTGTGGCCTCTCCTGTTGCGGAGCACAGGCTCCGGACACGCAGGCTCAGCGGCCACGGCTCACGGGCCCAGCCACTCCGCGGCATGTGGGATCTTCCCAGACCGGGGCACGAACCCATGTCCCCTGCATCAGCAGGTGGACTCTCAACCACTGCACCACCAGGGAAGCCCTATGCACATATTTATGGTTATATATTATGGTTTAAAATGTGCTGTCACTTCCAAGTAACAATTACATTTTAAGAGGGGTCTTGGGACAATGCTTTAACCCAAAGGAGTTACACTAATGGTTGGGACTGTAGGTATCATGGTAGTTGTCTTTCCTAACAATTTAAAAATAATATTAATAGCATACATGTGTGAAGGAAACTCCGCAGATACAGAAGAAAACATATTTGTTTGTAAAGACTGAAGGAATAGAGTGGAACTAGATATACCAGGCAGAATTCATTTATAGACGCTTTAAAGGAGAGCAGAGGAGTTATTTTTGAAGATGGTGATAGAAATGGAGTGGAGTGGGGTGGTGAGATGTTGTACGTTTTAGTTGAAATGACTTTGAGCGAAGGGACCATGCCTTTAAGTTTGTGTCCTCCATGAGGCCTGGAAGAATGATTTATACACAGTGTGTAGTGATGGTTAGTTTAAATGAATGAGCAGATCCATGCAGGATAATTATTGATTTAGAAAAAAAACCTTCTATATGTTTATTTTTACCTTGAAGAGTCCCCTAAACCCAGATAGAGTTTTTTTTAAAAAAAACTTCCATGGATTTAGTGCACACACACACACACACACACACAATCATTTAAAGAGGTTGGTTGAGATACCCAATGAATTGGGCAAAAATGAACGCCCATTTATTCCTCAATGAACTCCAGACTGAGGGAAAGTTCTATGACTCATAACAAGTAGTGCTGACGAGGGAGCCTCTAGATTGTCCATTCAACTCTGTGAGATGTGAGGTTATTTTGCATGTTTTGTTTGGCTTTTTAAATGTTGACAAGTCTCAGGTGTACACTAATAGAAATGCTGTGATCAGAAGTCTATTAGAACAGCATCTGGGAAGGAAAACTCATGTTAAGAAATCAGCAGTAGGAGAGAGAGAGACAAAATGCAAATAAAACCCTTTTGGTGACATAAAGCACAAGCTGGTTGGGAGCAAATGGAAGGAAGAGATGATAGAAACCCTCATTAAAATTAAAAACCACAGGAAAGTGGAGAATAGCATAAACAGCAATGCAACATAAATCATTATCTACAAGACTAACAAAAAGACAAAAGAATTAGCGTTGCCAGCTCATGCTTTATGTAGAAAACAGTAATTTGTTTCCTAGAAGTATTTTTGACTCGAAACCTAGCAAAGGAAAACTGCCATCAAGTCTGGGCCTTGTTTTAATGAGTATCTTGTATGTACAGCAATTGTATAGAACTAGAAGCTACAAAGCTCTTCAGAGTATGAGTAAATCAAGTATTGTGTTGGGAAAATAGAACGATGAAAGCATGTTCACCTATTCAAAAGTAGGAACAATATTAAAATTCTTCTTGATTACAGAGTTTCCATTAATTTAGGCTTTGGATAAGATGTACAAACCAAGGAGGAGTTATCTGTATTACAATCCAGGAAAGATTATTAAAGATTATTAAAGGACTATGTATTTACTGACCACTTGCTGTATGCATAATACTGCACTAAATACCATGGAGAAGACAATATACAAGTAAACAAAGACAGACATTGAAGAAATATTCACAAATGTGCTGAGCGTTATCATGGAGAGATTCAGGGTGCAATAGAAATGTTAAAGGGAAGGATTTTTGTCAGACCTGCAAATCAGAGGAAATACTCTGGAGGACTTGTATATTTAGTGAGACTTGAAAGTTGGGAAAAGTTGGCTAAGTGAAAAAATACTAGCATTCTAGTCAGAAGGGAGAACATGTGTGGGGTCCTGGAAATGAGAAAAATATGACATAATCTAGGGATCTTATGAAGTGTGGCTGAAGCATAGGAAATTATGTGGAGTTTTGCTGGATGTGAGACTGGGCAGTAAGGCAGCAGTCATGCTGTGAAGGGCCCTGTAGTCCATATTAAGGATGTTAGCCTTTATTCTAAAGATAATGGGGATCCATGAAAGGTTTTAAGAACATAAAATGACTGATAGTAAGTGCATTAAAAGAGATGGTAAGGTCAACTTGGAAGTCAGTTTAGTATCCATGTTTGGTCCATGCTTGGCTTTTGGACTATGCTTACCAGAACTTGACATGGAATAATCCATTTGTATACCATGAAACTTTTGAAACCAGCTCATGATTGTCAATCAAGTACCTCAAGAGATTCTGCCCGGGTTGACTTTATGTTTCCAACTTTAATAAGCAAATATATATTAGGAGATGTTTGTTTTCATTTAGAGTGGGTAGTAGCCAATCAAATGGTTCTTCCTGATGTAGGAAGGAAGGGAACAGAGAGAAAAGGAAGAGATATATGACCCATTATCAAGATGTACTGTGAACAGTACTCAGTAGTTTTGCCATACATTGTCATTGGATGAAGTGTGATTAAGGAGATTTGGATTTGGTTATATTATTTTTAATTTGACTTACCATTGTAACCTCCTTAGGGAATCCCTTACATTAGTCATGCCTTAGTTCTTCTATTGTAAAGACTCTCTGGCCTAAAACCAAACATTATGCAGGTTCACTTAATGAAATCATGTTATTTAGGGTATCTTGAGCTCCAGAGAAAGGTGTCTCATTCAAGAAGTCTTGATTACAATTGTTGTCTTCTGCTTATTTGCTCCTCAATTTTTAGAAGAGAACCATGTTTTGAAGAAATTGCTTTAATAGGGACTTGGCAATATAAGCAGGCTGCCTCATAATATTCACACTTCTCTTATTGCAATATTGAGTATGTATCTTTGATGGGTCTCTTATGGCAGGTGTATTGACTTTCTTCTCCCTCCTGGTGTTGGTGTAATATTTTTGCAGAATGGCAGAGGGTACTGTGAATATATCCTGATTTAAGATGTGAACAGGAAGAAAGGTGTTTGCTCCAACTTTGCCTTATACTCTAGAGCAGATGTCCAGATATGGTTGTAAGAGAATGTTAGTCATGTAGCAAACCCTGTCAACTTCCTGTCTCTTCTCAAAGCTACAATAACTAATACCATTTTTCCCACTTAGGGTCACTAATATATGGCTTTTGCATATAGGGATGATATTAAACCATCAGCAGTATGAGGTAGCTCTGTTTTTTTTCACTAGTAGATGGGTTGCATTTGAGCTTTTTGCTCATCTTACTTCTCTGAGAACCAGTGTAATGCTTTTGAAGGACAATGGTCAAGGTGAGGCTTTTGGTCTATGGCTGTGCTACAGAGCAAGTCTCACTGTCCTACATGGGATCTAACTGCAATTATGACATCAGTACTGTGCTCAATTTGTCTGAGGTTGCTTGCAGTACCAGTGGATCTCAAAGGGCAGAACTCACAAAAATGGGCCTTACCTATTTAGTCAATGAACAAAAATATAGCTGAATAGTATGCAGATGTCTCCTGTTGCAATGAGAACATACATTTTTATGATCTGTTTTATGGATCTCTTAAGGAAATAAGATCCTGGATTTTTGTATTCTGTTTCCACCCACAGTCTCTCATTGTTTTCTTTAATGGTAGCCTGCTAAGTCAAATACTGATCACCAAATTGCTTGTCACAACTTTCAGTTTGATTGAGACTTGTAAGCTTTTTTAATGTTTTGTCTTTGTAATGTCTAGAAACTTGCCTTTACATTGCAATGTTGTTGTATTTAATCATGGCTTACAGTAATCTATTGATGATATTTTACTTTTAAACAGTAAGGGAGGTATGCTACAATCTGTTGGCAAGACTGTATATTTTATACTTTTCTAGGTTAAAGGGAAAAGCAGTTGTTTGAAATCTAGACATTTGGCATCACGACCTGTCATCCTGGGCATTTGCTCAGGCTGCTTGGTGGAAGTCATCCCAGTCTGAATATACATTGGTTCCAAAGGACAGGTGGCTTCTGGAGTAGCTCAAGACATATATTTTTAGGTTTATAAAACACGGTCAAGGATAGTAGTATGCAGGAACCACTTGGTCTGGCTAGAAAGAGCTGATTGTGTGCATTTCTTCCCAACACTGTTGAATGACATAATGTTGGTAGATTGAAATCGGCCATGGTAGGAATATTTACACCACAAGAATAAGCAAGAGCTTCCCTTCTACTTGGAGAGCTAGTTATTAAACCTTTACCAGCATACCATTGGCTGGGAGCCATTATTCCAGCCATTGAAGCCTATCCCAGAATAGACTTGACATGCTCCATTCTAGTCCTGGGATTGGTACTGACCCAGACTTGCCAGGGTGTTTTGGGGGGCAATCTTGAGGAATAAGCCAGTTCAAATGCATACTTTTGAAACTGGGTGAGAAACAGCTAAGTCATTTGAAAGATGAAGGGCCACGTTGGGGCTGAATTCCCGTTCAGTTTACTGCATTCACAGCAATGTTGTCTAACAGAATGATTCCAGGTGCTAGGCATTTATTGTAAATAAGAAATGTAGAATCCTTTGTTGCTGGAACAATTTACCGAACAAGTACCTTCCTGTCCCATGGCAAAGGCATAAGGGAAACAAAAGAAGTCATCAACTTGAGTATGCTCTATAAGTGGTTCAGCTCACTGGCAGGCGCTGATGTATTGCATGTGTATCCATCCCATCCCTGCAGATTCTCTTGACTCAATGATTGTCAAAACACTGTGTAAATAGTCAGTGATATTGAAGATGGCAATTTCCATAAACTGTATTTTTTTCCCCACCAAAAAGGACTTCCTCTGTTTTCTTTCAGAAGAATGTCTCAGACACCTGGGTTTTAGTGCTTTAATTTTTAGAATGAAAATTCATTCTACTTGGCAGTTAATATTTTTGACTTTCAGAACACTTTTGGAATAGTCCTTGACTTGAAAACTTTTCACGGGTAAAAAAATATTTGCAACACATATAATAAACATAGGCATAATTTCATTACAAAACATTTATAAAAGGAAATACATGAATGGAAAATAAGACAAAGGATATGAAAAAAGGTATTTACAGAAAAAGGAAATATAAGTAGTAAATATGTGAAAAGTTGCTCTATCTCACTCATAATTGAAAATGTAAATGCAAATTAAAATATGTCAATGTGGGTTGAGAGTGTGAGGTAGATAAACATTCCTATATGCTATTTGTGGGAGTATAAATTGGTATTAGATTTATTGCAGCATATTTGGTAATATTTTTTTAAATATAAAATCCATTTAGCTTTGCATCCAACATTCTTAGAATTTATCTTACAGATATATCTGCATATGAACATAATACACATACACACACATGTTGCACACATACATATATACACACAAAGATATTCATTATAAATTTTAAAATTAATGTTATATGTAAAATGATGTCTGTACAGACTAATATCAAGTAGTTAGCAGTAGTTACCTCTGTTAATTGTGGAAAGGTAGTGTGAGAAGGGAGATAACACTCTTTACTATATATACTTCTATACCATTTGAATGTTTGATAATAAGCGGATATTACTTTTGTATCTAAACTATCTTGGAAAATAGTTTTGTTTTTATGCTGGTCTACAAGCTTGTGCCCCTTTACCAACAACATACTTTGAACTTATCCCTATTTTACTCTTTCCAGTGGCTACACAGAATTCCACCTTGTTGATGATCCATCCTTTATCCATCCATCTTTCCTTCCATCTTCCCTTACTTCCTTCTATTCATCCATCCATCTATCTACATGTTCATCTATTCACCTACCTATCCACCAAATTAATTTTTGCTTGTTTATTTAAACCATTTCCTTTCCAAATTATAGAAGCAATGCTTGTCCTTAGCCAAAACAACAAACAAGCAAACATAAAAATGACTAAAAAGGATACAGTTAGAGAAGGGTATAAAAGAAAAAAAAAACCCAAAAAAACAATTACAGCCTAGTCTCATTTCCCAGAGGCAACTACTGTTAACAGTTTCTGTTCTTGTGATTACTTTTATCCTGTTAAGTAATGTGCTTATGATTAGTCTAATATTTATATCAATATTATTATATTATAGTATTAATATAATAACATGTTTATCCCTTCATTGTCTCTTTTCTTCTCCTCCCTTCCCCTCTCATCTCATTTTTTTTAACATCTTTATTGGATCATCTCAATTTTTGGGGGTCTTTTTGTGCCAGGCTCAGAAGAAATCCATGTGAGGAAATCTAACCCTGGATTATTAATAATTTGGGACATTTGACCAAAATATATATAGAGAGCACACAATTAGAGTGTACCCAGCCTTGAAAAGAATGGGCAGAACCAGAGAGGAAAATAAATATAGTTAGAGTAGGGTGAACAAATCAGGAAATGTGAGCCCTTTCCTATACCAGCCCCTTACCTAGAGCCTGAGAGGGCTAGGTTGTGGTTTGGTGTTTTAGCTGTGGCTGAAATTTTCAAGTAGAGTTCCTGGGACTCTTTAAGGCATGATAAAGTGGAAAGAACATGGCTTTGGAGTCCAAAAGACTTGATTTTGAATATCAGCTCCACCACTTGCTAGTTATGTGATCTTGGGGCAACTTGATTAACCTCTTTGGGTCCCAATATCCTTATCTGTAATAACAATTAAAACTTATTGATTGCTTACTATATGCAAGGTGTGATTCTATTTATGAAGTCCCTTACATAATAGCACCTACCAGAGAAAGGTACTATTGTTATCTCAGTTATGGATGAAAAAACAGATACAAACAGATTAAGTAACTTGCCTAAAGCCTACAGCTAGCAACTGACACAGCCAAGTCTCATACTGAGGCAATCTGACTGCAGACTATACAGTTATACTGTAATACAGTTATACTCTAAAGCACCTAGTATGGTATATGACACACAGTAGTGTTCAGTTTATATTTGTTTCTTTATTTATTTTCCCTACCAGATTTCCTGATAGATTTTGTTCTTTCAACCCAAAGGAGCCTGTGTGACAAAGTCAAACTCCTCTTTCTGTTTTTTCAGAGAAGCAAGCCATTAAATGCTTTGCTTTAAACTCTGAATTCCTATACAAAGTGTTTAGTATTATTGTTTAAGGCATTAGCAATAGCTTGGCTCAGAGTAAGCTATTATACTTCGTAAAGGTGTGAGCTATAGCCTATCACTTCCTCCTTGCAGTGTTTAACCTCATGTATGTAGGAAGCTTGACAACATTCCTAGATACTCATATGTCCCCATAGTGTCCAGAGGAACATGTGCAAATTGAGCCACAAAAATATATCCATGCCTTCCAGAGTTCCCCAAAGCAGATAGACAAGTCAAGTTCAAGTAACAACCCTGTATTGCATAAGAAATACATCTGTAGTTTTGCAATAAAATCATAGTCACTGGAGAAGGAGAAAGAAAAAACAGTAAGGCAAGGTAACAATGGTGGGTATCAGTGAGAATTTATTTAGAACAACTCAGATGAGGGAGAGGGTATGAACTTGTACAAAGGGCTATTATCAGTTATGTGAGATATGTTACCTCTTAGGGATACATTTTTTTTTCTTTTTTTTTTTTTTTTTTTTGCGTTACGCGGGCTTCTCACTGTTGTGGCCTCTCCCGTTGTGGAGCACAGGCTCTGGACGCGCAGACTCAGCGGCCATGGCTCACGGGCCCAGCCGCTCCGCGGCATGTGGGATCTTCCCTGACTGGGGCACGAACCCGTGTCCCCTGCATCGGCAGACGGACACTCAACCACTGCGCCACCAGGGAAGCCCTATTTTATTTATTTATTTTTATACATCAGGTTCTTATTAGTTATCTATTTTATACATATTAGTGTATATTAGTGCATATTAGTGTTCTTTAAAGCCCAGATCTAGTGTCACTTCTTCAAGCAAGACTCCTTTGCCCACCACATATTAGATTGGGCCTCTAAGGACAATGCATATCTCCTTCTGATGCTTACTATAATTATAATAAATTAATTAATTGTTTAAAACATGTTTCTCTCAATAGAATGTTAGTTTCACAAGGAGAAGAATCATGTCTGTCTTCCTCACAGTACTGTATCCTTAATGCCTGCTAAGTACATGTTGATTCTCAGTATTTATTGAATTAATTAAATTAAGGGATATTTAGATTGTAGTTGTATCATGTCTGTATGTGTGGGGGTGTATTTTATGACCCTGTTACATAATACTGTACTTGACTTCAAAGTCAGAGGTTCAGGTGATTTATTCTGATTTTACCAATGTCCAAACAGTCCTTTGGTAGGCCCAAGGGAATGTTAAATATAAGGTTGAAAATATTTGGAGGATTAATAATTTTTTATGAAAAATAACTATGGATAGATACTGAGTAGCAATATATGCCCAGACATTAGCTCTTTTACTTTATTTTTTTCATACTAAGTTTGGCTCTTTTATTAAAGTTTAACTAAGGAATAGAGCAATTTGCTAGGGAGTATAGATCAGTGTGCTCAATAAAAATCCTGCCAACTTTTCTATCTGTAAAGTGTGTCTTTAGGCTATAATTCAGTAAAAAAAAAAAAGGTCCTCTTTTAATTGCAGATGAATTATTGGTTCCTGTCAGTTTGTTGCTGTATAGGTAGTGCAATTTGCTAAGCTCAGTTGGACCAGATTGTCTCTTATGGAATCTTTGATTGTTCCAATTGTGGTGTTTTGTAGATAACCTTGAGACAACTTGCATATAGAACTGGGTTGGGCAGTGGAAAGCTAATTTTAATTTTATTGAGGGAAGTATTGGCTTGAATTTTTCTCTTAAAATCATGAATCCATGTGTCTATTTTAACATCACATGATCAGAATGTCAACAAAGGCCACAAATACAATTTTGCTTTTACTTATCTTTAATGATTTCCCCAAGTATAAATATTTTGGTAACTCATCTTTAAGACTATCCATTCCTATTGTGAAAAAAGAACTCCCCAAATATCACCATGTGTCAATGAGTGAACATAATAAGGCTGACATGGTGAAGACTCTGATGACCTGATGCCATTTCAGGACATCTTAAGGCACCTAAAACTCAAATTATCTGAAAAGGGAGTCTGGTGATGGAGGATTAAATCACAGGGACTCTGGATTGAATGAGTCCAGCAATTGCCAACCTGCCTAGAATGTCTAAAAGGACTAACTTTAAGAATGATGGATTTGGCACATAACCTAGGACTGTGATTTTGATGTGTAAACATATGGTTGAAAAGGGAAAAAATCTATCAACAATAATTTTCTATTATATCAAATGACTGATTTGACTGATTTTTAAAGTTTCCTTGAGATATAATTTATACATCATACAACTGATTGATTTAAAGTGTGTAATTCAGTAATTTTTGGTATATTCAGAGATGTGCAACAATTATCACTATCTAACCCCTTGATAACCACTAGTCTGCTTTCTGTCTCTCTGAATTTGCCAATCTGGACATTGCATAAAAATAATCATTCAATATGTGGTTTCTTGTGACTGGTTTTTTTCACTTAGCAGAATGTTTCCAACATTAATCTATATGGATCATTGTATCATTACTCCATTCCTTTTCACTGCCCAATAAGATTTCATTGTATATCACCTTTTATATATCTATTCATCAGTTGATGGACATTTAAATTGTTTCTGCTTCCTGGCTATTATGAATAATGCTGCTATAAACATTCCTGCATAAGTGTTTGTGTAGACATACATTTACAAGTTTTAAACTATATATTTAGAAATGGTATCACTGGGTCATTTGACGATTCTATGTTTAACCTTTTAAGGAACTGCCAAACTCTTTTCCAAAGCAGCTGTGTCAATTTACATTAACACCAGTGAAGTATTAAGGTTCCAATTTCTCCACTTCTCCTCCAAACTTGTTATTATGTCCTTAACTATAGGCATCCTAGTGGGTGTTAAGTGCTATCTCATTGTGATTTTCATTTTCTTAATGGCTAATGATGAGCAACTTTTCATGTGGTTATTGCCTATTTGTATATCCATTTGGAGAAATGTCTATTCAGATACTTTGGCAATTTTAAAGTTGGATTATTTGTGTTTCATCATTAAGTTGTAAGAGTTCTTTATATATTCTAGGTACAATTCCCTTATCAGATATGTGATTTATAAATATTTTTTCCCATTCTGTGGGTTGTCTTTTCATTTTCTTGATGGTATTGTTTGTAGCACAAAGTTTTAAATTTTCAGTGGAATTCAATTTATCTATTTTTTCTCTTGTTGCTTGTACTTTTGATGTCATATCTAAGATGTTTTGCCTAAAGCAAAGTCACAAAGATTTAGTCCTATATTTTATGCTAAGAATTTTACTGTTTTAGCTCTTATGTTTAGGTCTAAGACCCATTTTTTTGAGTTCATTTTTGTATATGATGTGAAGTAGGGGATCTAAATTCATTCTTTTGCATGTGGCTATTCAGATGCCCCTACACCATACATTGAGAAGACCGTTATTTCCTTCACTGAATGGTCTTGACACTCTTGAAAATCAATTGACCAAAAGTTTATGTTCTGAACTCTCAATTCTGCCACTGATCTGTATGTGATACTTATGCCAGTACTAAACTATCTTGATTGCTGTAGTTTTGTGGTAAGTTTTAAAATTGGGAAGTATGTCTTCCAACCTTTTTCCTTTTCAACAATGTTTTGGCTATTCTGGGTCTGTTGCATTTTCATATAAATTTTAGAATCAACTTGTCAATTCCTGTAAAAAGGGATCTAGGATCTTGCTAGGAATAGCGTTAAATCTATATGTTGATTTGGGGAATATTTCCTTCTTAACAATATTAAGCCTTCTGTTCCATAAACATGAAATGTCTTTCTCTTTAGACATTAAAGTTTTTCAGTAATTTTGTTGCAGTTTTCAGAATATGAGTCTTGCCCTTTTTGGGTTAAAGTTAGTCCTAAGACTTTTCTTATTTTTGGTGTTCTTTTAAATGGAATTGTTTTCTTAATTCCTATTGCAGTTTATTCCTTGATAATGTATAGAAATACCATTGGATTTTGTGTGTTGATCTTGTATCTTGTAACCTTGCTGAAATAGTTAATTATAGTGGTTTTGAGTTGATATCTTAGGATTTTTATACACAAAATGATATCATCTGCAAGTAGAGATAGTTTTTGTGTTCCTTCCAATCTAGATACCTTTTATTATTTTTCTTGTCTGATTACCTGTGTATAACCTCCAGTGCACTGTTGAATAAAAGTAGTGAGAGCAGACATCCTTGTCATGTTCTTGATCTTAGGGGGAAAGATTTCAGTATTTTACCATTGCTTATGATGTTACTTCTGGGTCTTTCTTGGATGTCCTTTATCATGTTGAGGAATTTCCCTTTTATTCCTAATTTTCTAAGTGTTTTTGTCCTGAAAGGATGTTAGACTTTGTGAAATGCTTTTTCTGCTTCTGTTGAGATAATTATGTGAATAATTTCCTTTATTTTGTTGAGATGGTGTATTGCATGGATTGATTTCTAGATGTTAGACCAAGTTTGTATTCCTGGGATGAATCCTACTAGGCCATGATGTATAATATGTGTTATATGTTGCTCAATTCCATTTGCTAGTTTTTTTTTTCAGTCTATATTCATAAAAGATACAGGTCTGCTGTTTTCTTTTCGTGTGATGTCTCTCTCTGTTGTTAGTATCAGGGTAATGCTGACCTAATAGAGTGTGTTGGGAATTATTCCCTCCTCTTTTAATTTTAGAGTTTATACCAATTCTTCTTTAAATGTTTGGTAGAATTCACCAGTAAAGCTATCTGAGCCTGAGCTTCTCTTTCTGAGAAGTTTTTTGATTATTAATTTAATCTCCTTACTTGTTATAGGTCTCTTCAGACTTTTACTTTTCCTTGGTCAGTTTTAGTAACTTGGTCAGTTTAGACAAACTTGAACAGTTTGTCTTTTCTACAAATTTGACCCTTTTATCTAATTTCTTGGCATACAGTTTTTCATAGTATTCCCTCATAATCATTTTTCCTCCTGTAAGGTCAGCACTGATCAGTGATATCCTCTATTTGGTTTGACTCATTTAAAAAATATATACATTTATTTAAAGTGTTGTCTGTTTGAGGGAATCATATCCATTATGATGAATATAATGTAAACTCTTACTCTATAATCCCACCACCAAAATATAAGGTAAATAGAAAGTACATTTCCTTCCAGGATGTGTGTGTGTGTTTCTCTCTCTAACTCAATTGCTCTCTATCTCTACAATTGACATATGCTTTTCATTATTTTTGTAGGCTGTTTTCCCCCTAATTGCTTGATATCTAATGTCCTTTTTTCCCAGTTTATTGAGCTATAGTTGACATATAACATTGTGTAAGTTTAAGGTGTACAATGTGTTGATTTGATACACTTATATATCTCAAAATGATTACCACCATAGCATTAGCTAACACTTCCATCTTGTCACATAATCACCCTTTCTTTTTTTGTGGTGAGAACATTTAAGATCTACTCTCTTAGCAACTTTCAAGTATATAATACAGTATTATTAGTTATAATCACCATGCTGTACATTATATCCTCAGAACTTGTTAATCTTATAACTGGAAATTGTACCATTTGACCAATATCTCCAGATTTCCCACACCTTCCAGCCTCTGATAGTCACCATTCTATTTTCTTTCTCTGAGTTCAGTTTTTATAGGTTCCACAAATAAGTTATATCATACAGTATTAGTCTTTCTCTGTCTGACTTACTTCACTTAGCCTAATGCCCTCAAGGTTCATCGAAGTTGTCACAAATGGCAGAATTTCCTTCTTTCTTATGGCTGAATCACATTCCATTGTGTGTGTGTGTGTGTATACATCCATCCATACACACACACACACACACACACACACAAAACACATATTCTTTATCTATTCATTTTTAACAGATACTTCAGTTGTTTTCATACCTTGGCTATGGTGAATAATGCTGTGATAAATATGGGGGTAGAGATATCTCTTCTTGATCCTGTCATTTCCTTTTGTAGCCTGCTTTAAACTTCACATAACAAGAATTTTGTCATATTGTTAAAATCATCTTTAATAATTTTAATAATATGCTTAGTATGTTACTATATGGATATAATATAAATTAATCTCCCTTCTATTTTTGGACTTTAAACTTGCATCTTAAGTTTTGATGTTATAAAACATACTGCGGTCTTTGTACATAATCTTTTTACAAATATCATTCTGCACTTAGTTTTGTATCTTGGCTTCCGTTAGCATTATGTCAAGAGCATTTACAATATCATTAAAATTTTGAACACCTAATTGTTAGTGACTATATAATCTTCCACCATATGAGTATGCCATAATTTTATTTAACAAATCTCCTATTATTGGACATTTGGATTATTTCCAACTTTGGTAGTATAACTATGGCTGAGATGAACATAATAGTGCATAAATCTTTAGTAACATCTTAGATTATTTTCTTAGATATACTGGGTCAAAGGGTTTGAATTTTTGTTTTTGCCTGAAATTTTCCATTAAGGCAGAATCATGTTCTATCACAGAGACATACTGTAATTGATATAACCCTTGCCACATTTTTGGATAGCTTATATTTTTATTACTAGGGATAATGCTAGAATAACTTCTTTGCACATGAGTCTTTGATTGCATTATTGGAGATAGGTAATTTATAAAGGTTATTATATGAATATAATAGCTAATTTGCTCTCCAGAAAATGAATGACAATTTATATTCTCACTGCCAGTATATGAGTGTATTTGTTCTTACATTGAGTATGTTATTTTAAAAACCATTGTTAATTTGATAGATGCTACCAGTGTTTACCAGCAAAAAGGAGATCAAAAAATAGAACATCAGTTGGAGGAAGGGGGTTAATTTTTTGAAAGACTTTATAAAAACAATTGGGATGGCCCCAGGGTGTAGTTGGGCATTTATAGGAAAGTTTTGGGCTATATTGAAAAAATTATGAGAATACCAGGGATCTGGAGACAAGATTTCCAAGTTAATAATCATGATGATGATAATAACATTTTTTCATTATAAAAAAGAAGTACTGTTTATTTACTGAATTAATCTCTAGGAGACTACATTAAAATGCATATCACCAAGGATCAGTCTTTAACTTTCTCTACTGGTTCATTTTCAGTGACAGTTATGTCTAGTGAACCAGTTGATACCTAGAACCCTAAAGAGGTTAAAACAAGGACGTTTAAAAAGGGGAAAACATTAACAATTATTTCTGCAGAAAAAGTAAAGTAGGGTTACATAATTTGAGAATATAAGAAGATGCCTGGGTTCATGTTTTGTGGTAGCAGTGGACATGAGTTGTAGGACAGCAGGATAAATATTCCTCAATTCTGAAAACTAGGAGAGAGGAGAAAGAGAAAAGGGATACTTAAACTTTTATTTTGCCTAAGTGTAGCTTCAAAGTCTTATAGCTAGCAGCCAGTGAAGAGAAATTATTAAGTCACCAATGCATTGCCTCTGTATAAAATGTGATCCCCTCTTTGCCCAAGACATGTGTACTTGTGCTGCACTGCTCTCCCCTATGACCTTGTCCACCTGGCAAACTTATGTTTCTTCCCCTAGTGTCACTTCCTCTGAAAAATCTTCTCTGACTTCCCTAAGCAGTAGCAACAAAAACAGCACCAATAACAATAATTAACATGTACTGATGGCTGATTCTGTGTCTGATAATGGGTTAGGAATTTTACATGTATTATATATAATACAAACAACAACCTTATGAAGTAGGTACTACGGTTACCACTATTTTCAGATTAGTAAATGGAAGGTCACAGTGTATAGGTAGCTCAGCCAAGGTCACGGAACTAGTAAAAAGTGAAACTGGGGCTCACAAGTCTACACTGTCCTACTTCACAGTGGTCAATAACCCAGATAAGGTATGATATACACACTTCCATCATTCAAAAAAAATAAACCTCATATAATACAGTGCAGTAAATAATATTTTCTCTCTCACTTAACATGACAAATATTATTTTATAATTGTTCATGGGGCACAATGTTTTCATCATCATTTTATAATTAAAAATATAGAAAACAGAATATGTAGAACATTTATCTAAAGCCAGAAGCACAAATTAGACACACTACACTATTAGAGGAAAGTTCATTGATATAAATATTTTAACAGCTCCATGTTGTTTTTATTACTTGGCATTTAGAGTTATATAAAGCGTCCTTGATACTGAATATTTCAAGGAAGTTAACCCATTTCCCATGTATTGATATGTCTATCAACAGTCAACTATTAGTGCTATTCCTGATAGGAGAAATTCCTTTTTACAAAATATGGATTGTTTATTCTGCTTCCAATTGGCTGCTTGCTATAAGGAAAGTTACTTACCTCATTGAATGTCACTTACCCCATATTTTACACAGAAGTAATGTTAATTTTTTTCCTTAAAATACCATAAAACCTCAATTATTTGTGGAAAAAGGAAGATGTAAGGATTAATGGGATTAGAAAAGTTAGTTGGCATAGTAGTGAACTGAGAAGGTGCCCTTATAGCTACTACCACTCTATTCTTGTTGAAAATCTTTTTACAGTAAGTCATAGAAACATTGGAAGTACAAGAATATTAGATAAAGTCAAATTTGTTAATGAAAAACAAAACAGAGACGTTCAAGATGGCGGAGGAGTAAGAAGTGGAGATCACCTTCCTCCACACAATACATCAGAAATACATCTACATGTGGAAGAGCTCCTACAGAACACCTACTGAATGCTGGCAGAAGACCTTAGACTTCCCAAAAGGCAAGAAACTCCCCACATAACTGGGTAGGGCAAAAGAAAAACAGAGACAAAAGAATAGGGACAGGACCTGCACCTCTGGGAAGGAGAGCTGTGAAGGTGGATAAGATTCCACACACTAGGAAGCTCCTTCACTGGTGGAGACGGGTGGCGGGGGGGAAGATTTGGAGCCATGGAGGAGAGCACAGCAACAGGGATGCAGAGAGATACCCGCGCAGCCCTAGAGGCTTGTCTGCTCACCTGCCGGGGTGGTTGGGGCCTGGGAGCTGAGACTCCGGCATCAGAGGGAGGGAGAGGACTGGGGTTGGTTGCGTTAACACAGCCTGAAGGAGGCTAGTGCGCCACAGCTAGCTGGGAGGGAGTCTGGGAAAAAGTCTGGAACTGCCTAAGAGGCAAGAGAACATCAATTCAGGGTGCGCGAGGAGAGGGGATTCAGAATACCGCCTAAACGAGCTCCAGAGACAGGCGTGAGTTGCAGCTATCAGCGCAGACACCAGAGACGGGCATGAAACACTAAGGCTGCTGCTGCAGCCACCAAGAAGCCTGTGTGCAAGTACGGATCACTATCCACACCTCCCCTCCGAGGTGCCTGTGCAGGCCACCACTGCCAGGGTCCCGTGATCCAGGGACAACTTCCCCAGGAGGACACATGGTGCACCTCAGGCTGTTGTAATGTCACGCCAGCCTCTGCCACTGCAGATTCGCCCTGCATACCATACCCCTCCCTCAACCCAGCCTGAGTGGGCCGCAGCCCCCTAATCAGCTGTTCCTTTAACCCTGTCCTGTTTGGGCTGGGAAAAGACACCCTCAGGTGACCTACACGCAGAGGCAGGGCCAAATCCAAAGTGGAACACCAGGAGCAGTGTGAAAAAGGAAGAGAAAGGGAAATCTCTCCTAGCAGCCTCAGGAACAGTGGATTAAATCTCCACAATCAACTGGATGTACCGCGCATCTCTGGAATACCTGAATAAGCACTGAATCATCTGAAAAGTTAGGTGGTGGACTTTGGGAGCAACTGTAGACTTGGGGTTTGCTTTCTGCGCCTAATTTTTTCTGGTCTTATGTTTATCTTAGTTTAGTATTTAGAGTTTATTATTATTGGTAGATTTGTTTATTGATTTGATTGATCTCTTCCTTTTTTATATACAGATATATATATTTTTTTCCTTTTTCTCTTTTTGTGAGTATGTACGTATATGCCTCTTTGTGTGATTTTATCTGTATAGCTTTGCTTTTACCATTTATCTTAGGGTTCTGTCTCAGTTTTGTGTTTTTTGGGGGTTTTTTTAGTATCGTTTCTAGTGCTTGATATCAATGGTGGGTTTGTTTGTTGATTTGGTTTCTCTCTTCTTTATTTTATTACTTTTTAATTTTTTTATTAATAATTAAAAAAAATATTTCAATAACTTTATTTTATTTTACTTTATTTTTTCCTTTCTTTCTTCCTTTTCTTCTGAGCCGTGTGGTTGACAGGGTCTCCGTGCTGTGGCCAGGTGTCAAGCCTGAGCCTCTGAGGTAGGAGAGCCGAGTTCAGCACATTGGTCCACCACCTGGCTCCACATAATATCAAACAGTGAAAGCTTTCCCAGATATCTGCATCTCAAAGCTAAGTCCCAGCTCCACTCAACGACTGGCAAGATACAGTGCTGGACACCCTATACAAACAACTAGCAAGACAGGAACACAAACCCACCAATCAGCAGGGAGGCTGCCAAAAATCATAATAAGGTAACAGACACCCCAAAACACCACCAGATGTGGTCCTGCCCACCAGAAAGTCAAGATCCAGCCTCATCCACCAGAGCACAGGCACTAGTCCCCTCCATCAGGAAGCCTACACAACACACTGAACAACCCTTAGCCACTGGGGGAAGACAACAAAAACAACGGGAACTATGAACCTTCAGACTGTGAAAGGGAGACACCAAACACAGTAAGTTAAGCAAAATGAGAAGACACAGAATCACACAGTAGATGAAGGAGCAAGGTAAAAACACACCACTACAAAAAAATGAAGAGGAAATAGGCAGTCTACCTGAAAAAGAATTCAGAGTAATGAGAGTAAAGATGATCCAGAATCTGGGAAATAGAATGGAGAAAATACAAAAGAAGATTAACAGACATAGAAGGACTAAATATCAAACAATGATGAACATCACAAAAAATGAAAGTAAAAATTCTCTAGAAGGAATCAATAGCAGAATAACTGAGGCAGAGGAATGGATAAGTGACCTGAAAGACAAAATAGTGGAAATAACTACCACAGAGCAGTATAAAGATAAAAGAATGAAAAGAATTGAGGACAGTCTCAGAGACATCTGAGACAACATTAAACACACCAACATTCAAATTATAGGGGTCCCAGAAGAAGAAGAGAAAAAGAAAGGGACTGAGAAAATATTTGAAGGGATTAGAGTTGAAAACTTGCCTAATATGGGAAAGGAAATAATCAGTCAACTCCAGGAAGCACAGAGAGTCCCATACAGGATAAATCCAAGGAGAAGCATGCCAAGACACATATTAATCAAACTATCAAAAATTAAATACAAAGAAAAAATATTAAAAGCAGCAAGGGAAAAGAAATAAATAACACACAAGGGAATCCCCATAATGTTAACAGCTGATCTTTCAGCAGAAACTCTGCAAGCCAGAAGGGAGTGGCAGGATATATTTAAAGTGATGAAAGGGAAAAACCTACAACCAAGATTACTCTACCCAGCAAGTATTTCATTCAGATTTGATGGAGAAATTAAAACCTTTACAGACAAGCAAAATTTAAGAGAATATAGCACCAACAAACCAGCTTTACAACAAATGCTAAAGGAAATTCTCTAGGCAAGAAACACAAGAGGAGGAAAAGACCTACAATAAAAAACCCAAAACCATTAGGAAAATGGTAATAGGAAGATACATATTGATAACTACCTTAAATGTAAATGGATTAAATGCTCCAACCAAAACACAAAGGCAGGCTGAATGGATACAAAACCAAGACCCATATATATATGCTGTCTACAGGAGACCCACTTCAGACCTAGGGACACATACAGACTGAAAGTGAGGGGATGGAATAAGATATTCCATGCAAATGGAAATCAAAAGAAAGTTAGAGTAGCATTTCTCATATCAGACAAAATAGGCTTTAAAATAAAGACTATTATAAGAGACAAGGACACTACCTAATGATCAAGTGATTGATCCAAGAAGAAGATACAACAGTTGTAAGTAGTTATGTACCCAACATAGGAGCACCTCAATACATAAGGCAAATGCTAACAGCCATAAATGGGGAAATGACCAGTAATACAGTCATAGTAGGGGACTTTAAAACCTCACTTTCACCAATGGACAGATCACCCAAAATGAAAATAAATAAGGAAACACAAGCTTTAAATGATACATTAAACAAGATGTACTAAATTGATATTTATAGTACTTTCCATCCAAAAACAAGTGATTATACTTTCTTCTCAAGTGCTCATGGAACACTCTTCAGGATAGATCATATCTTGGGTAACAAATCAAGCCTTGGTAAATTTAAGAAAATTGAAATTGTATCAAGTATCTTTTGTGAGAACAATGCTATGAGACTAGATATCAATTACAGGAAAAAATCTGTAAAAAGTATAAATACATGGAAGCTAAACAATACAAAACTAAATAAGCAAGAGATCACTGATGAAGTCAAAGGGGAAATCAAAAAATACCTAGAAATAAATGACAATGAAATCACGACAACCCAAAACCTATGACATGAAGCAAAAGCAGTTCTAACGGGGAAGTTTACAACAATACAATTCTACGTCAAGAAAGAAGAACCATCTCCAATAAACAACCTAATCTTACACCTAAAGCAATTAGAGAAAGAAAAACAAAAAAACCCCAAAGTTAGCAGAAGGAAAGACATCATAAAGATCAGATTAGAAATAAATGAAGAAGAAATGAAGGAAACAGTAGCAAAGATCAATAAAACTAAAAGCTGGTTCTTTGAAAAGATAAACAAAACTGATAAACCATTAGCCAGACTCATCAAGAAAAAAAGGAAGACTCAAATCAATAGAATTAGAAATGAGAAAGGAGAATAAGTGACACAGCAGAAATAGAAAGGATCATGAGAGATTACTACAAGCAGCTGTATGCCAATAAAATGGAGAACCTGGAAGAAATGCACAAATTCTTAGAAATGCATAACATTCTGAGTCTGAACCAGGAAGAAATAGAAAATATAAGCTGACCAATCACACGCACTGAAATTGAATACTGTGATTAAAAATTTTCCAACAAACAAAAGCCTGGGACCAGATGTCTTCACAGGCGAATTCTCTCAAACATTTAGAGAAGACCTAATACCTATACTTCTTAAACTCTTCCAGAATATAGCAGATGGAGAAACACTCCCAAACTCCTTGTATGAGACCACCATCACCCTGATACCAAAACCAGACAAAGATGTCACAAAGAAAGAAAACTACAGGCCAATATGACTGATGAACATAGATGCAAAATTCCTCAACAAAATCCTAGCACACAGAATCCAACAGCACATTAAAAGGATCATACACCATGATCAAGTGGAGTTTATCCCAGGAATGCAAGGATTCTTCAGTATACGGAAATGAATCAATGTGATACACCATATTAACATACTGAAGAAGAAAAACCATATGATCTTCTTAATAGATGCTGAAAAAGCATTTGACAAAATTCAACAACATTTATGATAAAACCTCCCCAGAAAGTGGGCAAAGAGGGAAACTACCTCAACATAATAAAGGCCATATATGACAAACCCACAGCAAACATCATTCTCAGTGGTGAAAAATGAAATCATTTCCACTAAGATCAGGAACAAGACAAGGATGTCCACTGTTGTCACTATTATTCAACATAGTTTTGGAAGTCCTAGCCACGACAATCAGAGAAGAAAAATAAATACAAGGAATACAATTTGGAAAAGAAGAAGTAAAACTGTCACTGTTTGCAGATGACATGATAGTATAGATAGACAATCCTAAAGATGCCACCAGAAAACTACTAGAGCTAATCAATGAGTGGTAAAGTTGCAGGTTACAAATTTAATGCACAGAAATCTCTTGCATTCCTACACACTAATGATGAAAAATCTGAAAGAGAAATTAAGGAAACACTCCCATTTACCACTGCAACAAAAATAATAAAATACTTAGGAATAAAGTGACCTAGGGAGACAGAATACTTGTATGCAGAAAACTATAAGAGAGTGATGAAAGAAATTTAAGGTGATACAAACAGACGGCGAGATGCACCATGTTCTTGGACTGGAAGAATGAACATTCTGAAAATGACTATACTACCCAAAGCAATCTACAGATTCAGTGCAATCCCTATCAAACTACCACTGGCATTTTTCACAGAACTAGAACAAAAAATTGCACAATTTGTATGGAAACACAAAAGACCATGAATAGCCAATGCAATCTTGAGAAAGAAAAACGGAGATGGAGGAATCAGGCTCCCTGACTTCAGACTATACTACAAAGCTACAGTAATCAAGGCTGTATGGCCCTGGCACAAAAACAGAAATATAGATCAATGGAACAGGATAGAAAACCCAGAGGTAAACCTATACACATATGGTCACCTTATTTTTGATAAAGGAGGCAAGAATTTATAATGGAGAAAAGACAGTCTCTTCAATAATTGGTGCTGGGAAAACTGGACAGCTACATGTAAAAGAATGAAATGAGAACATTCCATAACACCATACACAAAAATAAACAAAGAATAGATTAAAGACCTAAATGTAAGGCCAGACACTATCAAACTCTTAGAGGAAAACATAGTCAGAACACTCTGACATAAATCACAGCAAGATCCTTTTTGATCCACCTACTAGAGAAATGGAAATAAAAACAAAAATAAACAAATGTGACCTAGTGAAACTTAAAAGATTTTACACAGTAAGGAAAACATAAACAAGACAGAAAGACAACCCTCAGAATGGGAGAATATATTTGCAAATGAAGCAACTGACAAAGGATTTATCTCCAAAATTTACAAGGAGCACATGCAGTTCAATATCAAAGAAACAAAGAACCCAATCCAAAAATGGGCAGAATACCTAAATAGACATTTCTCCAAAGTAGATATACAGATTGCCAGCAAACACATGAAAGGATGCTCAGCATCACTAATCATTGGAGAAATGCAAATCAAAATTACAATGAGGTATCACCTCACACCAGTCAGAATGGCCATCATCATAAAATCTACAAACAATAAATACTGGAGAGGATGTGGACAAAAGGAACCCTCTTGCACTGTTGGTGAGAAGGTAAATTGTTACAACCAGTGTGGATAACAGTATGGAGTTTCCTTAAAAACTAAAAATAGGGCCTCCCTGGTGGCGCAAGTGGTTGAGAGTCCGCCTGCCGATGCAGGGGATACGGGTTCGTGCCCCGGTCTGGGAGGATCCCATATGCCGCGGAGCGGCTGGGCCCGTGAGCCATGGCCGCTGAGCCTGCGCGTCCGGAGCCTGTGCTCCGCAACGGGGGAGGCCACAACAGTGAGAGGCCTGCATACCGCAAAAAAAAAAAAAAACTAAAAATAGAACTACTATATGACATAGCAATCCTACTGCTGGACATATACCCTGAGAAAACCATAATTCAAAAAGAGTCATGTACCACAATATTCATTGCAGCTCTATTTAGAGTAGCAAGGACATGGAAGCAACCTAAGTGTCCATCGACAGATGAATGGATAAAGAACTTGTTGCAGATATGTACAATGGAATATTACTCACCCATAAAAAGAAACAAAATTGAGTTATTTGTCGTGAGGTGGATGGACCTAGAGACTGTCATACAGTGAAGTAAGTCAGAAAGAGAACAACAAATACCATATGCTAACACATATATATGGAATCTAAAAACAAAAAAAAAGTTCTGAAGAACCTAGGGGCAGGACAGTTATAAAGGTGCAAATGTAGAGAATGGACTTGAGGACACGGGGAGGGGGAAGGGTAAGCTGGGACAAAGTGAGAGAGTGCCATGGACATATATACACTACCAAGTGTAAAATAGCTAGTGGGAAGCAGCTGAATGGCACAGGCAGATCAGCTCGGTGCTTTGTGACCACCTAGATGGGTGGGGTAGGGAGGATGGGAGGGAGACGCAAGAGGTAGGAGATATGGGGATATATGTATATGTATAGTTGATTCAGTTTGTTATAAAGCACAAGGTAGCACCCCATTGTAAAGGAGTTATACGCCAATAAATATGTTAAAAAAAAGGCATACTCCATTGTCATAAAAATACAAGTCAAGATAAAGGTGAATCTAAAGAAAACTTTAAAAAGGAGAAAAGTACCTAGAAGACCAAATCAGAACAATCAAAAAAATTAAAACAGTGTAAAGAATGATTTGTAATATTAAATTCATTTATGTGATTGAATAAATAAATATTAAATTAAAAAATTCCAAACCTTTTTCTATAAATTTCTGTACATACACACATACATATATACATACATTTTTCCATTATATATGGGATCATGTTTGTTTTTTGTGTATCGTACAGATCTACCCATATCTATGCACAGCTGTCTACCTCAGTGTCTTTAATAGCTGTATAGTGTTTCATAGTATGGATATAGTATACTTTATTTAACCATTCCTCTATGGAAATGTGTTAATTCTCAGATTTTGACCATTACAACATGTCCTGCATTGACTATCCTCGTACATATATGTATTTCTGTGAATATGCAGTTGGATTTCTGTAGTATGAAGTCCTAGAAAAGGAATTCCTGAACACTTTATACTTTGTCAAGTACTGTCAATTTGCCTTCCTAAATGCTATACCAATTTATAATCTCATAAACAGTGTAAAAATGTATACATTATATTTTGAGAAGAATTTGATCCATTTTTTAACATCTTTATTGGAGTATAATTGCTTTGCAGTTGTGTGTTAGTTTCTGCTTTATAACAAAGTGAATCAGTTATACATTACTTACATCCCAATATCTCTTCCCTCTTGAGTCGCCCTCCCTCCCACCCTCCCTGTCCCACCCCTCTAGGTGGTCACAAAGCACTGAGCTGATCTCCCTGTGCTATGCGGCTGCTTCCCACTAGCTATTTATTTCACATTTGGTAGTGTATATATGTCCATGGCATTCTCTCACTTTGTCCCAGCTTACCCTTCCCACTCCCCATGTCCTCAAGTCCATTCTCTAATAGGTCTGCGCCTTTATTCCTGTCTTGCCCCTAGGTTCTTCCTGACCTTTTTTTTATTTTTAAATTCCATATATATGTGATAGCATATGGTATTTGTTTTTCTCTTTCTGACTTACTTCACTCTGTATGACAGACTCTGAATCCATCTATCTCACTAAAAATAACTCAAATTTATTTCTTTTTATGTCTGAGTAATAGTCCATTGTATATATGTGCCCCATCTTCTTTATCCATTCATCTGTTGATGGACACTTAGCTTGTTTCCATGTCTTGGCTACTGTAAATAGAACTGAAATGAACATTGTGCTACACGACACTTTTTGAATTATGGTTTTCTTAGGGTAAAAAAATGCCCAGTAGTGGAATTTCTGGGTCATATGGTAGTTCTATTTTTAGTTTTTTAAGGAACCTCCATACTCTTCTCCATAGTGGCTGTATCAATTTACATTCCCACCAACTGTGCAAGAGGGTTCCCTTTTCTCCACACCCTCTCCAGCATTTATTGTTTCTAGATTTCTTGATGATGGCCATTCTGACTGGTGTGAGATGATATCTCATTGTAGTTTTGATTTGCATTTCTCTAATGATTAATGATGTTGAGCATTCTTTCATGTGTTTGTTGGCAATCTGTATATCTTCTTTGGAGAAATGTCTATTTAGGTCTTCTGCCCATTTTTGGGTTCGGTGTTTGTTTTTTTGATATTGAGCTGCATGAGCTGCTTGTAAATTTTGGAGATAAATCCTTTGTCAGTTGCTTCATTTGCGAATATTTTCTCCCATTTTGAAGGTTGTCTTTTCACCTTTTTTTGTGGTTTCCTTTGCTGTGTAAAAGCTTTTAAGTTTCATTAGGTCTCATTTTTTAAATTTTTGTTTTTAGTTCCATTTCTCCAGGAGGTGGGTCAAAAAGGATGTTGCTGTGATTTATGACATAGAGTGTTCTGCCTATGTTTTCCTCTAAGAGTTTGATAGTGTCTGGCTTTACATTTAGGTCTTTAATCCATTCTGAGTTTATTTTTGTGTATGATGTTAGGGAGTCTTCTCATTTCATTATTTTACATGTTGCTGTCCAGTTTTCCCTGCACCACATATTGCAGAGGCTGTCTTTTCTCCATTTTATATTCTTCCCGCCTTTATGAAAGATAAGGTTACCGTATGTGCATGGGTTTATCTCTGGGTTTTCTATCCTGATCCATTGATCTATATTTCTGTTTTTGTACCAGTACCATACTGTCCTGATTACTGTAGTTTTGTAGTATAGTCCAAAGCCAGAGAGCCTGATTCCTCCAGCTCCGTTTTTTTTCCCCAAGATTGCTTTGGCTATTCGTGGTCTTTTGTGTTTCCATACAAATTGTTACATTTTTTCTGCTTGTTCTGTGAAAACTGCCAGTGGTATTTTGATAGGGATTGCATTGAATCTGTGGATTGCTTTGCGTAGTAAAGTCATTTCCACAATGTTGATTCTTCCAATCCAAGAACATGGTATATCTCTCCATCTCTGTGTAACATCTTAATTTCTTTCATCAGTGTTTGTAACATCTTAATTTCTTTCATCAGTGTCATAGTTTTCTGCATACAGGTCTTTTGTCTCCTCAGGTAGGTTTATTCCTAGGTATTTACTCTTTTTGTTGCAATGGTAAATGGGAATTTGTTCTTAATTTCACTTTCAGCTTTTTCACCATTAGTGTATAGGAATGCAAGAGATTTCTGTGCATTAATTTTGTATCCTGCTACTTTACCAAATTCATTGATTAGCTCTATACTTTTCTGGTAGCATCTTTAGGATTCTCTAGGTACAGTATCATATCATCTGCAAACTGTGACAGCTTTACTTCTTCTTTTCTGATTTGGATTCCTTTTATTTCTTTTTCTTCTCTGATTGTCGTGGCTAGGACTTCCAAAACTATGTTGAATAATAGTGGTGAAAGTGGGCAACCTTTTCTTGTTCCTGATCTTAGTGGAAATAATTTCAGTTTTTCACCATTGAGGATGTTGTTGGCTTTGGGTTTGTCATATATGGCTTTTATTATGTTGAGGTAAATTCCCTCTATGCCTACTTTCTGGAGGGTTTTTATCATAAATCGGTGTTGAATTTTGTCAAAATCTTTCTCTGCATCTACTGAGATGATCATATGGTTTTTCTCCTTCAACTTTTTAATATCGTGTATCACATTGGTTGATGTGTGTATATTGAAGAAGCCTTGCATTCCTGGGATAATCCCCACTTGATCATGGTGTATGATCCTTTTAATGTGCTGTTGGATTCTGTTTGCTAGTATTTTGTTGAGGAGTTTTGCATCTATGTTCATCAATGATATTGGCCTGTAGTTTTCTTTCTTTGTAACATCTTTGTCTGGTTTTGGTATCAGGGTGATGGTGGCCTTGTAGAATTAGTTTGGGAGTGTTCCTCTCTCTGCTAAATTTTGGAAGAGTTTGAGAAGGATAGGTGTTAGCTCTTCTCTAAATGTTTGATAGAATTTGCCTGTGAAGCCACCTAGTCCTGGGCTTTTGTATTTTGGAAGATTTTTAATCACAGTTTCAATTTCAGTGCTTGTGATTGGTCTCTTCATATTTTCTAATTTTTCCTGGTTTAGTCCCAATAGGTTGTGCATTTCTGAGATTTTGTGCATTTCTTCCAGGTTATCCATTTTATTGGCATATTGTTGCTTGTAGTAATCTCTCATGATCCTTTTTATTTCTGCAGGGTCAGTTGTTACTTCTCCTTTTTCATTTCTAATTCTATTGATTTGAGTCTTCTCCCTTTTTTTCTTGATGAGTCTTGCTATAATGGTTTATCAGTTTTGTTTATCTTCTCAAAGAAGCTGCTTTTAGTTTTATTGATCTTTGCTATTGTTTCCTTCATTTCTTTTTCATTTATTTCTGATCTGATATTTATGATTTTCTTTCCTTTTAGTAACTTTGGGGTGTTTTTGTTCTTCTTTCTCTTATTGCTTTAGGTATAAGTTTAGGTTGTTTATTTGCTATGTTTCTTGTTTCTTAATGTAGGATTGTATTGCTATAATCTTTCCTGTTAGAACTGCTTTTGCTGCATCCCATAGGTTTTAGGTCATCGTGTTTTCATTGTCATTTGTATCTATGTATTTTTTGACTTCCTCTTTGATTTTTTAAGTGTTCTATTGGTTACTAAGTAGTGTATTTTTTAGCCTCCATGTGTTTCTATTTTTTTACAGATTTTTTTTCCTGTAATTGATATCTAGTCTCATAGCGTTGTGGTCTCAAAAGATACTTGATATGCTTTCAGTTTTCTTAAATTTACCAGGGCTTGATTTGTGACCCAAGATATGATCTATCCTGGAGAATGTTCCATGAGTGCTTGAGAAGAATGTGTTTTCTGTTGTTTTTGGATAGAATGTCCTATAAATATCAATTAAGTCCATATTGTTCAGTGTATCATTTAAAGCTTGTGTTTCCTTATTTATTTTCATTTTGGATGATCTGTCCATTGGTGAAAGTGGGGTGTTAATGTCCCCTAGTATGATTGTGTTACTGTTGACTTCCCCCTTTATGGCTGTTATTATTTGCCTTATGTATTGAGGTGCTCCTATGTTGGGTGCATAAATATTTACAATTGTTATATCTTCTTCTTGGATTGATCCCTTGATCATTATGTAGTGTCCTTCTTTGTCTCTTCTAATAGTCTTTGTTTTAAAGTCTATTTCTTTTGATATGAGAATTGCCACTCCAGTTTTCTTTTGATTTCCATTTGCATGGAATATATTTTTCCATCCCCTCACTTTCAGTCTGTATGTGTCCCTAGGTCTCAAGTGGGTCTCTTGTAGACAGCATATGTACAGGTCTTGGACAAACACATTTTTAATTGTAGAATGAAAAAGTTGAATGGTGAGGGATATAGAAGCCACCCAGCAGTGAATTATGACTGAAGACTTTTTCTCTAAACAGCTTATAAAATTTATACCCACTATTTTAAGTTTGGAGATTGGACCAACCAACCCTGGGAAAGATTTATCCTTCTTGTATGTGACACTCCTGGTTATACTTTTTTTTTCTTTGTGGTACACGGGCCTTTCACTCTTGTGGCCTCTCCCATTGCAGAGCACAGGCTCTGGACGTGCAGGCTCAGTGGCCACGGCTCAGGGGCCCAGCTGCTCTACAGCATGTGGGATCCTCCTGGACTGGGGCATGAACCCATGTCCCCCACATCAGCAGGCGGACTCTCAACCAGTGCACCACCAGGGAAACCCCTTCTGGTAATATCTTAATGGTCAGAACTCACCTGTCCAGTTGCACGGAAGGCTGGGAAATGAAGTCTCCATTTTTGGTGACTACGTGCTGAGCCAAAACCTGTGGGATCTATAATTACTACAGGAAATATAAATAATAGTTTGAGAGATAGTCAGTTTTTGTCATGCTCCTGGAACTCTAGAGTTGCTCATAACCATTTTTTCCCTCTGTGTTTGAGTCTCTTTTTACCCTTTTTGTCTCTTCTATCTCTCAGAAATTCCTCCCCCATAATTCCTCTTACCTTTTGTTTCCCCTTCTTTTTTGATATGTCAGCTTTTAGTGTCTCCATTTCTGTCTTTTGCTCAGCCTCTGCTTCTCTATATGTTGTATCTATCTCTCCATTTCTCCTCTGTGTGTATTTTTTCTCTTTCCATCTGTTTCCTATCCATCTGTCTCTCTATCTTTAGCTGTCTGTGTCTTCCTACTTCTGTATTTCTGGCTTTCTTCCTTTCGTTTTCCATGTCTCTTTCTACCTCCATTTATAAGTATTAAAGCTAATAATAGAATGGGCTCCCCCTTCATATAGTTGTTTTCGTGAAATAGGAAGTAGCTGAGGACATGGTAGATACAGGGATAGTTTATCAAATGATTTCTTCATTGGTTGATGGTTGGACTACGTAACTATTGAAATCTTCCAAATTTGAGTCAAATTGAGAAACAACTTTTTCTCCTGAGTAAGTATAATCTCATTAACATTATTGCATCTTTGTTTCCTGATTGAAGATCTAATAAGACCTTTGGGTCATCTCTATATGAATACCAGACTTCATTGAGGATGACTGTGGAAGTAGAAAATATAAGAGATTGAGATGAATGTGTGTTAACTACAGAACTGTCTTTGAAAGTTAATTATCTTTATAAATAATACATCTGTGATATATATGTGGGCTGTGTGTCTGTATGTTTATAATTTCCAGTTTTTTTGGAGATTATTTATATATGACTGGCTGATCCAAATGATTGGAAGATATCATAAGTAACAAAATTGTCTCTGATGGCAAGAATATATTAAGAAATGATATAATTGCATATTCTCTGCAGCCTAGCTGATATATCTAGTTGGATCTTTCAACTGTGTCAGGATATATTCATAAGTTAAACTTGTTTTGGCTTCTAGAGTCAAGAGTATACCATACAGATGCTTTAAAAAATTAACATGAACCAGGAACCTGACATGCCTGGTACTTTAAGGGAGGAAGAAAGTAAAGTGGAGAAGGTAATTTATAAACTATACTTGAAAATCATTAGAGCATAACATTATCATTACAATTATTGTTGAAAGATTTAGTTCAATTACATTTTTTAAAACTCTCTTTTCAAGATGGCCCTACTTATATTAAGATTTGGTACTCAAAGGAGAGGAATACTAATGCCTTCATTAGCCATTGTATCAGTGTCTTCAGTCTTTAGAATTCCTCATGTGGCCTTTTGGGATTTTTACATACTCCCCTTAGGGAATCAGTAAACACAAAGCCCTCAGGGGGGTATGAACTTTAGGCATAAGGACCACTGCATATTTATAGCCACGGTAAGGGGAAGACCCTTTATATGGGGGAAAAAAGTAATTTCAAAATAATTGAATAGCAGCATAATTGCCATCATATAAAATATTATACATGCTTCTGTACACTTTTTTTCACACAACTGTAAGTTGGTTGTAAAATCACAAAGAGGGAAAAGTTATAATGTAATAAACCTAAATTTCAGTGTAAGATTTCCAGGGGATAACCTGAGCTGCTTCTGACACTTTTAATGTTTAAACAGATGTGTGGAAATGTATGTTGGGAACCCAGTGGTCACATTCCTTGATCAGTGATGATATTTCAAGTGGATTGCTGTTGCAGATGAGCACTGCTAGGAGATTGATTGCACTGGCCTTTCTTTTTGACTGTTTGAATTGGCAGTTTGGCAGATTTTCCCTTTCAGTGGGAAATCTGAATCACCTACTGAACATGCTACCAAACACGCTTCTTATTCTATATTCCCTTAGCACCTAACATATACAGGTTGTTCTCTATTGTCTTGCACTTGACTAAGCACTCCAGTGTGCATGCATACTAGATGGCAAGAAGTGATGTTTTATAATCTTAGACATGGTTTATAACTCCCATAGCATCTAACTTCTAGGGCAAATATAGTTTAATAGTGGTTAAGAGTTTGGGCTTTGTAGTCACACTGAACTAAAATGAAATCCTTTCTTCCTTAATTTACTATTGTTGTGGTCTTGGATAAGCCACAAGTATCAGTTTTCTGAAAAGTAAAATGGGGATAATAATAGCTCACATTGTCATTAATAGGATAAAATACAATATCACAGTCCAGTACATTATCTGGCACACAAAAAATGCTCAATGTTATAATTATTATCATAAAATATAGTTATTCATCAGAGTTTGTTGAATTAATGAACTCTCCTGTGGAAATAGGATTGGCAAATATACAGATTAAAAAACTCAATACATCCAGTTTTTCTAATCCCCACTGATTTTAATTGAAAAGAAGGGGAGTATATGAAATAATTCTTTGGTTAACATATTCAATTCTCATGATTATTTCACTAGTCAAAGTCAAGCATTAAGCATTTTATTTCACAAAGAATAGGAAGGGGTTGACTAAGGAAGTAGAAATATTTTTGGGTCAGCTGTTTTCTACCCTTAATATCTCTGAATAACAGGTATGAAGTATAGTTCTTGCTTTGGGTAAAAATTATAACTACTGGGTAAAGTAACATTTTAAAAAGTCCTTTTCAAATAATCTTTAATTTTGTCACCATGTACAAAATATTAGAATCCTTAAAATGATATTCTAGGCAAATTATAGTCCTTACAAACTGTCAACTTTTAGACAGAAATAGTGAAGGTACAATCATGAGTAAGATGGGTTGAGGGTAGGGAGAACCTGGAAGTCTCCTAAAAGCTAACCAGCAAGGTTGAGTTGGTAACTGAGTGAATACAGCAGGAAGAGCTAAATCAGAGATGAGCCAATGTTCTTATCAAAGTCACTGGGGGTGATATAAGTTCTAAAAAGGGAGACAAGACAGGAGAGCTAGAATGTACCTGTGGTTCAGGAAAAATTTAAAGTATAAGCCTTCTTTTGAAAGTCCAGAGGCTACATAATCTTTTGAGCTGGAAATTGGACAGATAGTCTATATAAAACAAAGAAATATGTGGAGTTTATAATGGTATTTTCAGAGTCTTGGTTTGGGATCTCCCAAAAGCAGACTCATACACAAGGATTTGGGTGTAAGTAGTTTATTTGGGAGGTGATCCCAGCAATTACTGCAAGGGAATGGCAAAGTCAGACTAGAAGGGAGGAAAAGCCAATAGAGTGTGCTAATGAGCAGTTTGTCATTCATTCCTACTGGAACATTCCAAGGGGTGAGGAAGCTGGGGTATTTATTCACCAACTCCCATCATTGAATGAGAATCACTCATGGTGTGTTAACAACCTGGAACTTCCAGTCAGCCTCCTATGCTATTCAAGCTGCTTTTGCAGATAGAGAAGCACCTCTGGCAAAGAAACATAGGAAGACTTCTGTGCAGATGACTTTTGGGAGGCCCAAGAGAATATGGATAGGGTACCAACAGAGTCTACTACAGCAGGAGATGGGGCCCATCTCATATTTGGATAATCATATATTAGATAAGAGAGATTCTATTTCAAATAAATGGGTAACTTGGGAAGAAAACCACTGAAAGATGCCATTTATTTGTGTTACTTGAACCCTTGATATGTTGTTATCTACATTGATATTCCCCTTTCATTCATTAAAATATTTACTGATAACCTATTATATGTCCAGGTCTATGATAGATGCTGAGAATACAACTAAGTTACTGCCCGCATGAAGCTTACATGCTGGTGGTCAAGGAGTGGGTAAAAACAACCCAGCTCATAAATGTAACTGATTTATTAAGTGTTTCAACTCATTGAAGTATAAACATGGAATGGTACTATCTTTCCTAATTGCTACTTCATGTGCTCTACTGTACTTCCTTTTTCCACTAGGAGTCAGGGACAGTGATAAACATTTCAGTTTGATTCTATCATTTTTCAGATGTTTTCTGAGTTTTGATCTGATTTTAAAGACTTCGTCTTAGTCCAAGGTCCTATCTAATTCGAATATTGTATTTTCCTTTTTTTTTTCAAACAGAGGAGACATGTGGCTCTCATGGCTAGGAATTTGGAGGGTGCGTGGTAGGTTTTCACACATTTTCCCTTCTTCCCTGTCTTTCCTCTGTACCTTCTCCTTTGGTGTTGCATTGGGATAGGTGTGACTGGAGAAAAGGGAGAGGAAAAAGAAATGCTTGTGATTGCCTGTGTCTTCTCCTTGGTTGGTCAGAACTTCTCATCTAGCTGTCTATATGTGCTGTATAAACAGGTAGTAGTTACAACAGGCCTGACGATGAGATTCTCCCCCAAGCATCTCCTCTGGACATTGGAAGTCCCTGGAAAGATGTGATTACATCTTCCCTCAGTTTTAGCTGGTAGCAGCATACCACTTTCCTCTCAGGTGTACTCATTTTTCCCCATGTTGCAAAGCCTATGACAAGAATCATCTGTTTACCCAATCCAAGATGGATCTTTGGTAATATGCCAAATCCAACTTCCATGCTTCTTGGGACCCGGAAATTTGGTGTATGTTGGGGATGGATAGGGATTAGTCCTGGCCCCCTGGTCATCTGGAAATCTCCAGCATACCATCTCTCCCCAGGGTTCTTTATTCCTGTTTCAGGGGTACAAGGGAAGTCCAGCATGACAACTGGGAAAGCAAAGCCTGTCTTTGTTATCAGAAGACCTCCTCTTCCTTCCCAGACCTCTGTTTATTGAGGGAGTTGGTGGTGGGGGGGGCAGTGTGATAAGGAACTAGCTGCACTGAATAGTTGAACTGGTGGCCTCACCCAAACATGAATTTTTCTGAATTTAGGATATCAGGTGGATCTTTTGGTCAATTCTGGGAAAAGAGGATCCCACCCAACACTTGATATCATCCTGTTACTCTTACATTCTGGGTAAGGTTCTTCATTTTTAGGTACAAACCAATTATTCAGAAAACAAATCATTATATGGAATTCTGGATCTTTAAATGTTATCCAGAGATTGTTTTTGTCTTTCCATTCAGGTTTGCTTCCATCCATTATTTCAGGGATCTCTGTGGTTTCACCCTCATGGTCCCCTTTGCTATTTTTCTATCTTGGGTTTATGATGTACCCAATGTACCTCTGTAGTGCTTATATTCTGATTTATAAAGGATTCTAAATGAGCCCTCATATAGGAACCGATTTACTGAAAAGTCTTAACTCAATGGAATAAACACTTAAAAACGTTTTTGTTTTTTCCCCAAATGCCTACCAATGATCGTGCTTTAGTCAATTCTATTACCTTTTGGGGGGGTCTTAACAATATCTCAGTTCCATACTTTTCTCAGTTATTTTTCATTTCGGAACAGTTTCATTCCAATTATTTAAGGCTCGGTGCTGCTGATTTTACACCATCAATGTCAAAGTTGAGTAAGATCTCTTCCTGTCACATAAACACAATAACTGTAAGTGCTGATCAGTCTTATGAACAAAAAAAGCAAGGAGGTGAGCTAGTGAATAACAGAGTGAGACTTTAAGATTGGGTAGTCAGGAAAGGCCTTTTTGTGGGACTGAAACCTATAGAATGTTAATGAATGTGAGTGAAGAGTGAGGAGGAGTATTCCAGCAGGAAGACCTAATGCAAAGGCCATGAGGAGGAAATGACTAAGGCATGTTCCAGGGACAAATACAATGTCCATAGTAGATGGAGCATAGCCAACAAGGGGGAAGGTGCTGTGGAATAAGATCAAAGAGGCAGCAGGGGCCCTACCTGCAGACCCATGAAAGTCTAATGGAGGGGGTTCAGATTTTACTCTAAATCCAGTGGGAAACCACTGAAAGTTCTGAGCAAGGAACTTTGACATGATGCAATTGTGAACTTTCATATTTTCTTCCATTTGCATAAAAATAAAGCCAGAAATCACCAAAATGTCATTGTTTCTGTAATGTGTCTTCAAGGTATGTGAAATTATAGCTGCTGCTTTGTTGAGGCCAAGATCTGTTATTCAAACTTCATATCCTTTTTTGACTTTTCAGCTGCCAAGGGAAGTGAACAATGAAGCCACCATTTCTTTTGGCCCTTGTGGTCTGTTCTGTAGTCAGCACAAATTTGAAGATGGTGTCAAAGAGAAATTCTGGTAAGTTGCTGGCAACTTCTCATGATTTGTTCAAAAATATATGCTTTTGTGAGCATCTAGAGCGCATCTGTGTCTTTAACTACAAATATCTTTAAACAGAAGCACTTGTAATCCAGCTATGTTGGAGAGTAGCCAAAGTAAAAATGAGATTTTAGCCTACCACTGACAAAATGCTGGGAAACCAGTGGAATTTTGTTCAACTTCAGTGGCAATATACTCTCAGTGGACAATAAAATGTTAAGGGCCTTCTTAGGGTTGGTTACATTTGCTAGTGCATATACACCTGGGAGCAAACATTTGCAAATGAGAAGACAGGAAACCTTTAAAAGTATATATTCTTTGCCTCCTAATTGCATATGCAGTGTTACAGTTTAAATGAAAGTTTTTGACAAATATCAGTGAGCTTTAGTTCCTCACATCTTCACATTTGTACCAAATCCCTAACAGGCAGAGGTTTAAAGCTTCCAAGTTTGGAAATATTAGCTAATTGCCTGAAGAGGAATTTCTTGAGAATAAATATCTATTCTTAGAACATGGTGGTCTGGTAGGCAACCACGATTGTACTAAGAGATTAGCTGTAGCCAGTAGATATCCCAATCAAAGCTTAATCATTGTTTAATAACACTTGGATATATATGTCTTTCAGCATTGATTATACATTTTAGCTATAATTACAAATCATGCATGAGATTTTAAGAATTGATTTTCTGTCTGTAATCATTCCAGTAAGACGTTGAGGAATGTATTGGTATATGAAAACAAAAGACTATGGATGGGGCTTTCTGCTGGCTTCTAATTCAGTTACTTCCTAGACTTAAATGTATGCTCTTTAATTTCTCATTAAGTCTAAAACCCAGGCAATAAAGTACATGCCTATTTTTCAAAGCAATAAATACTGGCTGGAGCTTGGAGTTTGGTTAATGTTTGTTTTCTAAGGCGAGAATACTTGATAATTGAAATTGCTAAAGAATAGTATTGTTCTTCAATTGATAGTATATTAATAAATCTTTCACAAAAGTGGGTCACGGGTTATATAATAGAGTAACACTACTCAAGTCCAAAGGATTCTTGAATGGTAAAGGTAGGGGAATATATTGGCTTTTTCTCCCCCATTAAATACTTATGAATATCTTTAACACGTTTTTGTATATTGTGACTCTCTTTCCGCTGTATTTGTGTGTAATATTTTACCTATAATATCTCCAGCTTGGCCTATTTTATGTGGCTGTCTTTCCTTGCCTTACTTTTGAAGTCACATTTTCACTTTCAGTCTTGGCTCAGATTGATTATTGCTGTAATGAAATACTTGGAGATATTACTTACTAGCGATGTAGCCTGTTGGACTGGATCCCATTTTCCTCACTTGGTTATGTTATAATATCTATAGCAGAATCTGAAAGCAAAAAAAAATTGAGAATTTAAAAAGCCATCTATATTATGATAGCTTAATTCAAGTAAAATCCAATCTGAAAAACAAAAACAAGTTGCTACCTACGTATGCTGTCTTGTTTTCTTGGTTTCCTTATTATTTATGAGGAGGGATGCTGTTTAAAAAATATATATATACACACACACACACACACACAGATGTAGTTATCATTGATGTGCAGATGCCCTTTAAAGATCAACATTTTAATGCTCTGCCCCTTTATTCTTATCAAGTATGAGACTGTGGCTTATTACAGGTTATTAGCTTTGTCTTCTCAGTGTAGGCAAGTGGTGTCATATCTGCAGTGAGCTTTATTAAAGAAACATTACCCCAAGAGATATTCCCCTTAGAGTGAATGTATTTGAATTGTTTCAGTCTCCTCTTCCCCATCTGTTTACCCTCAGCTACCTCCTAGGATATATAGCAATTGTGATATTGGAACAAATCCTTTTGTACAGGTCTGGGCAGTGGAAATGGTTTGAATACAGTTGGTCTTTTCTCTTATGCCTTCCTCCTTCTATTTACATTGTATATGGAATAGAAAGGGAAAACTAATAGGTTGATGTTGGTTTGTGCATGTCTGTGTGTGTAGTGTTTGTTTTTTACTTCAAAATACAGAAATAAAACCAAGCATGGAATGGATAAAAGACACATTAAGTTGCACATAGCTGATGAAGATGGGGGTCCTTTGGAGCAGTTGTTTTCACTCTTGCCTTATTTCGCCACTTTCATCATAACCCCCATCCTAGCCCCTACAATCCTCTTAATATTACTGTTTTATGTAGGAAAAATAATTATTTGCACTCTCATTATGATGGTCCTATTAGAGTTGGCCTTATCGTTTGAAGAACATTAAAATTACTCTGGCAAATATGGAGTATAAAATTTTGTTTCATACAGTCTGTGAGGTCCTTTGGCCTTTGCCAGTTAAAGAGATCTGGATTAAACTTGCATAGTTGTTTGTGGAAGAACTTAGAAATTTTATTTTTCTCCCCTCCTTTCTTTCCTTCAAGTCAAAAAATGAAAAATGATTGTGTCCTTTGCTCATTAACATTTATAACTGTTTAGTGCCAGATGTGACACCAGTTATAATGATTTCTGTGCAGTTCATTATAGACAGGAACCCTTTTCACTAAGATCCCTACAAATACTTATGCCAAGTACCTCCTTATGCACAAGACAGAGGTCCAAGTGATGGAAGTTTCTTTTTCTGTACTTGCCAATCAGGAAAAATAATAAGACTCAAGGTTTTTTTGTTTTGTTTTGTTTTGTTTTTTTAAATCTACTCTGGGCACATATTGAAAAAAACCTCCTGGTTTTGGGTGCTATGCAATTCTTAGAAGCTACAGCACAGGTTATTCTTTTAGGTAATGCCCATGCACATTAGGTAAGCCCAATCATCAACCTGGATCAGGAAACAGCAAAGATGGCTATGAGATTGCGTCTAGGGCTTGGTTACATTACAACATACTAAAATGCACAGCATCTAATTTTAAGGATTATAGCTGATTGGCAAAGTGTAGGCTTGTTATCTTCCTCACAGAAAACTCATGAGATCCTTCAGCACTGGCATTATCTAAATTTAGGACTAAATAGATAAGGTCATTTAGAAAGTCTACTCTATGAGAAGTAGGTTTGCTTTACTTAAAGGTGTCAATCTTTATGGCAGGGAATTGGCTAATATCTTGACAAAGGCTGATGGCAGAAACAGCCTGTAGAGGACTTCTAATTATCTAAAATTAATTTCTAATAGGATGGGTGGGGAAATAGCTCTCAAGGAGAGATCACACAAGGGCTTCTATTTAACTATTTTGTCTAACCTGAAAAATTATGTCTCTAGGGTATACATGGACTTAATTTTTTGGGGGGATTAACCTGTCCACTTTACTTTTTTCTTGCTTTTGCTGATACTGCTGCTGCTGCATAAAAATGTGAGCTGTATTAGGCAATTATTGGAATTTAGCTCTCCTAGCCTGGATATTCTTATATCCAGGGAAGGGAAAGGAATAGGATGACCAATTTGATGAGAGGGTATGTTAAATTCTGAACCCAAATTTGGTCATCTTGCAGTGAGTACATCTGGAGGATGACCATAATAAAACAACTTTTCAGTGATCTGGTGTTTGAAGGAAAATTGCAGAGCTACCAAGATATCTTAATCAGCTAAAAAAATATTGTCCCTGGTGGTCAAGAGGATGCAAAGTCCTGCTGGCACACAGTGGGTAATCTTAGATACATTTTGGATTGACTTGATGGGGGTTACTTTCTACCCCATTTCAAGTGTTTTTTATTGAGTAATGGAATTTGTAGGTACTATGTTGTAGAGATATTGAATTCTGTTATGTTCCTCTAAAGGATATTGGTGTTTGTTCCAGTAGCAGTTCAATTACTAATCTTGAACTTTTTGTGCTTAGTTGTATGCTTTGTCAGAGTAGATCAATGGAAAACCCAAAGTATATCCTGATCATCTCTAACTTGGTGGGAATCAATCTCTAATCTTTTTCTCCCCAGTGGATCTTTTTTTCCTCTTTTTTTTGACATCATTATTGGAGTATAATTGCTTTACAATGTTGTGTTAGTTTCTGCTGTATAACAAAGTGAATCAGTTATAAGTATAGATATATCCCCATATCCCCTCCCTATTGCATCTCCCTCCTACTGTCCCGAATCCCACCCCTCTAGGTCATCACAAGGAATCGAGCTAATCTCCCTGTGCTATGCAGTTTCTTCCCACTAGCTATCTCGTTTACATTTGGTAGTGTATATATGTCAATGCTACTCTCTCACTTCGTCCCAGCTTACCCTTCCCCCTCCCCGAGTCCTGAAGTCCATTCTCTACATCTACAACTTTATTCTTGTTTTGCCCCTAGGTTCATCAGAACCATTTTTTTTTTTTTTAGAATCCACATATATGTGTTAGCATAGGGTATTTGTTTTTCTCTTTCTGACTTACTTCACACTGTATGACAGACTCTAGGTCCATCCACCTCACTACAAATAACTCAATTTTGTTTCTTTTTATGGCTGAGTTATATTCCATTGTATATGTGTGCCACATCTTCTTTATCCATTCATCTGTCTATGGACACTTAGGTTGCTTCCATGTCCTGGCTATTGTAAATAGTGCTGCAATGAACATCATGGTACATGTCCCCTTTCCAATTATGGTTTTCTGAGGGTATATGCCCATTAGTGGGATTAGTGGGTCATATGGTAGTTCTATTTTTAGGTTTTAAGGAACCTCCATACTGTTCTCCAAGGTGGCTGTATCAATTTACATTCCCACCAACAGTGTAAGAGGGTTCCCTTTCCTCCACACCCTGTCGAGCATTAATGCTTGTAGATATTTGGATGATGGCCATTCTGATGGGTGTGAAGTGATACCTCGTTGTAGTTTTGATTTGCATTTCTCTAATAATTAGTGATGCTGAGCATCTTTTCATGTGCCTCTTGGCAATCTGTATGTCTTCTTTGCAGAAATGTCTATTTAGGTCTTCTGCCCATTTTTTTGATTGGGTTGTTTGTTTGTTTTTTTGACATTGAGTGCATGTGCTGTTTGTATATTTTGGAGATTAATCCTGTCAGGCTTCATTTGCATATATTTTTCCCATTCTGAGGGTTGTCTTTTCTTCTTGTTTACAGTTTCCTTTGCTGTGCAAAAGCTTTTAAGTTTCATTAGGTCCCCTTTGTTTATTTTTTAATTTCCATTCCTCTAGGAGGTGGGTCAAAAAGGATCTTGCTGTGATTTATGCCATAGAGAGTTCTGCCTATTATTTCCTCCAAGAGTTTTATAGTGTCTGGCCTTACATTTTGGTCTTTAATCCATTTTGAGTTTATTTGTGTGTATGGTGTTAGGGAGTGTTCTCATTTCATTCTTTTACATGTAGCTGTCCAGTTTTCCCAGCACCAATTATTGAAGAGACTGTCTTTTCTCTATTGTATGTGCTTGCCCCCTTTGTAGTAAATTAGGTGACCATATGTGAGTGGGTTTATGTCTGGGCTTTTTATCCTGTATCATTGGTCTATATTTCTGTTTTCATGCCAGTACCATACTGCCTTGATTACTGTAGCTTTGAAGTATAGTCTGAAGTCAGAGAGCCTGATTCCTGTAGCTTCGATTTTCTTTGTCAGGATTGCTTTGGCTATCCGGGGTATTTTGTGTTTCCATACAAATTGTGAAAATTTTTGTTCTAATTCTGTAAAAAATGCCATTGGCAGTTTGATAGGGATTGCACTGAAGCTGTAGATACCCTTGGGTAGTATAGTCATTTCACAATGTTGCTTCTTCCAGTCCAAGAATATGGTATATCTTTCTATCTATTGGTATCATCTTTAATTTCTTTCACCAGTGTCTTATAGTTTTCTGCATACAGGCGTTTGTGTCCTTAGATAGGTTTATTCCTAGGTATTTTATTCTTTTTGTTGCGATGGTAAATAGGAGTGTTTTCTTAATTTTTCTTTCTGATTTTTCAGTGTTAGTGTATAGGAAAGCAAGAGATTTCTGTGCATTAATTTTGTATCCTGTTACTTTACCAAATTCATTGATTAGCTCTAGTAGTTTTCTGGTAGCATCTTTAGGAGTCTCTATGTATAGTATCATGTTATCTGCAAACAGTGACAATTTTACTTCCTATTTTCTGATTTGGATTCCTTTCATTTCTTTTTCTTCTCTGATTACTGTGGCTAAAATTTCCAAAACTATGTTGAATAATAGTGGTGAGAGGGGGCAACCTTGTATTGTTCCTGATCATAGTGGAAATGGTTTCAGTTTTTGACCATTGAGAATGATGCTGGCTGCAGGTTTGTCTTACGTGGCCTTTATTATGTTGAGGTAGGCTCCCTCTGTGCCTACTTTCTGGAGATTTTTTATCATAAATGGTGTTGAATTTTGTTGAAAGCTTTTTTTGCATCTTTTGAGTTGACCATATGGTTTTTCTCCTTCAGTTTGTTAATATGGTGTATCGCATTGATTGATTTGTGTATATTGAAGAATCCTTGCATTCCTGGGATAAACCCTACTTTATCATGGTGTATGATCCTTTTAATGTGCTGTTGGATTCTGTTTGCTAGTATTTTGTTGAGGATATTTGCATCTATGTTCTTCAGTGATATCGGCCTGTAGTTTTCTTTTTTTGTGACATCTTTCTGTGATTTTGGTGTCAGGGTGATTGTGGCCTTGTAGAATGAATTTGGGAGTGTTCCTCATTCTGCTATATTTTGGAAGAATTTGAGAAGGAAAGGTGTTAACTCTTCTCCAAAAATTTGGTAGAATTTTTCTGTGAATCCGTCTGGTCCTGGGCTTTTCTTTGTTGGAAGGTTTTTAATCACAGTTTCCATTTCAGTACTTGTGATTGGTCTGTTCATATTTTCTACTTCTTCCTGGTTCAGTCTCGGCAGGTTGTGCATTTCTAAGAATTTGTCCATTTCTTCCAGTTTGTCCATTTTATTGGCATAGAGTTGCTTTTAGTAATCTCTCATGATCCTTTGTATTTCTGCAGTGTCAGTTGTTACTTCTCCTTTTTCATTTCTAATTCTATTGATTTGAGTCTTCTCCCTTTTTTTGTTGATGAGTCTGGCTAATGGTTTATCAATTTTGTTTATCCTCTCAGAGAACTGGCTTTTAGTATTATTGATCTTTGCTATTGTTTCCTTCATTTCTTTTTCACTTATCTCTGATCTGATCTTTATGATGTCTTTCCTTCTGCTAACTTTGTTTTTTTGTTCCTGTTGTTGTTCTTCTTCTTTCTCTAATTGCTTTAGGTGTAAGTTTAGATTGTTTATTTGAGCTGTTTCTTGTTTTTTGAGGTAGGATTGTATTGCTATTAAGTTCCCTCTTAGAACTGCTTTTGCTGCATCCCATAGGTTTTGGGTTGTCGTGTTTTCATTGTCATTTGTTTCTAGGTATTTTTTATTTCCTCTTTGATTTCTTCAGTGATCTCTTGGTTATTTAGTAGCATATTGTTTAGCCTCCATGTGTTTGAATTTTTTTTAAAGTTTTTTTCCTGTAATCGATATCTAGTCTTATAGCATTGTGGAAAATATACTTGATGCAATTTCAATTTTCTTAAATTTACCAGGTGCTGATTTGTTACCCAAGATATGATCTATCCTGGACAATGTTCCATGACCACTTAGCGTATTCTGTTGTTTTTGGATGGAATGTCCTATAAATATCAATTATGTCTATCTGGTCTAATGTGTCTTTTAAAGCTTGTGTTTCCTTATTTATTTTCATTTTGAATGATCTGTCCATTGGTGACAGTGTGGTGTTAAAGTCCCTTACTATGATTGTGTAAATGTCGATTTCCCCTTTTATGGCTGTTTGCATTTGCCTTATGTATTGAGGTGCTCCTCTTTTGGGCGCATAAATATTCACAATTGTTATATCTTCTTCTTGGATTGATTCCTTGATCATTATGTAGTGTCCTTCATTGTCTCTTGTAATATTGTTTATTTTAAAGTCTATTTTTTCTGATATGAGAAATGCTACTCCAGCTTTCTTTTGCTTTCCATTTTCATGGAATATCTTTTTCCATCCCCTCACTTTCAGTCTGTATGTGTCTGTAGGTCTGAAGTGGGTCTCTTGTAGACAGCATATATATGGGTCTTGTTTTTGTATCCATTCAGCCAGTCTATGTCTTTTGGTTGGAGCATTTAATCCAGTTACATTTAAGGCAATGATCGCTTTGAATGTTCCTGTTACCATTTTCTTAACTGTTTTGTGTTTGTTTTTGTAGGTCTTTTCCTCCTCTTGTGTTTCCTGCCTGGAGAACTTTCTTTAGCATTTGTTGTAAAGCTGGTTTGGTCACGCTGAATTTTCTTAACTTTTGCTTGTCTGTAAAGTTTTTAATTTCTCTGTCAAATCTGAATGAGATCCTTGCTGGGTAGAGAAATCTTTTTTTTTTTTTTTTTTACGGTACGTGGCCTCTCACTGCTGTGCCCTCTCCCGTTGCGGAGCACAGGCTCTGGACGTGCAGGCCCAGTGGCAATGGCTCACGGGCCCAGCCACTCCACCGCACGTGGGATCCTCTTGGACCAGGGCACAAACCCGCATCCCCTGCATTGGCAGGCAGACCTCCAACCACTGCGCCACCAGGGAAGCCCAGAGTAATCTTGATTGTAGGTTTTTCCCTTTCATCACTTTCAATATGTCCTGCCACTCCTTTCTGGCTTGCATTGTTTCTGCTGGAAGATCAGCTGTTAACCTTATGGGGGTTCCCTTGTATGTTATTTGTTGCTTTTCCCTTGCTGCTTTTAATATATTTTCTTTGTATTTAATTTTTGATAGTTTGATTAATATGTGTCTTGGCATGTTTTTCCTTGGATTTATCCTTCATGGGACTCTCTGCGCTTCCTGGACTTGATTGACTATTTCCTTTTCCATGTTAGGGAAGTTTTCAACTATAGTCTCTTCAAATATTTTCTCAGACTCTTTCTTTTTCTTTTCTTCTTCTGGGGCCCCTATAATTCGAATGTTCATGTGTTTAATGTTTTCCCAGAGGTTTCTGAGACTGTCCTCAATTCTTTTCATTGTTTTTTCTTTATTCTGCTCTGTGGCAGTTATTTCCCCTATTTTATCTTCCAGGTCAGTTATCCGTTTTTCTGCCTCAGTTATTCTGCTATTGATTCCTTCTAGAATGTTTATAATTTCAGTTATTGTGTTGTTCATCACTATTTGTTTGCTCATTAGTTCTTCTAGGTCCTTGTTATACTTTTCTTGTATTTTCTCCATTGTATTTCCAAGATTTTGGATCATCTTTACTGTCATTACTCTGAATTCTTTTTTAGGTAGACTGCCTATTTCCTGTTCATTTATTTGGTCTGATGGGTTTTCATCTTGCTTCTTCATCTGCTGCATATTTCTCTGTCTTCTCATTTTGTTTAACTTACTGCCTTTGAGGTATCCTTTGTGCAGGTTGCAGGTTCGTTAGTTCCCATTGTTTTTGATGTCTGCCCCCAGTGGGTGAGGTCGGTTCAGTGGCTCCTGTAGGCTCCTGGTGGAGGAGACTGGTGCCTGTGTTCTGGTGGGTGGGGCTGTACCTTGTCTTTCTGGGGGGCAGGGCTGCGTCAGTTGTTTTTTTTGGGTGGTCTGTGAACTTAGTATGATTTTAGGCAGCCTCTCTGCTAATAGTTGGGTTTGTCTTCCTGTCTTGTTAGTTGTTTGGCATGGGGCATGCAGCACTGGAGCTTGCTGGCCGTTGGGTGGGGCTGGGTCTTAGTGTTGAGACAGAGATATCTGGGAGAGATCTCGCCGTTTGATGTTATGTGGTGCCAGGAGGTCTCTCGTGGTCCATTGTCCTGAACTCAGCTCTCCTACCTCAGAGGCTCAGACCTGACACCAGGCCATAGCACCAAGACCCTGTCAGCCACATGGTTGGTCCACGGTCCCCAGGATGATCACAGTTTTGCTGGTGGGGCCCCTCCAGATTTGGCAGTGCAGTGAGGCTACCCTCCCCTGGGGCTCCATGGCAGCTCCATGATAGCAGAAAGGACAGACCCCAAGCCAGGAGTTCCAGCTTTGCTGAAGCGTGGGCTCCATTCGCTCTCCTCTGCATCTTTTGTTTTTTGTTTTTTTTTTTTTTTTTGCGGTACGCGGGGCTCTCACTTTGTGGCCTCTCCTGTTGTGGAGCACAGGCTCCGGACGTGCAGGCTCAGCGGCCATGGATCACGGGCCCAGCCGCTGTGCGGCATGTGGGATCTTCCCAGACCAGGGCATGACCCCGTGCCCCCTGCATCAGCAGACGGACTCTCAACCACTGCGCCACCAGGGAAACCCTCTCCTCTGCATCTTATTAAGACTTGATTTTAGGCTTTGTTGGGGAAGGTGTAGAGTAGGCCATAGTCTGTGACATAGTTCTTTCTCCTAAAGCAGGACTTTTCTGGAATCTTAGCTGAATGCTCAGATGTTAACAAGATATTCCCCAGCAGTGTTTGTTCTCTAGTATCACTTTTATTATTAACTCTGTTGTGGTCACAGTCTGATCAAAAGACTGGCAGTCATGCTGTGTGCTTGTTCAGCCCAATCTTCAGCCAAAGATTCAGAGAGAACCCCCATATAGATTTTATAGGCTCCCCTCAGTGAACTCTCTTCTTTTAGTTAAGGTTCCAGCCACTGTAGCTTTCCTGATCTCTGTAGCTTCAGCAGGACTCCTGAGCTGTTAGGACTTCAATTCACTGAGCCATTGTTGGGGATTTGTCTCCAGTTGGAGAGTTGGTTTGATTGTGGACCTTACCACATGAGTTCTTCTTTTCTTTGAGATCATAGTCTTGCATGGTCTGAAAACAGTTTCTTCATATATTTTGCCCACTTTTATCATTGCTTCCTGTGGATAAAGCTAGTCTAGTTCCAGTTTATATCATCATAGCCTAAAGTGGAATTTTTACTGTTACCTTTTGATACTGCATCATTCTTTCAGCACTTCCTTGCTTTTTGTCATATAGGTGTGCCAGGGTTACATTCCTACTTTTTCTGCCCCAGCTCTGTAATTAGCCATTTTCCTGATTTCTTTTAGTGGAAAATGGTATTTAGAAATCATTTTTAAAAATTGTGATTTAATTCTGATACTTCCAATTCAAATCCAGTATGACAAGGTTCTTCCTCACCTTTACCCATTCCATATTTTTATCTCCTTTTCTGACAGTGGGAACCCTCATTCCCATCAACACTGATGTATTAATACTTACTTAATTATTTTATCTTTAGTTCATACAAAATGATTTCAGAACTACCACACCAAAACTACTACCAACAACAAACCTACTAAATAAAGTACAAGATATTTTACAAATATTTTTGTCCTTAGAAGTCATCCTCCTGAATCTGTATAGTCAGTGTTATGTTCAAAAATTACTTGAATTAATTTTCTCTGTGATTATGTTAATTCAATATATAAAGTAATTTGTGGCTGTACCCAATTAGCTTTATCCTTTTTGATTAAATTTTATTTTTGAATACATAGAACATTTATGTTACTGAAAATTCAGAGTTATAGAAAAAAGAATAAATGAAAGAAATCTAATTCCCATACCCATTTCTTCCACTTGGTCACACACACCACTATTTGTAAGTAATTTCTTTAGCTTCTGGTATTTCCTTCCTTTCTTTCATAAACCAATGTTTTTTATTTCTCCTTGTTTCGTACTTAAAATGTAGCAAAACATGACTACTTACTTTTTTGGTCCTTGTTTTTTTAACTTACTGTGTCTTGGAAATCAAGTAGTGGAATTGTTTTGATATTTTTCTTAGTACAATAGTATATTATGCTTAATAAAAGTTCAAACAATATCAAAATAGAAGACTCTCTTATAATTTTATTCCCAGAGATAACTAATCATTACACTTCATATAGTTTCTTCCAGATAGTTTCTTTGGGTATATATGTATATAGCCTAAATCATGTATTTTTCAAACTTAGACTCATACTGCATATGCTATTCTCCAACTTGATTTGTCACATATTTCTGATATTTATACCTAGAACCTCTAATCCTTGGCAATACATATTTAACTCAAAAATTTAAATACCATGCAGTTTTCCATTGTGTGGATTTATTATAAATTTAAACCTGTGTGCTATCTATGGAGGTTAAGGTTTTATGTCTAGGTTTTTGCTATTCCAAAACAATGCTGGGAGGATCATCCTACTATATAGATCTTAGTGCACTAGAAGAGAAAATGATTTTGTAGGAGAGATCTTCAGAAGTGGAAATATTGGATAAATTTTTTATTTAAAAATTTGAAAGATGCTAAAAGTTGCCCATCAATGTCAGTGTACCAAATCTATATTTCCACCAACAGTACATCAGAGATCCTTTCTCATTATACATTTATTAACTGTGTATTGTCAATTACAGAATTTTTGCTAATTTATGTCCAAATGAAAAACATCTTATTGTTTACTAAAATCCCCATGTTAGCTATGTTGAGTATGTTTCTTGGATTTAAAGACCCTTATAAATATGTGTGTGTGTGTGTGTGTGTGTGTGTGTGTGTGTGTGTGTGTGTGTCTGTGAGAGAGAGAGATATGTATAACTGATTCAGTTTGTTGTGGAGCAGAAACTAACACACCATGTAAAGCAATTATACTCCAATAAAAAAAAATTAGCAGCAGAGCAGTTCACATGGAAAAATCTCTGGCCATTCCATTAAGTTAGGCAACAAAGGATGGCAGAGGAAGAGGAGAGAATGTGAGTTAAGACCTAAGTTCATTATTTTGGTTGCTGTATAACATCAACAACATCTGATGTGATTGAAATATTGAAGTCCTTTATGAAACCGTTCCTCTTTAAATGAAAATGTGTGGATAATTAAGCTAATTAAAATATTTAATGAATTTAAAAGCTGGAAAGCAATTCCATGTGGGGATCTTGTCCAGCCCTGTAGCATCATCCAAATACAGAAGTTACCAAGCTTGGTATCATGTTGGATTTATCACTGTCCATATGGGGGAAGAATGAGAAGGAAATAAGAATAAATAATTTTGATGTTGGGATTTAGCCCACCCACAAGAACAGCCAAGAACTGCAGTAAATGGGCGCCTTTCTACTCCGTTGTTTTGGAATGAAAGGATATTGTATTTGCCAGGGCGGAGAGAACATTTGAGTGCCTGTAATTTCTACTAGGTTAGTTTTTTTTTTTTTTTGCGGTACGCGGACCTCTCACTGTTGTGGCCTCTCCCATTGTGGCCTCTCCCGTTGCGGAGCACAGGCTCCGGTCGCGCAGGCTCAGCGGCCATGGCTCACGGGCCCAGCCGCTCCGCGGCATGTGGGATCTTCCCGGACCGGGGCACGAACCCTGAATCGGCAGGCGGACTCTCAACCACTGCGCCACCAGGGAAGTCCTAGGTTAGTTTTTATCATAACCCAACTCATGGGCATGTCAGGCTAAAGTGCATCCCTTTTGGTTTTGTTGACTTCTACAGGTGTAATTTGCCCTAAATGAAGTAAGTGTTCTGCAAAAGTATAACATTAATGCCTATTGTAGTTTGGTCCTTGGGGAAAGCTGGCATCCAGAGAATTCTTAAAATATGTACGACACCTCTGGTCCATTAGAGGAATACTGAATATGCAAGTTTAAACTTTTGTTCATATTCTGATTCTTGCCCTATTTTTGCTTCCAAATATTTATCTGAAACTGTCAGAGAAGCACATTGTTTTGTGACGATTGCATCAGAACTGTTTTCTAAAGGAAATGCCTTGAAATTCAATGACCTTGCCCCAGGCTAATTAGAGTCAGGCCCTGCTTCTTCGGGTATGACTTAGGAGAGCTGTTTTGTAAATGTGCTCTCCCTAAATGGCTACAGGCAAGAAACACATGGTTTCAAGAGGCACCCATTAAACCTTTGAGATGGGTGACACATATTTGGTATCACTGCTTTGTAGAGGAATGAGACAGTAGTTGCCTGGAACTAAATTATCCTAAAGAATGTTATAGAAATGTGGCATTTATTAACTTACCAAAATACAAGAAGACTGTGTTAAAGCTCCTGTGCTGGGCAGGTGCCAGCATTTAAGTGATCAGAAATGTATGGGGCATGTGCTTTGTCCCCAAGGAATTCAGTAAATCATAGGGGAAGGGAGAAACTAATATGCAATGAGTGCTATTATATGCCAGGCACTTTGTATACATTGTCTTCTCATGCAAAGATACTGAGGTAGGTAGGTAGGTAGGTCCCATATTGTCTCATTTTCCAGATTGGGAAACTGAGGCTTAGAGCAGCTAAATAATTTGACCACTTTTATATAGCTAGTAAGGGGCAGAGCCAGGATTTAAACCCAGGTTCATCTGGCTCTTGAGTCCTTCTCTTAAATCCTCTGCCATGCTGCCCCTTTGTACGGGCACCATTATCTTCATTTTATAGACAAGGAGACTGAAGCTTAGGGAAGTTGCATTTATCTGAGGTCCCCAACTATTAAATGGCAAATCCAGGTTTAGGACCATGGACTTATTCCAAAGTTCATGGTCTTTTCACTCTACCACAGATGTGTCCTATTTACAACTCTTGTAAATGGTATAAAATAATAAGTGTAATAAAAGAGGTAAAGGTACAGTTCCTATGAAGAAGATATTATTCCCAGCTGGGGGTGAGGGTGATAAGGGAAGACTTCATGAAATAGGTGTCTTTTGACATTGACTTTGAAGACTGGGTTAGGAATAGTGATGGGGGCGATAGTCATAGCAGAGAGAACAGCAGGTGAAAATGTATGGATGCCTAAAATTCATGCTATTTTTGAGTACTCAGTAGCCCAGATTGCCTGGAGGATAGTATAAGATTCAAGTAGTTGAGGAGACATATTTGCGCAGAAACAAGTAGCTAGACAGATGGTGTCTTGACTATATATCCAATTTTAAATTTATAGGAAATATATTGAGAGTCTAGAAAGGAAATGTGGTTGAGGTGCCTCATATTGGAAGACATGGGGCAAGGTTGGTGGGACCTTCTTAGACTTCTAGTGTATCTGTTCCCATGCTTTCCATTTGCTATAATAGGAAGGTTCAATCCAAGATTTATTTTCAATTCTGAAAATGTCTTTTGAATAAAAGAAATTACTGAGTAGACCATCACCTTTAATTATAAATCAGAATGAAGTTTATTTGTATTCTTTAATCTTCAGCCTCAGGGAATTAATGATTTTTAAAAAAAGGAACCTGTTTCTGGTCTTAGCATTACCAGCAGGTGGCACTGTAATACATTCCTTCTATAGCTCTGAAGTAGTGTTTTAAGATCCTGTGGTTGTCTTCAGAGTTTGACATGACAAGGAGTAACGACTTTACCAGTCACTGTGCTGTGATTGGGCTAATGTTTGCACACATGCACTAAGTACCCTCCCCTAACCCCTTCCCCTTTGCCCCGCACGATTATCTAGTTTGTGAGAGCTACTCTGATTATTACAGAACTACCTATAGATCTTTCTGTTTTTCCCAAAGAAGGCGACTATGAAGCATAGCTCTAGTTACTCCTTTTCAGTTAGGTGTTCAGAGGTTTAAGGCAGGGAAGAGTTATGGGACTGGCAGGTTTTACCTTTGGCATTCCCCCTAGCCACTCAGCTTTTAACATCCTTGCTTCTCTGGGATGAAGTTGAGAGAGTAGCATTGACGTATATACACTACCAAATGTAAAATTGATGTCTAGTGGGAAGCTGCTGCATAGCACAAGGAGATCACCTCGATGCTTTGTGACCACCTAGAGGGATAGGATAGGGAGGGTGGGAGGGAAGCTCAAGAAGGAGGTGATATGGGGATATATGTATACCATATACCCGATTCACTTTGTTGTACAGCAGAAACTAACACAACATTGTAAAGCATTTATACTCCAATAAAGATGTGAGAAAAAAAAATTCCTTGCTTCTCTCTTGGACATCTAGCCCTCACCACAGCTGAACAGTATCCAAAAGATTCACAACTTTTGTGACCTGTCTCTCCCTCTCGCCTTTAGTTAGAACTACCTCGTTCTTTAATAGGCAATGGCTAGTTCATCTTTAAACCAACCTCGGCTGGCACATTGGGACACTATTGAGCATTTGATGCTATTGGACATGCCTGCCTTTTTGACACTCTCTTCTCCTTTTGCTCAAGTGACACCACTTTATCCTGGGTCTTTCCATATCTTTCTTGCTACTCTTTTTCAGCCTCCATCATTACCTTGTTTTCCTCTGACTACCCCTAAAAAGTTGTGGGTTTTGCCAGCATTTTCCCTTAATGTTCCTTTTAAATACCACTTTATACTTTCCCTGAGTTTCTGCTCCCTTGTTATGAGCTGTCCACTCTGTTAGTGCTTCTCAACACTGGCTGCTTATTAGAATTACCCGGGGAGCTTTTAAAACATATTCTTATACAGGTCTCACCCAAGATATACTGATTTATTTAGGCTGGAGTGCAGTCGGGGCATCAGTAGTATTTTTTGTTTATTTTAACTTTGTGGTGATTCTAATTTGCAACCAGGGATAAGAACCCCAGACCTTTTTAAGCTTCTAGATTTAGCAGTCTAGTCTTTATGTCTCTTCCTGGTTACATGCACTATTTTCCTGCTAGATGTGTTCACTTGGCTGTCCCACAGGTACTCTGAACTCCAATTTCTTCAAAACTGAAATTTTAATCTCCACCTTCTAAATTCCACCTTTCCACTTGTGTACCCTATCTTGGTTAAAATGGCATTATCATGTTTCTGAGCCAGAATATATGGTGCACTCTCTAGGTCTTTCATAATTTTCATAGTCAGTAATTGTCAAATTCTACTAATTCTACTTCTAAAATATCTTCCAAATCTACCTCACTCCTCTGCAGCCTACCTGCCACTGACCTAGTTCAGCCTTTCATTATTTTTCTCCTAAACACTGTACAAGCCTCCTACCTGGTCTTCCTATCTTTGGCTTCCGGTCCCTTCTACACTTGCCCATTTTCCATAATATACTTGAAGATGGTGTTTTTACTAGTTTGTTTGCTTTTACTTATAGATATGATCATGTCTTTCTCTTATGAAATAAAACTCCTTTGGGTCCCTACTGCATACAAGATAAAGTTTATGTGCCTTGTGGCATACAATCCATGGTATACAAGATCCTACTTAGTTTATTCTTTAATTCATTTATTCATTCAATAATTAAATAGGTCACATGCCCCTCCATGCACAAACCACCCTGGGTGGAAGAACTGGTTGAGATATTTCAAGTTTTCTATAATCTTAATTTTTGTCTACTTACTCTATCAACTATTGGGAGAGAAGTCTTGAAACACCAATTATGATTATGAATTTGTCTATTTTTTTCATTAAAAAAACACTGTTCACTTTCCCATTCTGAGCATTTGCTCTTATGCTTTTCTTCACTTGTAAATTACTTCACACCTTCTCTGCCTTTTGATAATCCTACTCATCTTTGAAGAGCCATTCCAAATGTCATTTTCTCTGTGAAGGTTTCCCTGGATTGCCTCCACCCACCCACCTCTTACAGGCAGAATTAATTGTCCCTTTTCTATTCTCCTATAGCAGTTTTTAAACCTCTATACTAGAAATGGTCATACTCAGATTTAGTTATTTGTATGCCTGTCTGTTCCACCACACGTGTGAACTTTCCAAAAGCAAGAATTGTTTCTTTGAATTCTCTGTATCTACAAGACTGCCTTGTGCATAATAGTTGACTTACAAATGTTTATTAGGTGACTGAATAAATGCTCATGAATTGCTGACAACCTAGCAGACTTGTGGAGTATGGTGACTGAAGCAGAAAGTTGGGCAACTTTGAGTTACTAAGTATTCCACCTCCCACAGTTTGGGATTGTGGCCAGAGCACAGCCTGCCTACCCTCAGTTCTGCCTTTTTGACAGGGAGGATTTACTATGGTTATCAGGGCTCTCTGCAGCTCCATCCTCGTCCGCAGAGCCCACATTCACATAGACTTTAGTTTCTAATGAGCTTTCTATGTATAAACACCACTCACTTCAGCTCAGTCTCCTCAAAATGCTCGGTGACTTGACTTATTCCTGACTCACATGGTATGAACTAGCTAAGGGCAGAGAGCCTGGGAGAGCAAGTAAGACTTGTAGGCTGGGAGAGGGCAGGCCAATTGCTTCCTTTTTATTTTTCCTAAGAGAATATACCATCCACATGGCATGGAATTACAAAGAGCCTCAAGAAAATGCTGTGTAAATGAATAGTCAAAGTCATTCTCTGCAATACTGGCTGGGGATCCCATATTTAAACTTATGCCTTTACTGCAAAGTATTAGACAAAACAACAGCAATGGCAAGAACTGGCAATGTGCAGGTTTTAAACCCTTGTAGTGCAAACATTTTTGACAGTGTTTCCCCACCCCCCCCCATTACCCAGCATACCCAGTGGAATGAGACCCTCAATTGTCAGGGGAGTAGGAGGGCCTGATTTTATCAGCACGCTGCTATGTTGGTCAGGTCTAATTTAGCCTTTTATAGAGCCTCTGTATCTCATCCTTCCTTTTTACTGTTCTTCAAAGCAAAGTCTTCCAGCTCTTTGAGCTCTTCCTCAGTCACTCTCTAATTTCTCCTTTGATATCAGACCCCAGACCTCTTGTACATCTTTTCATTTTATTCATTCCCTACGTGTCATTCTCAAATCCTTTGTGTTTCACCTAACTGCCGCTTGGCCAAAGTTGCTACTAATTTCAGCTTGCTTCTTACTTAGAACTAGTTCCGTTTTCTTAAAGAGCTGGCCAATTAGTGAGCAGATATCTAAAATCTGATTTTGAGTTTAAGAAATCTACTTTAGATCCTGATTAGAACTTCAGTGTCATAAAAATGAAAACTGTACAGCAAAGGGGCCCTTAGGACATTTTTTTGTAAAATTGATTATCCAACCATGTTCCCTTCCCCCTTCCTTTTCTAATTGTCCCTTTAAATTCTGGAGTACAGCCTCTGCATGGCACTAAAGTGTGGTTCATCAACTCATCATGCTGATTAGAAAAAGAAACAGGAAGCACATCATTTATGGTGAATGTCATGACCAGGAAGTTAGAGCAAAAACATCCTTACAGGCTTTGATAGTTTGTTGCTAGAATGATATTTGTTTTTGCAGTTGTTTTTCAGTCAGAAGAGGGCCTTTCCATTTCCTTTTGCAGGGTCTGAAATCTGACCCCAGTGTTTCGAGGCCCAGGATATTAGGCTTCCCTCTTGCACATGCAAGAACAGGGAAGAGAATGAACAGCTCTGTGTACTGGGTCATCTCACCTTCCTGTTTTCTAATGTGATTTTAGAATTTTTACTTCTGTACTCTTATTCTCCACATTGTAAGATGGGGCTTGTCTTACCCTCTGACCTCTCAGGAGTTTTATTAGAAGGGATTTGTATCATCAGTTTCCTTGGATGATCCCCCTCATATTTACTTGGTGCCCTTTTTGTTGCTCTTTATTAAGAGCTTTAATGCCATTTTCACATTCTTGATTATTTATGCTGCTTTGAATGTCCATTCAGGAAGGCGATCAGATTTTTTCCCCCGAGAAAATGGAGGATGGATCTTTTGCATCACTTTGCATAAAATTAGCATGTTGATTTTATATAAACCCACAGGTTACAGGTTAATTTACATAACTTAGCATTCAAGAAGGTAAAGACCTTGTCAAGGAAAATGAAATAAATCAAGACAGCTGAAACCAAGTATATTCAAGCCATCAGAAAATGGGGTGGGCAAAGAGGAGCTGTGGGGTAGAAACTACTTATAGTTATCCTCACAAAACATTAATACAGTAAGGAACCAGAGAGGTTATCTAATCCAATCTCCCACCAGTGTATGTATCCCTTCTAGAGTACACCACACAGACTATGGTCCAGTTGACAGTTATACTTTCAGAACCAAGTGCCTAGTAAAACAGTCTCTTTAATTTTGGAAAGCCTTTAATTGTTAGGAAGCTCAAATCTGCCCTTTTGTAAACTTCCACCAGTGGATCCTAGCTCTACCTCCTGGAGTCTTACAGAATCAGTCTCATCTAGTGGATATTAATTTAGGTCCATGGGCAGGGCTTAAATGAACCCACAAACCCCCTGAAACTGTATGCAAAATTTTGTGTGGGGTTGTGAGTGAATGTATGCGTGTATTGATAGCTGTCATTAACTTTTCAAAGGGGGCATATCATTTTGAGAATATTTATAACAACCAGGGCTGGCTTCATAAGAATATGACTTGTACAGTTGCACAGGGCCTTATTCTTAGAAGGGACCTGTGAACTTGACTTTTCATTTTACACCAGACTCCTCAAATTATGGGAAACTACCCAATGACATGAAGCTTTAACAAATCACTAAATTTCCTACAAATTGAGACTTTGGGTAATTCTACTTTCAGGAACCTATATCATCCTTCTATTTAGCTTCAGATCCTGCTTGTGTTTCCAGTTTATCTTCTTAATTTGGAGTGAAATAAGAGCACCCTCTGCTTCCTCTTTAAGTTCTGTCTAGTTTCTTACTTGCTCTATACCAAGGAGTCTTAACCTGGAATTCATTGTCATCTTAGAACTTATCTAATTTATCTGTATATAATATTTCAAACCTTGAAAACAGCTTAAGCACAAGGGTGGATTGAGTCTAACTGGAGAAAATTAACAACTTTCACTAACACTAGGAGAGTTCTTATCTTTTTCTATTTGGATATCTGGAATTTGAGCACAGTGAGTTCTGTCAGAGCAAAAATATATTTTTAAAAGATAGTTCAGATGTATCCAATTTAATTTTATTTAGTTCTATCTTACCTTGTTCTATACAAAAGCTTTTAAACTTATCTCTTTTTCTTTTTTGATTGATCAGGGTCTTTCCCCCTCAAATGTAATACTAAACACAGTTAATATACTGTATTATGTATTCTTATACCAAATTATATGTTTAATTTATAACATCAAAATTAGAAAAGCTTAATTTAAAATCTTAATTGCATATTTTATTTCAGCATATCATTAAAAGAAAGTTCACAACACATTAGTAATTTTGTTGGAGGGGTACACCAAGTATAGTTTCCTCTGAAGTTCACTAGGCAAATGTGTGATTGCTCCTTTGGTGACCTTGGTTTCTGTTGTGCAGGAAGGAAGATCACAGCCACCCTGGAACATGTGAGTGTGATTTGAGACAAATCCATATTGGTCAACTGACAATAGGTTTAGTCTTCCAAAGATGGTAAAAGGGAAAGAAAATAAGCTGTATGATGAAAGGTTAAAAGAACTGTAATTGTTTTGTCTTAGAATAAAGAAGTCTAAAGGATGACTTGAAAGACATGAGGTATTTTTGATGAAGAGTTGTTTTCTGCATTCAAAGAGGAATAGATGATTTAAGATTTAGGTTGACATTTGAAGAAATTTTCTTTTAAATTAAGAGAATCATGTTCACTATCTGTTAGAGATTCACTTACTTAAGGCAAGGCCTCAATCAGATGATATCATGAGGCTCCTTCAAATTCTAAGTTTGCACCCTTGGGCTTAAAGTCTTACTTTCATGGTACACCAACATTGGCATGGGCTTTTTTGCTGATTTGCCTTTCATCTTGGACTTTTTATCTTTTTTCTTAATTATGTGTCAGGCACATATCCCTCTTGGGGAAGAATGAAGATAAAAGGAAAGATGTCCCTTGTTGAGTGGCCAGAATGACCATCCTTAAATATCTAAGTAGGCCTTGTCATTTTCAACTTTGTCATCTATGAGGCTATATAGTTATTTCAATTTTGTTGTCACTACTCAAAACATTTTTACATCTCCTGAGAATTCACTTCAGAACCCATAGCATGATAGAAATAAATCCAGTTTTGACCTAACCTTTGAGAGTGATTTGCTTCTTTAAAATAACCAACATAAATTGATCCACAAGCTGATCTTCCTAACTAGATTAGTGTGGTAATGTGTTTTCAGTGAAAATCATGTTATAACTGTAAAGCAATAGGGTGTTTCTTTGGTTTACAACCAAACTGGATATGGAGACACAATTAAGAGATAAATTTTTTAAAATTATAATAGAGCCGAAAACAGTGCTAGTAGGTAGAATAGATGGCTGGTGACTACTTTGGTGACAAGGAAATTACGCATTTGAAATTTAAAATTCAAACTAGTCTCATTATTATATCATATATATAGTAAATTAACAAAATAGTATCATAGAATCATGGAGAATTAGCTCTTGAAATCCCTTAGAGATCCCTTTGTCTAATGCCCTCATCCCCACCTCTATCATTCTCATATTTATATTTCAATTGAAATGTCATTCCAAGAAGACTGTCACTGGACTCCCAAGAATAGCTTAGTTTCTCTAGTGCCTGGTCAGGGCCTAATAAGTAGTAGGCACTCAATAAATATTCATTGAATGAATGAGTAGATGAATATATTTAGGGGACTGGAAGATCCTGCCAGAAATTACCGTGTCTCAAAGTTACTATCATAAATGTTAATAATTATTCAAAACTCTGGGGGAGGGGAGGGGAAGTAAACTGGTTATTTGAGCATTCTGATTGTTGAGATTCCAGTTAAATGAGAGTTTCCCATAAATAAATATATAAAGATTGTCCTAGCTCTTCAGATATTAAAAAGGGTTCTTTTATTTTAAGGCCATCTTTGCAATTTGAACCAAATTCAAATGTGACTGCTTCTTGCTCTTGTTAACTGCTAATTGCTGAGTACCGTGTGGAATTGTTTGGCTTGGTATTTTGCTTCTGTAAGGAGCTAACCATTCTCTGGTAAGAAGAGATCAAATCCATGGAAAAGAAATACTCTGCTGCTTATCCATCTTTCTCCTGAAGTGCACCTCACCCCCTTGGGATCTGTACTTTCCATATGCTGCCCCAGTGCACAATCCTCCCCGCTTTCCTCCCTTCCCAGGATAGCCATACCCATGGGACAGAGACCTGACCTACCTTGGCCATGCATGAAGAACTCATATAGGGTCAGATTCTACATGAGGAATCTGGACACCTGGATTCTAATCCTTGAAATGTTACATTCTAGGAGGCTGTTTTTAAGTCACTTTTCTTCTCTGAGCCTTAGTGTTCTCATCTAAAAAATAATGAAGGGTTTGGGCTAGGTCCAAACTGTTTTCAAATTATGTTTTGTGCATGCCTCTGGGTTCATTGGAGTTGCTTCAGGGGCTGATATGGGGGTTGGGGAGAGAGGCAGAATGAACAGGGCCTTTGGATTCACTCACTTCAGCCACAGCATCTTCACTTTTATTTGTTTGATATGCTGTGCTTCCCTGAAAGAATTTGTTTGAAAGCTATATTCACTGACATTGTGAGAGAGCATAGTAGATGTAATTTAGTCATGAAGGTGGTTGAAATGACTCTACCTACCGTTTCATGGTCCAATATTACTGGCTTTTTGTGTTGCTTAATGAATTGACCATGTTACAATCTGATCAATTGCTGTAAGGGCCTATCTTGTTGACCACCTGGCTGCGGATCAACTCAGCAGTAGTGTTAGGTTAAAGATGTGGAAATCATGAGGACCAGTGGTAGAAAAGGCTGGTTTTCCTTCTTGTGGAGATTGTGGTAGCAGATAAACAGTTCTAGACAGGACTATGTGGAGTTCTATTAATATACCTTTCTATCCTCTACACCTCCCTCCCAAAGCCTGGAGCCAGACTTCCTATAAATGATTGCTTGCCTATAGACTGAAAGCTAAACTGATCCAAATAACAGAGTCACCCCCAGAGTGTACATTTTATCATTTTATTATCTCTCATCCTTTCAAACCCAATCGATACTTAACTATAAGAAGCACGATTTGTGCTCCTAATAGGCTGACAGGAAGACATATAGTACTCTAGAGATGGACCACAAAAGGGGAAAATACATTGTAATCTGAAAAGTGTGTTTTATTTGCAGGTACTCACTGATCTGTGGTTCAAAGTGTGATGGGTTTTCAGTGGAAATGCCCTGCTTTTTTCCCTCAGATTTTGTTATTACTATTTAGCACTAACTGTGTGTAGCATTTTCTATTTGCCCACTGGTTAGGGGTCATGTGAATGGTCACCGCTTTTATTCCAGCTTCACAGATGAGGAGCTAGAGGTTCAAGGAAAAACTAGTGAGTTGGCCCAAGGTCACATGATAAATCGATGGCAGAGGTGAGGGTTACCAGCATCAAGTTTCCACAAGCCCTCACAAATGTCATTTGTTCCACTACTTCTGCAGGGACACTGGACAGTGCTAATAAAGCCTTCCACTGAGCTTCTTGGAGGCTTTTACTAGAAAATGCCAAAGTGTGGGGCTTCCCTGGTGGTGCAGTGGTTAAGAATCCGCCTGCTAACGCCAGGGACACGGGTTCGAGCCCTGGTCTGCAAAGATCCCACATGCCACGGAGCAACTAAGCCCATATGCCACAACTACTGAGCCTGCGCTCTAGAGTCCATGAGCCACAACTACTGAGCCCGCATGCCTAGAGCCCATGCTCTGCAACAGGAAAAGCCACTGCAATGAGAAGCCCGCACACCACAATAAGAGTAGCCACCACTCGCCGCAACTAGAGAAAGTCTGCACGCAGCAACAAAGACCCAACTCAGCCAAAAACAAACAAACAAACAAACAAACAAATAAATTAAAAAGAAAGTGCCAAAGTGTGGCTGGTGCTTTGCCCTGATCCTTAGGGTCATCTGAAGAGCTCCCTCTGGCTTAGCCTTATGGGAACAAAGCAGCAAATACTTCAGACTTCTTGTTGAAAACTTGCAGAAGGGAATGATTGGCAGTGCAGCTACTGTGGCATTGTTTATTTATAAAGCATTAAAAGTTGGATGTCAAGACATGATAGAGTTATCAAAAAATTGCTTTATTTTGTTTTGCTTTAATGAAATCTATCTTGGACTGCCTATAGGGGTAGATTGCACTCAGAGTTCACCTGACAGTGCAGCTTCCACGCTCTTATTTTCCCAAAAACCTAGGGCAGCACTGTGTTTGGAGTTATGGATTCTTAGTTTGGGCAACCAGTATAGCTTCTATTTTTCCCTTCAGCTCGAAGATCAGCATTCTTTGGCTCAAAAACATTTGAAACCATTTTAAAATGGTTTAAAAACCTAAATGTCAGACATGACACCATAAAACTCCTAGACGAGAACATAGGCGAAGCATTCATTGACATAAATCATAACAGTATTTTCTTAGATAAGTTGCCCAAGGACAAAGAAATAAAAGCCAAAATAAACAAATGGGACCTAATCAAACTTAAAAGTTTTTGCACAGGAGAGGAAACCACCAACCAAAAGAAAAGACAACCTATAGAATGTGAGAAAATATTTGCAAACAACACAGCCAACAAGGGGTTAATATTCAAAATATACAAACAGCTCACAGAACTCAATATTAAAAAAAACAACTCAAGCAAAAAATGGATAGAAAACCTAAATAGACATTTTTACAAAGAAGATATACAGATGGCTAACAGGCATATGAAATGATACTCAACATTGCTAATTATTAGAGAAATTCAAATCAAAACTACAATGAGGTACCACCTCACACCGGTCAGAATGGCCATCATTAAAAAGTCTACAAATAATAAATGCTGGAGAAGGTGTGAAGGAAAAGGAACCCTCCTACACTGTTGGTGGGAATGTGAATTGGTGCAGCTACTATGGAGAACAGTATGGAGGTTCCTTAAAAAGCTAAAAATAGAACTACTATGAGACCCAGCAATCCTACTCCTGGGCATATATCTGGAAAGACTGAAAACTCTGATTTGAGAAGACACCTGCACTCCAGTGTTTGTAGCAGCACTATTTACAATAGCCAACACATGGAAGCAACCTAAGTATCCATCAACAGAGGAATGGATAAAGAACGGATAAAGAAGGTGTGGTATGTGTATATAGTGTGTGTATATATATATATATGTACACATATATACACACACAATATACACACACAATGGAATATTACTTAGCCACAAATAAGAATGAAATATTGCCATTTGTAGCTATGTGGATAGACTTAGAGAATATTATACTTAGTGAAGTCAGACAGAGAAAGACAAATACTAAATGATACCACTTATATGTAGAATCTAAAAAATAATACAAATGAATGTATATATCAGTACAAAATAGAAACAGACTCATAGACATAGGAAACAAACTAGTGGTTACCAGAGGGGAGAAGGAAGGAGAGAGGGACAAATTAAGATTATGGGATTAACAGGTACAAACTACTATGTATGAAATAGATAAACAACAAGGACCTACTATATAGCACAGGAAATTATATTAAAATTATATTAAATATCTTGTAATAACCTATAATAGAAAAGAATCTGGAAAAACAATCATTTTGCTGTATACCTGAAACTAACACAATATTGTAAATCAACTCCACTTCAATAAGAAAAAAACATTTTAAAGTGAGCAGAATGAGAGAGCAGAAGGAAGGCAAACTCAGAAATTGTATAACTGGTTAATAATTGCTGTATGGAATTGAAGCTTCTACCTTTATTTTTTCAATAAGTATAAATTAAACACTCACTTGTTTTAAACACATGCAAGAGGTAAAAGGATAGTCCCTTCTGATTCCTTTAACTGACAGAAACAGAGTAACCTTGAAACTCTACTCAAACATTATCCCCAATCCTCCTCTTTCAAGAAGACTTCCATGACTAATTGAGCCATAGGAAATTATTCCTGTTCCGTTTCATATTAATCATTAAAACTTGTTCTCTGCTTGCTGTAAAATAGGCTTTTATTCATTTGCACATGTACAATATACATGCATTGTTTATCTCTGATGAGGCACCTGTTCAGCTAAGTTAGGTAACTAGTTAGGAAGAGGTAATAGAAAGCAGCCTTGCTCTGGAGCCATACCCATCCGGGTTTAAATCCAATATATGCAATAGGTAACTATCTGTGAAACCCTGGGTACATTACTGAATCGCCAGTGTTTTGTCTGTAAAATAATCTATTGTGCAGGAATTACTGTAAGAATTGGAGAAGATATGTAGAAAGAGCACTTAGCCAGGCCTTGGCATATTAGGCTTGATGTTCAATAGATGGCAGTTATATTGTTGTTGCTGCTGCTGTTATATTCCTTATCAAATTTTTCTTAGTCATTATAAACAAAATGGAAGTGACAGCAGTCCCAAGGATGGGGCTTTGGTTTTGCTTTTCTGGACAGAGAAAACATTTTGTGTATTTAAGTTTAAAGGGTAGCACTAGGCAGTAGATTTGATTATTCCTCTCATTTCACTTCTCTCCTTTTCCATAAATAGTGGTCACCTGTAGTTTTCAGTGTGTAGGGTGTCATGAAATAGTCACATCATTTCATGAAAGATTATGTACACAGAGGAGTAAGATGTAACTGAGCATACATATACATACTGGCCTTATTTTTCATTCTTGGCAAGTAGAGGTCTTTAATGCGTAACTTGAAAGCTTATTAAATTTTGTGTAGGATATTAGGAAATGACTTTTTAAAAATACTTTAGTTTTATATTTTTAAACATTGAGGTATAACTGACATACGACAATATGTTAGTTTCAGGCATAAAACACAGTCATTCAATATTTGTATATACTGAGAAATGATCACCACAATAAGTCCACTTGACGTCCATAACCATACATAGTTATAGATTTTTTTCTTGCGATGAGAACTTTTAAGATCCACCCTATTAGCAACTTTCAAATATGCAGTACAGTACTGTTAACTATAGTGCCATGTTTTATATTATATCCTCATAGTTCATTCATTTTATAAATAAAAGTTTGTGCTTTTTGACTCCCTTCAATCCTTTAAAAAGAGGTAAGAGAAGGTACTTTTTGTTTTGGCATCAAAACATCACTTTGCTGTACACCTGAAACTAACACAACATTGTAAATCAAGTATACTTTAATATAAAATAAAAATTAAAAATAGATTTCCATTTCTGCCTTCCCTTTTCAACCTGATTTAAAAAAAATTCTGTAATAAGGGCATCCCACTTAAAAACCTGTTGATATAAAAGGAACTGGAAGTTTGGCTGAATATTTTAGAGTTTGTTTGCTTGCTCAGATCTTCAAACACTCATGGCCTGGAGTTTCCCGGGGAGGGCAGAACCACTAAGTAGATAGGGCTCAGGTAGCTAAGGTTCCTGGTCAGCTCCCTGGAGAAGGTAGCACTGTACAGAAGGTGTGGTCTGGTCTTTAAGGCACCCCCCCAGCCCTTTATCTCTGACAGTTCCTCTGTTCATACTGAGGATGGAGCCCTGCCAGATGACATAAAACACGCTTCCAGAGTTGCTGATCAAGCAAGGCAGAACTGAAGAGTTGGGTCTGGGCTCTCCCAACACAAAAACCAAAGTTCTCAAGGAGTTAGAGAAATAAACCGATGCTTCTTAAAGCTGGTCCTGGATGTTATGACTTGTTTCTGGAAGCAAAGAAATAACAATTCCAACAACAACTACCAGAACAAACCCATTCAGTGTTTACTGTGTGCCAGATCCTATGCTGGGGACTTGACACATAGGATCTCCTTTAAATTCTCACAACAACCCTCTAATATGTGTTACATGAAGCAAAAGATCCTATGGCCAAAATGTTTGAAAATACCGGGTAAAAGTAGTTAAAGGGTTTTTTTAAACTGCAGGACTTATCAGAGACTTTAATATAATAGTTCGTGTTATGAACTCCAAGCAGGACTTAGAGTATGCTGCTTTCCCAATTGTGTTGGAGCACAGAAACTTTGTTTTTCCAAAGGTCATCTGGAGAGATGGAACTCCATTTGGGATGTGCTGTACTGTGAGTTTCTTGTGGAATCCATGCTTATTATCCTTGGAAATTGGACTGTGTTCTGTCTTTGCCCTGGCCTTGTCTTGTCCCTAAGTAACCCACACGACCTAATCTTAAAAAACCTGTGAGTTTATATCTGTTCCATGGAAAACTGGATGGATGCCCCTAATCTACCCAAGTCCAAGCAACAGTTGTCCTTTAACTGGACTATTGTAGTAGCCTCCTAAGTGGTCTTCCAGTTCCCCTCCTTATGTTCTTCTGGATCACTGTCCATGCTATAGCCAGTTATCCTAAACAAACATTCGAACAGCAAATAAAATAACATTGCACTACTATTTTACCAAAAATACTTTAAAACTTCCAAACATACTCAGAATAAAAGTCTAACACCTTACTAAGGCCTGTAAAGCTCGGCATGGCCTGAACCCTGCCAGTCTCTGCAGCCTCACTGCTTACCATTCTCCCCCCACAGGCTCTCTCTGCTCCAGCCAGGTTGTCAATTCTTCTGGTGTTCGGGTTACTTCTTCCTCAGGGAGCACTCTCTTCCCTCTGTCTAGAATGTCCTTTCAGAGGACATTCTGTACTACTCCTACTCACCTATCATCTCTTTGCTTAAATGCTGCTTCCTCAAAGAGACTGTCACTAACCACTCCAAAACTTAGGGGCGCTCAGTTTTTCTGGGTTAGATTAAGTTAAAGGGGTTTCTTTACATTAGGATTTATCAGAACCTTTGCTATGTTAACATGTGTTTTGAACTTCAAGAGAGACACAAAATACCCTGTTCTTTTCCTCAGATCACTTATCACAATGTTTGGCTAATGGCTATCTCCCCACTAGACTCTGGGTTTTATGAGAGTGGGGACTATGTCTGTTCACCGGTGCACCCCAATGCTTAATGCAGTGCCTGACACATGTTAGGAGTTCTGCAAATGTTTGCTGAATGAAGAAATGAAAATGAATCTTTATGCTGCTGGTCTGGTATTTTATAGTGGGCCTGCTGCTGAATGACTTAATATTATTGATATAATCTCTTCCTACTGAAGATTTTTCCTTATTATTTAAGGCTTTTGAAGGAAAACCTAGAATTAGATTCAGCAGTAATCGGTAGCAGTTGAGTATTAATGGTAGCAATACTTGGCTTTTATATTTTTAAATTAACAACCTTTAAAATTATTTAATATTTACTATTTTAACATTTTTTAAAATTTATTTTATTTATTTATTTTTGGCTGCATTTGATCTTTGCTGCTGCGTGTGGGCTTTCTCTAGTTGTGGTGAGCAGGGGCTACTCTTCGTTGCGGTTCACAGGCGTCTCATTGTGGTGGCTTCTCTTTTTGCGGAGCACGGGCTCTAGACACGTGGGCTTCAGTAGTTGTGGCGCATGGGCTCAGTAGTTGTGGCTCACAGGCTCTAGAGCTCAGACTCAGTCAGTAGTTGTGGCACACGGGCTTAGCTGCTCCGGAGCATGTGGGATCTTCCCAGACCAGGGCTCGAACCCGTGTCTCCCCTGCATTGGCAGGCGGATTGTTAACCACTGCACCACCAGGGAAGCCCCACTATTTTAACATTTTATGTAATATTCCTTATACTTACCTTTTTAATAATTAAAATAATTATTTAAAACTTATCCTTAGCTTTAACCATTTTCAAGTTCTAGTTCAAAGTAACATAACAAAGCAAAATAATGCACTACAACATTTGTTTCCCAATTAGCCATACTTGTGGGAAGCCTTCCTTAGGCCGTGAAATCCAAGCCCCATGTGAGCCTGGTAGCATCTGACCTTCAGAGTAGGTCTGAGGACCCTAAAAAAAGGAAATGTCATTGTGAATGCCAAGCCTGCAAATCAAAAAAACACAGCATGAGTACATAGTAAATACTATGTGTTGGCAGGTTTTTATGTAAGAAGATGTTGGCGTTACACACATTCTTTGATCTGATCCTCCTTGTGACATGTGGAACACGTTTTCATTGCTCCCAAGCAGGATTACAATTTTACCTGTGATCTGTGTCACAAAACAATTGACTGGACCCTGTGACAAAGGAAATCATGACTTGGGGTGCATTAACTAGGCTCTTAAAACAAATGAGGCACTTGCTTGCCTAATTCTCTGAGTCCTCTGGGCCTGGGAGAGGCCTGGTCCAGGTAGAGCTAGCAGAAAGAGCACAGTGTACAGCCTCCAAGGTCACTTCCTGGTAATTGGATAAGGCAAGCCATCTAGTGTTATTTCTTTGAGAAGGGCCATTCCTAGAAGAGTGTACCATCCAAAAAAATGGGTGGAAAGAGGCAGACAGGGAGGCTATTGGTGATTGTTACCTACTATTAGGTACATCTAAGTGCTATAGCACTGCCAGTACAGCTTGTGTTGAGCTTCTGTGCCATGTCTCCGTTTCACTGGCAAGCAGGCTTCAACAGGATTTGCTCAAGGCTCATTAATAGATTACTCGCACTAACAAGAGGAAGATTCAACCTAATGAGAGAATGTGCCTTATTAATGGCTTGGAAATTAAGCAGTCTCCATATAACTAATCAATGGTAAGTGACTGACCCTCGTGGAGGCTGCAGCTCATTAGTAGAATACACACAGATGGTAATGTGATCAAAGGTACTTAAAATATATGTGAAAAGAACTACATTAATAAGACAAACCTATCCCAACTGTCCATGACCTGGCTCTTATTCCCTATGCTATCTGTATGTAATTTGGTCTATTTATTTAGGAGAATGAATTTCTCTGATAATGTCTACAATTTTCAAATTTCCATGTACATAACAGATTATGATCAACTTTCACAATAATTTGCTTTCATGAAAAAAGGCTATAGGAAGAATTGACTCATAATAACAGCTTTGTTTATCCAGTAACTCATTTATCCAAGGATAATTGCCTTGAGGGAGAAATGGATTCTAAGCCTAATGTAATAAATGTTTATTTGGAATTGTATTTGACTGTTTCTTCTTTTTCTTTCTTGTTAAATGCTTCCTCAAATGTGATCTATTAATAATTATTCCAGTATCTCCAAGGACCTTCCTGAAGGTGTTCATACTGAAATGTTCCATAAATACGCTTGTTTCTCTGACAGCAAGCCAGTAGTGACATCAGAGATGGCACGACTTTACTTCAAATAGGACAGTGTATATGACAGCCAATTCACTAGCTCTATTCTTACCCCATACTTGCCAAGCTACTGCAAAAACCCAAGTGGTAATGCATAGGTAATTTTTAAATCTTGCATTTCCTTTATTTCACTCAGCCAATCTGTCTCTCTTAAGAAGCACCTTGAAGACTGCAATGAGTTTTAATGACATCATACTGTCATGTCTTTTCCTCACCTTGCTCATGCTTTAAGATGTCCTTTTCTTGTTCATCTCCCTCCTCAGAAATCCCTGGTTCTGGCATCTTCAGTGAAAACAGCCAGATAAAGTGTTTATCAATTCCTAAGGCTCCCTTTAGTTTTATTTATATAAGAAGCTCCCTAAGGGGAAGACCTTGACTTCTTATGTGGTGAAGTGCAACATTTGCTCACAGGTCTCCACCTCTGATGAATCGAATTAGGAAATGTGTCTTGGAGTAGAGCCAAACACTGACAGGAAGACATCCAGACAGCATGCTTTCCAAGCCTTTTGCTTGGGAGAGTAGTGCTGTGACAATACAGTGGCCCCAGGTCACTGGTAATTGGTGAAGGTCCAGAGGTAGAGGGATTTAAAAGTCTGAAAAGCAAAGTGCAAGAATGGAAGTTGGCTCTTTTGCATATTTCCCCAACCAAGACTGGTAGATTGTAAGATCTGCAGTCAGTGGTGGTCCAGCATGTTCACGAGCTGTTAATTAATAAGGCTGAAAAATGAGATAAGCCATTTTAACAGAGCTCTGCAGTGGTCTCCATGTGTATCACATTTCTTAAAGCAGACACTGCCTTTTGCCACCTCAGGGCCTGGCTTCTCCATGAAGCTTTCTTCTGCTAATCACTCCTTGTTAGTCTTTATTTTCTATCATCCTCGACTAGAGCTAATCAGTATGGAAAAATGATACTGATTAGGCTCTGGGATTTCTTTAAGGCTCTACCATGTTGGATGCTCAGTGTCACCTCAATGGCGAAAATAGGCTCATTTATACTTCAGATACATGGCCATTTTGGTTAAACTTCAAGGGCCTTAGTCTGTTTATTTGTTAGAATTTTGCTAGCTTATTATTAGGTGACAGACAAGACAAATGAGTATAATCTATGGGTAAATTTACAAATTTTAGTAACATTTCTCTCTGTTAAGTTTTGACCTTAGTAAGACAACAGGGACCTTTATACAATAAATCAGTCCATACAATTTGTTTTAGCTTTACAGACAGAGGAAGCTATAGTGAGTATTTTCTCTCCAAACCAAAATGAGTTGTAGACATCTCTAGTGAGTCTCTAGAAAGGAATTAGGTTTGGCCAGTAAGAGTTGAAACAAGAACACCATTGCTATGCTCTGAGACCCTGAATTCTGTTTCAAAATAGGTAAGACAAGACTGGGTCTTGGCCCCTGTCTTTTTGGGTTCTTTTTTAGTAGTGGTCAGTGTGAGTCACCTATGTCTGAATGGTAATAATACACTGAGGAACCAGAAACATTCATCTGGACAGAATAAGGAACCAAACAGCTAGGTCTTCTCAAGTAGCAGATGACCCTATTTTACAGAAAAGGAAACCAATGCCTAGTTAGACAAAGCAGCTGGGCGAGGGCCACTCCACAAGATAGCACTGGAATCTTGCTTGTGTATTATTCATTAGAACATTACTATCCTGAAGACCTATTAATATTATCTTATTCTTTGCCTTAGAGGAAGTCTTCTGAATGTTCCCTTAGTTTCCCCTTTATAAAGATGGGACAAAGGACATTAATTTATTCACTAATCCATTTGGCAAGAATAGTCTAGGCACTGAAAAGACAGAGATAAATAAGATGTAGTCCATATCTGGAGATATGCGCTATCTTTTGCTATAGGAGAGATACACACAGACAAACTACAATAAAATTCAGTTAGAGATAAAATTGCATTTGAAACATAATGCTGTAGGAGGATTGCATTGTTTAAGTTGAGGCAGAGTTTTCCAGACGCTTTTGAATCCTTTGAAGAAATATGTAGGGAGCTTATGCATCTGTATATATACCCTAACACTTTTTGAAAATTGCATATAAATGTAGTTTACTTCTATTTCATCATCATCCAATGTCAAGTATGAATGTGTCTCTGCCATTGAATATATGGGTGGAAACAACTGAACCATTTAAAAAATTGGCAAGGTTGTCTAGATGCTTTTTAATATCTCATTACTTTGTGCCTTTCCTCATCCTGTTGCTCCTACTTGGAAACTTCTTTCTTCTTCTCTACACATCAGGTTTATTTTTCAAGGTCCCATTTGAGGGGCCAGTGGATTTGCATTTAGGCTGTCTGTAGGAGGTCTTAAATGTACATAGGACATTAGATACTTAAATAACTAACCCTCATTCTAAAACTACTTGTCAGGTACTGGCCATTACTCAGGGGTTTGCTGCATATTGGGTCACCTTTATTGAGGAGCATTTGCAGAAAGGGACTGACACATGGTGATAACTTGGCTGGAATAAAGCACACAGATGTGTGAACTCTTCTTTAATCATATATTTAAATTCCCTATGTTCAGAGAAGTCACTTTGGTTTTGAGAAGAATCTTGTGGCAGAAATGAATCCAGGTTGTCCTTTCACTGGGGAAAATTTCATTTTTTGAAAAAGTTAACTAAGGCATAGAACATTCACCCATTTAGTTTTTAAGGTTGAAATTTGGGCACCATTTTTTTCCTGATTTAGCTCTGCCTTGATAGTGCAGGTCCCTTAATGTTAGAGCAGCCTCCATATGGCCTAATTAAGTGGCCAAAACTTGGCTTCTGTAGATTGTTTCTGTAATGCAGGCAGTAATGGCTCATAATGACTCTGAAAGAACTCTCTAGCCAGTCTTGCCAAAACTAAAATTGTCTTTCATCTTTTATATCCCCAACTGTTCTTGCCCTATTGGGGATATTAAATGTATTTACAATTGGGAGGAACTTCATATTCAGCTCTGTGGAAAAGATAACACTACTCTTTATGATTTTATAATCCCTATGTGGCCAAGTCATGCATATCAAGGGCATATATGCACGCACACTTGACAGAACCTGTGATTCTTACAAGCTTTCCCTTTGATCCTCAGAATTTGTCAGTAAGAAATTGGTGAAAAGTGCCTCTTCACCCTTATTTGGAAGCAGAATTCTTTGATCTCTTTGGACTGTGATTAACACCTGTGGATTTAGAGACACCACCTCCCAGCAGGTAGTGTAAAAAGGGCACAGGGCCAATACACCCAACCATCACTAGTCCTGTTTGATAAGACTGATTAAATACTCTGGTCTAGAATTTAAGTATTTTGCCATTATGGACTATTCTGTACAATCTAATTGATGTCTCTGCTTACCTTTCTAGACCTAAGGTAGCTTCTGCATCTTTCTTGGCCTGCTGGACACAGTCCAAGTTCCTTCTAGTCAGCCACATTTCAGTTCTGTTCATTCCCTGGACAACGTTTTAAGGATGCGAGGAGATTTTGAATATCCAAGAATGAGAGGGATGATGAATGCAGTAAGGACCCTGAGAAGGCAGAAGGGAATTGGGATCCAGAGCCCAGGAGGGAGGACTAAAAAGAGTAGAGACATTGCTTTCATTATGACAGTAGGAAGGAGAAAAATTTGAGGGCAGACACAGATTAGGCTAGTTTCAGTGACTGGAAGTTGAAGTGGCTTCCCTTTTATAAGTTAAAGTGGAGGTAAGGTCAGTCAGCTGAGAGAGAGGGGGGGAAATGGAAGAATAGAGCTTGAGAAAGTAGATAAAATTTGGAATAGACACTGCTTGCACAGTCTCTTTCCCTAAACCAGTTGTTTCTATCAGCAGGGGCTAGACCAGCAACACTAAAACTGTTCTGCCGTGCAGTGACCATATTAAAAAGCCTGCAAACTTCATCTGTAACCTACTTTAATGAGCAGCTCTCTGCATCCTTTTTTATCCTATAATAATATGGGTTGGTGCCATTACAAACTGTGTCTAGCCTCAGTTGAGCTCTCAATGTCACCCAACAATCCATCGTTTGGCTCTTGATCTGCTTCTTCTGCCATTATATGGTCTTCCACACTCAAGAAATACATTAGGTGGTAATATTTGGGCTTGAAGTTCTGCAATGAGATGATTCTTTTGCTTGGAAGGCATGGCAGGGACCTAGCTTATATGACCATTGACTATGCTTTAATGCTAATTGGCAAAAAGGCATGACTTTCTGGACTTTCTGGAATATAATCTGAGGGAATATAGTCTTGAGCCCCATGTGAAGAAAGTCTCCCTAGTCTGGATTTCCTTGTCGTGTGTGTGTGTGTGTGTGTGTGTATGTGTGTGTGTGTGTGTGTTTCTGTAGTATTCCTATGAATGCTGTCAGCTGAGGAACTAGAATCTTCTATCATAACAGCTGTGCTCATGCGTGACTAATGATATATATGAAATGGGTGTGTGTGTGTGTATATATATATATATATATATATATATATATATATGAAATGGGTGTCTCAAGGGAAGACATTGAGCTGAAAAACTGGTGGACTTTGGGACTAGGGGATTTGTGATGGATCTAATGTGTGGTCCAGCATCAGAACCATGGTGTGGCTAGCAGCCAGGTGGACCAGGTAGATACATCCGGTGAGATGAAAACCTCTTTTCAGAATAAGGGAGTCATATTGAGCTGAGGTATCTGAAGGGCAGGCATGCAAGGATAATAATAATTAGGGGTTGCTCTGTTTCAGGCACTGCTCTCGGTACTTTATCTGTATTAACTCATTTAACCCTCCCGACAGCCCTATGAAGTAGGTACTGCTTTTATCCACTGAGAAGTGGGGAGTTTAAGTAACCTGCCCAGAGTTACAGAGCTAATTAATGGGAGAGCTAGATTTAAAACTCAGCACTTAATTGTAAAGACAGCAAAGTAATTATCATCTCTGTTTTGAAAACAGAGAGAGGTTTAGTAAGGTGGCTAAGGTTAAACAGCTAGTGCAACTAATTTGTTGAAGAATACAGATGCTCTATCTCTAAGGTATTGTTTTGTTACTACAACCTTGGTACTCAAAGTATCAGTGACACTGGCATCACTTGGGAACTTGATGGAAATGCAGGTTTTTAGGACCCTTCCCAGACTTGCTGAATCTGAATCTGTATTGGTATGAACATTAAAATTTGAGGAAAATGGTCTATACTTCATTGCCACCAATTCACGGGACAGTTAGGTGCAAGCAGCATTAGCCAAAGGCAGAAACTACATCCCAATTTTCTGTCTAAGAAAGGGTGGGGTTGGAAACTTAAAGGTTTTGCATAGTAGGAAACAGGAGTTTGAATAGATGATCAACAGTGGAGATGTTGTTTAGAGGTAAGGAAATTGGCTTGTACAGGAACTGAAGTTCTCTGCAGTAACTTCACAGAAGAGGAACTGAGGTGTGTAGGCAGGGCAGGACCAGCAGCTACACCTCCTAGAGCTCATTTCATTTATTTGCCAGGGGCGGAGCTGGTTCTGAAGTGGGCCTGACTTTGCAGTGATTCCAGCAGGAGGGGGTTAAAAGATGGATTTGGCATACCCTTTAGTTGCCCTTTCAAATTCTCTGTCCTGAGGGATCGCTCTAAACTTGATATATGAATATCTGGATCTATAAAACAGCAAAAGTTATAGGTGTGGAAATCTAGATTTACAGACCATGTAACTAAATTATTTGTTGTGTTAGAGGATATATCATATGTTTCCTTTCAATAATGATCTCCCCTAACACATTTAAGACAGAATTAAATTTTCAGCACTGTTAATAGTGCAACCTGGTAGGAAGATACACAATATAAGTGAGACGTCCCTGCATGAGCCAGGATCGTTTGCCTTAACAATTGTATAAAGTGATTTGAATGTTTCCTGCATTGAGCATAAATAAAGTTTTGGTGTATGCTGCCCTTTAAAAGACAAGAGAGGTGCTTTCTGGAGAACACACTCCTTTGTACTTTAGGCTTCCTTCAGTCTCACTATTTCACAGTTTCTTTTTCTTCATCATTCATTGAACTGAACTTGTGACTTAGAGTGGTTTGCTGAACTGATATTTATTGGAATTTGAGGAAGTAAACTGAAATAAAAAGGCAGTTTTGTTATTTTTGTACAAGGCCTCCTAAGAAACATTTCACAAACCACATGGTGTCAGTTACCTCTGTGGCTTCATTTGTTCATCCAGGCACCCACCTACTCACCTACCCACTCATTCATTCCTTTAGCCAGTATTGTCAATAGTCACTTTGTTAGGATGGAGGATGCAACAGTGGACAAGACATAGTTCCTGCCCTCTTGGAGCTTCAAGTCTAGTGTGAGTTGCAGCCAAGTTAACCAGGCAGCTTCCAGTAGAGTGTGATTATCAGCTAGGACGATTGAACTCCAGGATTTCATGGGCACATAGAAAAGGTGCTTATGACCCAAATCAGCCACAATTCATACATAGAAAATGTATAAGCTATCAATACTTCTTGCTACATAAGAAATTACCCCCAAATGGGGTTTTAAATGATACACATTTATTATTGCCCAGTTTCTGTGGGCCAGGAACTGGGTTATGATTTAGCTGGGTACTCTGCTTCAGGGTTTCTCATTGGCTGCAATCCAGGTGTTGGCCAGGCTGCAGTCATCTCAAGGCTTAACTGGGGAATGACCTACTTCTAAACTCACTCATGTGATTATCGGCAGAGTTAAGTTCCTCATGGATTGTTGGATTGTAGGCATCAGTTCCTTGCTGGCTGTTGGCCAGAGGTCACCCTCAATTACTTGCCAAATGGGCTTTTTCATGGGGCAGCTGGCTTCATCGAAATGAGCAAGCAAGGGAGAAAGAGAGTGACAGGAAGACAGAATCATAGTCTTTTGTAAACTAATCTCAGAAATGGCATCTCATCACTTTTGCCACATACTGCTCCTTAGAAACAAGTCACTAGGTCCAGCTGCACTCAAAGGGAGCAGCCCATACCCAAAGGAAGAGGAAAAGATTATGTAAGGATGTGAATATCAGGAGGCAGGGATCATTGGGAGCCATTTTAAAAACTACCTATCACAGAAATGTTCTCTTGTGCAGAGATGTGAGTTGCAGCTTCTTAATGGCTCACTATTCTTGGTCTCATTCTTACACAAACTCAAAATTTGTCACAGGTTCCCCTGCCTCCAGTCCATGGTGTATTGTAATAGGATTACCTGGGTTGACAAGAAAACAGCTCTAGTTGTTGAGTCCCTTCTCCCTTCCATCATCTCAATCATAATGGTTGGGAGGGTTAGGAAGACATCTTCAGAAAGAAAGAATATTGAGCAAGTGCAAATTTAGTGCCAGCTTTCATGGCATCTGTCCAAGATTCCTGGTTGGCCTGTTCTCTGAGACACCTGTTCTAATTAGGTTCTTTTGGTTGCAAATGGCTCACTCAAAGTAATGGATAATTTATAACGAGTATATTTGCCCATTGGTAGCCAGAAAATGCTTGAAAACCAGGTCTCAGGATGAGAGATATATTAGTTACGGTAGGGGATATGCCACTATAAGGGACCCCAAAATAGAATTCCTTAATTAAAATGGAAATTGATCTCTTAAGTTCTCTCTGTCTCCCTCTTTCCTTCTTCTTCTCTCACCCTCCCCTTCCCTTCCCTCCTTCCCTCCCTCCTCTTCTCTGTCATAACAGTACAGCTGGTTTAGGCTGGCAGAGCATTTCTGCAGTTGTGCTCTATGAGGTAGTTCAAGGATCCATTGTTTTTCCTACATCCTCTAGAGCACAGATCGATAAATTATGGCTGGCAGGCCAAATCTAGCCTGCTGCCTGCTTCTATAAATAAAGTTTTATTTGAACACAACCACCACCATTTGTTTACATATTATATATGGCTGATTTTGCACTGCAGCAGTGGAACTGAGTAGTTTTGACAGAGAGCTTGTGAGCCACAAGGCCTAAACTATTTATCTTCTGGCCCTTTTTACAAAAAGCGTGCCAGCTCCTACTCTAGGGCATTGTCCTTTTGCATGGTTTCTGCTATCTTTTCATTCCATATTGTGGGAAAAGAAAGGAGCAAGAGTTCACAGGGAGGAATCTTATTTCAGGAAAGTGATGAGGAAGTTGTGTACATCACTTTTGCTCACAAACTGCTGTTGAGAACTTAGTCACGTGGCCATACCTGGCAGTAAGGGAGGCTGGGGAATGTAGTCTTTAATTGGGTGGCTTTGTGCTCAGACAGTACTCATGGCAAGAGGATAATGGGTATGGGAAACCAGTATTATCCTCGTTTTTCAGTTGAATAATCTAAGGCATTGAGAGGTGAATTTACATCTTTAAGGCCACATAATTAGTAGGAACTATTTTCTGACATCAGCAGTGGAGCTGAGCTGCTAAAAGAACAAAAGAAGTAGGAGCATGGGGACACATAGAGATTAGAACTAGGAGAGAATTCAGAATCCAAGGCAGTTTCAGAGATCTTAAAATCAGGGTAGGTGGTTTTCAGAGGATCTACTTTCTTTCTCCTCTCCTGCAAACTGGCTTTCTCATTTACTTTGTATACCTTTTCTCTCTATCCCATGTTCTGCTTACTCATGTTTTTTCTTCATCACAATTTTCTCTTGACCGTAATTTCCTCATGACCCTAGTTTTGCCTCATGACATTTCCTGATTATCTTTTCAATCTCACCTCTCAAGGTTCTCTTTGTTCATTGCCTTGTTTTCATAGCATTATCTTGTTCACATTTCCAAAAGGGAGAATTAGATCAATCCACATTTTTTGTCATTAGAGTTTCTGGCCATTTTTTTTTTTTTTTTTTTTTTTGCGGTACGCGGGCCTCTCACTGTCGTGACCTCTCCCGTTGAGGAGCACAGGCTCCGGACGCTCAGGCTCAGCAGCCATGGCTCACGGGCCCAGCCACTCCGCGGCATGTGGGATCTTCCCGGACCGGGGCACGAACCCGTGTCCTCCGCATCAGCAGGCGGGCCCTCAACCACTGCGCCACCAGGGAAGCCCTCTGGCCATTCTTGAAATGGCTGACTTGGGGTCAGTAATTACCCTTGTTTGTGGCATCAGTGATTGAGGAGGATGGAGTCACTTGGTGTAAAATTTGGATTTTTAGGGCTTTCCCTTGAACAAAGGCATAGGGATAGACAGCGGACAGGTTTACCATAACACTTTCATCAGAAAAGCCACAGCTCCTCTTTGACACCTAATACTGCCCCCCGGCTTTAACGTGCATCTTTTTATCTGTCATAACTAAAGCTTGTCAGTCTGCTCTCATCTGTGAATGAGTCAAGTATCATCAATGTTTGGCATTACTTATTTTTTAAAAACAATCCTTAGAAGTATGAAGATTCTCCTAGTGTTGATAGCAGCTGGCAGTTAGACTTTGTTGATGGACATGAACCTGTTGCTGTGTTTAGCTATAATAGCGGGACTGAATATAGAAACTGTGCCTTTCTTAGAACTTCAAGAAAGTTGGCTTTATAACTTTTCATTTTGTTGCGTTCATCTTATCTTTTCCCATAGTCACAACTTTCCTGTCAAAGCTCTCCTCCATTGTAGGAATGAACGCTTACTGTGTGGCAGGCATTGTGCTGAATGCTTTACGTATATTTATTTAATTCTCACACCAGTGCTGTATTGTAGGTACCAGTATTAGCTCCATTTTGCAGTTGAGGAAACTGAGGCACAGAAGTCAAATGACTTCCCCCAAGTTACATACCTAGTAAGTAGTAAATCCAGATTCAAGCTCAGGTGGTTTGATTTCAGAATGAGGTTCTTTATCTCCACATTTTATAAAACACTCCATATCCAAAACTGTCCAGTGACAAGAGGTTGTAACACTCTTTTCTTTGCCTTTTCTCCTCATGAACTACTTTTTTTTTTTTTAGTTTCTGCTTTACAACAAAGTGAATCAGTCATACATATACATCTGTTCCCACATCCCTTCCCTCATGCATCACCCTCCCTCCCACCCTCCCCATCCCACCCCTCCAGGCGGTCACAAAGCACCGAGCCGATCTCCCTGTGCTCTGCGGCTGCTTCCTACTGTCTATCTACCTTACGTTTGGTAGTGTATATATGTCCATGCCTCTCTTTCGCTTTGTATGAACTACTTTTAAGAACGCTCCAAGAGCTGTGTATTTACCAGCTACTGATGTCTCTGGGAAAACTATCAAGAGTCCATCAAATAAACTTTTCATGTTAAAAATGTTGAGTGATATATTTTCATGATGAATTTAAAATTTTCCTGTGGAACTGTGATGGTCCATTGGATAAATGAATGTGCTTCTAGAGTTGTCTAAATAAGTATTTGCAGTCTATCATAAACAGTCCACATTATCTTGGTAAATGCAGAGGGTTGATTTTTCTTAGTATGGGTTGATTGTACATCCACAAACAGTCCCAGGTAGTAATGTCTTTTGTGTTAGTAATATGGATTTTACGTCTTTTTAAAATACAGTCAGCTCCAGTTTCTATGGATAGGGAGGACTGACTGTACTATGCCATTTTATATAAGGGACTTAAGCGTCCATGGATTTTGGTATCTGTGGAGGGTCCTGGAACCAATCCCCCACAGATAGCGAGGGAGGGAATGCAGTGTTACATCAATATATGACTAATGTCGGAATGACCTTTCCTGGGATAGGAATGCTAACAAAAATTTTCAAAAATATTTAAACTACAAATGTAACAGTTGGTCTGTAAAATCTGCATGTACTCCTTCCTGTTTGCCCTCCCTTTATTTTACTTATCTATTGTTAGGTTATACTCAACCCCCCTTCAACACCAGGTTCACAATCCACCTCTAGGAATCCAGCCCCAATTAGCTACATCTAACCCATCACTTCCTTTCTATGTGCCCTCAGTACTTCTAGGTGTTCATACAGATATTTGCTTTTGCTGACATGTTTTCTGTAGCTGGTATTAAGTCATCTCATGCCTGTTTGTTTTGTCACATTATATAGACTGAATTGTCTTCATGATGTCAGGAAGGGCCTTTGCAAACAGAAGGTGAGCAGTAAATAATGTTGACTGCCTGCTTTTACAGAACACAAACATCTGCTTGCTGCAGGTCAAGACTCAGAATTCCCGGTGAATACAGATTCTCTGAATAACAAAGACAAGCCAAAAAGAAGGAAAGTAAATCACTTACAGCTTCTACAACAAAAAAGCATAAAAGGAGACAAGAATAAAACAAAAGCAAAAATAGAAACCCTTTATTCAGCCGCATAGCACAGGGAGACCAGCTCTGTGCTCTGTGACCACCTAGAGGGGTGGGATAGGGAGGGTGGTAGGGAGACGCAAGAGGGAGGGGATATGGGGATATACGTATACGTATAGCTGATTCACTTTATTATACAGCAGAAACTAACACAACAATGTAAAGCAATTATACTCCAATAAAGATGTTAAAAATTTTTAAAAATAAAAATAAAAACCCTTCACTATTTGATTATCTTCAGGTGCACTCTGATTTAGCCTAAGGCTATCCAAGAGTATTTTTAAGTAAAGGATAAAGTATTCCTACATTCATTTCTTGTAAAGAATATATGGAGATTTTGATGTGTTTGATTCCTTGTTGAAGTTGCCATAATGATTTGTAGAAGGTGCTAGTGCACCATCCACTTACTTCTGTGGTCAGGTGAAGGAGTGGCCAAGGAAGTGGTTTGTGTGTGTACCTGTGTGTGAGTGTGTGTGTGGGGTCTCTTTTCTTGTAACACTGAGCCCCCTTCTACTGAGATTTGTGTGATCCCTGATTTATCAGCAAAAACCTGTCACAAGTGTTCATCTGAAAAAAGAAAAAGCAAAGCCTTAGAATTGAAGCAAAGGAATTATGAGCTCACTGTTTTCTTGAACTCATAAGTTATAAAGGAAGTTTGGCAGGTCTGGGTTTGGTATGATGGAGAAGTATTTTTTAAGAGATCAATAAAATGTACAGGTATTTAATAGAAGACACGTGGGCAAGTGTTGTCTAAATATGGAAGCTTTGAGGGGAATATCCTGGTGATCATAGTTCTATGCTACTCCTGCTCCCAGCATCTGAAGAATTGACCTAACTACTTTCTAGCTCTATGAAAGCTACCTTAGTCTAGACATATCCTAAGGAGTCAGCTCTGCTGTGGTTTGTTCTTGCACTCTTAAGACTATTTTAAATAAGGGTATCCAATGCCATCCTTCAAGTTTGTAGGTGTATCATTCAATCCACTATCAATAGGAAAGCTGTTTATATAGTTTGTATGAGCAGCTGGGATTTTTTGACCTACTCTTTCTCACCTGGTCTCCTTTTTGGCAATACAACTCTATGCCTAGTCCTGTACCTACAGCTCATTGTGGGTTCCCTCCACCATAGAGTGTGTTCCATTTTACTTGGTAAAGTAGTTTTCTATGCAACTGGTGATAATATAGTTAGCTGTTTATATGGTTGTTTCCGTCACCAGACTGTAAGCTAAGAACAAGATCATATATTATCCTTTTTTGTATTACCAGCACCTAGCAAAAATTAAGTGATCTAAATGTTCTTTGAATGTATGAGTAGAGTTGTATCCGAGAATGAAGGACTAAGGTGAAGATAATTGCACTAATTTTTAAACTGAGCATTTTCTATGTACCAGGCATTGGTTTGAGCTCTTAAATGAATGATATTTAATCTTCCCAGCTACCCCGTGGGGAGTTATTATTATCCATATGTATAAATGAGAACACCGAGGTCCAGAGAGGTTATTTGTCCAAAGTCACACAGCTAGTAAGTGTTGGAATATGGATTCAAACCAAAGCATATCAGTCCCTAAATCTCTACCACTACATTGCCTGCTACACTGTCAACTTTATGAGAACCAAATAAGCTTGGCCTGCCTGGTGGGGAGCTCAGAGTGACTTCAGTTTTCTGAGCCCAATCTAGCTTCACATTAGAACAGACCTTAATCCAAATTATCCCAGAGAACTGGGGACTTACTAGTGACATCAACTTTTCTTCCAGAAGGATCAGAGATTACTCTTAATTTGGGGATAAGGATGCTAGTCTTGGAAGTCTTCTACAGAATTGTGGTGTTTGGTTCAAATAATTCCTTTATAATTCTCCCTCATTGGAATCTGTGTGTCTCTACTCTGGTTTATTTTTCTGATGTCAGGGATCCGGATCACTAAGAATTGGTCACAAGTGTTCCCATTTGTGGCAGAGGGAGTATCATTTGTGAGGGTCTTGACATGTGACGGAGCTTGACATATTCAAGGAGCACAAAGGTGGCCAGTGTGGCTGGAGCAGAGGAACTGAGTGGCAGAGACACTAGACGAGCCTAGAGAGGGGGGTTAACTAATTCAGAACCTCCACAGAACGTGGGGTGAGTGTGGGGGATGGACAGCATTATAAATGAACAAATGATAAGAGGTAGAAATTATCTCCTATCTTCATGAAGTAAACCCCTTGAATATGTTGAAGATGGCCCATTTGTTGAATTCCCTGCCATGATGGATTATGTTCTAAGGGAATTCCAGGGTGCAGTCAGGTCCTCAATTATACTCAGAATACGTTCTCACAGAACACAGTATCTATGAAAAATTCAGGAGTAGGGACTTTGGGCCAAGATTATATAGGTAGATACATAGATAGCTGTAAATGTAGATATAAATACAGATCATTTAATGAAAGAGATTATTTCAATTCGTGCTCTAATAGAATTATTAGGTACATTGAAACCTTTAGTCACTAATTACAACTTAATGAAATAACAACTTAATTCCAATACCTACCCCCATCGATCTACAGTTTACACAACAAATTATTCACCTGTCAGGTTAATCATCTGACTCCCCTGTTACACTCTGTTGAGATAGCCTGAGATTTGAAGAATATGCTTCTTGAAATACTCCAGGATACATGAAACCCAGGGAGACCCAGGCAGCTGGGCCTCCTTACTTTTCTGGTGCGGTGGTGGGAAGTTCTCCACATTTTGTAGTTTTCTCCACAGAGGCAATGGAGTTGGAGGAGAAGGTGTGTTGGGAGGTGAACTGACAACAAAGGGAAGGGAACTAGTGTTTACTGAGTGCCGACCACAAGTCAGGCACCTTACATTCATTATCTCATTTATTTAGCATAATGGTCATCTGAGGTAGGTGCTACTAATTACCACTTTAGAGATGAGGAGACTGAGACTCAGATAGGTTAGATGACTTGCCCAAGGTCATACAGCGAGTTAAGTTATAGAACAGGGAATTGGGTACTGTGCAATTCTGTCTGCCTATAAAATTGTCCCCTTACAGCTTCCTCTTTGCCTGATTTTCAGTTTTCCTACCAGCTGGCTTCTCCTTGTCTCTCAGGTGTTCACCAGAAAGTGGCTCCTCGATTTGGGAATCAGGGCCTAATAGGGAGGAAGACCTTGATGGGTATGATGTGGTGACCATCTAGCTTTTCTGGTTCTAGAATATGAGCATGTCACCAGTTGAAAGGACTTAAGGTTACTTCTGCATACTCCCCCCTCCCCTGCCAGGCCTCCCACTTCCCCTCCTTGCTGTCTGATACCATGTAATAACCCCCTCCTTCATTGATCTTCAACTGCAGGTCAATTGACCCCCAGAAATAATTTCTGGGCCTGAACTCAGAATTGTGTACCATGAACCAAAAATGAAGTACAACTTTTATCAGTTTTCTTGATACCTAAGAGCCCCAGGTAGATTATGGGGGAGGAGGAAGTCTTTTTTGGGTATGGATGCTTAGGGGCAGCTCAAACCTATGTAGAGTGCAACAGTGAGGGCTTTGTTTGGCAGCCAAAGACCAGAATAAAGGCAATGAGTGCTTGGGAGCAGGGAGAGGGAATTTCACTAACAGTAAGAATTCTTTAAAGGCAGAGATCATGTCTTGTTTCTTGTTTCCAGCACCTAATAGTGACTTGAACATAGCAGGTACTTAATAAATGTTTATTAAACCAAGTGTAAAATTCTAAAGAAAAAATGAGTACTTGAAAAGAAACATCATTTTGTTAATAGGTATCTTTAAAGTAATTCAAGCTATGAGAAGTCAAGAAGCATAGTGACCTTTGGAGGAACTGCTATGATTAACAGATAAGGATATTGGTTATAGTTCCAACTCTGCCATTAACTAGCTATGTACCCATGGATGAATCTCTTGAATATTCTGTGTCCCAGTTGCCTCATCTGTAAACATTAGAGGGTAGAATGTTTGCTAAAATTGTTTTATTCATGAGTTTATTATTTTGTGCACATGATAAAAATACTCAATATTTATTTAGCTCCTGAAAATTTGCAAGGACTCATGTGTATTATCTCATTTAGGCCTCCCACAGTGTTGTGAAATAATATGATTATCTCGGTTTTACAGATGAAGAATCCAAGGCTCAGATTAAGGAAGTAATTTGTACTAAGTACATTTTTTGGCTCACATCCAGTCCTCTTTTCAGGTACCACAGCCCTTTGCACATAGTAATTACCTGTATGTAAATAGCGCTTCCAAAGTGCTTGAAAAATCATTTGTTCCCTTAAGTCCTCAAGCATCTCTTTTCCAATTGTATTTGATTGTTAATTTACTCAGCAAACTTGTTTCCAAATCTCAAGTCAGCCAAAGTTGACTTATTAGGAATTTCACATTCTTGAGGTCTTAATTAATGAGGCTTTTCCTTTCTTCTTCTGCAATGAGCCTGGGCTTTTTGGTGAAGGAAATGCATTTGCCCCACTGGAAGCTTCTGCAGGTTATGAGGGGTTATACTTTTTAGCTTAGCTAGAAATGAAATCCATGTGCTAAGTGAACTATCTCTATTAAAGCTAACAATAGAAAGTACACCTGCCTTTGCTTTAATGTAGATTCATGTCTGTTAGTGCAGATATGACATTATGAGCAAGGAATCATGCACATATACCCACTTAGAATATTTTGAAAATTATTTTGTCATTGGACATAGCAAATATCAAATCTACTACTAGACATTTTTAACATATATTAAGATAAATCATATTCCCTTACCACTTCGTGCCCCTTGGGAAGGACTCTTCAGATGTACAGTACTTCCCAGGGCATGACACACAGGCTACGTTTTCATAATTTAATGAAGTATGAAGGGACTTTGGCAGATATTACTGAACCTGTCAGAATTAACTGCTTATAAATTCAGTTAGTTCAGGGGAGGGGAGAACAGCTTTGGAGAATATATCAAAATTCAATTAGTCAGCAAATTGGGGTTGTTAGCCTACTCTTTGGGGGTACTCTATCAAAAGGGAAAGAGTACTTGACACCTATGGTCAACTAATTAAATGCATTCGGTCCTGATGGGGTGGTTTTTAATATTCATCACCCCTTCAAGTCTATTTGGCCAGAAAACCTAGTATGAAAGAGTTCCAGTGGTAGGCATTATATATAAGCACATCAACTGACTAATCTAGGTAATAGGCACAAGGTGTTTTCTTGCTCTTCTTTTGATTAAAAGATCCTTACTCTAAAGTTTTGGTTCCTTTTAATGGCTAATTTAGGTATTGCTGACAAGATAATTTTATTGTACAGTAAATACTGCTTCATTATTAATGGATCTTGTTTATCATGAATGAAGGTATTTAGATGTATTAATTGATTACAATACTGCTCATTCTAAAAATGGATTTCTAGTGTGCTAATGATATTTCTTAAAGTTTGAATGATGTTTAGAAGAGTTATTATAATGTGGAATGACTAAGCCAGGGAATGTAAATATTTCATGGAGATGTTCTTTCAAAGTAAATATATATATATATATATATATATATTTTTTTTTGGACTCAAACTTGACTTTAACTAGATTTGTCATAGGCTTGCTATTGTTGAACTGTTTTGAAGCTTTATTTCGTTTTAGCTGGATTTCATCCTGCAGTCGTGCAACCAGTGACAACATGGTTTTGCTTCTTTATAATCACTTGCCACCCTTCCCACTATTGGCCGAGTGTTTATTGGGAAGCTTTAGTCCTTTATCCCTGAAAGGAAAGGAGTATGACATGTCTCATCTTTATAAGATAGCAGTCAAGGATAAATGATGAGGAATGGTCTGGATTAGTGTTTTTTCCACTCTTAGTTCTGCAAATATCCTTGATTGCTCGATGATTTTGGCAAAGTGACAGATTTTTCAATTTTGGCTTCCTCATTTATAAACTCCATCTCTCATTCAGTTTAGCATGTCTACTCCTTCTCATCTGTTGGCGCTCCTGTCATCACATAATTGCATATGGACTTTCTGTGGTCTTCTTCTATCTGGCTGTCTTTGATTAACCTTGGCCTTATAGTCCTTTACCCTTGGAAATTCACTCACCGTATTTGTCTCTTTGCCTTTATTTATTTATACAGGAAAGCTGAGCCACCTGCCCCCCTCTAGTCTTTGCACTAGGGCCCCGTGTTTGATGGTGCTGTTTTCCAGCCTCTATCACTATTATGGCAAGACCTTTTTAATTGTCAGGGGTCATTGACCCACAGAATATAAAATGAATTGAGGGCAATATAGAAACAAAAATTAACCTAATTTATATTTACCTGATTTTTAAATTAGAACAAGAACATCAAAGTTTGATACGGGGGTGGTAAATGCATTTATTTACCAGATACTGCATCAATTTGCTCCCTGCACATTCTGTTGGGTTGTGGAGTGACTGAGAGGTGGAGTGATGTAGGAAGCAAGAAAAATCCTGTAAAACACAGAGATTAAGGGACTGCTACCATCTGAGCAGGGAATTGGGGAGCATTGACCCTCAAGTTACCATCAACATCAATTATCCACTCCGTAGATTATCTACAGCAATTTTCAAACCAAGTTACTTTCTCTTTGGTTTCCAGCACACTCTTGGGCTGCCTTCCCCATTGGTGTGTGCTTGGGGAATACAAACTAATTTTAATACTAGCCTGCCAAATTTAATTGACAAGGAATATCTGCTATTGAAAATTTTAATGTATGATATGTGATACATTTTGGATTATCTGCTCTTTTGGATTAAATGTTTGTGATGGATTTATGTGTTATAGGAAAGCACAGAAAATTCAGAAAGAATTTATACCCCAGCTACATCCTGTGTGACATTGGACAATTTACTTGTTTGCCTTCTATACTGTTGTGGCAGCTCAGAAAGTGAATATGTTTTCTAGGGTGGGCTGCTGAGACTCTCTCATTCAGAGAAGGCACTCTGAAATTTAAAAAATAAACAGTTTTGAATAATGGCAAATTCACTCACTGGTGTTTTAGATAACAATGCTAAGAAGTTGCTGAGGCTCCAAGATTGATTACCAAGTAAAAAGCAGAGCATGGAAACAAGTAGTTTATCTAATACCTTTGAACAAAATAAATTCCTCTCTCTCTTCCTCACACCTTGCTTCAATGGTCATACACATGGCACTTTCTGCATCTTAATCTCTCTTCTCTCCCTTTTTCTGTCACTTGTGCTTTGTCTGTGTCTTCCCTCCCATTTGCCTCTTAACCATCCTTTCTTTGTGTGTATTGCCTTTACTTTTCTCCTCAACCTCCTATCCCATTCGTGTCTCTTTTATCCCTCCTCACTTGTCTCTTTTTGGCACATGAAATAATGAATTAGAGTATACTTTAAATAGTTGTTAATTTTATCAAAAATTAAAATAAAATTATACATCAAAGAAATGATCAAGAAAAAGACAACCTACAGAGTTAGAGAGAACATTTGTAAATTATATATCTGATTACAGTTTAGTATCCAGAATATATAAAGAACTTACAACCCAGCATCAAAAAGATAAACAACCCAATTTTTTAAAAAGGGCAAAAGACTTAGTCATTTCTCCAAAGAAGATATATAACTTACCAACAAGCACATGAAAACATGCTCAATATCATTAGTCATTATGATAATGCAAATCAAAACCACAGTGAGGGTGCTATTTCACACTCATTAGGATGGGTATAATAATAAAAAAAAGAAAAAGAACAAGTATTGGAAAAGATGTGGGGAAATTGGAATCCTTATACATTGCTGGTGGGAAAGTAAATTTGTTCAGCCACCATGGAAAACATTTTGGCAGTTCCTAAAAATATTAAACATAGAATTACCACATAACTTGATAATTCTCTTAGATATATATCCAAAATAATCAAAAACAAGGACTCCAACAAATATATGTACATGCATGTTCACAGCAACACTATTCACAATAGCCAAAAGCAGGGAAAAGCCCAGTGTCCATCAATGGATGAATGGAAAAACAAATTGAGGTATATCCATATAATGGAATATTATTTAGTCATAAAAAGGAATGAAGTACTGATCCATTCAATATAGATGAACCCTGAAAACATTATCTTTTTTTTTTTTTTTTTTTTTGCGGTATGCGGGCCTCTCACTGTTGTGGCCTCTTCCGCTGCAGAGCACAGGCTCCGGATGCGCAGGCTCCGGACACGCAAGCTCCGGACGTGCAAGCTCAGTGGCCATGGCTTACGGGCCCAGCCGCTCCGCGGCATGTGGGATCTTCCCAGACCAGGGCACGAACCTGTGTCCCCTGCATCGGGAGGCAGACTCTCAACCACTGCACCACCAGGGAAGCCCTGAAAACATTATCTTAAGTGAAAGAAACCAGACAAAGAAGGCCACACATTGTATGATCCATTTATATGAAAAATCCAGATTAAGCAAATCCATAGAGACTGAAATTATGTTAGTGGTTACCAGGGGCTTAGATAAGGGGGAAATGAGAGATAAAGTGCTTAATGGCTATGGAGTTTCGTTTGAGGAGTGATGAAAATATTTTGGAACTAAATAAAGGTGGTGGGTGCACAACTTTGTGAATGTACTAAATTCCACTAAATTGTTCACTTTAAGGTGATTAATTTTATGTTATGTGAATTTCACTTCAATAAATTATATATATATACACACACATACACACGTGCATACATATTCATATGTGTATATATACACACATGTATATATTTTACTTTCTAAGTTTGTTTCATACGCTAAAGTTAAAAATCGGGTATCTAAACTCTAATATTTCTCAAACATACCTGCACACAAATGCACATACCCCTTAAAACTACTGACATTAATTTCCATTTTACCTTCATGTGACCCTCACTGGAGTTCTCTTTGTGTGTGTATGTATAGGGGGGTTGAGAAGAGGTAGTTCAGTAGTGTCTAAAAGGAGGAAAACCCAACCTAAGTTACTTTATGAAATCTAAAGAATACAGTCAAAGTAACATCCACCTACTCCTTTCACCAATATAAGAAAAGCTAAAGTCAATAATGCATGTATGTATTAAAAAACAATAAAAGATAAATTGGCAAAATGAGGTCAGTTCAAAGGATGTATCTGTGAGCTGAGAGATAAGATAGAGCATAGTGGTCCGAGATAACTTCTATCTTCAGAAAAGCAAATGAGAGGAAAATAGATAAACAAGACTGAGGGCACTGACCCGGCCTGTTGAAAAACAAAAGGGTTTTGGTGAATATTCTGTATTCTAACCATGTCTAATAGGGATTTATGAGGTGGAAGGAGATACCCTAGCAGAGGGAGAAAGAGTATATGTGGATGTGTTTGTATTCAAATTAATCTCCAGGGTAAACATAGTCATAAAATCTCTGAAATTCGCATTTCCACTTCAGTACTTCACTATGAAGAATATTTTCTGACTATTAGAAGGACCTATGGGATTGGCAGATGAGTGAGGGACACCCTGCCAGCTTTGAATATCTAAGCCGGTTTATTTACAGGTCACACCTATGGGGTCGGTCATGAACTGTAGTCTTATCATAAGAGCTTGAATTTTGAGATTGTTTTTAAAGTTATAAGCGATCAACTGCTGCAAAGCAGCCTCACAAGGCCAGATAGTGTGGTCATGAGAGATGGGAGAGTAACCCAGAAAGTTCCCCCCTTCTCCCTGAGTTGTCATTACTGTTGGTTGTTCCTTGGCAGTGGTATAAGTCCACCTTTTCCCTGGGACAGACTGCTGTTTTTGTGAAGAGAGGACCAATTTAATTGGGGTTTATTTAATGGATTGATAGGGTTGAGGGGCAAAGGTTTGCCACAGTGAATACATTGATGACTAATGTATTTTTTGCCTCCAAGACTGGAAAGGAGAGATAATGGAGAGAAAAGAGCAAAGTGAGGAATTAAGACTAGGTTTAAATGAAAGCATATTGGCCTCTGCCAATGATTCATTTCTGCTGGCTGGCATGTCCTTTAGACCTATATGTCTATGGGGACGAAAATGGGCAAATTACTCCCTGCCTGTCTGAGATATATATTTCCCCCTGTGGTCTTTGCAGCTCCCTAGCCCTTAAATAAATATACAATCAAGTAGGAGAGAAAATGTCAAAATATAGAGTCAACATAATAGGGGGTAGGGAGTAGACTAGTGATGCTTTTCTTGATTCTCACTGAATGAACATTTAAATTACCAGTATTTTGTTGCATCACTGAGAGTGATAAGACCCCACCAAACCCAGGTCTGTACTACCCATAACAAGCTGTGTAAATTTTATTGGCAAGACTTTAGTCTGGCAGCCTTTGTAGTAGTACTTTATCCATGAACATAACTACGAATCCCTTTCAACAACTATTTTCATCTTCCACTGAGAGTAGACAGGAGAGGTTGACATAGGCTGAAGCAGTAAGACTTTTGGTAAGATAGTTATTTCAAGGTATTTTATTGAGAGGAAATTTTTATTTTTCCAGATCAATGATAAAAACTGATTCATGGGCAGTAGCTTCATAACAGTTGGTTAATGGGAAATTAAGTGTGTTTGGGCCAGTTCCATAAGCTTTCAATACTGGTGTTATAGAACACAAATGTTTTACTTTCCTATAGAATTGCTTCTGTCATCACTATTGGAGAGCAAATTACGGACTGGATGGGCCCTGAGACATTTTAAATATCACGATTAGTCACTAAAGAAGGCTGGGAAATCTTTCAGCAATATTCTTTTACTCTTCTGTTTAGGATGGTTCAAACCCAACTTGGGTAAAGAAGAATGGACTGAGTGACCCTCCAAGGTCATTTCCATTTTAGTGATTCCATAACCTAACTCTCCTGATACTTCTCTTTTTCTTCCTCCCCACTGGAAATGAGAGAAATACAAAGCACTTTGTAAGAAATCTGTGATAAGCTTTCCTAACAAGCCACCTACACATACCAAGAATATGAACTCAAAGTACATTACTTGAAAAGTTTTAAAGTGTAATCCCTCCCACATTACTCTTGGTTGTCACTTAACCCTCAGTAGTGGGGACAGATAATTTGTTTCTTTTTTTATTTTCAGTTAGATAATTTGTTTCTGAAATTCAGGGACTCTTTTACCTCTATACTCAGAAGCATGCAACCACAAGCAAGATGGGGTTTGGTTTAATTCAGGTTTAAAAAAATCTATTCTGTGTAACACTGCATCCTTTCATACACGTGGATATGCAGAAGTAGATGTGTAATGAGTTATTTCAGTTGAGTTGTGTGTTAATGAAGCTAGTCTAGGCTATGCTGCAGTAACAAACAACCCCTAAATTTCAGTGTTTTGACCCAGTAGAAGTTTATTTCTCATTCCTGCAAAGTTCCTCTATGAGTCAAGGTGACTTTTCAGGAAAATTGACTTTCATATGGTAACTCAGTGATCCAGATTCCTTTGATATGATAGTTTCAGCCTCATCCTCAAGGTGACATAAATTCACTTCCCTTCACAGGCCATTGGACAGAACTAATTACCTAGCCCTGTCAAACTTTAAGGGCGACAGAGTGGACCTAAGAAATACATTCCTCCATGTTTCCAGAAAGGGAGGAAAACTGGATATAGGTGAATACCAAAAAAAATGTATATAGCAAGTTATATTAAATGTGTCTGCCTGAAAGAATTTAGACTCCTTCCTTTACAGTGTTGATCATAGGGTTTGTACAAAAGAGGAAGGCAGGCCTATCTACTTGTGAGTTCTTTTAAACTGAATTGAGCCAAGTTTGCTGAGAGTCCTAGAGAGGATTAACTGAGAAATATTCTTAACTTAGTAAAAGGAGTTGGATCATTTATCTATAAAGTATGTTAAGCAAAATCAATATACAAAATCCAAACTTACAAAATAAATCAGGAAAGGGGTAACATTTGTTCAGATAATCAACAAACACATACTGAGTGCCCATGGTATATACAGTCTTAGTTTTTGAAAAATGATTTACCTCAGGGTTAAGTCAAGGGTCAGCAAACTTTTTTTGTAAAGGGCCGGGTAGTGCATATTTTAGCTTTGTGGGCCATATGGTCTCTGTCACAACTACTCAATTGTGGCATTGTAGTGTGAAATCAGCCACTGACAATAAATAAATGAATGGGCATAGCTATATTACAATAAAACTTTATTTACAAAAATAGTGAGCTGTAGTTTCCAACTCCTGCTTTTATTTTTTTTTTATTTTTATTATTTTTATTTTTTTTTCCTGCTTTTAAATAGTGATACTTCTTGGTGAATAAGCAAGTTGAAAGGCACCTATGTACCATGAGTTGAGCAAAGGCAAAGAAATTTCAAAACTGTCAGTGATGGTCTATTAGAAACAAAGACAAAACTTCCCTGAAATGGTAAGTTAAGTCCATGGGAAAATAGGATTTGATTGATTTATCATTTTTCACACACGACTGACATTTTATATCAAATTATACCTGAGCCTTTCAGTGAGGATGTTTTTTGGTTAAAGGAATAGAAAAAAAAACTAAAACTAGCTTATGTATAATTATGAGTGCATTGGCTCATATGATTCAAAAATTCAGAAATAGTCTTCATGTGTAGTTTCATCAGAACCCCATTTCTGTTTCTCGCTTGTTCTCTTGACTCTACCTTTTTGCTAGTATCAACTTTTTCCTTTGTCCTCTGGCTGGGTACTCTCATGATCACATAAGGCTGGTTTCCAGCATTAATTGGGGTTACCACTTTCATATTCACATTTCAAAGGGAGAATGGATGTCTCTCCTTTAGCCATTGGACAAAAACAGTGGACTTCCTCTGTTACCTATTCTTAAACCAGTTAATATGTCAGGGGAATAGAATTACTCTGACTCAGACCCATCAGGGTACATTACTGAAGCTAGGGATGTGATCAAGACCACTCAACTGAAAGACTGAATGAATATTGAAGTAGCAACCCCATTACCTTCCACACTGAACCCTATTTACTCATCAATTCATCCTCTTGCAACTTATTGTAGTGTATGTGTAAGAGAGGTGAGGTGCCATAAAAGAATTTTTATTATTAGCAAGAACCTCAACCCAGAGGTCTTTAAATGTGTAGGTATCATGTTGCAACTTTTGCTGAAAGCCATTTATACAATGCAAGATGTCCCGAGTTGCATCAGGGAAGATCAGATTTCTTGCTGGAGGGAGTGGTGGTCACAAAGGTCATTGGCTATTTCTGTGTGATTTATATTCCTTCGGGGATAGCCAAACTGGGCATAATTAAGGTGTACAAGAATTGCAAAGAAATAAATGGGTTATCAGGGGACTAAACAGAGAAGGTTAAGCTGATATCCAGTGCAACATCAAAAGATCTCAATCTGAGCCCATTCTTACAGTATTTTATTTTATACCCCAGAAGGCTACATTCATTTTTGGTTGCCATATCTCAAAAATGCATCAGAGTTGAAAAATGTCCAGAGAAAACTACAATAGGCACATTTCTTACAAAATCCAGAATTAGAGGCAAACCCACATCACTGGGTTTTATTAGTGATGTAACAGCATCTGAAGACTTCCAGTGTAATTTAGAGATATCCAAAATGAACTAAACTATTGAGACTTTTAAATCTGGACAAATGAAGGCTAACAGAACATCATTAAAACATGTAAAATAATAAATGAAACACAGAAGATATGTACACATTCACTAAATCCTAGTATATTAGAACTAAAAGAACCATATTTTATCGCAACAATTTTAAGGCAAATGAAAAGATATCTCCTTTCATAAAATGAGAAATCAATTGATAGAAATCATACGTAACCCCACAAATTGCTACCAGCTGAGAGCATACTCTCAAAAAACAAGTTTATATTAGTTTAAGACTGATCTTTCTGTAGTGAATGATGAAGGGAAATGATATTTTCTAGACATCCTGAAACTTTGAGATTAGTGGCAAAGAGAATAGCCTTGCTATACGTTGTACAATGCCCCTCTATGGCTCATGTGGTAGGGCTCTTCTAAAAGTCTACTTTTTATGTCTGCTGCACTTGTTTGTGCACAGCCTCCAAGCAGGTCCATTTTAGAACACTCTCACCTTAACTGCCTGATGAAACGAAATTGAGTTATTTGTAGTGAGGTGGATGGACCTAGTGTCTGTCATACAGAGTGAAGTAAGTCAGACAGACAAAAACAAATACTGTATGCTAACACATATATATATGGAATCTAAGAAAAAAAATGTCATGAAGAACCTAGGGGTAAGACAGGAATAAAGACACAGACCTACTAGAGAATGGACCTGAGGATATGGGGAGGGGGAAGGGTAAGGTGTGACAAAGTGAGAGAGTGGCATGGACATATATACACTACCAAATGTAAAATAGATACCTAGTGGGAAGTAGCCGCATAGCACAGGGAGATCAGCTCGGTGGTTTGTGACCACCTAGAGGGGTGGGATAGGGAGGGTGGGAGGGAGGGAGATGCAAGATGGAAGAGATATGGGAACATATGTATATGTATAACTGATTCACTTTGTTATAAAGCAGAAACTAACACACCACTGTAAAGCAATTATACTCCAATAAAGATATTAAAAAGATAAAAAGAATACGTAGAAATATAAGTGAGTGGAGTACTTGCACAAAGACATGACCAAAGAACTGTGCAATTTTACAAACACTCTTCTTTGTGACTTGGAAACTCATTCCCAAAGAAAGTTATTGACCATAATGCTGCAGCTATCAAAGTGTGGATTTTCAAAAAAAATAGGTTTGAATTCAGCCACATATTTTGACAAGCATGATTATATAAGAATTGGGGTGCACTCTCATTCTTGGTGGCTTTTTTGTTCTCTCTGGACAACATATAAAACACAATGTCTTATTCTAATAGCTATTCTTGACTGGGCTCAGGCGATGGCATTTCCTTACCTTGCTCATAGGTGCCTTGCTCAGTACCTTGCCAGCATCAGCCCTACCTACTCCTGATTCTGGTTAAAGGGGGTGAATATTCATAGCAAGGGTCAGAAAACATTTCTGTAAAGGGCCTAATAGTAAATACTTCAGATTTTCAGGCCGTACAGCCTCTATTACAAATATTCAACTCTGCCATTGTAGCATGAAAGCAACCATGGACAACGTGTAAACAAATGAGCATAGTTGTGTTTCTATAAAACGTTAAGAACACAAAATTTAAATTTCATGGCATTTTCATTTGGCATGAACTAGTCTTTTTTTTCTCTCTAGGTCATTTAAAATGTGGAAAACATTCTTAGCTCATGAGCCATACAGAAACATGGAGTGGGCTGGGTTTGGCCTGCAGATATAGTTTGCAGACCCCTAGTTTATGATGAGAGTATCAGGAGGGAGGAAGGGCTGATATTTGACATTGCTCAACTTTCTTTACTTTCAGCATTCCTGTATTGTGAATATCAGCCTTGTTTTGTGCTAGAACATTTCCTCAGTTAAGGAGATAACTATGCCCATGTGTTCAAAACATAAGTGAGCTTCGACTTAACCAGAGGAGGAAGTTCCTGCTTTGTCTCTCATTACATTACTTTTGCACAGAGTGTGTTTGGAAACTGTGTAGTAAAGCAGATCAGATAATTTTTCTGTGCATTGTTTTATGGTAAAAGCCTACAAGTAGCATCACCTGACATACAAATATCAGCAAATAGCAAATAGTACATGCACAGGATATGCATAGAGACCAGTAGAATGACAAATGCATGGGATGCATAGCAAAAAGAAGCATATACCGTAATGTAATGCATAGGATGTATTCTAATGACATATTTTGTTGTCAAAAGGCTTATTACTGTTGATTACAAAATATAACTTAAGTTTACTATTAATGGTAATAATAATGGAGAAAGTAAATAATAGGGAAGCCTCTGAGAATGTAGATTCATTACCATGATATGGTAGGATGGTCATTCCCCTCTCCCCAAGTTGGTATGCAGCCCGATTAAACAGGTACAGTCATACCAGTTATTTATGACTGACATCCATTTTGATTGGGCCAGTGCCCATTCTGATTGGTCAGTGCCCATGATCTATCCTTGAACTTAAATGTATGTTAATTAAAACTACTAGTTAGAGTCCTGGGAAGGGGCATAAAAACAAACTAATGGGCTTCCCTGGTGGCACAGTTGTTAAGAGTCCGCCTGCTGATGCAGGGGACACGGGTTCGTGCCCCAGTCCAGGAAGATCCCACATGCTGCGGAGCAGCTGGGCATATGAGTCATGGCCACTGAGCCTGAGCGTCTGGAGCCTGTGCTCCGCAACGGGAGAGGCCACAACAGTGAGAGGCCCGTGTACCACAAAAAAGAAATAAATAAAAACAAATAAAACAAAACTAACGTGTGAAGTTTTGTCACCAATTGTAAAATATTAATATGGTTAATTTCTAGAAATATGGAGGCTAAAATAAAATTATGGTCAATTTTCAGAAATATTTCAGATCAACATAAACATCCTATTACTAGCCCTTAGAAATTCTGATAAAATATAACATCTCATGATCAAGCAAGAAATTCCAACTTGCTAGAATAAAAAAAAAGAAAAGAAAGAAATAAAAACTATGACTGCCGGGGTGGGGTATAGCATGGTCAGATTGTGTAAACTAGGAATGTGGGCTTTAGTGGCCATGTAACAAAGGAGATGAGGCCTTGGGTCATTGTGAAGTGAGGTTTTGGAGCTATAGACACCTGGGGATAGCTAGTACACTTGAATTTATGAACTTCAGTAAAATTAAAAAAAATTATACCCATGGAGAAAAAATGAACTTGGCTCTTTGCCTGAGACTTGGCTGGCAAATAATCTCCCAGGAAGATTTGTAATCATTGGCTTAAAACTCACCCAAAACCTGAAAAGTAGCATAAAAATTGGTTCTGAGCTGGTGGCTCCCCTGGGATTCTAGGCAGAAGCAAAGTCAAAATAGCTCTTGAGGAACATGCAATACAGGCAATAAGGTATTCTTACAGAAAAAAAAAATAGCCCTTTAAAGCATGAATTCACAGTAAAGTGTTACCAAACACATGAGGAAATAGCACACCATAATGAACGTCAGTAGACACAACAAACAACAGGATTATATCTCCAAGAAATACAGTTAGCAGAATGGAGATATGAGAGAAAATTCAAAACTCAGAAACCTAACAATTGAATAAGAGACTTTAAAAACAAGACTGTTGGATTTACGAAAGAAGAAAATAAACTTTTAGAAATGGAAGTGAAAGAGTGGCGTGGACATATATACACTACCCAGTGTAAGATAGATAGCTAGTGGGAAGTAGCCACGTAGCACAGGGAGATCAGCTTGGTGCTTTGTGACCACCTAGAGGGGTGGGATAGGGAGGGTGGGCGGGAGACACAAGAGGGAAGGGGTATGGGGATATAGGTATATGTATAGCTGATTCACTTTGTTATAAAGCGGAAAGTAACACACCATTGTAAAGCAATTATACTTCAATAAAGATGTTAAAAAAGAGAAAATTATGATTTGTTTGCTAATCATCAGATAATATAAAGCTAGTAGAAATTATTAAGTTGTTAACTGGATTAAGGCAATCATCCGTAATGCAGCAGAGAGGGATAAAGAGATGACAAAACATGAGCTAAAGAGACATGAGAATGAGAAGATTCAACATATATCTAAAAGAGACTCTAAAAGAATAATTAGAACATGGAGGAGAAGCAATATTTAAAGAGATAATGGCTGATAATTTTTCAAGACTGATGAAAGATATGATGTAGATTTAAGAAATTCAGGAAGCATCAAGCAGGATATATAAAAAATAAACTACGTATCATAATCTCGTAATGAAACTAGAGAATCCCATAGAAAATTTGAAAATGTTAAAAATCCACCAAAAAGAAATTACCTATAAAGAAGCATACACCAACTATGAACTGCAAGACAAAACTAATTGAGGCCAAAAGAGAAAGGAATATCCTCAAAGTACTGAGGAGAGTAACTATTTATCTAGAGTTTCTATACCTGGTAAATATCATAAGAGTATGGGCAAAATAAGTGCAAATTTAGCTGAAGACTAAGCAAATTTCCTACTCTTAGACAGTGAAAGAACTAATATACCTATATACATATACACATATATATGTATATATGTGTGTGTGTGTGTGTGTGTGTGTGTATATATATATATATATATATATATATATATATATATATATATATATATATATATACACATACATACATGCCAGGCAAAGGAAAATGGAATGCAGAAACAATGAGATGCACAAAGCAATGGTGAACATTGAAATTTGTAAAGATAGGTAAATCCAAACAAGACAGATTATAGAAAACAACAATAACATTAATGATTAAATGACAGATTGTAAGCATGATATGGGTTGAATTATATCCCCCACACCCAAAATTCATATGTTGAGGTCCTAAGCCCCTCCAGTACCTCACAATTTGATCATATTTGGAAATAGGATTGTTGCAGATATAACTAGTTAAGATGAGGTCATACTGGAGTAGGGTGGGTCCCTAATACAATATGAATGGCATCCTTATAAAAAGGGGAAATTTGGACACAGAGACACATACACATACAAATACTTCATCATGTGAAGAATGGAGTTATGCTGCCACAGCCTGGAAATACCAGAAATTAGGAGCAAGGCTGGGACACAAATCCTTCTCTGGTGGCTTCAGAGCGACCATGGCCCTGCCAGAACTGTGAGGCAAATTTCTGTTATTTAAGCCACTTAGTTTGTGCTACTTTGTTATGGCAGCCATAGAAAACTAATATAGACTTCCCTGGGGATCCAGTGGTTAGGACGTGGAGCTTTCACTGCTGTGGGCCCGTGTTCAATCCCTGGTCAGGAAAGTAAGATCCCACAAGCTGTGTGGCGTGGCCAAAAAAAAAAAATCACCAAAACTAATATAAATGACAAAATAGATTAAAACACTTGAAAAGAATAGTAGTAGATAATTATATAATAATAATAGATGAGTATGTTAGAGTTGCGTTTTTCTGTCTCTTGTATTATAGTCTGGGAGAAAGAGTAGAAATATAGATCAACTTTAGTCTTTAAGTCAGTATGCATGTTAGATATTTGATGGTAATCAACAAAAGAATTTAAATAGAATATTTATAGCTGTACCCGTCGAGATTGACAGAAGGGAACTGTATGGATAAAAACTTAATAAATATGATATAAAGGAAGAAGGGGGGAAGAAAAGTAAAAGCGTGGTAAATAAAGCAAAATTGTTGAAAAAAATTCAAGTATATAATTAAGTACAATAAATGTTAAAGGCCTAAACTCATCTGTTAAGAGCATAGAAGTTCATAATGAAAAGATTTAATTAGCTATATTCTAAAGACAAGGGGTAAATGGGAAGCAAAACATGGAAGAGTTGGACATAAATGGATAAAAATGAAAGGTTGAGGCATAGAATAGCTAAAGAAAGCTGGCACTGAGATGGTGATATAAGATAAACCTAGCGGCAGGACAGGAATAAAGACACAGATGTAGAGAATGGACTTGAGGACGGGGGTGGGTTGGAGTGGGGAAGAGTAAGCTGGGATGAAGTGAAAGATTAGGATAGACATATGTACACTACCAAATGTAAAATAGATAGCTATTCGGAAGGAGCTGCATAGCACAGGGAGATCAGCTCGGTGCTTGGTGACCACCTAGAGGGGTGGGATAGGGAGGGTGGGAGGGAGGGAGACACAAGAGGGAGGGGATATGGGGATACACGTATACATATAGCTGATTCACTTTGTTATACAACAGAAACTAACACAACACTGTAAAGCAATTATACTCTAATAAAGATGTAAAAACGAACAACTCCAACTAGGGTTTTCATCCAAATTCAAAAGTTGTTTTACAATCATTAAGCTTTGAAGTTCATAAACTAGTACATTATTTGACTATTTCCATTAGTCATATAAAGTGAGAAATCAAGTCACAGCCTTTATCAAAAGATTGAATATTTCCAAGTGACATCTCATGAATACAGGGCAGAAAAGTAAAGAAAATATCAAACTCTATTTTTCTTTTGTAGAATACTGATACCAAAAAAGCTTTAAAAATTAAAAAATGTTGGTCACCAAAAAAAAAAAAAAGAAAAACTATTTAAGGCAAAATAACTTTTAGTGATAAGGAGGTTCACTTTTTAATGATGCAGAGGAGAACTAACTAGTAAGATATATATATATATATTGTTTTGTTTTGTTTTGTTTTGTTTTGTTTTGTGGTACGTGGGCCTCTCACTCTTGTGGCCTCTCCCATTGTGGAGCACAGGCTCTGGACGCGCAGGCTCAGCGGCCATGGCTCACGGGCCTAGCCGCTCTGTCGCATGTGGGATCTTCCCACACCAGGGCACGAACCCGTGTCCCCTGCATTGGCAGGCGGGCTCTCCACCACTGCGCCACCAGGGAAGCCCCAGAAGATATATTTTTGAAACAACCTAGCCTCATATATATATAGCAAGTTTTGACATAAATACAAGGAAACATTGACATATTCACTTTCATATTTGAAGATTTTAACATACCTACCTCAGTAGTGAATAGAACAAGCAGGGAAAAAAATTAGTACAGTTAAAGAGCAAACTTGATCTAGTGAACATAACTAGAACTCTAGGTACAATAATTAGATATAATGATTTTTCTTTTCAATTATACATAAACTATTTCTAAAAATTGACTGTGTACAAGGTTACAGTGAAATTTCAAAAACACCCAAAGTCTACATGAAAACCACTTTCTCTGACTGCCCTGTAATAAAGATATACATCAATTTTAAGTGGCAAAAAAACTTGTACATTTTGAAATTTAAAAAATACTCTTTAATCCATTGGTTAAGAAAAAAATCATATGGTAAATTATAAATCATTGAGACTTGAACAACAATGATGACACCACTTGCTAAAACTTATGAGATTCTCCTAAAGCCACATTTAGAAAATTTTAGCTTCAGATGAATGTGTAAGAAGAGAAGGAAAACTAACATTAACGAACTGTGTCCACTTTAAGGAGTTACAAAATGAACAACAGAGTTGACCTGTCCCCCCAAAAATGAGGAAAGTAAAGTTACAAATTAATAAAATAAAAAACAAAAAAACCCCAATAAGATCAACAAAACCAAAATCTGGTCTTTGAATAGTAGACAAGACTAACAAAATAAACTAATTGTAATATTGATTTTACAAAGAGGATTGATAAATGATCAATAAGAGGAATGGAAAAAGAAAACACTGTCATAAATATGGTTGAATTTAAAAGCATAATGCAATACCTTGAATAGCTTTGTAAATAAATCTGAGAATTACACAAATGGACACTTCATGCAAAAAAATTAAACTTATTAAAACTGTCTCAGGGGAGTAAATGATCCAAGTAAATCTATAACCAGTAAAGTAATTCTATCAGTAGTCAAAAATCTGGTACAAAAATTATCCCCAGGTCTAGAGGATTTCATGTCAGTTTACCATATTTTCAAGGAATAGATAATCCTTATTGTATACAAACTCTTTCAGAGAATAGAAAAAGAAAGAAAACTCCCCTCTGCTAACTTTTAGAGAATAATATAATCTTGTCACCCAAATTAGGCAGATATACTTTGAGAAATATAAACTACAGAATTACCTCACTTATGTACATGGATGCAAAAAATCATAAATATAAGCAAGTTAAATCCATTAATGGATTTGATTAATGAAATACCACCTCATGCCAATTTGGATTTATACCAGAAATATTAAAGAATATTTTAACTTTTAAAAATGTATTAATGTCCTTGATCACCTTAAAGAAGAAAAGTCATATAACCATTTCAGTGGATTTAAAAAACATTTAATATTTCAATATCATTTTATGATTAAAAAACTAGCTAACTAGGAATACAATAGGACTTTTAAAATTGGGTAAATATTATTGACCAAGGAATATTTGGAATAAAATAATGTTACCAACTATTATTACCTTCATGCAACAGGCAATAAGAAAAGAAAAATAAATAAAAGTTACAGGTATTGGAAAAGAAAACGAACAAAAACTGTTAGAAAATGATTGTCTTTATAGAAGAAATTAAATAATCTTCAGGTAAACTGTTAGAACTAAAAATAATTCAGCAAAGTTTCTGGATAAAAATACAAAACATATTACCATAAAACTTCTAGAATAGTACATAGGAGTTTATCGTTATGACCTGGAGTTCTTAGGGAAACCGTTCTTCATCAATATTATAAATTCCTGCTGTGGGAAGGACACTGAAGAGAATGAAGAGACAAGCCACAGACTGGGTGTTATATTTGCAAATCACATATCTGATAAAGTACTTGTATCCAGAATATATTAAAAAGAAATCTCAAAACACAATAAAAAAACTAACAACCCAAGTAAAAGTGGGAAAAGATTTGAATGGATACTCTACAAAGAAGATGAAGATAAACAGATTGGCAAATAAATACAAGAAAAATGCTCAGTGTCATTAGCCATTAAGTGAATGCAAATTAAAGCCACACTTAGATACCACTACAAACCTATCAGAATGGCTAAAATAATAATTTTTAAAAATATAATACCAGTGTCAGTGAGAATGGAGAGCAAATGAAACTTTCATATGTTGCCAGTAAGAATGTAAAGTGGTACAGTTGCTCTGGAAAACAGTTTGGCAGTTTCTTATATTCTTATATGCAATTCCAATACCACCCAGCAATTGCACTTCTAAGTTTTTATCCCAGAGAAATGGAAACTTGTGTTTGCACACAAACCTGTGCATGAATGTGTAGAGAGCTTTATTAATAATGAGACAAAATTGGAAGCAACCCAAATGTCCATCAACAACAGATGAATGGATAAAACATATTGCGGTATATTCACATAATGGAATACTATTCAGCAGTAAGAAAGAAAGTGAACTTTTGATACATGCATCAACATTGATAAATCCCAAAGGCAGCATGCTCAGTGAAAGGAGCCAGTCTCAAAAGGTTATATACTTCAAAATTTCACTTATATGACATTCTCAAAAAGACAAAACTATAGTGACAGAGTGGTTGCCATGTTTAGGAGTGGAGGAAGGATGTGACTACAAAGCGGTAGCATAAGGTATTGTTTTGGGATGATGGAACTGTTCTGTATCTTGATTGTGGTGTTGATTACATTTACACATGTATTAAAATTCATAGAACTGTACAGCAAAAAACCTCAATTTCCCCCTATGTCAATTTAGAAAATAAAATTAAGAAACTAAAAAATTACTTTATAGAAAAAAGGATATGTGCAGTGCCAGAAGGATGATCATACATCCCATTTGGCCTGGAACATGTCCAGTTCATGCCTTTGTCCTGGTATAGTTATTAATGGTGTCACTCTCAAAATGTCTGGCTGGAATGGTACATTATACAGTCACCCTAATTATGAAACAATTTGTTTTCATTAAGATATGAGAAGCAATAGTAAACACAATATTGCTTTTGTTTACCATTCATATAATGAAGCACAGAACTTGCATGGCATATACACTTTCCTCTAGGGAGAGAGAGAGGAGAAAGGAATGGGGGCTTTAGCCAAAATAAATATGACAAAATTAAAAATAAAAAGGTGGCTCTTAATGGAAAGAAAAGAAGGTATTTTTTTTCTTATTCATGTTCGTGTTAGAACTTGATCAGTTCTTGACTCAAGTAGGTGATTGGAAATGTTGGTGGTCCTCTCAGATTGTTGAAAAATGAAATGGTAGGTGCTGATGTCACCTCTTGTCTTAACTATTCTGACTGAAACAACCCCATTCTCTGATACCCATGAATGGTGTTTGTTTAAAAAAAAAAAGTCTGGGTTTGCAATTATATGAACAGTAGCCATCTTGGGGATGGGAACCAGTATTACCCTAAGGCAGAGAGAGAAACTGCAGACACAGTAGCTACCCAAAGACTAGAATATATTATTGTGACCCACTGCTTTAATGGGTAAAAAGAGTGTCACATTACCATCAAGTGCATCCTAGAATGAGTTCTCTTTAGAAGCATTACTCAGTGCAGTAATATGACTTCCTGTTTGCCTTTGACTGGAAGAAGACAGACAGTTTGATTAAATGAAATTCTTCTATGGTAACTTTAGGTAAACATTGTGCTCTACAACCCATTTGCAGAAGTCCTTTAAAGACAGATGTTGCACAGAACTAAGATATGTTTTGATATTCCCACTTCAGTCAGGGCAATGCAAAGAAGGCCTTTCCCCTTACATAAAAATGCCATCACAGATCATCAGCATTCTTCCCCTCAACCAACACTATCTCAAAAAACAGATGTGGCTCTCACTTGTTGCTTTCTTTTATTTGGTCCTCTTTACCTAAAAACTCCTTTATTGAGATATAATTCATATACCATGCCATTCACCCACTTAAAGTCTACAATCCAGTGGGGTTTTAGTATAGTCACATATATGTGCAAGCATCACCACAGTCAATATTACAATATATCTGTCATCTTACAAAGAAACCCTATACCCTTTAGCTATCATCCCCTACCTCCTCATCACCCACACTTGGCCCTAAGCAACCATTAATCTACTTTCTGTTTCTATTGATTTCCATAGTCTTTACTTTCATATGAATGAGATCATATATTATGTGGGCTTTTGTAAATGGCTTCTTTCACTTAGCATAATGTTTTTAACGTTCATCCATATTGTAGCATATATATATATATATATATCAGTGCTTCATTCCTTTCTCTGGCTGAGTAATATTCTGTTATATAGATATACCATATTTTGTTTATCCATTTGTCTCTTGATGAACATTTGGGTTGTTTCTATCTGTTGGCAGTTGTGAATAATCCTACTATAAACATTTGTGTACAAGTTTCTGTGCAGATATAAGTTTTCAACATTCTTGTTTGTATACCTAGGAATGGAATTACTGGGTCGTATGGTAACTCTCATTTAATCACTTGAGGAATTGCCAGGCTGTTTTCCAAAGATGCTGCACCAGTTTGCATTCCCATCAGCAGTGTATGAGTGTTCCAATTTCTCCACATTCTCACTAATATGTGTTGTTTATTTAACTTTTTGATTCTAGCCATCCTACTGGCTTTAAAGTGGTGTCTTGGGCTTCCCTGGTGGCGCAGTGGTTGAGAGTCCTCCTGCCAATGCAGGGGACACGGGTTTGTGCCCTGGTCTGGGAAGATCCCACATACCGTGGAGCGGCTGGGCCTGTGAGCCATGGCCGCTGAGCCTGAGCGTCTGGAGCCTGTGCTCCACAACGGGAGAGGCCACAACAGTGAGAGGCCCACGTACAGCAAAAAAAATAAAATAAAATAAAAAAGTGGTGTCTTATAGTGTTTTGATTTTATTTCCCTGATGACTTATGATGTTGAGCATCTTTGCATGGGCTTATTGGTTATTTGTATATCTTCTCTGGAGAAATGTTTGTTCAAATCTTCTGCACGTTTTAAAATTGGATTATCTGCCTTTTTATTTTTAACATATAAGGGTTCTAACTATATTATTGGTGCAAGTCCCTTATCAGATATATGATTTGCACAAGTGTTTTCTCATTCTATGGGCTGTATTTTCACCTTATTGATGCTGGCCTTTGAATTAGAAAAGTGTTAAATGTTTTAAAATTAATTTTTATTGGAGTATAGTTGATTTACAATGTTGTGTTAGTTTCTGCTGTACAGCAAATTGAATCAGTTATACAAATACCTATATCCAATCTTTTTTAGATTCTTTTCCCATATGGATCATTAGAGAGTACTGAGTAGAGTTCTCTGTGCTATACAGTAGGTTCTTATTAGTTATCTATTTTGTATATAGTAGTATGTATATGTCAATCCCAATCTCCCAATTTATCCCTCCCCCCCATTTACCCCTTGGTAACCATAAGTTTGTTTTCTACACCTGTGACTCTTTTTTTTGTTTTGTAAATAAGTTAATTTGTACCATTTTTTACCATTTCACATATGATCGATATCATATGATATTTGTCTTTCTCTGTCTGGCTTACTCCACTCAGTATGACAATCTCTAGGTCCATCCATGTTGCTGCAAATGGGATTATTTTGTTCTTTTTTATGGCCAAGTAATATTCCATTGTATATATGTACCACATCATCTTTATCCATTCCTCCATCGTTGGACATTTAGGTTGCTTCCATGTCCTGGCTGTTGTAAATAGTGCTGCAATGAACATTAGGGTACATGTATCTTTTTGAACTATGGTTTTCTCTGGATATACAGCCAGGAATGGGATTGCTGGATCATATGGTAGCTCTATTTTTAGTTTATTAAAGAACCTCCATACTGTCCTCCTTTAAATTTTGATGAAGTCCTATTTACCTATATTTTTCTTTTGTCACTCATACTTTTGGTGTTATAACTAAGAATCTTTGCCAAATAAAAGATCATGAAGACTTTCCCCCTATGTTATCTTTCAAAAGTTTTATAGTTTTTACACTTACATTTAGGTCTTTGATCCATTTTGAGTCAATTTTTTATGTGATGTGAAGAAAGGATCCAACTTCATTCTTCTGCAGTTGTCCTAGTATCATTTGTAGAAAAGACTCTTCTTTACCTGTTGAATGGTCTTGGCATCCTTGTAAAAAAAAAAGTCACTTAGTTATACACATATGGGTTAATTCCCAGATTATATCTTCTGTTCCATTGATCTGTTTGTCTATCCTTGTGCCAGTACAACATTATCTTGACTACCCTTTTTTGTAGTAAGTTTTGGAGTTGGGAAGTATAATCCTCCTGCTTTATTCTTTTTTTCCAGGATGGTTTTGGCTGTTCTGCTTCCCCTGCAATTTTGTGTGAATTTTAGAATAATTTTATCAATTTATACAAAGAAGCCATCTGAGATTCTGATAGGGATTGCACTTAATCTGTAGATCAGTTTGGTTAGTATTGCCATCTTAACAATGTTGTCTTCTAATCCATGATTATGGTATGATTTTCCATTTATTTAGATCTTCTGTAATTTCTTTCAATAATGTTTTGTAGTTTTCATTTTATAAGTCTTTCATTTTGTTAAATTTACTCTGAAGTATTTTATTCTTTTATATGCTTTTGTTAATGGAATTGTTTTCTTTTTTTTTTTTTGCTTTATAACAAATTTAATCAGTTATACATATACATATGTTCCCATATCCCCTCCCTTTTGCATCTCCCTCCCACCCTCCCTATCCCACCCCTCCAGGCAGTCACAAAGCACCGAGCTGATCTCCCTGTGCTATGCGGCTGCTTCCCACTAGCTATCTACCTTACGTTTGGTAGTGTATATATGTCCATGCCGCTCTTTCACTTTGTCACAGCTTACCCTTCCCCCTCCCCATATCCTCAAGTCCATTCTCTAGTAGGTCTGTGTCTTTATTCCTATCTTACCCCTATGTTCTTCATGACATTTTTTTTCTTAAATTCCATATATATGTGTCAGCATACAGTATTTGTCTTTCTCTTTCTGACTTACTTCACTCTGTATGACAGACTCTAGGTCCATCCACCTCATTACAAATAGCTCAATTTCATTTCTTTTTATGGCTGAGTAATATTCCATTGTATATATGTGCCACATCTTCTTTACCCATTCATCTGATGATGGACACTTAGGTTGTTTCCATCTCCGGGCTATTGTAAATAGGGCTGCTATGAACATTTTGGTACATGTCTCTTTTTGAATTATGGTTTTCTCAGGGTATATGCCCAGTAGTGGGATTGCTGGGTCCTATGGTAGCTCTATTTGTAGTTTTTTAAGGAACCTCCATACCGTTCTCCATAGTGGCTGTACCAATTCACATTCCCACCAGCAGTGCAAGAGTGTTCCTTTTTTTCCACACCCTCTCCAGCATTTATTGTTTCTAGATTTTTTGATGATGGCCATTCTGACTGGTGTGAGACGATATCTCATTGTAGTTTTGATTTGCATTTCTCTAATGAGCAAAGATGTTGAGCATCCTTTCATGTGTTTGTTGGCAGTCTGTATATCTTCTGTGGAGAAATGTCTATTTAGGTCTTCTGCCCATTTTTGGATTGGGTTGTTTGTTTTTTTGTTATTGAGCTGCATGAGCTGCTTATAAATTTTGGAGATTAATCCTTTGTCAGTTGCTTCATTTGCAAATATTTTCTCCCATTCTGAGGGTTGTCTTTTGGTCTTGTTTATGGTTTCCTTTGCTGTGCAAAAGCTTTTAAGTTTCATTAGGTCCCATGTGTTTATTTTTGTCTTTATTTCCATTTCTCTAGGAGGTGGGTCAAAAAGGATCTTGCTGTGATTTATGTCATAGAGTGTTCTGCCTATGTTTTCCTCTAAGTGTTTGATAGTTTCTGGCCTTACATTTAGGTCTTTAATCCATTTTGAGCTTATTTTTGTGTATGGTGTTAGGGAGTGATCTAATCTCATACTTTTACATGTCCCTGTCCAGTTTTCCCAGCACCACTTATTGAAGAGACTGTCCTTTCTCCACTGTACATTCCTGCCTCCTTTATCAAAGATAAGGTGACCATATGTGCGTCGGTTTATCTCTGGGCTTTCTATCCTGTTCCATTGATCTATCTTTAAGTTTTTATGCCAGTACCATACTGTCTTGATTACTATAGCTTTGTAGTATAGTCTGAAGTCAGGGAGCCTGATTCCTCCAGCTCCATTTTTCGTTCTCAAGATTGCTTTGGCTATTCGGGGTCTTTTGTGTTTCCATACAAATTGTGAAATTTTTTGCTCTAGTTCTGTGAAAAATGCCAGTGGTAGTTTGATAGGGATTGCATTGAATCTGTAGATTGCTTTGGGTAGTAGAGTCATTTTCACAATGTTGATTCATCCAATCCAAGAACATGGTACATCTCTCCATCTATTTGTATCATCTTTAATTTCTTTCATCAGTGTCTTATAATTTTCTGCATCCAGGTCTTTTGTCTCCTTAGGTAGGTTTATTCCTAGATATTTTATTCTTTTTGTTGCAATGGTAAATGGGAGTGTTTTCTTGATTTCACTTTCAGATTTTTCATCATTAGTATATAGGAATGCAAGAGATTTCTGTGCATTAATTTTGTATCCTGCAACTTTACCAAATTCATTGATTAGCTCTATTAGTTTTCTGGTAGCAACTTTAGGATTCTCTATGTATAGTATCATGTCATCTGCAAACAGTGACAGCTTTACTTCTTCTTTTCCGATTTGGATTCCTTTTATTTCCTTTTCTTCTCTGATTGCTGTGGCTAAAACTTCCAAAACTAAGTTGAATAAGAGTGGTGAGAGTGGGCAACCTTGTCTTGTTCCTGATCTTAGTGGAAACGGTTTCAGTTTTTCACCATTGAGGACGATGCTGGCTGTGGGTTTGTCATATATGGCCTTTATTATGTTGAGGAAAGTTCCCTCTATGCCTACTTTCTGCAGGGTTTTTATCATAAATGGGTGTTGAATTTTGTCGAAAGCTTTCTCTGCATCTATTGAGATGATCATATGGTTTTTCAACTTCAATTTGTTAATATGGTGTATCACGTTGATTGATTTGCGTATATTGAAGAATCCTTGCATTCTTGGAATAAACCCCACTTGATCATGGTGTATGATCCTTTTAATGTGCTGTTGGATTCTGTTTGCTAGTATTTTGTTGAGGATTTTTGCATCTATGTTCATCAGTGATATTGGCCTGTAGTTTTCTTTCTTTGTGACATCCTTGTCTGGTTTTGGTATCAAGGTGATGGTGGCCTCGTAGAATGAGTTTGGGAGTGTTCCTCCCTCTGCTATATTTTGGAAGAGTTTGAGAAGGATAGATGTTAGCTCTTCTCTAAATGCTTGATAGAATTCACCTGTGAAGCCATCTGGTCCTGGGCTTTTGTTTGTTGGAAGATTTTTTATCACAGTTTCAATTTCAGTGCTTGTGATTGTTCTGTTCATATTTTCTATTTCTTCCTGATTCAGTCTTGGCAGGTTGTGCATTTCTAAGAATTTGTCCATTTCTTCCAGGTTGTCCATTTTATTGGCATAGAGTTGCTTGTAGTAATCTCTCATGATCTTTTGTATTTCTGCAGTGTCAGTTGTTACTTCTCCTTTTTCATTTCTAATTCTATTGATTTGAGTCTTCTCCCTTTTTTTCTTGATGAGTCTGGCTAATGGTTTATCAATTTTGTTTATCTTCTCAAAGAACCAGCTTTTAGTTTTATTGATCTTTGCTATCGTTTCCTTCATTTCTTTTTCATTTATTTCTGATCTGATTTTTATGATTTCTTTCCTTCTGCTAACTTTGGGATGTTTTTGTTCTTCTTTCTCTAATTGCTTTAGGTGCAAGGTTAGGTTGTTTATTTGAGATGTTTCCTGTTTCTTAAGGTGGGATTGTATTGCTATAAACTTCCCTCTTAGAACTGCTTTTGCTGCATCCCATAGGTTTTGGGTCGTCATGTCTCCATTGTCATTTGTTTCTAGGTATTTTTTAATTTCCCCTTTGATTTCTTCAGTGATCACCTTGTTATTAAGTAGTGTATTGTTTAGCCTCCATGTGTTTGCATTTTTACAGCTCTTTTCCTGTAATTGATATCTAGTCTCATAGCATGGTGGTTGGAAAAGATACTTGATACAATTTCAATTTTCTTAAATTTACCAAGGCTTGATTTGTGACCCAAGATATGATCTATCCTGGAGAATGTTCCATGAGCACTTGAGAAAAATGTGTATTCTGTTGTTTTTGGATGGAATGTCCTATAAATATCAATTAAGTCCACCTTGTTTAATGTATCATTTAAAGCTTGTATTTCCTTATTTATTTTCATTTTGGATGATCTGTCCATTAGTGAAAGTGGGGTGTTAAAGTCCCCTACTATGATTGTGTTACTGTCGATTTCCCCTTTTATGGCTGTTAGTATTTGCCTTATGTATTGAGGTGCTCCTATGTTTGGTGCATAAATATTTACAATTGTTATATCTTCTTCTTGGATCGATCCCTTGATCATTATGTAGTGTCCTTCTTTGTCTCTTCTAGTAGTCTTTATTTTAAAGTCTATTTTGTCTGATATGAGAATTGCTACTCCAGCTTTCTTTTGGTTTCCATTTGCATGGAATATCTTTTTCCATCCCCTTACTTTCAGTCTGTATGTGTCTCTAGGTCTGAAGTGGGTCTCTTGTAGACAGCATATATGTGGGTCTTGTTTTTGTATCCATTCAGCCAATCTGTGTCTTTTGGTGGGAGCATTTAGTCCATTTACATTTAAGGTAATTTTCGATATGTATGTTCCTATTCCCATTTTCTTAATTGTTTTCGGTTCGTTATTTTAGGTCTTTTCCTTCTGTTGTGTTTCTTGCCTAGAGAAGTTCCTTTAGCATTTGTTGTAAAGCTGGTTTGGTGGTGCTGAACTCTCTCAGCTTTTGCTTGTCTGTAAACGTTTTAATTTCTCCTTCAAATCTGAATGAGATCATTTTATAAGTCTTTCATTTTGTTAAATTTACTCTGAAGTATTTTATTCTTTTATATGCTTTTGTTAATGGAATTGTTTTCTTAATTTCATTTTCACACTGTTCATCGATAGTATATAGAAATAATTAGTTATTGTATATTGTTCCTGTATCCTGTACCCTTGCTGAACTAATTTATTAGTACTGATAGTTTCTTAGTGGATTCCTTAGTATTTCCTTTCTGTATACAATGTCATCTGTGAGTAGAGAAAAGTATCCACATTGGAAAGGAAGTAAAAAAAAAAACTTTTGTTTCTTTTTCTTGTCTAATTGCCCTGGCTAGAACCTCCAATAACAATATTGGAGTGGTAAGAGAAGAAATACTTGTCTTGTTCCTGATCTTACTGGGAAAGCAGCCAGTCTTTCACTATTAAGTATGATGTTAGATGTGGCTTTCTCATAGATGCTTTTTATCAGATTGAGGAAGTTCCCTCCTATCCCTTGTTTGTTGAGTATTTTTTATCATGAAAGAGTGTTAGATTTTGTCAGATACTTTTTCTAAGTCTATTGAGAGGATTATGTGATTTCTAAATATTATATTGATATGACGTACTAAAATACTGATTTCCAGATGTTAAATCAACCTTGCATCCCTGGGATAAATTCCATGGGGTCATGGTATAGAATTATTTTTATATATTGCTAGATTCAGTTTGCTGGCATTTTACTTGAAGTTATTTGGTACTCTTTGTATCAGTTCTACTCTTTCATACTCTAGGGAAACATTACCATAGTATAGCATTTCTTTATTTCTCTCCTTATAATGTTGGCTTAATGCGATGGAATGCTTAATTCTGGACCTACTAGATAAATGCAGTGATTCATGCTAATAACCTCTGTTTCATTGTCATACTCCATTTGTTGTCAAAATGCAAAGCTACTTTTAAAATATAGGATGGGAAAGAAAGTCTGTTTTATTTATTTTTTAAATTGACATCGACTCACGTAACATTAAAATAGTATCAGGTGCACAACATAATGATTCAATACTTGTATATATTGTGAAATGATTACCACAATAATGCTAGTTAGCATCCATCACCAGACGTAGTTACAAATTATATTTGTGTGTGTGATGAAAACTTTCAAGGTCTATTGTCTTAGCTACTTTTAAATATATAATCCAGTATTATTAACTATAGTCACCATGTTGTAAATTTCATCCCCAGGACTTATTTATTTTATAACTGGAAGTTTGTATCTTTTGATCCCCTTCACCCACCCACCCCCACCTCTGGCAGTCACCAGTCATTCCTGTATTTATGCATGTGGTTGAAAAAAATCTATTTTAAAGTTTTCATTTTTCTCCAAAGTTCATTTTATTTGTGAGTTGAATTGTAGCTACTGCTTCTTCCCCCTCTAATTTAACTTGTATTATTTTTTTCATCTTTGATTCAAGAGTGAACTAGAGAGTTAATTCTTTGTGGCTGAAACTGAATTATTTAGTAACAATTGGAATAACATGGCACTGTGTTCAAGTATAAGGAGTTGAGGTGAGAACACAAGCTTATAACCTACTTCTTCTGTGTGCTCAACTAGATTTGAATAGTTGATTCCCTACCTCTTAACACTGCCTTTCTTTTCCATTTAATGCCAATAATGTTGTGCTTCATTACCCTTGACTGATTCATTCTTTCCTTTCTGTCTTCTGGGTAAATATGTAGTACATATATTGCAGTTAGCATGGTTAATAGTAACTTTTGTGTATACTGACCTCTCATGCCTGAAATGACAATTTTGCCAAAAGTTGCAAGGACTGCCACATTTATATATCTGTGATTTTAAATATGGTTAAATTGGAGTCAGTAGGTGTGAGCCTGTTGTTCAGGGTAGGACTTTGCATAACTGGTAACTGTGGCATCTTTCTCAAACAGTGCTTTCATGGTGTCAGGTTCTTATCCTCAACATGTTCAGTGATTTGTTCCTCTTACAATAAGTCAAACTTCTTTAGCTTGACTAAGACCCTCCGTATACGTGCTCACTTACCGTTGTTTCCCAACGTGCACCATTTGCTGTAGTTAGGCTAACTTCCTCATTGTCCTAGAAGCACAGTGAATTCCCTTTTGCCTTGTTTTCCTTAGATGGAATAAATATCCTCTCTTCCACACTAATCTAAACCCTGCAAGATCCAATCCAAACCTTGCTGTCCATGAAGACATTCTTGACTAGATGAGCCCTCAGTAATCTCCTCGGAACTATAGCATTTACAATTGTGATTCCAGACTTATGGTAATGACAATTTCCATTATTAGCTGCTAATTCTCATGTGTTAGTACTATCTTTCTCAACATATTATATAGGCTTCTGGCAGGGAAGTTATCCTATATCATAACTCTTTTATCCTCCTTGTGGAACTTGTTGCTCAAGTGAACTTTCCTAATTGACTCGAATACTCATGCCAAATTTTATTTAAGTGTTTTAAACAACCAGAATTTGATCACTCTTATCATCAGTTATTACCAGAACTTATTTTCTCCTCTGTGCCTTTCGCTCTTCAATGATCAAATATATTTTAGTGATATGATACCAAAACAATGTATGTACCGTGAAGTTACTATACAGTTCTAGGGCTCTGAGTTTTCTTGTGCTGCTCTCTATCTTATAGGAGCACTATGATACCAGAAGCAAAGATAACTTCCTAAGGCAATTAAGAAAATTGACTTTTCCCCTGAAAAACAGTTTAACCACTGCTCAAGAACAAGCAAATATGTTCAGAATCTGCATATATCTTGCCAAGAGCCTAAAGCTTCTTGGGGAATAGCATAATAATTATGCTGTTGGTGTTGGTGATTATGATATTAACAATCTTAGCCTGAATAATATGTCACTATAAACATAGAACATAAATTTTGTAGCATGCAGAAACAGTGGATGGTGATCAGTGATGCAGGCAGGACAAGAGGTCAGAACCAGGAGAAGTAAGGCTTTGGCTAAACCCAGAGGTCTGTGCAAAGGTTTAAGTCAGTATAACTATGCATTCAAGATCCAGGCAATGCACAAGATCTGGTGGTTCGGGCATAGTGGAAATCATAGAAGTATTCAAAAGAGCAACAAGGAGATCTCTAAGTTAAATCAGCATTTACTTTATTCAGAACCATTTCATTTATCTCTCATTTTAACAAAAGTCAATCATACTTCTAACCTGCTCAAAGCCTTGTAAAGCCATAAGTGCCTTAATGTGCTTTGAGTGAGGAATGTGGAGTCACAGAATAACGATGATCCTTACAATCTAGCAAAAGAGCATTGTAATAACAGAATATAAAGAAACTGAAGCAATCAATGTCTATATTTAGGATTTATTTGAGGTGTGGCAAAATATAATGTAAATGGGCACACAGAGCTTCTGATCTGTAACAAATACAATGACTATGGATTTTCATACTGCTGAAATAAGAAGTTATTCATGCATACAAGTTCTGTCTGTACAATTCAAAGCCCAACTAATTAGCTTCCAATAAATAAAAAAAAAGGAAGAAGGCAAACTCTGCTTTAACTAACCAAGAACCATTATAGCTTATTAAGATATCATTCTGGCATGAAGACTGAATCTGTCTTAGCATTTCTTCCAGCATACAAACGTGGGCCATCTGTGAGGGGATGGAAAGAGATATTCCATGCAAATTGAAATCAAAAGAAAGCTAGAGTAGCAATTCTCATAACAGACAAAATAGACTTTAAAACAAAGACTATTACAAGAGAAAAGAAGGACACTACATAATGATGAAGGAATCAATCCAAGAAGAAGATATAAAAATTGTAAATATTTATGCACTCAAAATAGGAGCACCTCAATACATAAGGCAAATACTAACAGCCAAAACAGGGGAAATTGACAGTAACACAATCATAGTAGGGTACTTTAAAACCCCACTTTCACCAATGGACAGATCATCCAAAATGAAAATAAATAAGGAAACACAAGCTTTAAATGATACATTAAACAAGATGGACTTAGTTGATATTCATAGGATATTCCATCCAAAAACAACAGAATACACTTTCTTCTCAAGTGCTCATGGAACATTCTCCAGGATAGAGCATATCTTGGGTCACAAATTAAGCCTTGGTAAATTTACGAAAATTGAAATCATATCAAGTATCTTTTCAGACCACAACGCTATGAGACTAGATATCAACTACAGGAAAAAATCTGCAGAAAATACAAACAAATGGAGGCTGAAAAATACACTACTTAATAACAAAGAGATCACTGAAGAAATCAAAAAGGAAATCAAAAAATACCTAGAAACAAATGACAATGAAAACACGATAACCCAAAGCCGATGGGATGCAACAAAAGCAGTTCTAGCAGGGAAGTTTATAGCAATACAATCCTACCTTAAGAAACAAGAAAAACCTCAAATAAACACCTAAACTTACAACTAAAGCAATTAGAGAAAGAAGAACAAAACCCCCAAAGTTAGCAGAAGAAAAGAAATCATAAAGATCAGATCAGAAATAAATGAAAAAGAAATGAAGGAAATGATAGCAAAGATAAATAAAACTAAAAGCTGCTTCTTTGAGAAGATAAACAAAATTGATAAACCATTAGCCAGACTCATCAAGAAAAAAAAGGGAGAAGACTCAAATCAATAGACTTAGAAATGAAAAAGGAGAAGTAAAAACTGACACTGAAGAAATACAAAGGATCATGAGAGATTACTACAAGCAACTCTATGCCAATAAAATGGACAACCTGGAAGAAATGGACAAATTCCTAGAAATGCACAACTTGCCAAGACTGAACCAGGAAGAAATAGAATATATGAACAGAGCAATCACAAGCACTGAAATGGAAACTGTGATTAAAAATCTTCCAACAAAAAAAAGCCCAGGACCAGACGGCTTCACAGGGGAATTCTGTCAAACATTTAGAGAAGAGCCAAAACCTATCTTTCTCAAACTCTTCCAAAATATAGCAGAGGGAGGGACACTCCCAAACTCCTTCTACGAGGCCACCATCACCCTGATACCAAAACCAGACAAAGATGTCACAAAGAAAGAAATCTACACGCCAATATCATTGATGAACACAGATGCAAAAATCCTCAAAAAAATACTAGCAAACGGAATCCAGCAGCACATTAATAGGATCATACACCATGATCAAGTGGGGTTTATCCCAGGAATGCAAGGATTCATCAATATACACACATCAATCAATGTGACACACCATATTAACAAATTGAAGGAGAAAAACCATATGGTCATCTCAATAGATGCAGAGAAAGCTTTTGACAAAATTCAACACCCATTTATGATAAAAACCCTGCAGAAAGTAGGCATAGAGGGAACTTTCCTCAACATAATAAAGACCATATATGACAAACCCACAGCCAACATCATCCTCAATGGTGAAAAACTGAAACCATTTCCACTAAGATCAGGAACAAGCAAGTTTGCCCATTCTCACCACTATTATTCAACATAGTTTTGGAAGTTTTAGCCACAGCAATCAGAGAAGAAAAGAAATAAAAGGAATCCAATTTGGAAAAAAAGAAGTAAAGCTGTCACCGTTTGCAGATGACATGATACTATACATAGAGAATCCTAAAGATGCTACCAGAAAACTACTAGAGCTAATCAGTGAATCTGGTAAAGTAGCAGGATACAAAATTAATGTACAGAAATTTCTTGCATTCCTATACACTAATGGTGAAAAATCTGAAAGTGAAATTAAGAACACACTCCCATTTACCATTGCAACAAAAAGAATAAAATATATAGGAATAAACCTACCTAAGGAGACAAGAGACCTGTATGCAGAAAAGTATAAGATACTGCTGAAATAAATTAAGATGATACAAACAGATGGAGAGATATACCATGTTCTTTGATTGGAAGAATCAACATTGTGAAAATGACTATACTACCCAAAGCAATCCATAGATTCAGTGCAATCCCTATCAACCTACCACTGGCATTTTTCACAGAACTAGAACAAAAAATTTCACAATTTGTATGGAAACACAAAAGACCCCGAATAGCCAAAGCAATCTTGAGAAAGAAAAACGGAGCTGGAGGAATCCGTCCCCCTGACTTCAGACTATAGTACAAAGCTACAGTAATCAAGACAGTATGGTACTGGCACAAAAACAGAAATATAGATCTATGGAACAGGATAGAAAGCCCAGAAATTATCCCACACACATATGGTCACCTTATCTTTGATAAAGGAGGCAAGAATATATAGTGGAGAAAAGACAGCCTCTTCAGTAAGTGGTGCTGGGAAAACTGGACGACTACATGTAAAAGAATGAAATTAGAACACTTCCTAACACCATACATGAAAATACGCTCAACATGGATTAAAGATCTAAATGTAAGGCCAGACACTATCAAACTCTTAGAGGAAAACATAGACCAAACACTCTGACATAAATCACAGCAAGATCCTTTTTGACCCACCTCCTAGAGAAATGGAAATAAAAACAAAAATTAACAAATGGGACCTAATGAAACTTCAAAGCTTTTGCACAGCAAAGGAAACCATAAACAAGATGAAAAGAGAACCCTCAGAATGGGAGAAAATATTTGCAAATGAAGCAACTGACAAAGGATTAATCTCCAAAATTTACAAGCAGCTTATGCAGCTCAATATCAAAAAAAGCCAACAACTCAATCCAAAAATGGGCAGAAGACCTAAATAGACATTTCTCCTAAGAAGATATACAGATTGCCAACAAATGCATGAAGGAATTCTCAACATCATTAATCATTAGAAAAATGCAAATCAAAACTACAATGAGATATCATCTCACACCAGTCAGAATGGCCATCATCAAAATATATGCAAACAATAAATGCTGGATAGGGTGTGGAGGAAAGGGAACACTCTTGTACCTTTGGTGGGAATGTAAATTGATAGAGCCACTATGGAGAACGGTATGGAGTTTCCTTAAAAAACTAAAACTAGAACTAACATAGAACCCAGTAATCCCACTCCTGGACATATACCCTGAGAAAACCATAGTTCAAAAAGAGTCATGTACCAAAGTGTTCATTGCAGCTCTGTTTACAATAGCCGGGACATGGAAGAAACCTAAGTGTCCATCAACAGGTGAATGGATAAAGAAGATGCCGCACATGTATTCAATGGAATGTTACTGAGCCATAAAAAGAAACGAAACTGATTTATTTGTAGTGAGGTGGATGTACCTAGAGTCTCACACAGAGTGGAGTAAGTCAGAAAGAGAATAACAAATACCGTATGCTAACACATATATATGGAATCTAAAAAATTGAAAAAAAAAAAAGGTCATGAAGAACCTAGGGACAAGACGGGAAAAAAGACACAGACCTACTAGAGAATGGACTTGAGGATATGGGGAAGGGGAAGGGTAAGCTGGGACAAAGTGAGAGAGTGGCATGGACATATATACACTACCAAACCTAAAATAGATAGCTAGTGGGAAGCAGCCGCATAGCACAGGGAGATCAGCCTGGTGCTTTGTGACCACCTAGAGGGGCGGGATATGGAGGGTGGGAGGGAGGGAGATGTAAGAGGGAAGAGATATGGGGACATATGTAGATTTATAACTGATTCACTTTGTTATAAAGCAGAAACTAATACACCATTGTAAAGCAGTTATACTCCAATAAAGGTGATTAAAAAAATGGAAATAAAAATAATGTAGAAGTTAAAATTTAAAAAAAAGTGGGCCATCTGAATGCTAAAGTCATGTCAGAACATGTGAATAGATGACCATTGCTGTACCTGATGTTTTTCTTGTAGTGTCTGGCAGGGTAGACACTCTAGACCTGTTAGTGACTTGACCATTTAGCCAATGAGATGACTATTCTCACAAGTAGAGATGAGAAGTTTCTTATTATTCCTGGATATCAGGCAAAGTTTATGAGTTCATGAATCCTTTGGCTAGATCTTGGTAGCCTTTTTTTTTTGTTATCCTATCACTGTCATTGTGTATGTTGTTCTCCCTTCCCCACTCCAAATGCTTTCTCACTTTCTATCCATCCAAGTTCTACTCATCCTTGAAGGCTTAGCAGAAATCTGGTCTTCCTAAAAAGCGCCATGTGGCTTATTCCTGTACACATGTTTATTCCTGATTCCTCTCGTCCTATAGCATCCTTTAGCAGTAAAATACCCATCAGCATTCAGTCATTGTTATCATCTTTCTTGACTTACCTCATTCAAATAGACTTTAAGTTGAATATCAAAACTCATTCAGATATTTGTCTTGATGCTCATGTAGTGGCTAGTACCACTCTAAGTATACAGCTACATCATACACACATAGCACACTTATTGTCTAAACCAGGACACTTCTGAGAGTAAAAGAGTGTACCATTAATAATTATTGTGGGCTTCCTTTGAAATGCATCAGAAAATAGAATGGGCTGCTAGATGGGTAGAAAGAGGAGGATAAATGAATAGGTATGTGATAAAGCAAGTACAGTAAAATATTAATGGCCGATTTAATTTAATTTATTTTTATTTTTTTGTCTGTGCCATGCCACACAGCTTGTGGGATTTAGTTCCCCGAACAGGGATTGAACCCTGGCCCTTGGCAGTGAGAGGGTGGTGTCCTAACCACTGGACCGCTGGGGAATTCCCTAATGGCAGATTTTTTTTTTAGATGGTGATTACTATAAAACCACTTCAACTTTCTGTATGTTTAGAAGATCTCATAAGAAAAAACTGAAAATATATAATTATGCTGGGACCAAGAGGGTAAACCAAGATGTATGATCACGCTAGCTTGGAGTTATTGAAGAATTGATCTCAAAAAGAAAAGCATGAGTACATAGAGGGATGAAAAGGAAGGAATAAGAAGCAATATAGCTAGATGGGTAGCCATGGTGTAAACTAATTGATGAATTTAAGATCTAGGATTAGGAACCTGGCTTTAACATCAAGAGTAACATTCCATTCTTCTGAAACTGACAGTGATATAGAAGCTTTTCACCATTACATTTTAAAATGGGTCCTAGGAGGGAGCAATGATATGACTAAGGAGAAAGACCAGATAGGAGAAGATGTTACATTAGCCTCCAATCTGGCACTATTTATGTAGCACCAAGCCAGCTTACACAGAGGCCAGGCCTCTGTGAAGCACATACCCTCAGGAAGCCGACCTTTTGGTTTGTTGACTTCAGTAGCAGCAGGTGGCATATCAGGTGGTAAAGGTAGAAACAACTCTTTGAAAATCCCCAGGAAATCCTGGCTTAATTCTTTGTTTCTTTACTTTAAGCAGAGATGTGTTTCTGAAAAGAAAATGTGGATTTTACTTATTTTTTTTAAACCAGGCTCTATTTTCCTAGGATCTATCCCAGTACTTCTCAAACTTGGCTTCACACTATAATCATCTGGGTAGTTTTAAAAAATACTAGTGCCTGGGATCCACCCCCTAGAGATTCTGATTTAATTGAATATACAGTGTGGCTTGGGCATCAAGATTTTAAATAACTCCCCATATGATTCTAAAGTTTGAGAGCCACTGATCTTACTCTTAGAGATGTTGATATATGTTTAATTCAAAGGAGCTCTTGACCATATAGATAGCTCCCAATCAATTATGTGAAGGAGAAGGTTGGATGCATAGAGAGGGTTTTCCTGTTTCTGGGAAACAAAGGCTAGGGAGACAGAATTGTGTGAAATTTTGCTCCATGGACCAGAATTTAAACTACAGCACTGCTTCTAACAATTTACGTGTCTTATATTCTACTCCCTACAATCCATAAATAATCAAAAATTGAATAAATGTTTAATCATTTTATCATGATAATACACTCCTAATTTTTTCCATTCTGTATATTTGGATATTTATTGGGTTTTTTTTTCCCCAGGTTGAAGCCCACCTGTTGTTTTAGAGCATTTTAAATCTAATTAAGCCAAGTAATACAATACACCTTTATCTTGTCATGGCTAATAGTGAAGTGTGGCTTCACTATTAAGTGTGGGGTAGTGAGGAACATTGTACTTTCCTGTTTCACCTGTTTGATAGAGTGTCTTAGGAAGTGGATAAAAGTAGTAGTTTACTAGAAACTAACAGCAGGAAACAGATTGTAAACAGTCTATTTTAAGCACCTATATTTTTCTCCTCTCTTGATCAATAAGACCAGTCACTATTACATTATCTATTGCTTATCTATTATTGCCTGCACCAGTGACAGTAAACGTCCTCTTTGCAAAGTCATGGTATATGGCTGCAGGTCATCAGCGACCTGTGACTTGAGTGGTTCAGTCACTTCTCAGGTAGAGATGTCATTGGGTAGACAATGTATTTGATTTGCTGGCCAGGATCTGGGGACTGTGGTTTCAAAAGTCATTACTTATTTCATGTGAAATGAAGTTGTATTATGAAGATTTTTCAACTTTTGTAGGACCTCAAACATTAGACCAGAAAATTGATGTCTGTTTTATTAGTGTCCATTTTATATTATCTTTAATCTGCCTAGAAATGTCAGATTTACCTCCCCGAAGTATATTTTCAAAGCAATAACCTGAGCTTTAATGGAATTAGGATTCATACTTGAGAAATTAAGGGCTTTAATATTATGAAAATCCATTTATTCTATCTACTTTTCCTTTTTTTTTTCTTTTTTCTTTTTGCAGCTTGGTTTAGAGTTACTGCTCCAAACCTAGTCGAATATTTATCAGGGAAACTCAACTCTACTTTTAATTGGCCTTGACTTTATTCAATCTAGCTATAATAATTTGATTTTTATATAAAATATTAAGGCATGCTTTACCATATGGTGAACATCATTTATACATAGAAGCTACTTGCTGTTCTACCTTTGGAAATTGTTAGAGAATCTCAGTAAGGGTTTTCTAGCCATCTGCCTCTCTTTCAAACCTTGTGCTAATGTAGACATCTGCAGTGGTGACTCTAGGGTTATTAAACTGCAGTGTCCAGTTGAGTGCCCTTGTGCATAACTCTTTAGAAAGCAGGCCTGTATGAAAAGATCACTTCTCCTGCTTTGATCCTAATGTGTCCCGAGGTGGATTTCACTGCACGGGAAGGGTGTTTATACGAATCTCACATGTAGCTCTCCCTTCATGTACGGTAGCTCCCTTTAAGGAAGCCTTTGCAGTCAGACCCACATTTACCAAATAAATTAGTTGTAGTGCAAGTGATCACATTACTGAAGTCTTCTTCATATTTTTGGAAATACTTTTCCACAGAATTTATTTAAATTAGAGTTCCCCTAGTGCATTTAAATATTTGTTTATAAATCTGTAATTGACAGAAAATTGAGGCAAGAAAAATTGGCAGTAGTTTATAGCACCTTAGCCTACCAAAGTCCAGAAATGAAAACAAATAATCTTTAATACTGTAATATAAACCAATGGGGAAATGATTCCATTTACAAAAATTCATTTTAGACTCAAATTTTCTGGAGCACATTTATTGCACAGGGTGATGGATGTTTGTATTTGGATTAATAGTCTCGCCATTTTTCAATGAGACTGCATCCTTTAGCTATCTAATAATTTAACTTTTATTTAAAGGAAAATGTATAGCAGGATAGGAAGTAGACCTATTGTCTCTAGCTGCAGTATTCATTTGCAATAATATCTATACATTTTTGTTTGTAATATTCATAAACATTTCACATTTTGACAGCAATCAAATGAGATGTCAACCAGGGGGCAAAGAAACAAAAGCATGGACAATTTTTTGTTTTTGTTGTTTCAGCACTGAGGATCAGCAAAATGACTTAACATCCACGGACGGATGACTAAATTATTCAGTTATGAGAGTAACCTTCAAGTACTGTAGTTAGGAGTATCAATTTTGAAATTCAGGGTAGGAAAAATCACTTTTATATAATGAAATATTATGGCAGATAAATAGTGAGATTCCTTTAAACCTGTAATTCATGACACCACACAGCTATTTTGATCTACTGAGTCGATTGGTAAGAAACAGTAAGAGGTATTTTCTCTTTATGTCCAGAGATTTTCCATTCTCTCTATCACGAAATACAGATCTCTGAAATAAATTATAGGCACAGGGTAATATTCTGGGTGGATGAGGAGACCAAGCAATATAATGACAGCTTGTGTGATTAAAAACCTAAGCAACACTCCTGAGCCTGATAACCACAAAATCTGCTTATTGCCAGCATAATCATGGCAACAGTGAGTTAGGTTCATATTATTTGCTGAGACAAAAGGGCCAACTACTTTTTAAAAAATATTTTTCTTGCTTTATAAGCATTTGGAAGTTCTTGCTGCTATTTCCTCAGGGCTTTCATTGACCTTACATTTGGGATATATTTTGAAGTAAATAACTGTGAGGTTTAGTGGCCTAAAGGAAAGAAATCATGAGGCCACTTAGACAATGTTTTCATTTCATTAAAGGTTGAGTGTGTTTGTAAACATGTGAATTAATTATGTTTCTTTGGCCAATTGTAAATGCCTCAAGGGCAAGGATCTCAGTTTTAGATTTATTTTGAATTTTACAGTAATACTAAATTGACTCATAGTAGGCACTCAGTAAGCATATATTTAATAACACAGAAAATGAGCCTCCTGCCAAGTTCATAGTCAGAACACAGAGGTGATTTTTTTTTAATAGTAAACCAAGTCATTCATTGCGTTGAGATTTTGGTTGACATTGCAAAGGCATGTGTTCAGGTTAACTGCTCACTGCTTCAGAAGGTGCATCTGACATTAACCCCAAACTGTTGATGCTTAACTGTTTCTAACCCCCAAGGAAGAACTTTGACCCAGGGTGATGGAGCATCCGTGAAGCAAGGGAAAACGTCTTTTGATATGGCTACAGAATCTGGCAGGAAAATTCACTTTTCGATTTCAAAGGCAAGTAGGAGATGTGGAAGTAACCGTTGAATTTCCAAAAAAAAAAAAAAAAGTGACCTCAGTTTAACACATTTCAATGCCAATTCTAAGTGTCTCTTCTGAAATCCAGCTGACCTGCTTGGAAGCTTGTTATTCTGCTTATAAGTTTTACAGAAATATAGACAAATTATACTTTCTGCTTAGAATCTGCTTGAGACCAGCTTAAAAGTTTGGGTAGTAGCTGGCATGGTTCATTAAATGATTTAATTGACCTTGAAATGCAATGAGTTGTGTGTATGTATTTACTCTCAGTTTGAGTGGTTGTGTTTACTTTGGGTGCCTCTTTTCAATATTCTTAAATATACAGTAATACATTTTTCAAAGTTATTATTGCTCTTATATTCCCTCTTTGAGGCCACTTGTTTGCTTCAGACTTTTTTTCTGCCTCTTCTGATATTGGTTTCAGAATCCTTTTTTTTTTAACACTTTTATTATTCTTACACAAAGGTAGTTGAAATTGGTTTAGAGAGCCTTTTAAAGAACACTTTTCGAGCTCAGAGTTTACCTCCCTCTGATTGAAAACCGCAGTAGAGCAATGGAGAGAAAGTAAACACTTTGGCTTATATAATAATAATTACCACTTAAAAAATTTTAAAATTATCATTAATTCAAAGAAACTTCAAATGCTCTCTGGTTACACAGCGTAAAATTGTAGGACTGTAAGAGAGTTCCTATGGTCATTTGGTACTTCTCTGTGCCTTCTGGAAACTTAATAGCCTCTGAGCTTTCCTTTAGCCCGAGGCTCAAAAGGATCCTGCTGCTTGCTTCATTGGGCTTGAAAATAGTGGGCAAAAGAAAATCTTGTGCAAACACAGTATGCAAAGTCTTTCATATACAGATAACTTTACAGACTTCCTTTCTGTAGAGAGTGTGGTTATTTTCCAGCGGTTGGATAAATTGTGCTGAACCAATGGTACCCTCTTGTCTACTGCTCTTTAGACCCAAGGCAAATATTTTTAAGATGGCTGATGACAGAAGTTCAGAGATTCAGATCCAGACTGGAGAGAGGAGCAGAGGAATCCAGGCCTATGCAGGAAGCAAACAAACAGCTTTGGCCTCATTAACACCTGCTTGCAGACAGATAAACCACTAAACTAACCATAGGGAAAGTGCATGGTTCTTGGGTTGGGGGATACTCTATGTTGAGAACTAGAATGCAGGATACTGAATGAGTGAATGTGTTTGCTGTACACAAAGGGGTCAGTGGCTGGGGTGGAGATGGGGTCAGGAGACAGGAGAGGGTGAAACTGGGAAATGTGGAAGGCAGAAATGTGGGCTGAATACATTTTAAGCAGTCTTGATTGTTTTGGGGAGAAAATAGCAAGAGTGACTGTACTTTGGAAAGGAAGAATATTATGAACTATGGGTGGTTTTGAATGCATTTAAATACTTATAAAATATTTTATTTAGATTATCTTCTCTATCATTCAGGGAATCAAAGGGATGGTCTCAAATTTTATTTCTGTATTAATCTCTATGTCTATTTTTTGTTTATGCACATTTCTCTTGGGAGGCTTTGGCCATCCAGACAACACTGAGAGGCTTCTCAAAGCATAGTAGGTTAATTCTCCTGTGTGGCCTTCATCAAGTAACTTATCTTTTTGTGGGATTTTAATGGCAGATCTACCATTCTCAGACTATAAGACTGAACAATATATGCTGTTTGTTTATCCATTTGTTTACTTATTCATTCATTCAACAAGTATTGAGAACCTCATATGTGCACCATGAACTTCACAGTACAATTTATTCATTCAGAACATTTATTGAGCACTACTCTGTATTGTTAAAGCCAAAAAATAGTATCAAGATCTCTCTCTATTTTTCAAACCTCTCAACCTCCCTCTACCTTTTATAACTTTACTTTGTATTTCTTTATCTAGATTTAGACATTAGAATTAATTTCAAAGTTTCCTTGGATGTAAGTGAGTTATCATTCACACATAATATATGTGGAATCACTTTAAAAAGTATAAAGCAGTGTATACATGCAGAGTGGTGTTACTATTTGTACTCACTTATCATCCTTGGTGGGACTGTGATTAACTGCTCACATAGAAGCAAAGAGTGACTGGATCCCCTCACACCAGAAAGTAGGATGGTAACAGCCAGATGGATCAGAAAGAATGCAAAAAATGGAAATTAAAAAAAGAAAGGTTTCCCTTCTCTCTAGTCTCTCATTCCATTTTACCAAAGCTCATCTGCTTTTGGACAGAGAGTGATTGTTAAGCCTCCCTGTGGGTTAAAAGTATGCTTTTAACTGAGACTATTGAGGCTGCTGCTACAGACCTCCTCTGACTTTCTTTTACATGTTTTATTCTGTAAAGGGATTTTTTGAAAAAGATCCATCTCTAGCTCTCTCCCCATGAACAGGGTAGATCAGATTGGTATTGCAGGGCTGGGTTTTCACTAGTACTTGAGCGGTACTGGAGTCAAATGCTTGCAGGGAACCCCTGCTGAATTGTAAATGCCCTGATCCCCAGAGTGTACCTCAGTGCACCTCTGAAAGCAGTCAATCGTTTTTCATTAAGCAGTGATTTGATTAGATAAAAATAAAAGTTGCTTGAGAATTCACTTTTGCAGCAGTGCATAAAAAATTATGCAAATTCCCATGCCACTAATCTGCATGCAAAATATAAAAGTGTGATTCCAAGCCATATGCACCTGTATTGAAGTTTAATCAGGTACAAATATTAATGGAAAGACTAAAGCTTTTAATAAAAGTCACAGCTGTTTGAGGTTTGTAAAATAACACAAAGAAAGCTTTAATGTATTAATGATAATGTTGATGTTTTCAGACCAAACAAAATCTCTTTTTTTAAGAAGGAAATCCCAAACAAGGCAATTTTTTAGTGGCATTAGAGAAATACAGACAAAGAAAGATTGGGCTAAATGACTTGGCTGATTTAATAAAAAGGTGCGACTGAGTTGTTTGCAATGTATCATCTAGGAAAGGGGTCTTTATTAAGAATTTTCTTTCATGCTCAAAGAAAACTAGAATAGTTCTAGGCATGGAGTGGACATTAAATGCCTAGAATGGTGCCTAGCATATACTAGATGCTTATAAATGTTTGTTAAAATTATATTTAATTCATGTTGACTAATTTCATTTTATGTATTTTTTAACATCTTTATTGGAGTATAATTGCTTTACAATGGTGTGTTAGTTTCTGCTTTATAACAAAGTGAATCAGCTATACATATACGTATACCCCCATATCTCCTCCATCTTGTGTGTCCCTCTCACCCTCCCTATCCCACCCCTCTAGGTGGTCACAAGCACCGAGCTGAACTCCCTGTGCTATGCGGCTTCTTCCCACTAGCTATCTGTTATATATTTGGTAGTTTATATAACTCCATGCCACTCTCTCACTTCATCCAAGCTTACCCTTCCCCCTCCCCGTGTCCTCAAATCCATTCTCTACATCTGTGCCTTTATTCCTGTCCTGCCCCTAGGTTCTTCATAACCATTTTTTAAAATTCCATATATATGTATTAGCATATGGTATTTGTTTTCTCTTTCTGACTTACTTCACTCTGTATGACAGACTCTAAGTCCATCCACCTCACTACAAATAACTCAATTTTGTTTCATTTTATGGCTGAGTAATATTCCATTATATATATGTGCCACATCTTCTTTATCCATCCATCTGTCGATGGATACTTAGGTTGTTGCCATGTCCTGGCTGTTGTAAATAGAGCTGAAATGAACATTGTGCTACATGACTCTTTTTGAGTTATGGTTTTCTCAGAGTATATGCCCAGTAGTGGGATTGCTGTGTCATATGTTAGTTCTACTTTTAGTTTTATCAGGAACCTCCACAGTGTCCTCCATAGTAGCTGTAAAAATTTACATTCCCACCACCAGTGCAAGAGTGTTCCCTTTCCTCCACACCCTCTCCAGCATTTATTGTTTGTAGATTTTTAGATGATGGCCATTCTGCCCGGTGTGAAGTGATACCTCATTTTAGTTTTGATTTACATTTCTCTAATGATTAGTGATGTTGCTCATCCTTTCATGTGTTTGTTGGCAATCTGTATATCTTCCTTGGAGAAATGTCTATTTAGGTCTTCTGCCCATTTTTGGATTTGGTTGTTTGTTTTCTTGATATTGAGGTGCATGAGGTGCTTGTAACTTTTGGAGATTAATCCTTTGTCTGTTGCTTCATTAGCAAATATTTTCTCCCATTCTGAGGGTTGTTTTTCTGTTGTCTTTATGTTTTCTTTTGCTCTGCAAAACCTTTTAAGTTTCATTAGGTCCCATTTGTTTATTTTTGTTTTTGCTTCCATTCCTCTAAGAGGTGGGTAAAAAAGGATCTTGCTGTGATTTATGTCATAGAGTGTTCTGCCTATGTTTTCCTCTAAGAGTATTATAGAGTCTGGCCTTACATTTAAGTCTTTAATCCATTTTGAGTTTATTTTTTTGTGTATGGTGTTAGTAAGCATTCTAATTTCATTCTTTTACATGTAGCTGTCCAGTTGTCCCAGCACCACTTACTGAAGAGGCTGTATTTTCTGCATTGTATATTCTCACGTCCTTTATCAAAAATAAGGTGACCCTATGTGCATGGGTTTATCTCTGGGATTTCTATCCTGTTGCATTGATCTGTATTTCTGTTTTTGTGCCAGTACCATACTGTCTTGATTACTGTAGCTTTGTAGTATACTCTGAAGTCTGGGAGCCTGATTCCTCCAGCTCTGTTTTTCTTTCTCAAGATTGCTTTGGCTATTCGGGGTCTTTTGTATTTCCATACAAATTGTGAAATTTTTTTGTGCTAGTTCTGTGAAAAATGTCATTGGTAGTGTGATAGAGATTGCATTGAATCTATAGATTGCTTTGAGTAGTATCGTCATATTCACACTGTTGGTTTTTCCAATCCAAGAACATGGTATATCACTCCATCTATTTGTATCATCTTTAATTTCTTTCATCAGTGTCTTATATGTTTCTGCATCATTCACGTCTTTTGTCACCTTAGGTAAGTTTATTGCTAGATATTTATTCTTTTGGTTGCAGTGGTAAGTGGGAGTGTTTCCTTAATTTCTCTTTCAGATTTTTCATCATTAGTGTATAGGAATGCAAGAGATTTCTGTGCATTAATTTTGTATCCTGCTACTTTACCAGATTCATTGATTAGCTCTAGTAGTTTTCTGGTAGCATCTTTAGGATTCTCTATGTATAGTATCATGTCATCTGCAAACAGTGACAGCTTTACTTCTTCTTTTCCGAATTGGATTCCATTTATTTCTTTTTCTTCTCTGATTGCTGTGGCTAAAAGTCCCAAAACTAAGATGAGTAATAGTGGTGAGAGTGAACAACCTTGTCTTGTTCCTGGTCTTACAGGAAATGGTTTAATTTTTTCACCACTGAGGACAATCTTGGCTGTGGGTTTGTCATATATGGCCTTTTTATGTTGAGGTAAGTTCCCTCTATGCCTAATTTCTGGAGGGTTTTTTAATCATAAATGGTGTTGAATTTTGTTGAAAGCTTTTTCTACATCTGTTGAGATGATCATATGGTTTTTCTCCTTCAGTTTGTTAATATTGTGTATCACATTGATTGATTTGCATATACTGAAGAATCCTTGCATTCCTGGGATAAACCCCACTTGATCATGGTGTATGATCCTTCTGATGCGCTGTTGGATTCCATTTGCTAGTATTTTGTTGAGGATTTTTGCATCTCTGTTCATCAGTGATACTGGCCTGTAGTTCTCTTTCTTTGTGACATCTGTGTCTGGTTTTAGTATTAGGGTGATGGTGGCCTCGTAGAATAAGTTTGGGAGTGTTCCTCCTTCTGCTCTATTTCGGAAGAGTTTGAGAAGGATAGGTGTCAGCTCTTCTCTAAATGTTTGATAGAATTCGCCTGTGAAGCCATCTGGTCCTGGGCTTTTGTTTGTTGGAAGATTTTTTAATCAGAGGCTCAATTCCAGTGTTTGTGATTGGTCTGTTTATATTTTCTATTCCTTGTTCAGTTTTGGAAGGTTGTGCTTTTCTTAGAATTTGTCCATTTCTTCCATGTTGTCCATTTTATTTGCATAGAGTTGCTTGTAGTAATCTCTCATGATCCTTTGTATTTCTGCAGTGTCAGTTGTTACTTCTCCTTTTGCATTTCTAATTCTATTAATTTGAGTCTTCTCCCTTTTTTTCTTGATGAGTCTGGCTAATGGTTTATCAATTTTCTTTACATTCTCAAAGAACCAGCTTTTAGTTTTATTGACCATTGCTATTGTTTATTTCCTTTTTCATTTATTTCTGATCTGATGTTTATGATTTCTTTCCTTCTTCTAACTTTGGGTTTATTTTGTTGTTGTTCTTCTTCTTTCTCTAATTGCTTTAGGTGTATGGTTTGGTTGTTTATTTGAGCTATTTCATGTTTCCTGAGGTAGGATTGTATTGCTATAAACTTCCCTCTTAGAACTGCTTTTGCTGCATCCCATAGGTTTTGGACCACCTTGTTTTCATTGTCATTTGCTTCTAGGTATTTTTTTGATTTCCTCTTTGATTCCTTCAGTGATCTCTTGGTTATTTAGTAGTGTATTGTTTAGCCTCCATGTTTTTGTATTTTTTACAGATTTTTTCCTGTAATTGCTATCTAGTCTCATAGCATTGTGGTCAGAAAGGATACTTGATATGATTTCAATTTTCTTAAATTTACCAACGCTTGATTTGTGACCCAAGATATGATCTATCCTGGAGAATGTTCCATGAGTGCTTGAGAAGAAAGTGTATTCTGTTGTTTTTGGATGGAATGTCCTATAAATATCAGTTAAGTCCATCTTGTTTAATGTATCATTTAAAGCTTGTGTTTCCTTATTTATTTTCATTTGGGATGGTCTGTCCATTGGTGAAAGTGGGGTGTTAAAGTCTCCTACTATGATTGTGTCACTGTCGATTTCCCCTTTTATGGCTGTTAGCATTTGCCTTAAGTATTGATTTACTCCTATGTTGGGTGCATAAATATTTACAGTTGTTATCTTCCTCTTTGATTGATCCCTTGATCATTATGTAGTGTCCTTCATTGTCTCTTTTAATAGTCTTTAAAGTCTATTTTGTTTGATATGAGAATTGCTACTCCAGATTTCTTTTGATTTCCATTTTCATGGACTGTCTTTTTCCATCCCGTCACTTTTAGTCTGTATGTGTCCCTAGGTCTGAAGTTGGTCTCTTGTAGACAGCATATGTATGGGTCTGGTTTTTATATCCCTTCAGCCAGTCTTTGTGTTTTGTTGGAGCATTTAATCCGTTTACATTTAGGTAGTTATCAATATGTTTGTTCGTATTACCATTTTCTTAATTGTTTTGGGTTTGTTATTGTAGGTCTTTTCCTTCTCTTGTTTTTCCTGCCTAAAGTAGTTCCTTTAGCATTTGTTGTAAGGCTGGTTTGGTGGTGCTGAATTCTCTTAGCTTTTGCTTGTCTGTAAAATTTTTAATTTCTCCATCGAATCTGAATGAGTTCCTTGCTGTGTAGGGTAATCTTGGTTTTAGGTTTTCCCTTTCATCGCTTTAAGTATGTCCTGCCACTCCATTCTGGATTGCGGAGTTTCTGCTGAAAGATCAGCTGTTAACCTTGTGGGGATTCCCTTGTATGCTATTTGTTTTCCCTTGCTGCTTTTGATATTTTTTCTTTGTATTTAATTTTTGATAGTTTGATTAATATGTGTCTTGGCCTGTTTCTCCTTGGATTTATCCTTCATGGGACTCTCTGTGCTTCCTGGACTTGATTGACTATTTCCTTTCCCATATTAGGGAAATTTTCAACTCTAATCTCTTCAAGTATTTTCTCAGTCCCTTTCTTTTTGTCTTCTTCTTTTGGGAACCCTATAATTCGATTGTTGGTGCGTTTAATGTTGTTCCAGATGTCTCTGAGACTGTCCTCAATTCTTTTCATTCTTTTTTCTTTATTCTGCTCTGAGGTAGTTATTTCCACTATTTTATATTCCAGGTCACTTATCCATTCTTCTGCCTCAGTTATTCTGCTATTGGTTCCTTCTAGAGAAGTTTTAATTTCATTTATTGTATTATTCATCATTGTTTGTTTGCTCTTTAGTTCTTCTAGGTCCTTGTTAAATGTTTCTTGTATTTTCTCCATTCTATTTTCAAGATTTTTGATCATCTTTAGTATCATTACTGTGATGTCTTTTTTAGGTAGACTGCCTATTTCCTCTTCATTTTTTTTTTTTTTTTTTTTTTTTTGTGCTGTACGTGGGCCTCTCACTGCTGTGGCCTCTCCCGTTGCGAAGCACAGGCTCCGGACGCGCAGGCTCAGCGGCCATGGCTCACGGGCCCAGCCGCTCCGCGGCATGTGGGATCTTCCCAGACTGGGGCACGAACCCGTGTCCCCTGCATCGGCAGGCGGACTCTCAACCACTGCGCCACCAGGGAAGCCCTTTCCTCTTCATTTGTTTGGTCTGGTGAGTTTTTACTTTGCTCCTTCATCTGCTGTGTTTCTCTGTTTTCTCGTTTTGCTTAACTTACTGTGTTTGGGGTCTCCTTTTCACAGGCTACAGGTTCATAGTTCTCGTTGATTTTGCTGTCTGCCCCCAGTGACTAAGGTTTGTTCAGTGTGTTTTGTAGGCTTCCTTGTGGAGGGGACTGGTGCCTGTGTTCTGGTGGATGAGGCTGGATCTTGTCTTTTTGGTAGGCAAGACTGCGTCCAGTAGTGTGTTTTGGGGTGTCTGTGATCTTGTTATGATTTTAGACAGCCTCTCTGCTAATGGGTGAGGTTGTGTTCCTGTCTTGCTAGTTGTTTGGCATAGGGTGTCCAGCATTGTAGCTTGCTGCTCCTTGAGTGGAACTGGGTCTTCACGTTGAGATGGACATCTCTGGGAGAGCTTTCACTGTTTGATATTTCATGGAGCTGGGAGGTCTCTGGTGGACCAATATCCTGAACTCAGCTCTCCCACCTCAGAGGCACAGGCCTGAAATCTGGCCAGAGCACCAAGACCCTGTCAGCCACACGGCTTTTGGGAAGTCTGAGGTCTTCTGCCAGTGTTCAGTAAGTGTGCTTTAGGAGTTGTTCCACATGTAGATGCATTTCTGATGTGTTTGTGGGGAGGAAGGTGATCTCCACATCTTACTCCTCTGCCATCTTGAAGGTCTCCCCAATCAGTACATTTTGGAAAGATCTTTCAGACCTGCTGATCACTTGACAACTTTGAAAGATCTCAGTTCACATCAAAGGCTCTTCAGTTTTAAAAGTGGAAGGCAAATTGCAGAAGCTAAGAGCAACCTGGTAAATTGAAATAACACCAAAACACATTCATCCATCAGAGGGAGCAATTATGGGGTCCCAAGGAAATTGTAGCAATAAGGATTTGATTTAGGGTGAGTATATGGAAGGTATAGAAGAACTAGATATCATTTTTAGGATTCCAGGAGAGTAAAGTTAGACTGTGCAAGAAGGCAAATTACCTGTGTAAGTACATAGGTAAAATAGGAGAGGGCCAAAGACCAAGTCACTAGCAGGGAGTTGAGTCCCTGAGGTCCTTGAATATCTGGCTGCACCTTGGTAGTGTCTCTTCCTCATCCTGACTCTGGCTCACAGTTTAGCCCTGCATGGCTAGCCCATCTGCTTTTCTACAGTGTCTTGATACATACTTTTCCAAGCACTCTAGGGGCACTGATGGTTTCAGTTTGCACAACCTGGTTGAGATCCCTTTCAGTCCATGTATCTGAGCTTGAAAATTAACAAGATGAAGAATAGAGTTGATATATTTCAAAGTTGCATGTCAAATATAGGATTGGAAGTTTGAAAGTAGGGTTTACTTATATGTGCATAAAATTCTCCTTCATTTACGTGCAACATCAATTTTGCCATGAGCTGTTTGTGGAGAGAGGGTGAGTTGATGTAATTTAGAGTCAGAGTTGAGGGTAAACCAGGTCCAGAAAAGAGTCATTCTTCATTTAGAAAAGATGGGATATATGTTCCTTTAAGAGCTCTTGGGTCAAATTTTCATGACTAAAACCATGGAGTAAATAATTCATACCATATCTGGTACCAGTTAGTTCCTGCCTTTGATGAGCCTATTCATTTTAATAGGTAAATATATAGAATACATTAAGACAGTTGAGAAATGGATAATATATAAATGCTGAACTATGACCAAAAATGGTTTCATGTTTGATTAAGTTAGGCCTTGGGGAGGGCAGTCACTTCATTTGTCATTAGTTCAGGAAAGCTCAGTGTTAGCCGGATAGTTGAAACGGCTGCCTGGCTAGGAAAAGGCAATAGAAAGTACAAATTTTGAGAGTATTTTGGATGAACTGATGCTCCTGAGAAGTGAATGATATTTATCCTTTTCTGAGGCTCCCTCCCCAGTGTGGGTGCTATTCTAAATGGAGTGCTTTACAGATTCCAGACATATGCCACATTCATTTTATCCAGATGATGAATGACTTATTGATAGTCCAGGCTTTGTACTATTTGTGACTCCAGTTCTTTTAATAGCTGTGATATCATGGAGATGACTGTTACTGGGATAGATATTATTAATGGTCACTATTCAGTCTTTTATTGGCAATGAAGCCAAAGGGCAATTGTAGGGGCATGAGGTCAGCTTCAGTAACAGATTCCTTGAAGTCATCTATGTATTCCCATTTTAGGATCTTGTGAAAAAACAGAAGCCAGTTTGAACACTACCACATTTTGGATGTATTTCCATTTGAGGAGCTCCAGAAAACTCCCACAAGTCAGATACAGAGGAGTTTTCAGAAGATTGCCAAAGATTGTGCAGTGTTGCTGGCAGGAGGAGAAACAACAAGCAGATGTTTTAGCAGAGAGGAGGCCATTCTGGGAAAATATTCCTGGGCATTCAGTGAAAAAAACTGGGAGGAAAGCTAGTTCAGAACAAAGATGAGAGATCCTGACTTGGGCGTACACCTGCCTAAAAATAGATTTAGAAATTTTTTACTTCCCAGCCCCTAAAGTAACTTCAGACAGATCTAATCATTAATTAGTCTACTGAACTTTGTATGAAAACTGTCTGGCACTGTAACTAATCTTGTCACAACTTGCTGTTATTGTGGTAATGGTGGGTTTAATTTACTTCTATTTTTTTAAACACACTTCTGTCTCTACTTATCACATTTTTTGAAAACCCCAATAGTTAGAAATTCATAGCTGCTTTCATCATAGACTGGTTGCATGACCTTTGGTAAGTTCTTCCTCTCTCTAGCCTCACTCTCCTGATATAGAAGAGAAAGAAAATAAACTAGATGTTATGTTAGCTCTATTCCAATTCTAGAGTTAACGATTTATTTGGACCCAAGCTATAAACTCATGAGCCAGAGAGACCAATATTTATAAATTCTCTCGCCATCTCTGAGCACTGATGAAAATAGAAGGAATGTAGAACTCCTCACTTACTGGCAGAATAATCACTATAACAATAAGCCAGCGCTCTGAGGGCATAATTTTTATGTATATCACTGTTTGGAGACTTATTTGCTCAGTAAATATTAATTATAAGTTATATACCAGGCACTGTGCTGGGTGCTGAAAATACCACAGTTAGCAAATCATACATGGTCATTGCCCTCAGGGAGTTTAAAGACTAGTTGAAAAACCACAAATAATAAGTACTGTAATTATATAATTACAACTGAGATTAGTTGGTAAGAAGGAGAATCAAGAAGGGTGAACCTAGCCTACTGGGAAATGGGGGTTAGAGTGAGGTCATGGAAGGCTTCCTTGAAAAATATATATTCTTAAGCATTATAGGACTCTGTAAGAAAGAAGTCCACACTGGAGGTCTGATTACTGAACTGGTGGTTTTTGCTCTGTTCCATGGCTTTAACTCTAGGCAACAAATTACAAATCTTCATTGTTTGTCCAAATGGGTTTGGGATAGAACAAGTAAATGGCTCATAGAAAACCACATCTGTAATTAGAAACAAAATTCAGAAAGGTCACATGATAACGTAATATTCAAGGGACATTCTACATGCAAGGGTTAATGTGAATGCATAGTAAATTCTCATTTTTCTCAAGGAGAATTTGTAAGATACATTAAAATTTTGTGGATACATGTGGACTGAGCCAGAGTCCATATAATGTAGTTATTTAAAGTGTGGACTATTGAGTGAGATTACCTGGCTTCAAACCTTGACTTCTCAAACTTTCTAGCTATGTAACCTTTGGTAAGTTATTTAACCTTTCTAAAAAACATAGAAATTAATGAGATAATCCATGGGAAGGGTTTAACACAGTACCTAGCACCAAGTGAAAGTCAATAAATATTAACTATTATTGCTGATAGTATTTAACAGAAACAATCATCATCATCTCCTCCTCCATCTTTCTGGAAATAATACACAAGAAATATACCAAATAACCATTCTCCCTTATACTTCCTACCCTGAATAATGGATGTCAACTTGACCAAGAAAAAAGAGGAATGGGAGTTGCTAGGGCTTTTAGGAAAATGTCAGTGGAATAGGACAATTCCTGATGTAGTTGTGTGTGGAAAGAGGCTGAAGGCAATTCAGAGGCAAGTTTTAACTGTCATTGAAATCTAACCTTAAAGGCACTGAGTTTGCTTACTATTTAATATAATGTTGTTTTGGTGGAGGTAGTAATATGTGTGTGTGTGCACATGCACGTGAGAGAGAGGAAGAGAGGGGGGATGGGGGAGAGAGAGAGAGAGGCAGTCTGTAATTAATCTTTCTAAAATGTTTTGGATTATCATTTATTGGAGTTGCTTAAAGTAGGCTTCACTTATTGTGGCAAAGGTTCTTATATCCTTCCTTGAAATCGTGGCTATAATTCAACTGTCCTAGTACAAGCATTACACATATAACATTTTCAGTATATAATCACTTATGAGGAGAATAATGGTCTATTGAGTCACATTATATGGCTTAATGTTGACAATTAATATCCAAGAAAATATTTTCCAGTTTTCTTTGTATGGTTCTTGCTACGTAGCCTATGGGTCTCTGTTAGGTATGTTATGGGGTAAAAAGGCAGAATTTAATTGTATTTTTTTCCCTCAAAGCAGGTATGGATGCATTTCCTTGAAATTTGAGGGCTCATAATCATCTCTGTATCTTTGGCTTTGTTACCACAATGCTTCTCTTCAGTGCTGAGGGAACATGGTTCTGTATTCCACTCTGAAACTCAGAGAGATCTTTCTTTTTGTACTAATGCCCCAGTCCTTCAGATTTATGTCTGTCCTTTGCCAACACATGCCCTTTGCTAAAACCATGGCCTTTCCACACAGATCTTGGTCATCTCACTGTCACCCATACCTTTGTTCACGTGCCTTACATGCATGGAATAATTTCCCAAACCCCTTTAGCCTAGAAAATTCTATCCCATCAATTAAGTCTCTCTCCTTCTCAAAGTCTTTAACAACTATTCTTAGGCCACACTGGGCTTTTCTACTATAATATAAAATCCTAATAGAATATAAGGCTCCATAACACCCACGTTTTTTGGAGAGCCCCTCACTCTCCAGACCTAGCACATAACTGCTCTCCAGGCAGATGCTCAACAAATACATAATGAGTTGAATCCTGTCCTCTGAAGCAGAGCAACATGAGAAGACTCAATGGGAGATAAGAGGAAACAATATACACAGAGCGTTTGTATCCTAATCTCTTCACAATTATGTCTATTCAGAGAAAGGAAGAGGAGCACATTTCAAATCCTTACTAGTCACATAAAGAGAGAGCCGTCGCTTTCTTCTGGTTAAAGGCAAGTGTGGGCCCTCATACAGCTGGATTTGAGACTCTAAGGTTATGTGGTTGGTATAACAATATTTGGAACATCTGAGTCTTTCCTTTTTGTTATCATACCTCATGATTTCACCTTAGTTTGTATACTGACGAATCAGAAGGCCAGAAGAATTGATTTGACATTGTCTTCCAGTAAACTTATTTTTTGTAAATTTAAGAGCAACAGTTTGGAGTGTAAGTTTTCCTACAGATTCTGCATTTCAGGACCTAAAGTCTTGGTTAGGAGAGCAAACAACATGACTGTTTAAATTGTGTTTGTTTTGAAACCGCTAGAAATGGCTCTAATGTGTCAATACAGGATCTAGTTTAAATTCCTTCTGTTAGATTAGAGGCACTTGAAAACAAAACACATGCAGCTGTGGGATATTGAAATATTTCATGTGCATATATTTGCAGCCTATTTTCTGGAGAATTTTACACGTTAGCAAATCTAGCCAATTCCTTTTCGGTTTCTAAGACTTAACTTTACCTTTCCTTGTTGTTGTTCTGTTTAGGGTTTAAGACCCAATTTGTATTTTAGTTTAAGGGATAAAAACATTGAGTAACTTCAAAGCGTTTGCCGATGCCTTGAGTAGCAGTGGATAAGTGGAAAGTTAAATGACTGGCTTAGGGCCCAGGAGAAAGTCACCTGTGGGACTGAGACAAGACTCCTGTCCTTTTCTCCCAGTTGTCTCTCAGATACACTCTACCAATGAATCTGCAATGGAGCAGTCTCTCAGTCTTTGAAAGTAGCCAAGTAACTCATCAAATAAAGGGAATGATCATCTTGACTTAAAATAAATGTCCATCTCTTTCACATTTTTCGCCAAAATGTATTTTGAATGTGTAGATCAAGGAGATGGTTTTTACAATTTAAATCTGACTGGCACGATTGCTGTTAAATGAAAATGTGGGTATAGAAATATAATTTTTAAAATTGGAAATCAAAAAAGCTTGTTAGCATTTGTGCCTATTTCCTAGGAAGTTCATAGTGCTTTAAAGTTAACATTGATTCAATGATGAACTGATTGAAGAGAGACCACTTATAAAATTAGGGACAGAGAGCAGGGGCAGTCACGGCAATTTCTCTGCCAGCCTAGGAAAGCTCACTAATGAAACCAGAGGGCTGGAGAATTCATGAAGGGCAGTATCACAAATGATTTCTCCCATTACAATGAAATTGGTAGGTCAATAGACATTATAATACAGTATTTATGATTGTATCTGGTTATACTCTCGTGGAAGCTAGATCATTTTACTATGGGAATAGTTTAGCACTTATAATGTGTTCTTTAATCAGATGCCTATGTGCAGTGCCATTTTATATGAATTGCAAATGTTAAACAGTAGACTAAATTGGATTACTTTCAAATTAAAAATTGTAGATTATCAAACATGAGTTCCATTAGCTAACTGGTAGTATAACGCACTGTTTCCTTTGAGCCCGAGTGTGCCAGACTGTGATGTAGAAATGTTTGGGCTTAAACCAGCATTGAGCATACTCAGTTGTAGAACCTGAGTGATTACAAGGGTTGGGATACTAGGACACAATCTAGAGGCTGCAACAAATCGTTTAAACTGTCATTTCTTAAAAGCTCACACAATGTTTGTTTTTTTTTCCTTCCCACAATTTACGTGTTTATTCCAAACCTAACCAAATCTCTGAAAAGATCAACAGTGTCACATTCTGGGTATCTTGTAACAGATGCCACAGTCTGGGCAGGGAGTATCACAACAATCTTTTCTGTCTGGAATAGCAGGGGAACGTAACAGACAACTTTCCCAGAGATTTCTTTTTTCATTGATCTTAGGGCAGCCCTGGGATGAAGGCAAGGACTATTATCCACAATTTGTAGGTTAGGATACTGAGGTGCCAAGAGGTTGTGATTAAATGACAAAGTCAAAATGTGAACCTAGATGTTCTGCCCCTAAATTCAGTTCAGTTTCTATGATGCATGAATAACATGGGTCACAGAATTGTAGTTAAAATTCTCAACTCAAAGTTACATTACTACCTCAGTTTAGTCTTTTTTAGGTTTCTGTTCTCAAATGTCTGAAACATTCTTGGTTTAAAAAATAGAGTCTGTCACCCTTAGTACCCCCAGCTAGTAAGAATTTTACAAAGACAAACCACTAGATTAGATTTTACTGGCATTACTTTGCACTAAACCCAGAGCAGATAGGCCTTGATTTAAGTAAATGCAATATAACTAAACCCACACTTACAACCTAGATAATATAGCAAAGAGTTGCTTTAAATAGGAGATTCCACTTGTATATTTTACATCAAATTATCCATCTCTAGAGGCTTGAGGGAAACACACCTGTTATGTAAGGCAAAGTTCATCAATACCACCCAACAGTCATGCAAAAGCGATAAATGAGATTGTTTTTCAAACTAAGTCTTAACTCCTGCTTGTGTGTTTTTCTACATATCGACAGTGATGTAGCACTCTTCCCTAATATTCGCCTGCATTTGGCATATACATGATGACAATTGTTTGTGGATTTTTACAGCAATATAGCATCAAACTGATTTACTTGTGTATCTTCATATTGGAGTATACAGGAAAATGTGTAGCTTAGAAGTAATGTGATATGAGGTGCCAGGTAACAAAGGGCTGCTTTCTAGTGCTTTTCATCTAACTTATTTTCTGTTCAGGATAACTTTTATTTAAATGGCCTCCAAATAAATCCCTAAATATTATGTGACAAAAATGGAAAGACCCTCTTGTGAAGTGGTTGGCTTTTAGAATGATCTTGAAGGATATGGAGTCACTTTAATAGTGATAGGGAGTTGGGCCTCGTCCCAGAAAATGCCCAGATGATCATTTCTTGGGAAGATGGAGGAAGCCTTTACCTATTTATTCTACAAATATTTACTGAGCATGCATTATCTGCCTGGTACTGTTCTAGGTGCTGGGTATATAACCGTTTTAAAAAGTTGGGAAAAAAATCTCTGCCCTCATAGAGCTTACATTTCAGTGGGGATTACAGGCCATTATCAAGATAAATGAGTAAAATTTGTGATACAGAATGTCAAAAAGAAACATTCAAGGAAGTGGGATATAAAGTATATGGGTGGAATTTTAGATAAAGAGTACAGGAAAAGCCTCACTGATAATGCCTCCTTTAAAGGATATGAGGGAGCAAGACATGAGGATACCTGGGGGACAAATATTCCAAGCAGGGGGAACAGCAAGTGCAAAGGAGCTGAGGTGGGAGCATACCTGGGGTATTTGCAGAATAGTAACAAGGCCAGTGTGTTCAGAGGCACAGAATGAATATAGACAAGTGGAAGATAAGAACAGATAAGAGAGGTAACAGAGGTCTTGGGGGAAAGATGGAGGTCTATATTGGAGAGGACCTTGTAGGTCCCGGTGAAGACTTCTGTCCAAGAGAGAGAATGGAAGACAGAGTGTGAAGATCTAACTTACATTTTAATGAGAACCTTCTAATTACAATGATTGCAACAGACTGAAGAATGCAGGGACAGAAATAGATCAGTTCAGAGGCTTTGCAGTAATCCTGGTGAGAAATGATTGGTGATTCCAGGTGATAATAGGGTAGAGTTCTCAAGATTTTCTGATGGATCTGATGTGGGATATGAGAGAATTAAAGGAATCAAGGTTTTTGAAGAGCTCCATAACTAGAGGGATGGTTTTCAGTGTTAGTGAGATGGGGAAAACTGAAGGAGGCTGGTTGGAGAGGGTGGCAAACATCAGAGCTCAGTTTTGAGCATGTGTGGCTTGAGATGCCTATTAAACAGCTAAGGGAAATGTTGTATAGCCTGTCGATGAATGAGTCTGAATTTGAGGGAGACGTTATGCTGGTTATATAAAATTGGAAATCATCAACAAATAAATTGTATTTAAAACTATGAGGTTGGGTGAGTTTACCTGAGGAATTATTATACATAGAAAAAAAAGGAACAGGTCTGGTGACATGAGAAAACAGGTTACATAATAGTATGTGTAGAATAGTCTCTTTTCTTGGGAAAGAGAATGTTTTTAGAAAGAATAGAAGGACATAAAACAAAGTCATCTCTTGGAATATTGGTGATTCTCATTTTATCCTTTTATGTTTTCCCATATTTCCCACATCTTCTTTGATGAAAATGGATTGCTTTTATAACTAGAACACAGAATGGAAAAATAAACACAATTAAGAATACTTTTATCTAGCATCCTTTTCCAGTGTCTAAAGTAAAACATTTTATTTGTGTCAACACACACACACACAAACACACACACACTCACATACACATACACCCACAGAGAAAACAGGCTGAAAAAAGGTTATTTGAATCAAAGTATATATGACATAATTGGGGCTTGCCATCAGATGCTTCTGTCCTTACACAGAGTTCAATTAGTCCAACTCGATAAAAATGTGCCTGGACAGTAAAGAATATGAAGACCTGGGGACAGCTCAGCCCAACAGGACTACATCCAACGCCATCAGATGCTTCTGTCCTTACACAGAGTTCAATTAGTCCAACTCGATAAAAATGTGCCTGGACAGTAAAGAATATGAAGACCTGGGGACAGCTCAGCCCAACAGGACTACATCCAACCAGAATAGACTGACCCTTGGGGCTGAGTCAAAATCACATCCTTTGGGAAAAGAGAATTAACTGAACCCTTGTTCTACTCTCCTGTGACCTTCTCTTCCCTGAAGGCCTTTTGCCTTCTTCCTCTAGCAGTTCCCTTTCAGGGAACAGGGTATCTGCTAGTTCAGCAAACCACTCTGTAATGTTAATAACTTATTCTTGGCCAATTTTTCACACATGGGAATGTGTATCATCTTATCATATTGAGTTTTAAGGTTCAGATACTTACTTCCTTTTTTTTTTTTTTTGGACACAAACTCTAACAGTTCCCTTTACATTCTTTTCCTCTTCCCATTTGATTATAATAGGGATCTCCCCTACCTTTCCTGGTGGTGACTCAGACATAGCTAAAAGGGGGCTTTTTTCACACTTCTTTCGGAAAAGGGAAAAAAAGTCAGTGCTTGCCCTGAGGTCAAACAGAGAATATTTTAGCTAAGATGCAGGATGGTTGATGCAGTTATGAGTGACTGAAAAAGGAATTGTAATGGAAAAGACATTTGCATTTTTCAGCTGTAGCATTTGCTACTGTGAGTGTTAACACTTTGTGAAAAGTGTGTACATGCATGGTAAGATTTTTAAGCAGAAAGTTGGAAAATTGGTTACAGAAATTTATTTTTGCATATGCCTGTCTTTCCATTAAGTAGTAAGTGTAATCCTCTCCCTGATGATTTGATGATCTACTTTACTTCTTCCTCTCCTTCCTAGGTGTGCCCTGACCAACTCTAAAATGTTCATGGAACAAATGAGATATATTACTCCCTCTTCTAGATTCCAAAATTTAGCCCAGGATCCCTCCAATATTCTATTAATTTTGGTGATTTTCATCAAAGTTAGAATAACAGAGAATGTAATTTACATTCACTGCCAGTCTCTTGCTCTGACATACATAGCGTGCACTCATGCACACGTGCGTGCACTCACACACACACAGACACACTTCTACCTGTACATTCAATTATTAACTACAGAGATTGAGTCCCACGAGGACCCACACATTGTCGAACTTAGATCAACAATGTAATCAAAGGCATTAAGTTATAAACTTTTTGCCTAAAACCAGACTTAGGATCTTATAGAATGAGCACAGATCTTGAGGTTTTAAGACCTAAGAGTTAACCCTTCATCCACCATGTACTAGCTGAGCAACCACTGGCAAACCACTTAAGCATGTATTTAATGCTAAAGCAGCATAACGCTTGTTCTGGTGGTGACCAGTATGATGGGCATTAAAGTCAGATGGACCTCGATTCAAATCTACTACTTGGACAACTTGAGCTAAGTGGCTTATTGTTTTAGACTCTATATCCTTGACGATGGTATTAGAGTAATACCCTGCTTTTTCGGGGATTTTTGTGAGAATTAAATAAGTCAGTATTGACAATGTGTCTCAGACCAGTTTGGGACATATGATATATTATGTGTTATATGTTATATTATGTTTTATCTGTTGTTACTATTGCTGTTGTTGTTCTGCTTCTTTGTAGTATAAGTATTCTCCTACCTGTGACAGCCAGTAGACTTTCACTAAGTCAAGCCAAACCTGTAGCAGGAGAAAAAAGGTTAGATTTATAAGTCATGCTATCAGTTAGACAATATTTGTTACTTAAGTGAATGAACAGGAAGAAAAATTTGAGAGGGAGCTAGAAGAATCTCTTTTAATTGTAGAGCAATTAAAAGACCTTTGTGAGAGTAGTAAGAGATTAAAAAGGTTAAATTTTGCCACTGAGAGAATGGGAATGAAGCCACAGCTAAAATTTTTCTTGGGACAAAATACAAGACATTATACATCACAAAGATAAAGGTAACTTGGCTCCGTTTCTGTAAGGAGCCTGAATGTCCCACACTCATTTCCTCATTTTATCTTCATTTTATGTACCATGACCAGGTTGGATAGCATAATGGTTGACTGCATGGACTTTAGAGCCAGATAGCCTGGGTTCAAAGTCTAACTTTGCTACCTACTAGATACATGACCTTACGAAAGCCACTTAACTTCTCTTCTTCATTTGTAAAATGGAGATGATAATAATACTGTCTGCCACATAGAGTTGTGATGATTAAATTAATTAACTATAGTAAAGTGCTTTGAACAGTGTCTATCACACAGTACGTCCTATGGAAACATTTATTAAATAAAATTAGTGAAAGGTATTTTGAGAAGAGTTGATTTGTAGGCTCCACCTAATATCAAAGGAGATAGGATTCCATTTGTCATGCCACACCATCAGCTTAGCAAATGTCTTACCTTTAAAGTCAACTACCAATTTGTAGAAAGCTTATATATTTAGTGGATTGCCATTTGTGTGTGCGTGTGTGTGCACATGTGCATGTGTATGTGTATCCTCCCCCCCGCCTTTTCTCATTGTAAATATCCATAGAAGAATAAATAAGGTCTTTGAGCACACTGGGAAAAACAAAACGCATCAGAAGACCTTTGAGTCTTTTAAACTGGACTGGAGTTTGAAAGAAAAATCAATTTAAGCTTTTGCTTGAGGAACTATTAATACGGTAATATTTCTAAAATATTCCACTTTGTGCTTTTCTTGGTACAAATTCACATGTAAATAAAGGCCACTGTCTCCTACTTCTCTAGTAGAGACACTGTGAACACATAAGAAACACACACACTGACCCTGCATATATTTTTATGACTTGTATTTTAGATTTTTCTCTGGTCTATGTGGGATAACCACATGACCCTCACATGAAAAATATCTTTGGAATGACCACTTATTTGCATTAGTGAGAACAAGACACTGTACTTTGTTTTGTGGATTGTTGCAGCTGAAGTCAAAGTAAAGTGTTTACAAGGTCTTGAGTAGAACTGAAAATTAAAAGTACTTGCATCAGTGGTATTGATCTTAGAGACCTCCATTCCCCCATACTTTGCTAAAAATATTTGTCCTCTGTTTCTGAATAAGTGGCAGGGATACCCCCTGAAAAATGCTGCCCATTCATGGCATATCATCTTGATGAATTATTTCAAAGCTCTATCAAATACTTTCCAAATGTCTAGTAACCTACTGAAGCTATTCAGGTCCTGATTTTCAGCCAGGGCTTGTTATCTTTTCTTTACTTTTTTAAAAATAGATCTTTATTGGAGTATAATTACTTCACAATACTGTGTTAGTTTCTGCTGCACAACAAAATGAATCAGCCATATGCATACACATGTCCCATATCCCCTCCCACTTCAGCCTCCCTCCCACCCTCCCTATCCCACCCCTCTAGGTCATCACAAAGCACCGAGCTGATCTCCTTGTGCTATGCTGCTGCTTCCCACCAGCCAACTATTTTGCATTAGGTAGTGTATATACGTCGATGCTACTCTCACTTCGCCCCAGCTTCATCCTCCTAACCCATGTCTTCAAGTCCATTTTCTATGTCTACCTCTCTATTCCTGCCCTGCAACTATGTTCATTAGTACCATTTTTTTTAGATTCCATATATATGTGGTAGCATATGGTATTTGTTTTTCTCTTTCTGACTTACTTCACTCTGTATGACAGACTCCAGTTCCACCACCTCATTACAAATAACTCAATTTTGTTTCTTTTTATGGCTGAGTAATATTTCATTGTATATATGTGCCACATCTTCTTTATCCATTCATCTGTCAATGGACACTTAGGTTGCTTCCATATCCTGGCTATTGTAAATAGAGCTGCAATGAACATTGTGGTACATGACTCTTTTGGAGTTACGGTTTTCTCAGAGTATATGCTGGTAGTGGGATTGCTGGGTCGTATGGTAGTTCTATTTTTCGTTTTTCAAGGAACCACCATACTGTTCTCCATAGTGGCTGTATCAATTTACATTTCCACCAACAGTGCAAGAGGGTTCCCTTTTCTCCACACCCTCTCCAGCATTTATTGTTTCTAGATTTTATGATAATGGCCATTCTGACTGGTGTGAGGTGATACCTCATTGTAGTTTTGATTTGCATTTCTCTAATAATTAGTGATGTTGAGCATCTTTTCATGTGTCTATTGGCCATCTGTATGTCTTCCTTGGTGAAATGTCTACTTAGGTCTTCTGCCCATGTTTTAACTGGATTGTTTGTTTTTTTGATATTGAGCTCCATGAGCTATTTGTGTATTTTGGAGATTAATCCTTTGTCTGTTGTTTCATTTGCAAATATTTTCTCCCATTCTGAGGGTTGTCTTTTTGTCTTGTTTATAGTTTCCTTTGCTATGCAAAAGCTTTTAAGTTTCATTAGGTCCCATTTGTTTATTTTTGGTTTTATTTACATTACTCTAGGAGGTGGGTCAAAAAAGATCTTGCTGTGGTTTACTTTAAAGTGTTTTTCCTAAGTTTTCCTCTAGGAGTTTTATAGTGTCTGGTCTTACATTTAAATCTTTAATCCATTTGGAGTTTATTTTTGTGTATGGTGTTAGGGAGGGTTCTAATTTCATTCTTTAACATGTAGCTGTCCAGTTTTCCCAGCACCACTTATTGAAGAGGCTCTTTTTTCTCCATCATATGTTCTTGCCTCCTTTGTCATAAATTAGGTGCCCATATGTGTGTGGGTTGACTCTGGGCATTCTATCTTGTACCTTTGATCTATATTTCTGTTTTTGTGCCAGTACCATACTGTCTTGATTACTGTAGCTTTATGGTATACTTTGAAATCAGGGAGCCTGATTCCTCCAATTCTGTTTTTCTTTCTCAAGATTACTTTGGCTATTTGGGGTCATTTGCGTTTCCATACGAATTGTAAAATTTTTGTTCTAATTCTGTGAAGATGCCATTGGTAGTTTGATAGGGATTGAATTGAATCTGTAGATTGATTTGAGTAGTATAGTCATTTTCACAATTTTGATTCTTCCAATCCAAGAACATGGTATATTTCTCCATCTGTTTATGTTATCTTTGATTTCTTTCATCAGTGTTTTATAGTTTTCTGAGTACAAGTCTTTCTCCTCCTTAGGCAGGTTTATTCCTAGGTATTTTATTCTTTTTGTTGCAGTGGTAAATGGGAGTGTTTCCTTAATTTCTCTTTCTGATTTTTTGTTGTTAGTGTGTAGGAATGCTAGAGATTTCTGTGCATTAATTTGGATCCTGAAACCTTACCAAATTCATTGATTATTTCTAGTAGTTTTCTGGTGGCATCTTTAGGATTTTCTATGTGTAGTATCATGTCATTGGCCATCATGACAGTTTTACTTGTTCTTTTCCAATCTGTATTCTTTTTATTTCTTTTTCTTCTCTGATTGCTGTGGCTAGGACTTCCTAAACAATATACAATAAGAGTGGCGAGTGTGGACATCCTTGTCTTGTTCCTGATCTTAGTGGAAATACTTTCAGATTTTCACCATTGAGTATGATGCTTGCTGTGGGTTTGTCATATATGGCTTTTATTATGTTGAGGTATGTTCCCTCTATGCCCATTTTCTGGAGAATTTTTATCATAAAAGGGTGTTGAATTTTGCTGAAAGCTTTTTCTGCATCTATTGAGATTATCATATGGTTTTTATTCCTTAATTTGTTAATGTGGTATATCACATTGATTGATTTCTGTATATTGAAGAATCCTTGCATCCCTGGGATAAATCCCACCTGGTCATGGTGTATGATCCTTTCAGTGTGCTGCTGGATTCTGTTTGCTAGTATTTTGTTCAGGATTTTTGCATCTATGTTCATCAGTGATATTCGTCTATAATTTTTTGTGTGTGATATCTTTTTCTGTTTTTTTGGTATCAGGGTGATGTTGGCTTCGTAGAATGAATTTGGGAATGTTTCTCCCTCTGCAGTGGTTTGGAAGAGTTTGAGAAGGATGGGTGTTAGCCCTTCTCTAAATGTTTGATAGAATTCACCTGTGAAGACATCTGGTCCTGGACTTTTGTTTGGTGGAAGATTTTTAATCACATTGTTTTCTTGATAATAGTTGGGGAGGGTATACAGTGAGAACTGCCTGTCTACAGTGACATGATTGGAGGGATATTGGCTCAGCACTTATTGGTCAGTTAACTGGAAATCACACAAATACAGCACTAGTAGCTGCTGCAAATAAATCAACATTTCACTCAGATAAAAAGAGCTAAAGAAAGCAGTTGGCTCAATTTGCCCTACTGAGATGGGAAAGCCAGCCTTAGAGGACCCCATTCTCGATATCAGTGATTCTAAACCCCATTTCAATGCTTAAAGGATTTAAGGAAAGTGTAGAAATCCTATGATATCCCCTTAGAATAATTTGTAGTCTTCCTTTCTTTCCTTCCCTCCTTCCTTTTAATTGATATCAGATAGAGAACTAACTGTCCTTTCCAGATTCTATTTCCATTGATTTTTAGATATCTTTCCCATCATATGATATCATTATCACTATGAGTAACATTATTGGACACTTATGTACTAGGCACTGTTCTAAGTGCTTTGCATGTATTGGCTAATTCTCACAATCCTATGAGGTAGGTATCATTGTTTTTCTCATTGAGGAACAGAGACAAAACATGACTAAGGCCTCTCAGCTAGTAAATAGTGCGGCCAAGGTTCAAACCTAGGGAATCTGGCTCCAGAGTCCATCATGTTAACCATTGTGATGCCAACCTCAATTGATATGTATAAAAAGATGACACAAATTAACAATTATTTTCAGGCCAAGGTCCGTTTTCATTTTTGTTTTTTAATATTGGGGTTGGTTTTGCACTGAATAACAGTCTCTCAGTTGCTATTTAGTTGACTAAGGTTATACATTTGCAAGGTGACTGGCTAGTGCTAGGGATATAGTCTGTTGCCTTGGGACTGATGTGGCAGGATGTCAACGCAATGACCTTGGCAGGTGATCTTTGGATGGAGAATATTAGCTTGCTAGGTGTGCCCTGGTGTGTTTTTTTTTTTCTCCCTAGGATCCATCTAGAAGTTTCTGTAGTGTGAGATGCATTTTCATTTTTTTTTTTAAACTCGTATATGTCAGAAAATTAGAACCAGTTGGGTTTCTGGGAGCCATCCATCAGGTGCATCATCAGATGCTGATTTTTCACCGACTAGCAGGCTCTTTGCTTTGCCATTTCAAAACATGAGAGGACTCCATAAACTTTTCTGTGGTTGGAGTGTCCCTGGAAGTTGATTCATGTTCTCATTGTGATTTCTTTTACATGGCATCTTGGCATAATGTCTTTGACCAAAAGGGCTATTTCTCTAATGTCTCTGCTTTAATTTAGAAACAACCAAAATGATGGTTTCCAACTTATCTCTAAAACTGAAAATACATGTGCTTAGGAAGATAGGGGTTTTTAATGAACATGCTGACAGAGTCTCATTAATGCTAAGGTTATGAACGGCCTGCCATTCAGTAAAGTAGTATTTCTGTGTCCTATAAAATACCAAACATCTGCTTGCAACAAACATATTTATCATCTTTTGGTTTTCTTTTCAGCTAAGCTGAATGCACCTGGGAACAAGTGAAACTTTAGATAATGCAGGCAAAAAGTTTGAAACAAGGTGTTTTTATTTGAAAACCATTTTGTAAGCATATCGGAACCAGAGCTCAAGTTAAAAACACTTCAAAACGACATGGTGGAAAGATACCTTTGAATGGCAGAGCCTGCCCTCAGTTCTTAGAGCCAACAGTGGGGCTGGGAACTAAGGCTGGTTAATAAGAATAAAATAAGTGAGTGTCAAAGAAATACACTATGATTAACTCTAAGAGGCCAACTTCGTATTCCAAGGCTCAAAATAGAGGCCAGGAGTCAGAATCCAAAGCAAACGTCAAAGCCCAGGTAGACACAGTAGTAGGAGTAGAAAAAGGAAAGAAATAAAACCATGTGTTATTGTTGGAACTAACTTGGCTCCTTGCCTTCATCTCTTACCCACCTTAATTATTTTTCTACATTGCTACCAAAATTATTCCTGAAGAACATATCAAACAAGACCTCATCCCTACTACATTCAGTGTTTCCCTGTAGTCTATTGAAAAAGGTATGAGTTTCTTTAAGGTTTTTCATTATCTGAACCCACCCTACTTTCAGCCTTCTCAAGTACGATTCCTATCCCTAGACACCCCATATTTATGCTCAATGGTTCTAAACTGGGAGTGGTGACGTTTGGAAATCTCTTGGGGTATTTTGGGTTGTCACAGTGAGTGAGGACGATATCGGTGTCTAGTGATCTGGAGCAAGGGATGCCAAGCATCTTTGTATTGAGTGAAATAGACCCTCACCATTTCAGAACTGTCCCACCAAAAAGGCCAATAGCACCCTTGTCAAGAAACTGCAAATTTCTACCTAAACTGGACTGCTTTTGGATCTCCAGAAATGACTCATTTGTTCCCAGTAATACACCCATGCTTCTGTTCTTCCTTTTCCTTGCTGTGTTTGACTGTTTGTTCACTTTTACCTGTAATATTCTGAACAATCTTCAGAGAGTAGATTTTACATTGAAGCTTTTCCAGATCTCTGCTGAGAAGTAAATTCTACCCCCTACTTCCCAGAGTTGCTGAGCATACTGTGATGTAGTAGAAAAAGTACCAATATGAGAATCAAGAGACCCCAAATTTTGCCCTGGTACTGCCATTAACCAAGTGCATAAAAAGGAGCTTTAGCTTATTCATCAGTAACATGAGGAAATTTAAAAAATGAGGAGATTGAACTTGACATTCCTTAAGGTTTCTTCAGCTGCTAACTTTCTATGGGCTGCTTAGCACATATCTCATTTTATTTTAATAACAGACTAGGACATCTTTAGATTCCTCAGCATGGAACCTTGCACATCATGTGCCTCAAATAGCTGTTGACCGTACCAGTCCAGAAGACTTTATACTCCTTGTATTTTGTTGAAGATGGCACTGGCCATTGACGATATAACTTTGTGGTACTTAATCCAGGAAATATGCATGTGTTGGTTAAGAAAGGTCAAGAGTCAGTTTTCTGAGGTCACTTAATAAGAGAGCGAAGAGCCATGTTGGGTAATTATTTTGTTGGGTAATTATTACTATTCTTAAACCTATATAGAAAATATCACAGACATTTAGGGAATGCTGAAAGATGTGGTAGATTTCCTTTTTTTCTGCAATACATAGAAAAGTCTTCTCTGACAAAATAGCAATAATTATAAAAGATATATCATGTAGGTTTATAATCCTATTGTCTGAAACAGGCTGTTTGTCTTAAAATTAGAAGTTTTGTAGGCTTCAAACATGTTCAACTGGCACTTGCCTTGATATAATAGTTCCCTTAGAGATTGGCTGGAATCACATCCATGCTATCCAGATGTGTGTTCACAGCTGTGAGTCTGCATTATTATGTGTGGGCATAATGCAAAGTACCTAGTTAGCATAATCTTTCCCATATGCAGGGTTTTTCCTAAGCCTTTCTAAAGGGTTATCACTAAATTTGAGCATGATGGCTTGGTTTCTGTTTGAATCTCAGAATTGCCTCAGCTGTTAACTTGGTGAAGCCAATCATGTTATCAGCTGGTATTTTTCTCCTGTCGCCACTTTCATTGAAAGATTTGGACACCTGCTTAGTCATTGCTGACCAACGTTTTTCTTTTCTTTCTTTTTTTTTTTTTTTTGCGGTATGCGGGCCTCTTACTGTTGTGGCCTCCCCCGTTGCGGAGCACAGGCTCCGGACGCGCAGGCTCCGGACGCGCAGGCTCAGCGGCCATGGCTCACGGGCCCAGCCGCTCCGCAGCATATGGGATCCTCCCAGACTGGGGCACGAACCCGTATCCCCTGCATCGGCAGGCGGACTCTCAACCACTTGCGCCACCAGGGAGGCCCCGTTTTTCTTTTCTTTTAATAAGTCATATAAACGTATTACCTAATTGTCATGACATCCAGGATTATTTTCCCCCAAGGCCAATCATCTACCTTGAGGCAAAAAGGTGAGTTAGGCTTTGAGCACCTCTTCTTCCTATCCCAGGTTTAAATAATGACCTTTTGAATTCATGGGGCTCCTGTTTTCTCCATTTCTACCTATTCCCAGAACAATCTTAGCCCTTTCTCCACATTGTAGCCCATGTTTTAGAAAGAAAATGCCAGAGTCAGGATTCAGTCTGGTAAGTTGAATTTCAGTCACTACCGTGGAAGATATGAAGTGTGAGTGCTGCCTTTCACAATCATAAATGTGCAATACAGAAGCCAAATGAGAGTCATTTCTTTGAAGGCAGGAATCTGGTTTGATATGATTCTCTATACAGGTCCCTACATGTTATACTCAGTGAGTGAAAAAGGAAACGCTAAATAAGAATAACCCAAAAGAATGACAGACCTTAGTCATCCTGTATTTTAGATAGCATCTTAAATCCTCAGGAACCTTGATGTAATGCTCATCTCCAATCACCACCACCATAGCGACTACAATTTATCAGGTACTCTTTGTCAGGTTCAATTTATAAAATCATGTAATTATCACAGCAACCCTATTAGACTCTATTTTGATCTCCATTTTGTGGATGGAGAAACTGAGATTTAGAGTAATTAAATAACTTGCCTATGATTTGTACAACTAGTAAGTGTCAGAGCTCTGATTCAAACTCAGAGTCTGACTCTAGAACCTGTCCCTTAACTACTGTGCTGTGCTGCATTCTGTTATAGGGAGGAGTGCATTGAGGAGGCCTACCTATTTTGATCACCATCCAAGGGAATGTAGACTTCGGAAATGCCCAAATAACTCATTAGAAGATTGTCCTGCACTATAAATTTGTAAGGAAAGTGTTCTACAGAGGTTCTTGTATATTTTGAGATTCTTTTTAAACCTAGGGAGAAAAAACAATATCCCCATGGTCACTGCTTCTTTCTGCCATGTCTTGAGGTATTTCCTTGTTGAAAATGCTGCATACTTAAGGAACTCTGAGCTGTAGGATCTCCTAAATTTAACTTTTAAACTTAGGTTGTAATCAGTGTAGATTTACTCCCCCACACTTTCTATTTTACCATCTGTATCTTCCCTCCAGCAGAGTGTCAGTCCCAGGGGTGTTGCGCAGAAGCCCAACAGAGGGTGGCCCCAGTGTTATTTATCAGTGTATAGGCTGCAAAATAAAGTATATGTGATAATTGAGTCACTCTTCATCAGCCTTTGAGGACTGATAACTCAATTAGCATGTCAGATACTGACTATATCTCTTTCAAAAAATCCTCCAAGGTGATTTTGTATTTTGTATTAGATAAGGTGTGAGAGGTGTTTTGGTTGTTGTTTATATTTTATTAAAATTTCTTATTTCCTTTGAGTATTCACTTTAATAGTTGGGTTTCTTTCTTCTTTTTAATCAGCGTGCTTTAAGGAAGAATGATTATATTTTGAAGCAGGCAGATAAAGAAATAAGAATTTAAAAATCCTAGCTGAAATAATTTTGATTCCCAGTCCCCAGCTGACAAAGAGACTGTGTGTTCAGTTGATTGGCAGAGTTGCACTGCTTAGTAACAGATATGTCCGGATTTGGAGGAGGGGTCAGAAAGGTGATGTGGGAAAGTCTGGTCCAGGTCTGGGTAATAATTTTAAGACAGTGGTCTCTCTACAAAGGATTTTGAATGGGTATAATGATAAGAAAAAATTGAGTGCACGTGGCTCTGCAAACAATTATGTACAAAATAAAACGCACACACAAAATATTATGGACATTTAATATTTTTTTTCTTTTCTCTGTAGACCTCTTTTATAACCACAGAGTAAACATGATCTACTTTGAAAACTAATGATTTAAGAGTTATACTTTTTGTGACCCTAGTCAAGTCTTTGATATGATCTGGACCTTAGTTTTTCACATGAGAGAGATAGACTAAAGTGCAATTTCAAGTTCTATTTTATGCTTATTATTTGAAAATCTTTTTCCTAGGGTATTCCTATGGACTTTAGTCATTTTCCAGGATGAGATTTTAGCTGCTGCTTTAGTTGTATTTTGAGCCAGATTATTACTGAAGAATGAGGACCATATTGTTGTTCCAATTAGAATACCTCCAATAACATTTTCACAATCATATTTATATGCCTGATTATTTTAATATGGCCAAAATATAATTTACTATGTTAAGTATCACAATTTGTTTTCCCTGTGTGCTGTCTTTATTTCTACTCAGTCTCTTCCCTCTATTCTTTGTTAAACCACTTAGAGATGCTCATTGATACAGTGGTTTGTAACAGTCTAAATTTATTTTGTTCAGACTTAAAGCTCTTATATGAAAGACATTTGAATCACCAAAAATTCAAAAAATAAAGCTATCAATTATTTGGTTAATTGGTTATTGGGTGAAGATAGATCTATCTTGTTAAAGATGATTTGGGCTTTAGCAGACCTGTTTGTAAGATCCATTTTGGCTGCAATTATCACATATTTAAAGCATGGAGAAATATAATTCTTACTTTGTTTATAAAATACAAAATCCTATGTAAATATTAAATTTTCTTTTCTAAAGTCGTATGAAAACCATACTGTCTGGACTACAGACAAATAAGCAATCTTGTGTGTGTTTCAATATTCAAGCCAAGGTAATTCCATTTATGTTATTGAGTAAATTACTAGGTTATTTTATAGTAGCCTTTTGAGTTTGTAGAACCAATTCCTGCCCTTCGCATGCCCATTATGAAGGCATTGTAAAAACACTTGTGTACCGTGGGAGGTACAATTTTCCAGTCTTTGAGGAGTGGAAGATGCCTGAGTTCATGGAATCAAGAAAATGACTTAATGTGTGTGTCTCCCCTTCTCATATCCATATAATAAACTTGTTATAATGTATTTCCATTCAGCTATTTTAATTTGCAACCACGTGTTTCCTTGATTGAATTCTTAGGTAATTTTTATTTGTGTATATTAATTGGGCATTGTTTATTTTGCCATCCAGAATTCACTCACTTTTCTTTTTGAAACCATACTTTTACTTACACTTTGATCACTTCTTCACACTCTCAGCCATGTGCTTACAGTAGGCACATGATCTAGGCCTAAGCCAATTAGAGCCTTGCATTCCCCTAAGCATCAATTATTAGTTCAAGAATGGGCATACGACCTGAATAGAGCAAAAGAGATGCAATGAGACTTTCATGGACACTTCTGGGAAAGAGGTTTATGTTCTTGTCAATGGGCTTAGAGTTGTATGAATGTAAGTTCTGGAGTTGCTATAGCCATCTTATGACCATGACAGACAAATCTGAAATGGATGAGGCAGAGGATAAAGTCAAGGAATGAGGCATGGGATCTTGGATACTTGCTTGAGCCATCAATACAGACCTGTTCCCCTGGAATTTTTCATTATTTGATCCAATAAATTCTTTTTTTAAAAATTTAAGTCACTTAAGAGTTCTATTTTCTGTCACTTGCACCTAAAAACATCTAGTTGACCGTTTGCATCCAATCCAAGTCCCAGGCTTTACTTTATATAACCACTCACAGTGCCAAATATTTCAACATGAATTGTGGGGGGAGGGGGAGAGCTGCGGGAGAGAAAGAGAAACATGTTTAAGCACTCTGGCCTAGATTAGCAGAGTAGGTTAAAATGAGACTTTTTTTCTCTTTATGTGGTAATTTATTTCACAGTTATTTAGTGATGAACGATGCAAGGCACTGTGCTAGGCACTGGGCATTCAGTGTTGAAAGATAATTCAACTCTGGAGTTTACGAAGTAGTGGGGAGATTGGTACATAAGCCACAAGCCAATGACTCCAACACAAGGAATAGGGTAATAGAAGGATGTTCAAGAGATATCTAACTAAGATAAGACACTTGAATTCTGCTCTGTAATGTGAATACTAGGCAGCCAAGTGGAGAAGGCTGCTGCAAAGGAAATAACACAAAGCATGCCCTTTAGGAATATCTGAGCTTTGAGTGCCTTATGTAGCTACTGGCCCGGTGTTAGGGATTTATATCGGAAGAAAGTTTTGTGTATGACTAATTTGGACTCTTGGGTTCCTGAGACAGTAATTAAAGGGCTGATACTCTTATTTAGAAATGTTGCCAGCACCCAGATCTGGGTCAGAATGATAGAGTGGAATTTAGCTCCTCCTTAGAATCCAAACCACATTACCTGAATGTGTATTTGTGCCTCCAGCAGGGTGCCATTGCAGCACAGAGAATATACCACAGATGTGATCCCTGCCTTAAAGGAGGGTAAAAGCTGAAATGGCCACTTTGATAGGAGACAGAAGGGTGGGATTAAGGAAGGAAAATTTACAAATTTGATTGAGCAAAATTTACTTAATTCATTGATATGTGACTAGATAGTTACCTCATTTGCAAGTCATGGGTAAATGTGTTGTGCAGAATGGAAAGCAAATAAAAGTATGTAATTTGGGTAGGGAATGGGTATCTTTAAAGTTTTCAGATGCAGGATATAGTAGTCAACTATCTTTCTCTTCTGATAAAATATGATGTCTCATCCCTCTCCCTTATCATGCTCTATTATATTTTTAAGGAACTAAAGAACGCCATTCCCTCCTCATGGGGAAATATCAGGTTTTTCTTTTCTTTTCTTTTCTTTTTAAAATATTTTAAAATTTTATCCAGCCATGCTAAGAATCTTATGCACATCCTACCCCTAACTGCCAGTCTTCCTACTCCATCACTGCATTGCTAGTTAAATGACTTTTAATGTGCAGAGTGTCAGCAGTCTTCTAGGTGCCCTAGAGGAAGAAGAGCTCTGCCTGAGCGTTCATTTTAAATTAAGTGTAAAGGTTAGTGCTCAATTGTGACAATATTCAAATTATATTTTCGAGCTACCTTACCACAGTAAAGCTACTTTCCAAAAGCTGAGTAAAAAGACTACCCAGATTCTCATGTGCTTTGGTACAAACTGCCTACAATCAGGGTCGATAGTGCTTTAAAATAGAAAAACAGCTTATATCTGTAGATGATCAAACGATATGTGGCAGTTAAAATACACAGGGGATCTGTGTTCGGGAATTTTTAAATGTTTAAATCAAAGGGAACATAAAAATAGTAGTAGGGAAATATAGCTTGTTATGGCTCACAGGCTATATAGGTTTGCCTACATTTTGGAAAATCTCCCATTTAAAAAACCCAAATTTAATTTTAAAATGGGGTGATTATTTGCATTACTGAAAGATTTATTTAAGGAAGAGTTGTTAAAATATGTAATGCATTTGCTGCTTTTAAGTGTTGGCTTTTATAGATTGGAGATGAATATCAAGGAAACAAAAGTCAAGTATTTAACACTAATATCAAATGAAAAATGGAGAGGGACCATCCCTACAATTATAACTTATAAATGAGGCAAATAATTCAATTTACAATGAGAAAAGTATCTACATATGAGGAGGCACTAGTATTTTGAAGGCCATAGAAGGGAATCTCTGTATGTGTAATAGAAAAGACATAACATGCTATTGTAATCACCCCACATAATTAGTTCAAAGAAGGGGCATAAGTGAAAGAGTTTATGAATACAGGGAGGGAGGGAGGGAAGGAGAGAGGGAGAAGGGGAGAGAGGATGAGAGAGGTATTAGAAAATAATTTGGTTGATTACAATAAAGGGTATCTGGGGAAGGGTTGGGATGCTGAGAGGGAAGATGTGCCACTGTTTTTCTGGCCACCACGTTGACTTGGAGCTGGAGTTATTCTCACTAGAATCCACTGATGCCCCTTGCCTTTGACAACTCATTCATTCACTCATTCATTCTTACATGTATTCCTTTATTCATTCAGTGGATATATCTTTGCTGAGCAGTTATGATGCAGAGGCATGCAATAATTGGGGAAGAAAGGAGACTATTGGGGGAAAGTGAATCTTCAGGGCACAAAGTTGGAGGACTCCTTGCAGTAGTGAATGTGTGCTACTGAGAGACAGAGCTAAGCTTTGGCCACATTCTTGAAATCTTCAAATTGTACATCCTGAAAGGCTGATTAGGGAACAATGCCTTTGAATGCTATACTGGGAAATGGGGACAGTGGGGTTACTCTCTTGGCTTTGACATCAAGTTAGTTGACTGACCTTGGGCCAGCCCATAAGCTTTCTGGGCCTCAGTCTCCTTGTCTAAAAAAGAGGATGATTCTGTAATGTTGCTTGCCCTATCCGCATGTGGATGAACTTGGGATTAATTAGATTAAAGAAGTGATCAGTGAAGCACATTAAAACTCCTCAGAGGGTGGTACCAAGTGAGCAGGACGAATAACAATTCAAATGTCAACTATAGAGCTGCAATTGGGGTTTGTTTTAAATGGGTCACTTTGTGAAAACCAGATAAAATACTATTTTATAAAAGTAAACTGTATATTTTATAATCATTTTAGGTTTTCAGAATAATTAAGATAGTATAGACAGTTCACATATACCTCACACCCAATTTCCATTATTATTAACATCTTACATTGGTATGGTATATTTGATGAATCAATATTTATGTATGCATTGACATTAAATAAATTCTGTATGTTATTCAGATTTTCTTAGTTTTTACCTAATGTCCCTTTTCTGTTCCAAAATACCACATCCAGTATATCATATTACAGTTAGTTGTGTGTCTAGTTAAGCTCCTCTTGCTGTACTGGCTTCTGAAACTTTCCTTATTTTTGATAACTTTGATATTTTAAAAATTGCGGTAAAGTATACATAACATAAAACTTACCATCTTAACCATTTTTAAATGTGTAGTTCAGTGGCATTAAGTACATTATCATTGTTGTACAACCATAACAGCCATCTGTCTCCAGAACTCTTTTCATCTTGCAAAACCGAAACTCCAATACTCATTGAACACTTAACACCCCATCCTCCTTCCCCCAGTGCCTGGTAACCACCATTCTACTTTCTGTCTCTTATGAATTTGACTACTCTAGGTACCTCATGTAAGTGGAATCATACAGTGTTTGTCTTTTTGTGTCTGGCTTCTTTCACTTAGCATAATGTCTTCAAGGTTCATCCATGTTGTAGAATGTATCAGAATTTTCTTTCTTTTTATAGTGGAATAATATCCCATTGTATGTGTATTCCACGTTTTGCTTACCCATTTTTCTGTCAGTGGACATTTGAATTGCTTCTACTCCTGGGCTGTTGTGAATAATGCTGCTACGAACATAGGTAAACAAATGTCTCTTTGAGTCCCTGCTTTCAGTTCTTTTGGGTGTACACCAGGAAGTGAAATTGCCAGATCATGTGGTAATTCTATTTTTAATTTTTGAGGAACCTCTGTACTGTTTTCCACAGCAGCTGCACTGTTTTACATTCCCAGCAGACGTGAACAAGGGTTCCCTTTTCTCCACATCCTTGCCAACAATTTTTATTTTCTGTTTTTTTTTATAGTAGCCACTCTAATGGGTGTGAGGTAATATTTGATTTGCATTTCCCTAATTAGTGATGTTAAGCATCTTTTCATGTGCTTGTTGGCCATTTGTACATCTTTGGAGAAACATCTATTCAAGTATTTTGTCCATTTTATAATCAGAGTGTTTGTTGCTGTTGACTTGCAGGAGTTTTTAGTTTAATCTGGATATTAACCCCTTATCAGATATACCCCTTATCAGATATATCAGATTAACCCCTTATCAGATATATCGTATATCTGATAGTTTCTCTCATTCTGTAGGTTGTCTAAATAGTTTCTCTCATTCTGTAGGTTGTCAAAGATGCCAAATTTAAAGAGACTTGCAAAGTATTTTGACATAAGTACTCAACTAATCAGACATTTTATTTTTTTAACCAGATTTTCAAGCCTATCACCTTATTGTTAGTGCCTCCTACTTGTTCACCCCCACACTCAACTTAGAATGACTTAGAATGACTTAGAGACCTTTGATGTAGAAAAGAATTGCTGTGCAATGAAAAGAGACAAAAATGAAGAATAAATGAATGAATGAAATTATAGTGTCTTCTGTCCAACAGACCTCTGATCCATACAAAATGTCTGGAAGATTTTTCTTGCATTTAAATTTTTTCTTCCTTTAGAAAATATAACACTTTTACTAGCCAATTAAAATTGGTTTTAGTCACTGGACTGGTAGCCTGTTGTTACCTTTCCTAAAAGTTGTTCCCATCTCCATGAACAGAAGGGACCAGATGCCTTTTTAAAAAATGTTTGTTTATTTATTTGGCTGTATTGGGTATTAGTTGCAGCACGCGGTATCTTCGTTGATGCATGTAGGCTCTTAGTTGCAGCATGCAGGATCTTTTGGTTGAGGCATGCGGGTTCCTTTGTTTGCGGCATGCAGGATCTAGTTCCCTAACCAAGGGTCGAACCCAGGCCCCCTGCATTGAGAGCAAGGAGTCTTAAACACTGGACCACCAGGGAAGTCCCAGAACCAGATTCCTTTAAACCAAGTTTCAAATTGCCCAGATGTCTTCTCAAGAAAGAGGAATTTGTCCCTGTGAAGCAGAGGCAGGCAGCCCAGGGAACAGATGGATGTCAATGAGTGTCCTTAGAGGTGATCATTATAACCCTTCACCATTCCAACCCACACTATGTCCATTCTTCCTCTATACCTTTTTTCAGACTGCTTACTCTTCTAGTTTCCATTGATTTCTTCTCCTCCCATTTTAAAAGACGAAACCACCCCACTGACATATTAAATTACTACTTGGCAGAACTGGGCTTAGACCTGCAGCTCATAATTCCAACCTGACAGTAGGCCTCCTTCCAGAGGATAGAAATGTGGTTTTTGACAGAATTTGAAGATCAGGAAGAGAATTATCAAGGAACTTTCAGCTTCCCTCCTGGGAACCATTTATTGGTTCTGAGCACATGTGTTTGGACACAGTGAGAGCAACATCTCCACACTGACCAGACTGATGTTTACACCATCTTCAGGGCACAGTCAGCCTCTTCACAACTGAGGGTCCCTATCAGATATAATTGGGTCTAGCAGGGCTAAGACACAGGAAAGAAAGGAAGGAATGGATAGGAAAGAGGTGCATAAAATGGCAAGTGATAAGGTTCCATCAATGATGAGATTGGGTGTTCACATAGTGTCCAGAGCACGCTGCTTGCTCAGGATGTTTAGGAAGACCAGAATGTTTAGAGTAATGAAACCAAACAAAATGCCTGGTGCTGTAACTATAATATCTAATTTAATCTTCTTGAGAACCCAATGATGTAGGTACTATTATTACCACCCTCATTGTACAAAGGAAGGAACTACACATAGGGAAGTTGTGTGAGTTGCCCAAGATTATACAGGAAAACTTAGGGATCAGGTGAAATTTTCTGACCCCATAACTTTTCCTAGTACTAACCCAACAGTTTTTTTTGTTTTTGTTTTACTTAATAGTGGGCAGAGGGTAAAGCAAATTGGCGGATAATGTGAAGGCAAAAAAAAGTGTTCTGTGACATGAGAGAGAAAAAGAGAGTATGGGGACATATGGTGCCAGAAAGAAAACTAGAACTGGTAGAGAGGGAGAAGAGTTATATGGCAGTTAAAGGGACACATGAAAGAAAATATTTTGTACCTAATGTCTTAGTGGCTCCTATATCTTCTTCAGTATGAACAAAGACTAAATGAAAATGATTTAAAAATGATTTTTCAATGCAAAATAAGAATAAAGGTGCTTTTCTTCCGCTAATGAATATAGCTTAAGATAGTTGTAAAGAGTAGTTCACAGGCCAGGTAAAAAAGTTAGGTAGGATCACATAGGTGGAAATAATAAAAAAAAAGAATTTCAAACAAATGTCTTGAAAAACAATATTTGCTCATGCATTCCTAGCACATCCAGGACGGCTTACTATATGTTATTTCTGGATACACCTAAACAATTTTATGTTTATCCAACTGTTTGGACAGTTGCCAATGACAGTTCTGTAGTTTTTTTTTTTTTTTTACATCTTTATTGGAGTATAATTGCTTTCAAATGGTGTGTTAGTTTCTGCTTTATAACAAAGTGAATCAGTTATACATATACGTATGTTCCCATATCTCCTCCCTCCTGTGCCTCCCTCCCTCCCACCCTCCCTATCCCACCCATCCAGGTGGTCACAAAGCACCGAGCTGAACTCCCTGTGCTATGCGGCTGCTTCCCACTAGCTATCTGTTTTACGTTTGGTAGTGTATATATCTCCATGCCGCTCTCTCACTTTGTCCCAGCTTACCCTTCCCCCTCACCGTATCCTCAAGTCCTTTCTCTAGTAGATCTATGTCTTTATTCCTGTCTTACCCCTAGGTTCTTCATGACATTATTTTTTTCTTAGATTCCATATATATGTATTAGCATATGGTATTTGTCTTTCTCTTTATGATTTACTTCACTCTGTATGACAGACTCTAGGTCCATCCAACTCACTACAAACAACTCAATTTCATTTCTTTCTATGGCTGAGTAATATTCCATTATATATATGTCCCACATCTTCTTTATCCATTCATCCGATGATGGACACTTAGGTTGTTTCCATTTCCTGGCTATTGTAAATAGAGCTGCAATGAACATTTTGGTACATGACTCTTTTTGAATGATGGTTTTCTCAGGGTATATGCCCAGTAGTGGGATTGCTGGGTCATATGGTAGTTATATTTTTAGTTTTTTAAGGAACTTCCATACTGTTCTCCATAGTGGCTGTACCAATTCATATTCCCACCAGCAGTGCAAGAGTGTTCCATTTTCTCCACACTTTCTCCGGCATTTATTGTTTCTAGATTTTTTGACGATGGCCATTCTGACTGGTGTGAGATGATATCTCATTGTAGTTTTGATTTGCATTTCTCTAATCATTAATGATGTTGAGCATTCTTTCATGTGTTTGTTGGCAATGTTTGTATATTCTTTAGAGAAATGTCTATTTAGGTCTTCTGCCCATATTTGGATTGGGTTGTTTGGTTTTTTTGGTATTGAGCTGCATGAGCTGCTTGTAAATGTTGGAGATTAATCCTTTGTCAGTTGCTTCATTTGCAAATATTTTCTCCCATTCTCAGGGTTGTCTTTTGGTCTTGTTTATGGTTTCCTTTGCTGTGCAAAAGCTTTAAAGTTTCATTAGGTCGCATTTGTTTATTTTTGTTTTAATTTCCATTTCTCTAGGAGGTGGGTCAAAAAGGACCTTGCTGTGATTCATGTCATAGAGTGTTTTGCCTATGTTTTCCTCTAAGAGTTTGATAGTTTCTGGCCTTACGTTTGGGTCTTTAATCCATTATGAGCTTATTTTTTGTGTATGGTGTTAGGGATTGTTCTAATCTCATACTTTTACATGTCCCTGTCCAGTTTTCCCAGCACCACTTATTGAAGAGGCTGTCCTTTCTCCACTGTACATTCCTGCCTCCTTTATCAAAGATAAGGTGACCATATGTGCGTGGGTTTATCTCTGGGCTTTCTATCCTGTTCCATTGATCTATATTTCTGTTTTTGTGACAGTACCATACTGTCTTGATTACTGTAGCTTTGTAGTATAGCCTGAAGTCTGGGTGCCTGATTCCTCCAGCTCCGTTTTTCATTCTCAAGATTGCTTTGGCTATTCGGGGTCTTCTTTGTTTCAGTTACAAATTGTGAAATTTTTTGTTCTAGTTCTGTGAAAACTGCCAGTGGTAGTTTGCTAGGGATTGCATTGAATCTATAGATTGCTTTGTGTAGTAGAGTCATTTTCACAATGTTGATTCTTCCAATCCAAGAACATGGTATATCTCTCCATCTATTTGTATCATCTTTAATTTCTTTCATTTGCTTCTTATAATTTTCTTCGTACAGGTCTTTTGTCTCCTTAGGTTGGTTTCTTCCTAGACATTTTATTCTTTTTGTTGCAATGTTAAATGGGAGTGTTTTCTTGATTTCACTTTCATATTTTTCATCATTAGTGTATAGGAATGGCAGAGATTTCTGTGCATTAATTTTGTATCCTGCCACTTTACCAAATTCATTGATTAGCTCTAGTAGTTTTCTGGTAGGATCTTTAGGATTCTCTATGTATAGTACCATGTCATCTGCAAATAGTGACAGCTTTACTTCTTCTTTTCCCATTTGGATTCCTTTTATTTCCTTATCTTCTCTGATTGCTGTGTCTAAAACTTGCAAAAGTATGTTTAGTAAGAGTGGTGAGATTGGACAACCTTGTTTGTTCCTGATCTTAGTGGAAATGTTTTCAGTTTTTCACCACTGAGGATGATGTTGGCTGTGGGTTTGTCATATATGGCCTTTATTATGTTGAGGAAAGTTCCTTCGATGCCTACATTCTGCAGCGTTTTTTATCATAAATGGGTGTTGTATTTTGTCGAAAGCTTACTCTGCATCTCTTGAGATGATCATATGGTTTTTCTCCTTCAGTTTGTTAATATTGTGTATCACGTTGATTGATTTGTGTATATTGAAGAATCCTTGCATTCCTGGAATAAACCCCACTTGATCATGATGTATGATCCTTTTAATGTGCTGTTGGATTCTGATTGCTAGAATTTTGTTGAAGATTTTTGCATCTGTGTTCATCAGTGATATTGGCCTGTAGTTTTCTTTCTTTGTGACATCCTTGTCTGGTTTTGGTATCCGGGTGATTGTGGCCTCGTAGAATGAGTTTGGGAGTGTTCCTCCCTCTGCTATATTCTGGAAGAGTTTGAGAAGGATAGGTGTTAGCTCTTCTCTAAATGTTTGATAGAATTTGCCTGTGAAGCCATCTGTTTCTGGGCTTTTGTTTGTTGGAAGATTTTTAATCACAGTTTCAATTTCACTGCTTGTGATTGGTCTGTTCATATTTTCTATTTCTTCCTGATTCAGTGTCAGCAGGTTGTGCATTTTTCAGAAATTGTCCATTTCTTCCAGGTTGTCCATTTTATTGGCATAGAGTTGCTTGTAGTAATCTCTCATGATCTTTTGTATTTCTGCAGTGTCAGTTGTTACTTCTCCTTTTTCATTTCTAATTCTATTGATTTGAGTCTTCTCCATTTTTTTCTTGATGAGTCTGGCTAATGGTTTATCAATTTTGTTTATCTTCTCAAAGAACCAGCTTTTAGTTTTATTGATCTTTGCTATAGTTTCCTTCATTTCTTTTTCATTTATTTCTGATATGAACTTTATGATTTCTTGCCTTCTGCTATCTTTGGGTTTTTTTTGTTCTTCTTTCTCTAATTGCTTTAGGTGCAAGGTTAGGTTGTTTATTTGAGCTGTTTCTTGTTTCTTAATATAGGATTGTATTGCTATAAACTTCCCTCTTAAAACTGCTTTTGCTGCATCCCATAGGTTTTGGTTCATCGTGTCTCCATTGTCATTTGTTTGTAGGTGTTTTTTTGATTTCCTCTTTCATTTATTCAGTGATCACTTCTTTATTAAGCAGTGTGTTGTTTAGCCTCCATGTGGTTCTATTTTTACAGCTCTTTTCCTGTAATTGATATCTAGTCTCATAGCATTGTCGTCGGAAAAGATACTTGATACAATTTCAATTTTCTTAAATATACCAAGGCTTGATTTGTGACCCAAGATATTATCTATTCTGGAGAATGTTCCATGAGCCCTTGAGAAAAATGTGTATTCTGTTGTTTTTGGATGCAATATCCTATACATATCAATTAAGTCCATCTTGTTTAATGTATCATTTAAAGCTTGTGTTTCCTTATTTATTTTCATTTTGGATGATCTGTCCATTGGTGAAAGTGGGGTGTTAAAGTCCCCTGCTATGAATGTTTTACTGACAATTTCCCCTTTTATGGCTGTTAGTATTTGCCTTATGTATTGAGTTGCTCCAATGTTGGGTGGTGCATAAATATTTACTATTTTTACATCTTCTTTTTGGATCCATCCCATGAACAATATGTAGTGTCCTTCATTGTCTCTTCTAATAGTCTTTATTTTAAAATCTATTTTGTCTGATATGAGAATTGCTACTCCAGCTTTCTTTTGGTTTCCATTAAATGGAATAACATTTTCCATCCCCTTACTTTCAGTCTGTATGTGTCTCTAGGTCTGAAGTGGGTCTCTTGTAGACAGCATATATATATATATATATATATATATATATATATATATATGGGCTTGTTTTTGTTTCCCTTCAGCCAGTCTATGTCTTTCAATGGGAGCATTTAATCCATTTACATTTAAGGTAATTATCGATATGTATGTTCCTATTCCCATTTTCTTAATAGTTTTGGGTTTGTTATTGTAGGTCTTCTCCTTCTCTTGTGTTTCTTGCCTAGAGAAGTTCCTTTAGCATTTGTTGTAAAGCTGGTTTGGTGGTGCTGAACTCTCTCAGCTTTTGCTTGTCTGTAAATGTTTTAATTTTTCTATCAAATCTGAATGAGATCCTTGCTTGGTAGAGTCATCTTGGTTGTAGGTTTTTCTCCTTCATCACTTTAAATATGTCCTGCCAGTCCCTTCTGGCTTTCAGAGTTTCTGCTGAAAGATCAGCTGTTAACCTTATGTGGATTCCCTTGTGTGTTATTTGTTGTTTTTTCCTTGCTGATTTTAATATGTTTTCTTTGTATTTAATTTTTGAGTTTGATTAATATGTGTCTTCACATGTTTCTCCTTGGATTTATCCTTTATGGGACTCTGTGTGCTTCCTGGACTTGATTAACTATTTCCTTTCTCACATTAGTGAAGTTTTCAACTATAATTTCTTCAGATATTTTCTCAGTCCCTTTCTTTTTCTCTTCTTCTTCTGGAACCCCTATAATTCGAATGTTGGTGTGGTTAATATTGTCCCATAGGTCTCTGAGACTATCCTCAATTATTTTCATTCTTTTTTCTTTATTCGGCTCTGCAGTAGTTATTTCCACTGGTTTATCTTCCAGGTCACTTATCCGTTATTCTGCCTGAGTTGTTCTGATATTGATCCCATCTAGAGTATTTTTAATTTCATTTACTGTGTTGTTCATCGTTGCTTGTATCATCTTTAGTTCTTCCAGGTCCTTGCTGAATATTTTTTGCATTTTCTCTATTCTGTTTCCAAGATTTTGTATCATCTTTAATGTCATTATTCTGAATTCTTTTTCAGGTAGACTGCCTGTTTCCTCTTCATTTGTTAGGTCTGGTGGGTTTTTATCTTGCTCCTTCATCTGCTGTGTGTTTTTCTGTCTTCTCATTTTTCTTATCTTACTGTGATTCTGGTCTCCTTTTTGTAGGCTGCAGGTTCGTAGTTCCCGTTGTATTTGGTGTCTGTCCCCAGTGGCTAAAGCTGGTTCAATGGGCTGTGTATGCATTCAGGTGCAGGGTATTAGTGCCTGTGTTCTGGTGGATGAGTCTGGATCTTGTCTTTCTGGTGGGCAGGTCCACGTCTGGTGGTGTGTTTGGGGGTGTCTGTGGACTTATTATGATTTTAGGCAGCCTCTCTGCTAATGGGTGGGGTTGTGTTCCTGTCTTGCTAGTTGTTTGGCATAGGGTGTCCAGCACTGTAGCTTGCTTGTCGTTGAATGAAGCTGGGTGCTGGTGTTGAGATGGAGATCTCTGGGAGATTTTCTCCGTTTCATATTATGTGGAGCTGGGAGTTCTCTTGTGGACCAGTGTCCTGAAGTTGGTTCTCCCACCTCAGAGGCACAGCACTGACTCCTGGCTGCAGCACCAAAAGCCTTTCATCCACATGGCTCAGATTAAAAGGGAGAAAAAGAAGAAAGAAAGAAAGGAAGGAAGGAAGGAAGAAAGGAAGAAAGATAAAATAAGATAAAATAAAATAAAATAATGTTATTAAAATAAAATTTGGGCTTCCCTGGTGGTGCAGTGGTTGAGAGTCCCCCTGCCAATTCAGGGGACACGGGTTCATGTCCCGGTCCAAGGAGATCCCACAAGCCACGGAGCAGCTAGGCCCATGAGCCATGCCCGCTGAGCCTGTGAGTCCGGAGCCTGTGCTCCACAATGGGAGTGGCCACAACAGTGAGAGGCCTGTGTACCGCAATAAATAAATACATAAATAAATAAAATAAAAATAATTAGAAGAAAACAAACAAACAAACAACAACAACAAAAAAAACCAGATGGATAGTACCCTAGGACAAATGGTGAAAGCAAAGCTATACAGACAAAATCTCACACAGAAGCATAAACATAAACACTCGCATAAAGAGGGAAAGGGGAAAAAATAATATATCTTGCCCCCAAAGTCCACCTCCTCAATTTGGGATGTTTATTTTTCTATTCAGGTATTCCACAGATGCAAGGTACATCAAGTTGATTGTGGAGATTTAATCTGCTGTTCCTGAGGCAGCTGGGCGAGATTTCCCTTTCTCTTCTTTGTTTGCACAGCTCCCCGGGGCTCAGCGTTGGATTTGGCCCCGCCTCTGCGTGTAGGTCCCTGGCGGGTGTCTGTTCTTCGCTCAGACAGGACAGGGTTAAAGGAGCAGCTGACTTGGCGGCTCTGGCTCACTCAGGCTGTGGGGAGGGAGGGGTACGGAGGCGGGGCGAGCCTGCGGCCGCAAAGGCCGACGGGACGTTGCACCAGCCTGAGGTATGCCGTGCGTTCTCCCGGGTAAGTTGTCCCTGGCTCACAGGACCCTGGCAGTGGCGGGCTGCACAGGCTCTGGGGAGGGGAGTTGGGGATAGTGACCTGTGCTCCCACACAGGCTTCTTGGTGGCGGTAGCAGCAGCCTTAGCGTCTCATGCCCATCTGTGGGGTCCGCGCTTTTAGCCGTGGCTCGCGCCTGTCTCTGGGGCTCCTTTAAGCAGCGCTGTTAATCCCCTCTCCTCACGCACCAGGAAACAAAGAGGGAAGAAAAAGTCTCTTGCCTCTTCGGCAGGTCCAGACTTTTCCCGGCCTCCCTCCCGGCTAGCCGTGGCACACTAATCCCCTTCAGGCTGTGTTCACGCCACCAACCCCAGTCCTCTCCCTGCGCCTGACCGAAGCCCGAACCTCAGCTCCCAGCCCCGTCCGCCCTGGCGGGCGAACAGACAAGCCTCTCGGGCTGGTGAGTGCTGGTCGGCACCGGTCCCCTGTACGGGAATCTCTCCGCTTTGCCCTCCGCACCCCTGATGCTGTGCTCTCATCCGCGGCTCCGAAGCTTCCCGCGTCCGCCAGCCGCAGTCTCCGCCCACGAAGGGGCTTCTAGTGTGTGGAAACCTTTGCTCCTTCACAGCTCCCTCCCACTGGTGCACGTCCCATCCCTATTCTTTTGTCTCTGTTTATTGTTTTTTCTTTTGCCCTACCCAGGTACGTGGGGGAGTTTCTTGCCTTTTGGGAGGTCTGAGGTCTTCTGCCAGCGTTCAGTAGGTGTTCTGTAGGAGTTGTTCCATGTGTAGATGAATTTCTGGTGTGTCTGTGGGGAGGAAGGTGATCTCCTCGTCTTACTCTTCTGCCATCTTCCTCCGACTATCACTTCTGTAGTTTTGACAAGTCACTGCCAGGTTGAGAAATCCAGCAATGATGCTCGTGCCTATGCAATCACAGGACACAGCTCAAGCTAGAGATTGTCACCTTGATATATCTCTGTGACCAAAACGAGGCCCCATATGTAGGAACTTAGTAAGCCACTTCCCAGAATGACTAGGAAGGGGATGCCTATTTCAGGTTTGGTGGTGTTATAATATTGTTTAACCTTTGTGTGCTGCTGTGGTCCAACAAGTCTCATGGGGCCATGTTTTCCTGTCTTTATTGCAGTGTTTCTCTTAACACTATTTCATTTCTAAGAATTGATATTCTTTATTTTTAACTGAAGTATAATTGACATACAGTAATATATTAGTTTCAGGTGTACAACACAGTGATTCAACATTTATATACATCAGGAATTGATCAACATTGTAAGCCGAGTAACCATCTGTCACCATACAAAGTTATTACAGTATTATTGACTATATTTCCTATGCTGTACGATACATCCCATAAGTTATTCATTTCATAACTAGAAGTTTGTACCTCTTAATCCCCTTCACTTATGTCACAAAATTCGCCCACCCCCAGCGACCACCAGTTTGTTCTTTGTATTTGTGAGTCTGTTTCTGCTTTGCTTTATTTTTTGGATTCCAAGTATAAGTGAAATCATATGGTTTTTGTCTTTGTCTGACTTATTTTACATAGCATAATACCCTCTAGGTTTATCCATGTTTTCACAAATGGCAAGATTTAATTCTTTTTTATGTCTGAGTAATAATTCAATTATATATGTATTTTTGTCAATTACAAAAACAATTTTATTTAATTCTTCTGTCAAGCTGAGTTGTTTGTGTGTGTATGTGTATGTGTACCTCTCACATTTTTATCCAGTCATCTATTGATAGACACTTAGGTTGTTTCCACATCTCAGCTACTGTAAGTAATGCTGCAGTAAACATAGGGGTACATATATCTTTTCAATTTAGTGTTTTTGTTTTCTTCAGATAATTATCCAGAAGCGGAATTGCTAGATTGTATGGTAGTTCTATTTTTAAGTTTTGGGGGAATCTCCATACTGTTTTCCATAGTGGCTGCACCAATTTACATTCCTACCAACAGCACATGATGGTAAGACCTGAAACCATAAAACTCCTAGAAGAAATCATAGGCAGTACACTTATTGACATTGGCCTTAGCAATAATTTTGGATCTGTCTCCTCAGGCAAAGGCAACAAAAGCAAAAATAAACAAATGGGACTACATCAAACTAAAAAGCTTTTGCACAGCAAAGGAAACCATTAACAAAACAAAAATGCAACCTACTGAATGGGAGAAGGTATTTGCAAATGATACATTTGGTAAGGGGTTAATATCCAAAATATATTAAAAACTCACACAACTCAATATTAAAAAAAACAATCTGATTAATGTGTAGAGGACCCAAATATACGTTTTTCCAAGGAAGACATATGCATGGCTAATAGATACGTGAAAAGTTGCTCAACATCACTAATCATCAGGGAAATGCAAATCACAACCACAGTGAGATATCACCTCACACTCGTCAGAATGACTATTTTCAAAAAGGCAACAAAAAACAAGTGTTAGTAAAGATATGGAGAAAAGGGTACCGTAAGTCTTGGTATTCTTTCCCTCTCTTTGCTTCTAGGGAGCACCCTCTGGCTTTGGAAATTGGCAAAAAGAAAAGAAAAAGTAATGCAGCCATCCCAGTCCTAGCTGAACAACATGTTACTATTTATTTGTCTGTTGGTTGTGAATTTTGCATTCTGACAAGGCTTGACCTTTGGAGAAGCAGACTTCTCTTGGGTTGCTCCTCTGGTAAATTTTTATCTCCCAGGTGTTTTGGAAGCCATTTACCTGTGCTAATGATTGGCCACATAAACAGGTCAGTTCTTCACTGACTTATTCTCATCTGCACATTCTATGGAATTCTATTTGGCTTGAACAGAATCACCTATGCATTTGGAGGCTCTTTTCCCAACAAATTTCTATGGTACAGGACTTACACATCATTTGCAACACGTCACAGTGAAATGTAGTCTCTCAAGATGTTTCCCAATGTTGGCACAAAATGATAGGAAATGTTAAAGCAAAGCTGTCTTAGAGTTTTTTTGTTAGCTAGATAGACTCCCATTTGTTAATTTAAATGACAGCATTTCTTTCATTTTCCATTTTATTGAACCACTGTTTATATAGCTATAGGTAACATTTATTGAACAATTAAAGTGAAACAGACATTGTGTTAAATGTTTTGCATTTGTTATCTTTACAATACCCTCAGCACATTATTAGCACCATTTTACAGGTGAAGGTATTGAGGCTCAGAGTGTTTAAGAGACTCTCCTAAAGGTCTACAGCTAGCAATATGGAAGCTGAGATTCAGAATCAGCCTGACTCTAGGCAGTTTTTTTTTAATGATTCACTGATATTACTTAGGATAGAAGCTAAAGTATTATAATAAAAATACAGTGGTTTAAATGATATAGAAATATCTTGCTCTTTGAGTTTTTGGAGATAATGCACCTCTGCTCTATGGGATACCTTAGAGACCCAGATTCCTCCCATCTTATGACTCCATCGTGAGCTAGGAATGCCCCCCATCTGCGTAGTTACACCTGGATCACTGTTGCATCTGCATTCTAGCCCGTGGGAAGGAGGAGAGGGTGTATAGGTCAAGTATTGTCATATCTAAGGATGCGAACCAGAAGATGCATACATGACTTTTGCTTATATCCTTTTAGCTACTCACACAGCAGTACCTAGTTGTAAGGGACACTGGGAAATACATCCCTAACTAGGTAGGCATCTGTCTGTCCAGAACTGGGGAGGGGTTATATTACTAAAATGAGGAAGGAAAGAAAACATTTCGAGGGGCAACCAGGAGTCTGCCACAGCACTATAATGACTGGTGTTATTCATCATCGCCTTCCAAGTCAGGTAGATGGTGCCAATAGGAGATTATCTTCTGTAGAGGAGAGAACAGCCTAAAGTCAGATATCCTGAATATTGTAGGTATAAGGTTCAAGGATGGGGAGCTTTATATAGCAACTGTGTTGACTTGCATATTCGTGCTAATATTCACTGGTTTTTATAACCCTTCTTGAGAGGTTCAGATTAGGGGACATTGATTATTTTAGTATTTATATAGTAGCCAAAGTTTTGCTCTGTCTTTAGTAATTTTTCAGTTGTTTCTCTATTATAATGTTGACAACCTGAATCATCAATTAATCTCTTTCTTTAGACTCTTATTCTTATAAACATGTGTTAGCTCCACATTTTTTTTCTTTTTCCTGAGCATCTTGCTCAGTTGGAAAGGAGAACTTTGGCTCCTGGAATATTGGTAATGCTTTTGATAAGATCATTCTCGATTTACTCATTTCTGTACTCAATGTCTGTAAGTGTACAGGCTAGCAGTTGCTAAGGTAAAGGATCAGGAATAGGTTCCATGGATTTATAGCATCCCTGTTTGAGTCCCACATGTGAATGGTATATGGATGCCTTCTTGTAGTAGCCACTGAGGTTATGGATTCACAGATGACAGTTCATCCCACAGAAGAGTATGTGATAAGGAGATTGCTAGGAGGAGGACTTTCTATATCTTCTTCAAATTCAGTGAGAAGTTGTTTCTCTGGAAATAGATTGCTGAAAGTGACCAGTCATTAGATGGAGAAGCCAACCTAATTGTCCAGGTTTATATCTATAAACCAAAGTCAACTGACTTTTTTCTTTGCCCAAAGGGACTAGAAGGTATTCTGCTTACATGCTTCTCCATCCATATCAGGATTAATTTTTATTTATCACATTATAGCTTAAATGTCAAGGCTGCCTGTTTAATTGGCAATGATCCCTATTGAACTTTTCAGTTATGCTGAAAATGTGGCCTGCTGGTGGCTGTTTTTATGAGCTGTTTGGTGTTTTATTCTGGCTTAAATCTGTTTTTATTGTCAGAAGATGCATTATCTCTACCAGAATTTCTACTGCTCAATGTACAGGTTATCTCCACTATGACAGCTCTGTATCTTCAGTGTCAGATACACTGCTCCCAAGTCATACTAGATTTACACATTCTATTATACTTCTATTGAACAGCTCTTAATCTGCTCTGAGAAAAATATGCTACAACCAGCAAATTTTATCCCCTTGCATTTGGCAAGTGTAGACAATTGTATTGAGAAACATTCCAACTAGATCTGGCCAGTTTTGAGAAAATATTTTAACCAGTTAACCCTGTAAGTGTCAAACTCTGGTTGATACTGTAATATTACCATAATACCTAAGTTCTAACACTATTCTACTTACTGATTTGCTCCTTCCTCCAACTGCCAGTGATTCCTAGGAATATTGCCTCATGTAATCTCTGTTGCAGTTACTGGAAGGTAGATTTTATTTACAATGGAACTTCATGCTGAAATTGGGTGATGAGATACAAAAGTACTTCCTAGCATAACTTTACTGCATAATCTTATATTGATTATATTTCAAAGGATGTGTTTTCAGTTGTGGTACTCTTGGATTCACGCAGTAGTGAGCTGTATTACCATGGGGTTGTTCAGAATTTATTGAATGATTTTATCTCTAGAGAGACATATTTGAAATTAAGAAGGTAGAGAGCAGTGTTTTCTTCTGTAGCTTGCATTCTGAGGTAGGTAATGTCAGATAGTAACACCAATTCATTGTTCTCATTGCTGCTTCTCTTCTAAGGCAGTATGAATGTGAAGTAACAAGTTATGAGGACAGAGGCTGTTACTAGTCTACTCATTTGTACAAGGGGGATAATAGTAATGCCTACCTTGTAGAGTTGTGGTGACGATAAAATGAATATAAAGATTGTAAAACAAGTTTAAAATGTGGTTAATGAGGGACTTCCCTGTGGTCCAGTGGCTAAGTTGCTGTGCTTCCACTGCAGGGGACGTGGGTTCGATCCCTGGTCGGGGAACTAAGATCCCATGTGCTGAAAAAAAATGTGCTTAATGATAGTGGAAGCCTCTGAGGAGAAAGTAGACTCTAGGTAACTGTGGATTATCCACACATCACCCTTCCTGTATTTTCTGATTTTTCCTTCTCTCCTCTCCTCTTCTCTCCTCCCTTCCCCTTTCCTGCCCTCCCCTGCCTTCTCCTCCCCTTCTCTCTTTCTCCCTCCCTCCCTTTCCCCCTCCCCTCCCCTCCCCCTCCATCCTCTCCCTCACCCTCTTGCTCTCTCTTGCTCTCCTTGTCTTCCTCTCATTCTCTCCCTCTTTCTCTCCTCTGTCCTCTGGATACTGTCTTTTCCCTTTTAGTACATGTGCTGGGGCATTAATTCTTCTCATCTTATTCTGGAGTTATCTAGTACTTCTTTTATGTCTTCTTTGACATCTTTATCCAGTGGACATATCTAAAATTTTAGAACTGTGCTCAGAAATCTCTTATCCCTGAAGACCCCCAGGATGGCTAAGCAGGAGCCAGGGCAGAGGCAGAAGGAGAAACTGTGAGAAAGAGGAAAGAGACTAAAAATGGAAAATCAACATTTATATTGACAAGACAATCTATTTAAGAATCTCTTCTATGTCCAGCATTATGCTGTAAGTGGAGAAGTGCTCTGAACTTCAAGGGTTATCTCTTTTTCTTGAAGTGGTGTTTTAGACTTAAAAAATTAAATCATAGTTACTGGGTAATGTAAAACAGATCCTATGACAGACAAGTTTCATTATATTTATAACTGCCAGGTATGACATTCCTGCACTAATTTAGCCTGTGTTGGTGTTTTCTCTAGAGTGGGAAGATGACTGGATTATTTCAATTACTATAAAATAGTTGGGCTTTGAATGTTGGGCTCTGAGTCCTGTCTTTCTCTTTCCTTATTCAGATTCTTCTTCCTTCTGCCCTCAGTGTCTGACCTTGCATATGCCTTTAGTTTCACAGTCCTTACTCTTTTTTCTTCCTCTAGCAAATCCCCACTGTTAGTGTTTTAGATGCCATTGACTTTACAAGATATCCATTCCTATAGCTCAGCAGTCCTACCTTGTTGCAGCTACTGTAGCACTTACCTCTTATCTCTTTCAAAAGGAAAGATGAACCTAAGCAGCAACTTTGGCAAAGCAAACTACTCAGAAACTAGCTTGATGTTATCTCTGAGAGACCTTTGCTTAGCTTGCAGAAGCAAATGTCATGCATGCCTCCATGTTGCTTACTATGATTTGTCACATGGGATTCTCAAACATTTTATATGAGGCTTTGACTGGCTTATCTCCTCAACAGAATGCACTACAATTTGTCCACTTCAAACCCACCAGGAGCAGAGGGCATTTACTTTGACATCTGCTTTTCGGAAACAGTCCATTAATACTGCACTTGACATGCTAGGGTCTTAATGAAAAACTTTTCTTAGTTCTTTTATCTACAATAAGATGGCCTGGTTCAAGGTCAGTGGCAACCCTAAGCTGTCTTTCTTTTCCCTTTTGACAGTCACCATATGCCCTTACCTATTTCTAACCCACAGAGTCTCTCTCCTCAGGTACCAGTAACTGTAGTGCAAAGATTGGGGTGGGACCAACCCTACTGGTCTCCCAGGACTTTGTCCACTCTCAGGGGTGCCTCACTAAGCTCCCCAGTGATCTCATGTCCTCTGTTCCTTCTCTTATCAATATCTGTTCCAAAGTGCTTCCAAAGCCTAATGTAGATGCCATGGTATAGTTAAAACCCATCATATGCCAGATGCTATGCTAGCTATTGTGCATATATTATATTAGCTCACTTAATCTCAATAGAATTACTGTGGGGAAGGTGAAAATTGAGGTTCTGAGGGCTTAAGCAGCTTACCTAAGGTCACATGGTTAGACTATGTAGAATCTAGGGCTGATAGTAGCTTAAAATTTTAATCCTTCCTATTAATTTTAGGCCACACACATTTATTGAGCTTTATTTTGTGACTTCAACTATGCTAGACCTTTGGGGTAAAGACAAAAACATAGTGCCTTTTCTTGTAAATATCAAATATGCTAGGGGAGAGAGACAAACAGATAAATGAAATGTCATAAAAATAAGTGTAAGAGTAGAGACATACAGATGGCACTATGGAAACCCAGAGATGGGGTACTTAACCCAGCCTGGGTTACATTGTCTCACAGAATGAGAATATTCATTCAGATTTGTTCATTCTCTCCCCCCACCCTGACTCTCTCACTCTCTCTTTCATGAACGCACCTTAAATCTCTAGATTAGATAGGTCTTTTTCCTCCCTTTGTATGTCCTTTGCATATCTCTGTCATGGTGCTTTTTAAAAATTTTATCTATTCACTTAACAACAGTTTATTGAGTACCCACTCTGTACCAGGCATTGTTTTAGGCACTGGGAACAGAGCAGTGAACAAAACAAAGTTCTGCCCCCTTGGATTTTACCTTATAATGTGTATACAGACAAGAAACCAATATACAAGTGGATATAGAATAAAGTGTCAGGTGGTGAAAAGGAGGGGCTTTATGCAAAGATGAAAGAGTGATCAAAGTCTTCTACCAATTAGGGTCTATGTAGGATTTTAGACATCAGTGTGCAGTTTGGAGTGATTTACACAGAAGGAAAGCCTGGACATCATAGCTTGTTTGGTAGATCTGAAATCAGGAAAATTCGGCAAAGTTACATATCTTCTCCACCTAGACATACAGTCAGCCTTGTGCTTAGAGACAAAGACCCTAGTTCCATTTCTGCTTTACAGAGAGACCTTGGGTAAATAGCTTGGGCAGACCTCTGTAAGATGGGCCTGCCTTTTGGTAAAATGATGTGGATAAACCTAGAGCATTTCTCTGAGAGTTTTTGGACCTAGTATTATACACAGCAACAAAAAAAGCAAATGATTCAACATTGATTATTTGCAAAGTGTTCTTATCCCACCTGCTGAGAGGGTGAGAGGGAGGGAGACACAAGAGGGAAGAGATACGGGAACATACGTATATGTATAACTGATTCACTTTGTTATAAAGCAGAAACTAACACACCATTGTAAAGCAATTATACTCCAATAAAGATGTAAAAAAAATAAAATAAAAACAAAAGCAGATACTGGGGGAAATAGCAGTTATTTGACAATGCTTTCTGAATATTTGAGGTTTTGTGGTATAGTGACTCATTCTGGTTTTGAGGTAAACATTATCAGGAGCTTTCACTCAGTCTGAGATTTTCCCTAGGCAGGTGAGACCAGCCCCCACCCCCAAACTTACGGGCCCTACTTAAATAACGGAAGAGACATGTTTATGGGTCAGTGATTTTTATTAATATCATCATCATTTGCAATCTTGGAAAGAGCCTGGGGTTTTAATGTTAGACAATCCTGAATTTGATTTCTGATCCTCCATACTTAGTATTGTGACCCATTAGTCGAGGTAGGTGACTCCTCTGGGTTTCAGTCCCCTCCTCTATAAAATAAGGATAATAATAGTTTCTTCACACCATTGTGGGGATTAAATGAGACAATGTATATAAATTCACATGACATATAGTAGGTGGCTCAATAAAGGTTGACTCTTTTCCAATATCTTCTTTAGATGCCCTTCCCATTCTCACTGTAGCAAGTGAAATTATTTTTTAATTGAGTCTGATTCTAATTAATGTATTTACTAGTTGTTATCCTCTGTTAATGGGACAATTTTAGTCTCTAGATTATATATGCATTTGTTATGTGCCTGTAGTAAAAGTATTTGAAAGGAGAAACACCAATTGATAACTAGACTATTGATTTCTGGTATGAAATATGAGAAAAAACAACCACTCAAGCTGCATTTTTCTGTTGTTTGCAAATATCTAAATGGTGAATATAAAGGAGAAATATGCTTTGTGATTTGCAATATGATTTTGGCATATGACTCTAGTAATCTAATTTTCAAGACCCCCATGTAAAGTTAAAGTCAGAAAGTTACCATTTCTAATGGCAATTTAAAACAAACAAACAAACAGAACTAAAATATCTAAAATGCTTTGATTGTAAGCTCATCTTTACTAGTCAGTAGTTAATATGGCCAAGGGGACTTTCGTTTGCAAAGCCATCCCCTTAAGAACTGAGGTTAAACAACTGAGTGGCTAAGTTATAAATGAATTGAAAATTGCCTTCTGTTCCAGCCCAATGCAATGGTCTGTGTTTTGTAATGAGCCCTAGTTGGCGAGGTAACTCATGTCACCAGGAGAAGCTCTCTACAGACTGCTCCATTTGTCACTACTGTCTGAAGGACACAACGGGCTGGGGAAGCTGTCATTCTGCAAAATTTTTATGGTGCTGCATGCATGCAGTGATCTCCCTTATCAGACTGTAATTCTATAATAAATACAAAAACCCTATGTTTAAATAATACTAGGGTTGTGACACAACCTGACCAAAGCTAGGAGAGTTAATGATGACACTGGGATATTAACTTACCTAGGGAGCAGGTTGGTGAGGGGACAAAAAGGATAGATGCTTGGAGAGAGTTTCTGTTCATGATGGAGTGTTCATCTGCATGGCTGTTTCTTTGGAATGCTTTGGTCTGTGCCATATGGCTCAATGTAGTTTTTTTTTTTTTTTTCCCTTGGTGTCTCTTTGTTCTCCATGCTTTCACCTTCGTTTTAAAAGAGAGACCACAGCGAATAAAGGGTGACCAGAATCATTACATGAATTTTGTTGCAATAAACAGGAGCCAGCCTTATGGAAAGGGTTCTACCGTTTGCCCTCAAGCATGGTGACTGGTTAAAAGGAAATCACTAGGACAGGATCAGTTGGGGAATGGAAGGAGTCTTTGAACAGTTTTTCACAAGGAAACCTGCTTTATTGTTTTCTGTTATAAAAGTAACGTACTCATTCTAAAATCTTCAAACAGTACAAAAAGGCACAAAGAAACCTTTAAAACTGAAAAAATCACCAGTTATAATCCCTTCCTCCACACATCAGAATTAACATCTGTTAACATTTTGATATATCTATCTCCTGTCTGTCTCTGTAATCTTGAAAAAGTGGTTTGTTTATTTTCATCAAGATAAATTTCTAGAAATGTAATCCACATTTTCAGAACTTGTGATTCCTCCATAAAAATGGCCCTTCACAAGACAGGGCTAATTTACACTGCAGCACCAGTATGTGAAAGTGCAGAAGAAAGCCAGTGGTCTCCATTTATTGAATAATTGCCATATGCCAGGCACTGCTCTAAGCCTTTTGTGTGCATCAATTCATCTAATCCTCACAATAACCACACTAGATGGGTGTTATTAGGGTCTCGTGGCAACTGAGGTTTAGCAAAGTTATAAGGCTAGTCATGAGGTTGAACCACTATGTTGAATCAGGCCTTCGTATAGGAGAAAGGAATAGCTTCCCTCCTCCACCTTCCCTGTCCCTGTCTCTCTCTCTTTTTTTAACAGCAAGACCCAGAGAGAAACAGCCAATGAAGGAACAAATAAGGAGCCTAGTGGCTAAGCAAAGAGCCAGGGGAGTCCCAAACAGCTGTGAATCTTCAAATTTAGGAGTTCTAAGGAAAGATGTCCTTGCATTTTGTTCGTTACTAAATAAACCAAACAGAACTTTCTCTCCAATGTTGAGCTTCATGAGCTGAAATGGAACCAATGAAGAAAAATAGAGACAGTTATAGATACACTTCTGCGGGTGTACAAATGCACACATACACACACACACACACACACACACACACAGACATGTACCTGGAAAAGAGTAACCCCTTTCTGGCTCTGAATCTTACTTTTTATTCTTCCTCAGGCCAGAATACCAAGAGTGATATCAACCTTTATCACATGAAGCACTCCCACAATTTTCCAGCATTAAACTGGAGTGGGTGGTTAAATGTTCATAAACACAGTGCTGGATAGAGAATTGAAGGTCTCTCATTATATTCTGCCAGCACTTTTCATGAAGTAGCAGAACATGTGAATAACTTTCTGTGTGACCTTAGGCTAGTCACTTCCCCTTTCTGGGCCTCAGTTGCTTTTTCTCTAAAAGAGAGCTATGAGACTAAATTAAATCTGAGGGTCTTTTGAGCTCTAAGAGCCTGTATTTCTACCAGTTCCTAACTGGTCTGACTTTGGATTTTTCTCCTGGACCTCTCTTATTTTTAATTTTTTATGACCTCTCAAGACTGCCTAACCTTGTCTAGTGTAGCTAGAAATTGTTCTGTGGAAGACTGAATGATAAAAATGTGAATCACGTCATAGTCTATCAAATGGGAACCATTAGGCTCCTATGATCCTAGAAGAGAGCTTATCATAGTATTTTTGAATTTTCAACATCAAAAAGGACTTTCAGTAAGATTGTTAGAGTTTTTCATTTTTACAAGAGTGATTGGGGCACAGAGATAGTAAGTGATTTTTTGCCCAGCCACTTGTCTAATTAGTCGCAGGGACAGGATAGAACCCAGATCTCTTAAAACCTAGACAGGGTTTCCCAACATCTATTCCTCTTGATACAAGTCTCTCAAAATATTCTGGATGGGAGTGGGAACATGGGAAGGAAGATTCTGAAGTCAAATAAGTTTGGGAAATGTAGCCCTGTCTGGGGAACTCATATGCATATTGAAGACGCTTGAGAAGTCCTACAGTATAGAATCCTTATAAGCTTTATTTTTCTAAGTTTCTCAAACACATGAATAACAATGATGAGGTGATACCAATAATAGTAGTTTCCATTTATTGAATTGTCACTGTGTATGCCAGGTACTGATCTAAGTCCTCATATAAACTGACGGGCTTAATACTCATGAAAACCCCATGAGAGTTTTCATCATCCCCATTTTTTTTTGGAGGGGAAAACAAAGGCACTGAAAGATAAAGTAATTTGCTCAAGGTCACATACTAGTGTGGAACAGAGCTGGGATTTCAACTGAAGCAGGTTGGTTCCAGAGCCTGGGCTATTAAATCAGTATGCTCAGCTTACCACAGAAACTTTTTTGCATGCAGTACCCTATTAACATCTTGAGGAATCAAGTGTTCTTTAAGAGCATCCATCTTAGTCTCTTCAGGAAGAAGTCTGTTTGCTATAACAAAATATCACAGACTGAGTAGGCTATAAACAACAGAAATTTATTGCTCACAGTTCTGGAAGCTGGAGAGTCCAAGAACAAGGTACCAGCCTGGTAGCATTTTGGTGAGGGCTCTCTTCTGGTTCATAGCTGGCATCTTCCTGTTGTGTCCTCACGTAGTAGAAGGGGCAAGGAATCTCTCTGGAACCTCTTTTATAAAGGCACTAATCCCATTCATGAGGGCTTCTCCTTAATGACCTGATCACCTCCCAAAGGCCCCACCTTCTAATACCATCACATTTGTATGTTAGGATTTCAATACATGAATTTTGGAGGGAATGTGAACATTCAGGCCATAGCAACATGTGTTAGGAAATACTGCTCTACAATTATTTCCAGTATGTACCATGAAATGAGGTTAGATGGATATCATAGAGCTCTTGAATAGCTCTGGAATGGACATTAGAGATCAGCTCACTTGGCAGAGGAGGAGTCTGGGGCCAGGGGGGAGTCTCTGGCTCCAGGTGTGTGATAGATGGAACTAGGACCCAGGGCTCCTGATTCCTAATCCCCAATTCAATGGTATTTGTTTACTAGGAATCTTTGGACAATGGAATAACAGAAGTTTTAGGCTTCTTCACTGAGGAAATTGAGGGCCACATGTATTATCCCTCCTCTTCTCTGAACTTATAGAAGGTGACACCAAGACACACAAGGGGTACAGTGGAGCAGCTGGGTACCTAGGAGGGAAAGGCAGCCATTTGTGCAAGATGATCTGAGGGTCTGATTCCTGGTGTCTCCAGCATAGAGTAGGCATGAAACACATTTTTGTTGCATACAGGAACACACTAACATTGTTATAGCATATTATGGGTTTCAGAGCACTTTCATAGCTTTAGTAGTATGATAGGAGAAACAGATCAAAGATACATAGACAGTGTATCATGGGGCTCCGGTGGGGGAAAGTGTAGCAGTGAAAACAAAGAAAATAATGGCTGATAGTTGTGGAGGTTAAGAGAATAGTCCTGGAGTTATTAGAATACAATTGGTGATCTGGAGCATGGCCCTCATAATCAACTTGCTTAATCTTCATTTTGTTTTAATTTATTTAGAGGATACCTCGAAACTCCTGCAAAGAGAAAAGAAAAGAAAAATTTTAAGGGACTTTAAGTATCAGGGAGCTTTTAAATTAGTTTCCATCCATCAGTGAAGAGAATTTGCTTTAATAAATACCCAAGAGAAGCAAGACCATAAAGTAACTGTCACTAAACCAGTCTCGTATTATTTCTCCCGGTCAAAATTCATTAAAAATTTGAAAGCTCATTATCCCATTAATGTTGGCATTGTTAAGACCTTGGTTCTTTATTCCAGGTGATTGAAAGTCATATTTTAAATTTCACATTTTCCAGCTGAGGAACTGAGGCTGTGATGGGAGTAGCCACTGTTAAGGCCACCTTCTGGATTCCTGAGTGGCTCAGGCTATGGGCTGCCATCATTTTCATATGTAGATTTGCTTTTTATTGTTTATAATTCAGGTTGAGGGTGAACTTAATGGTATGTTTCCTCCATAAGGCCCATTGGGAGGCTGAGAATCTGCTTTTCTGCCTCTAAACTCTAAATTCAGGAGGGCAAAACAAAAACAGAAAGGAAAGAAAAAAATGAAAATGAATAAATAAATTCAGGAGGACAGGAGGGCAGGGTCTGTGCCAGTCCTCTCCACCATTATATCACAGTGTACAGCACAGGGGCCGCAACATAATATGTGCTCAGTAAATTAGCATTGAATAAGTAAGCATTCTGTAGTGAAAGATAAATGGGTAGTAGGCAGAAATTGTGTACCTCTTTGTAGTCTACTCAAAGTAGGCAGTCATTGTTTGTTGATGATGTTTGTCATGATAATTGGGTCTAATTTGCAAAACCTAATCTACAGAAGATAATTAGCTGCTGTTTAGGTTCTATGATTGGTAGGAGGCAGAGCTGGATGGTAGGAATGATAGTTTTTCTAACGAGAATCTCTTAGTGACAACACATACTAGATCAGTGAATGTCTGTAGAATTGAAGTAGAGAGAAAGTGATATCCTACATTTGGATTTTCAAAACAGCAGATATTAATCACCCTCCTTCACCACCACCATTATGCAGATGAAGAAACCCAGGGTCAGTGACTTACCAGGAGCACCGACTGGTTAATGTTACAGCTGCAACTCTAAGGTGAATCTGCTGTTTCCCAGTTCAGTGTTCTTGTCACCACCCCTTACTGTTACCACTGATTAACAATGGGATGATTTGCCTTGGAGCCGGCAACTTGATTTCAGTGCTGGAAAATATCTCAGGGACTCTGTAAAATGTGTGATGGGCCATTAGCCATTGACTAATTTACATGTATGTCAGAGTCAACTGTGTTCAAGAAAATCCCACCAAGTATAAAGATTTGACTTCATTTCCAAGCTAATAAATATTAGAGGAGGAATATGATATTACCAGGTGTTTCCTGCCCACTTCTCATATAACAGGCAGCATAGAGGATAGCAAAATGTAGAGAAACAGTCCATGCTTTTCAGCAGTTTGCAGTTTTCTACTGGAGATAACAGGAAAGTGCCTGACATCTTCAGAGAACAACACACTCTAATACAGAAATGCTGGGAATGTGGCACTGTGTTTAAGTGGTGCTGGAGTACAGGCGAGGGAGCTATCATTAAGTAAATTTTTTGTGATGACAAGATAGTGGCTTTTGAGAGCAGACTTCAGCATTTTCTTTCCATTGCAGCTCCCACCTTTCCCATTCACAGCCCTTTTCAACAAGTTTCATGGTGGTGGTTAATTAGATAAGTACCTATCTGTACCATTATCTCATTTTGTTGATTTTCTACCCTGTGCCTCGTCAGGGAGGAAGACGGGTGATGAGGTTCATAATGTGATAAATATTTGGATGGTTCCATCTTTGGGACAGACATTTTTGTACAGGATATTGTGGAAATAGGAAAGCTCACCTTGAGAATGGTTTCAGAAAAGAGCAAGCTCTGTTGTGATGTATGTGGAGGGAGTTATGCTGTCCTTGATATCAAAATTTTGTTTTCATAAATACGTGTCTCTTTGTAGGTAGTAGTTCCATGAGGGAATAGGTGAATGGAAGTGTTGATAGTGGTGAAGATTTCCCCAGTGATAAGAATTAATGCATATTTTCTCTTATAGCTCATAACAGGCAAAGGGCACTTGAAATAAGATGTTTTTACTTGAGTTAAAGAGTAGTTTCTCTGTAATTGTGTTCCCTTTCCTCTTCTCTTCCTTTGTGTTCTTTAGCATCTCCTATATGAGGACTCTGGCTCTGCTGTAGGGTCATTTCTTTACGGACCTCCAGATGTTGCTGGATGTAGAATAATAGTTCAGGAACTTGATGGAAAGATGGCTTTTCTTTTTTCATTAACCCTTCCTTCCAAATGAACCTACCCCTTAGGAAAACATAAAGTGGTTTTGTGGGAGAGGATTTGGGAGTGAGTTTCCCTTCTTTGTAGTCAAACGTTTCACCATTTTGGCCTGGAGCATGGTGGGTAGAGAGGAAAATATGTTCCTTTGTGCCTTGCCCAGACTGGCTTACATCAGGACTGCGTAGCATTTATTCTGGACTGATGTAATTGACTAAAAATAGATTTATTTTGACTCCAGAACTAGGTTTAGGAGCAAGTCAACTCTGAGGAAAGAGCCACTTTCAGCAGCCTCATTGCTGAGCAGGCCTGAGAAGAAACCATTTGTTTTCATGGAAGAAAAAAGTAATCTTTGAAGAAAGACCTCTTCCCTTCTTTTTTACTTCGCAGCTGCTTTTTCCTCACCAATAAATCTTAACTCCTCAAAATCTGAAGCTATGGTTGCGTGTTTTTTTCTTTCACAGTGTACAAATCTTAGCAATAAAATATGATGGATTGGGTTATTAGAAAAGGGAGCAACTGTGGCTTTTTAGGGCCCCGCCTTGAGGACCTGTTCTGTTATTTGGATCTCTCCAGGAGTATGAATTCTCCCTTCATGAACCATTAGGTGATGGGGTATGTATACATTTGTCTGCTGTAAAATTACTCTGCTTACACTGGGGACTCAGATAAACTTCTGCTCTTGTAGCTGGGACGTAGCCGTCTCTAAGAATAATTCATGTGAACAAATTGCTCCTGTATGTATGGAACCTGCTAGAGCCTTGTCCTTCCTGACAAAAAGGGATGTCATCTTCATGTCCTCATTCACTTAAGTGGGCAAGTAACATTGAAACAGATAACAATCTGAAGTTCCTACAGTGGTTTCAATATCCAGGCAGATATTTCCAACAAAAAAGACTAATGAAGAAGTCTGCCCTATATGGGAACCATGCTAGGGAAGGCATTTGACTGAATTCCTACTTTTCTCTTGTGTGCTGCTGACCTCAGCCAAAGATCTCACTTCCAGTAGAACAAGACTAATCCTGGTGGCATTTGCAGGGAGAACACTAGACTGGGAATCAGGAGACCTGGTTTCTAATTCCATCCCTGACATTAACTGGCTGAATAACCTTGAGAAACTTATTTCACTTTTTAGATTTTATTTTCCCTGTCTATGAAATGAATGTAACAATATTTACTTTAGCTATTTCATAGGGGTATAGTGAGAATGCAACAAGAAAATGGGCATCCTAGTGTCCTCTGAGAGTTGTAAACAAAAGTCATATTCAAACTAAAGATATTGTGGGGAAATTATTATTGTTTAATATTTTAATAGCTTTTTGGGAACAAGCTCTTTGGTGCCTTTGCCCTGAAAAAAGAGAAAAATTGATGTGAGGCAGTGCCATAGATGTTATGGAGAATAATAAGTAATAATGCAAACAGGGGAGGGCTTAGAGAGACGCTGGACCTTTCTGAAAGGGCTGAGCAGATGAAGGAAACAGAGTGGCCCAAAGAGTAAAGAAGGCTACTGGGACCCTGATTTACATGTTGTGCAGGGATGGGAAGTAAAGTGCTCCCAAGCTTCCAGTGAAAAAGTTGCTTGCTATCAGAAAACTTCATCATGGTGACTCCTCCTTCCCTGTCCTAGGCAGAAAGAGACAGCAGGGGGAAGAAATCCTCACAAAGGTGGCCAATGCTTAGGGTAAATCCAGGAAATGTAAGAGGTTGGGGGAAGAGCGTGGTTCTTCCCATTTCTTCTCTCCCCTACAGATATTTAAAATCTCTTCTTTTCCATAAAGACCAAATCCTGCTACCTAAGTTGTAATTATCTCTTCAACCCCCCAAAGCAACATTTTCTACAACAGGATTACAGTATGTCTAGAGGAGTTTGGACTTCTCTATGACTTTGTACAAGGCAATTTAACTTATGTTATAAATGGACGATAACTGACTTGCGAGAGCTCTGCCTCCTTGTATTTCCCCCTGTGTCACTGAAAGAAGGTATAGAATGATGAGGGCAATATTTCCCAAAGTACTATGCAGTGTTCATCTCTGTATGTGTGTTTTTTGTTTGTTTTTTTCAGAAAAATTGTTACATGGCAAACACACTGGGAAATGCTTCCATAGTATGGTTCCCTCTAGGAAATTTACCACATATGTTAGGTTAGTGAAAACTTTGAGAAATCTAATGATAAAGGCATTTGTTTAACTTTGCTTAATCCAGCATTTCATAAACTTATTTCCCTTTGGGAGCCTCCTTTTGCTCTTCTTCAATAGAAGGCCTTTAAGAGGCAGATTCATTCTTTACTATGACCATAACTCAGGTTGCTGCACTAGATAGCTAATCCTCAGGTGATAGAATTCAGTATTCCTCCTTAGCCTTCTCCAAAATTAAAATCATTGCACTATGACAAAGGTACAATCAGGCCAGTGATGTTTTCTTTCTAAAGAAGCTATTAAAATACTAGAATGACTCGACAACCTCTCCATTATGAGATAGTTCAACAGTGAAAGCAAATCAACATTTTTCATGTCCTCCTCTGAGCCAGCCACTGTGCTGAGCACTTTCTTTTGTTATTTCTCAGCCTAACAACAACCTTGCAATACAGGTTGAGTGATTCCCCATTTTATAACCCAGGAAACTGAGGGATAGAGATTAAGTAACTCACCCAAGGTCACAGACCTAATCAGAGGCAGATCTGGGATATGAATGCTGGTCTGTTGAATGCCAGAGTCCATGATTTGGATTTAAAATATTTAAAGTGAGACCCTGACTCCTAAACAGAAAATGGCGTTCCCAAAATTTCACAGTTCTGTAACTGAACAATGTGTCAGCCAAGATTCTACAGCATTTGGGAGTCTGTCTTTCAGTTAAGGGGACCTCCACCAGTATTGCCAGAGTCAGTCTGAGTAGTAGTGTATGTATCATTGAACTGGAGAATAGCTGGTTTAAAGTGCCCGAGGATCACAGACATAGATATCTTTAGATTTGCAAACTTCTTTTTGCCCAGTTACTAAGTTTTAAGCCCATGTCTAGCTTTTTTCACCGTCATTGCTGGTGATCATCTTTTTAAACCCTTTGTTTAGGTGATTATAAACATAACGTCCCTCACATGAAGTACATTTAATAGTCCCTCTTCACTCTCACTAGAACCCTATCCATTCCTTTGTTATCACTTTAGAGAAGCAGCTTAAAGCCTCCTTTCATGGACTTAATGGAAACACCTCCATGTCTAGACAAAACTGGCTCCAACTCAACAAAGATGACATCCACTTAATTATAGCTTACTTTTATTGCACATTCCTTATATGTCAGGCATGTTCTAAGTGTTTTACATGGGTTAACTCATTTAATCCTCAAGACAACCCTATGAAGGAGGTATTATTGTAATTGTCATTTTACAGATGAAAGCACCTGAGGTTCAGACAGGTTAAGTTACTTGCTCAAGATTACACAGCTAATAAGCTAGGTGTCAAACCCAGGTCTGTATGACCCCAGAGCATGTACTATTAATCACTGTATTATACTAGTCTTGATACACCTGGATTAGTCTTTCTTCATCCAGAATCTTGCCTTTGTAGTGAGCATATTCCTACCCTCCTCCCAGCTTTGTCACTCTGGTCAATAACTATCTAGTTCAACAGTTTTTGAACTTGTTTCAGCGTGCATCAGAATCACCTAGAAGCCTTGTGAAAACATGGATTTCTGAGTGCCATTATCAGAGCTTCTGCTTTAGGAGGTAGGGTAGGAGCTATGGGGGTAGGGTGGGAAGCTGAGAATTTGCATTCCTGAGAAATTCCCAAGTGCTGGTCCAAGGACTATATTGAGAACCACTGACAAGCTGTAATTACTACTTGGACCCACTCTTTTTTTTTTTTTTTTTTTTGCGGTACGCAGGCCTCTCACTGTTGTGGCTTCTCCCGTTGCGGAGCACAGGCTCCAGACGCGCAGGCTCAGCGGCCATGGCTCACGGGCCCAGCTGCTCCGCGGCATGTGGGATCTTCCTGGACCGGGGCACGAACCCGCGTCCCCTGCATCGGCAGGCGGACTCTCAACCACTGCGCCACCAGGGAAGCCCAACCCACTCTTTTTTATAAGCTGGTTTTCTCTTGAGCAAGACTGCTTTTCACTGTTTATTAAAACCAAATATTTCTATTTTGATCCATTTAAAACATCTTCTAAACATGCACATATCCAAGTTATTTTTTTCAAAGCAGTTTCCCTATAGTATGTCATGATCATATTCTTAAGCAGAAGTAGTTAGGCACATGGGTGTGATTTTGGGGATTCACCTCCAAGTAATTCTCCATCATTAGTATCATCCCTTAAATACCTTGTGATGTTTAACTTGATTAAGAAGATGATAAGTAGAAGCATATTTACTACAAGAATACTTAATGGGAGGCAATATGGCTTGGGGATTAAGTGCATGGACTTTGTAATTAGATCTGGTTTTTAATCTCAAGTTTGCCACTTAACTAGTTGTGTAATTGTGCTCAAGGAATGCAATTTCTCTGAACTCTATTATTTACCTGTATAATGGGGGATGATGATAGTATCAAATTTATGATGCTGTAAATAGATTATGTATAGATAACACAGTCTACCATGAGAGGCATGAAACAAATGCAATAAATAGTACCTAGTTTATGTTAGTGGTTGCTAACCTATTATCTTCAGACCTGTGAGGCACCATAAAGTTGTTGCAAAGGATCCATGACACTGTGTGCACACTGGTGTCTGCAGATGGAATCAGTGAGAAATAGCACATATATATGTACAATTATTTTCCTATGTATATAGATGCTGACTTAATTAGTAAAATACAAATTAATTCATAAATGTTACTGAATTGCTAATAATTTTCTGTCATTATGCAGTCTTTACATTTTTATCAGCAGATATTAAAAGATCAACTTTTTTGACATTTAAGAAAGATCCTCACAGTTTAAAAAGGTATGAGGCACTTGTTTATCTGAATAATAATTCACTATTCCCCAGCAAAAAGCAGGCCTCTAAAAGAGGGGAGCCCAGGTCAGTTTCGATAAGCAGAGGAGAGAGAGGAAGTTACAGAGCCTGGGATATTGCTTAAGGAGGGCATGATCTAGAGAGCTGCTGTAGTGGGGCACTGAGAATCTAAGGGCCGATGTGATGATATCAGGGAAGAAGAAAGACATCAATAGTTTTTGCCAATAAGGTCAGAGAATCCATTGACCAGCTTATCTGTTCTTAGGTAACTGAGTGTCTCAAGTGAATAACCATCCACACCAATGATGTATCCAGCCTTCCAGAAGGACTCTGGAAATCCATTAGGATGGCAGCATCTCCCTGGGGGACTTCTACGCTTAGTGCAGGAAAATGCATTGTTGATTTATTATGATTACATTTTACAGTCAAATTCCTCTGAAATGACCAGCAAACAGTCCCTGAAATAGGAAAGAATTGGTGGCAGGAGTGAAATTTCGAGTCACTATGATAAAATAATTATCTTCAGGGATTTGGGCTCTGATCGCTACTTAGACTGTGTGAAAATATTGCTGAATAAGGTGCTGAGCAAATTCAAGTTGTCATTAAGGGGACTATGGTTGGTATCATTAAATTATATCCATTATTCAGATAAATGTTCCATGCCCTCTTAATTGTCTGCTTCCTCATCGACTTGAACATTCAGTTGGGTTTTTGTTTTGTTTTTCTGTTTTCATGTCAGAGGAAGAGGGTAGTTGGTACTCATAATATCTTGCTGGAACTTCATAGATGCCATAAATATTTATAAATCAGATAAAGTTATGTGTATTTCCTAGTCTAGAAGTGCAAGCTTAAGTTTGCTTTCATTATTTGAAGTGGTTTGGTCATGGTAACAGTATGTGATTTGGTAGCAGTTTAGGGTTGACTCAGAGGGAAAAGGAACAATTCTGTTTTATGTCTTTATTTCTAGCAATAGCTGAGTTCAGGATCATGTAATTGGTACTCAAAACACAGCTATTCAACCATTTCTTTATAGTTTCCTCTTCCACATTTTCATTTTCATTTACTCCCACTCATATATAGGCCATTTAAAAATGTATCTCTACAACCATTAAAAAATATCTTCAAAATTTTCTCCCAATAGATTTTACAACAAATATTTACTCTCAAATAGCTTCCCCCTGCAACACAGAACACTTCTGAATTACTTTGCACTCCTACTTACCCCTCCTACCATCCCTTAATGAGGGCTCAGAGACTGTAAACTCATATTAACAGCAGCCTAAGGAAACAGCATCAGAAAAATAAGTTGACTTCTAAAGGAAAGTTATCATATATCATAAAGCTGAATAGAACCGATTTATACTTTATCTGTTTTTTGTAGTTAATATTTCTACTGTTAATATAATTAATGTTATATAACTGTAATCTAACCACCTAACATAATTATTTTCATTTTGTGTATGCCTACATAATTTTATGTCATTTCAGCCATTTTATGCACAGAGTTTTATGTCTTGCCTTTTCATTTACCCATCAATACTTTTCCATCTTTGTCCATAGTACTCAGATTCTAATTTCTGATGGCTGCTTAATATTCCTTCTTGTTTATCTAGCATAATTTACTTAGTCACTCCCTTATCTGTTGTGCTTTGATCGTCTGTTGTATTATGCATTCATTTTCTATTAGAGTGGCCAAGAAAAAAGTTTGACTTTACAATCACCATTTTCTACAAGAGGAGTCTCTAGGTGTTTCTGCTTGACTGTCCCATCTCTCCCATTTTTACCTGAGTTGACCTGAACTTTGCCAGGTAAAGGATGGTCACCCAGTGCAAGATCTTTCCATATAGTATAAGGTTGCACCTACAGTGCAATAAGCTCTCTGTTTGGTGTTTGACATTATCTCATTTAATTTTCCCAATATGTCTATAAGAAGGTCTTGAATTATTAACAGACACTTGGGATGAAGGAAGATGATGGGTGGATAGGAAGAGTTGCCTACTGGTGGGGAGGAAGAAAGGAGAGAATAATGGAGGTAATGCATTTACTAAACACTGAACAAGCTGTCCTTGCAGGAGGGTAAATGTGTTAGGATATCTTCTTTTCCTTCTCCCACCCTAGATTTGCCAGCTTCTCACTACTTGGGGCTCTTAGTTGTACACAATGGAGGCTAAGACTGGTCTGGGTAAGAACATGTTTTTTTCCACTCTTGAAGTCAACATTCAAAATGTTTCTATGTGGGAGAATTTCCCTCTGCTCATCCTGATTTTTCATTCAGTTCAAATTCTGCCCCCCCTGTTTATAAGAAATGTAGAAATTTTTCATCCTGCTCGAGCATTAGATAATTCTGTTTCCCCAGGCCACCCAGCCTGAATACTTCTTTGGGATGCTACTAGAGAATGGCATCATTTATCCATTTATCCATTCTTTGCAATTCTTTGCAATTATCCATTCTTTGCAATTTCATCAGAATGCCCGATGCCTTTTTGAAACGTGCAGGGACCCAGGCTAATTGGTCCAGCCTTGTTGTTATCAGCAGTTTTCAGCAATGACTACCTAGGCCTAACTTTGAAATCTTTGTGAATTTGGTCAGTATAAACAGAATAGGGTATTGAAATATGCAAAGAGCTGCTACCATGTGGGCGTCTGCTAACCTTAGCATATCATAGTATTCTTCATTAGTGGGCATGCAGAAGGAGCTCAAAGGACTCTTTTTTTTTTTTTTTTTTTTTTTTTTTTGCGGTACACGGGGCTCTCACTGTTGTGGCCTCTCCCATTGTGGAGCACAGGCTCCAGACGCGCAGGCTTAGCGGCCGTGGCTCACGGGCCTAGCCGCTCCATGGCATGTGGGATCATCCCGGACCGGGGCACGAACCCATGTCCCCTGCATCGGCAGGCGGACTCTCAACCACTGTGCCACCAGGGAAGCCCCAAAGGACTCTTTTTGATGGCCATGATATGAACAATCAGGAGGAGAGAGTGAAAACACTTTATTTCACAGGAGGTTCTGGTAATGAGTAGTGAATTTCGGATATGTTCAGGATTATTCTGCTTTCCCCCCTTTATATCAACAAGTCAAAAACTATTCATTAAGCAGCCACTCTGTTTAAGACTATATGGAAAGCACTGTGGAAGATATGGTGATCTATTAAACTGGTTCTTCTTCCTTCAAACTTAAATTCTAGTTGAGGTGACAAGACATGAAAAATTAGGTAACAGGAGATAAATAGTTCAAGGCTAAAATAGAAGAGGTGTCATGAGACAAAACATTATTATTTGACAAATGAATGCTACAGACAAGTGTTCTAGGAGTCCCAAGAAGATAGAGCTGAAAGGCATGCTGATATAGTACCTTTTCTCCTGCTGTTCTCTGTGCCTGAAATATCCGTTCCACACATCCCTCCCTACCTGTAAAACCCCTATTTATCTTTCAACATACTGTTCAGTCATAGCTTCCTCAGTTCAAACTTCATCAACCTACCCAGAGTTAACCACATTATCTCCTGTGAGCTCATAGAAACTTAAACTCACTGAGTCTATAAAAGCACATTATATTGCTGTTTACACATTGTACTCCTCCACTAGATGGAAACTCAAGGGTAGGGTCAATTTGATATGAATTTATCTTTCTGTCCTAAGAACCTACCTTAGAGTTGTAGAGTCAGTGTTCAATACATTTGATGAAATGAAACAAAATGAATACAGTGGAAAGAGCACTGGATTTGGAGTCAATGACAACAGTGCCTAGCTTAGGAAATGTTTTTAGGAAATGAGTGTCATGTCACCTCTGTGGACTAAATTAGAATGATCTCTAAATTTCTTTATAATGGTTAAAACTGTGTAATCTTAGACTGGGAGTGGTTCTTAAATTTTTCCATAACTGCCACTGACAACAACAACAACAACAACAATGGCTAATGTTTACTGCAAACCTGCTATGTGCTAAGCATAGATCAAAAATGATCTCCTGGGCTTCCCTGGTGGCGCAGTGGTTGAGAGTCCGCCT